>NC_090272.1:79714798-80392298 GCF_040414725.1 Anabrus simplex | reverse complement strand
AGCAATACTACCCGTTCACAGTGGGGTTGACACATGCGGAGGAACGATGGACTAAAATAATTAAAAAACCCACAATATTTAATATAAATTCCTCACGAAGTCCGCCCCTGTGGTGTAGTGGTTAGCGTGATTAGCTGTCACACCTGGAAGCCCGGGTTCAATTCACGGCTCTACCACGACATTTGAAGAGTGGTACGAGGGCTGGAACGGTGTCCACTCAGTCTCTGGAGGTCATCTGAGTAGAGATGGGTTCGATTCTCACGTCAGCCATCCTTAAAGTGATTTCCTGTGGTTTCCCACTTCCCTCGAGGCAAATGCCGGGATGGTACCTAACTTAAGGCCACGGACGGTTCCTTCCCTCTTCCTTGTCTATCCCTTCCAATCTTCCCATCCCCCGTAAGGCCCCTGTTCAGCATAGCAGGTGAGGCCGCCTGGACGAAGTACTCGTCCTCCTCCTTATTTGTATCCCCTGATCCAAAGTCTCACACTCCAGGACCCTTGAGGTGGTAGAGGTGGGTTCCCTCGCTGAGCCCGAGGCAGAAACCAACACTGGAGGGTAAACAGATTAAGAAAAAAGAAGGAAGGAAATTCCTCATGAAGCATTTTTATACGATTTTTGTTTATAAATTAATTGGTGATCTAGATATTTCAAATTTTCCATAAACCTGAAAGTAGAGCCACATCCACTTATGAGTTGTGAATTCAACTTCACCGCCCTACTTTCATGTCCTAGGAGAATCCTAGGAAGATGTTGGCTAGACAGACTAACTACCGTAAATGTTTTGAAGCAAGCTAATACAACCAGCGTTAGGGCTCTCATAATTAAACACCAGCTCCGATGGACAGTTCACGTTAATTTGTATACCTGAGTCACGTCTCCCAAAACAAATCATGTACTGTCAGTTGAAGGTCGGACAGAGAAAACAGGGTGTGGGCAACAAAATGTTATAAAGAGGGTCTGAAGACGAATCTAAGGAAATGTATAATTGACCCTGAAAACTCGGGGTTTATGATATCCACTCGTCCAGAATGGCGTCACCTCGTCCACCAATGGCATCCATCGTTTAAGCTAAAGACATGGAAACGTCTGGCCGACAAACGCAATGCGAGGAAAGCGTATGAATAGCAGAAGTAGGCCTATCAATCCTCAAGGACCAGTGGCTACCCAAGACACCGTGTACCACCAATGTGGAAGAGTCTGTGGTTCCAGACTAAGAGATAAGTAAGTGGTTAAGTAATAGAATAAAGTTAAAACAAAACACATAAGTGAAGTAAATACTGTATTAGCAATACAGTATTTGTGCAGTGTGACTTAGAGGAAATTATCTGGTAATGTTCAGACTGTACGTAGAGCAATAGTATGTCATCACAATACGTGACGAAAGAAGTAGCAACAATGTCAACACATCAATAATGTCGGACACGCTTTTAGCTAATAAATGACATGTACTTTCTGTCCTTTCAAGTTGTAGAAATCGTTGACTGTGACACTCCCAATTCCTTCGTGATGCAGACGTTTGTTTCCCCATTTTGTAATCGCCATATTATTTTTGACTTTTCTTCGATATTAAACACTTTACCTTTCTTTTGCAACATCTTCAAGAGATGTCGTAATAAGCGATGTCGTAATAAGCGAATTTTTTAATACAGTTCTTATGTAGGATTTAGAAGAGGCCATTAGATTTCTTCGTTATATCCAACATGTCATTAAAAGCGATGTCACAATAACCGCATTGTCTCTTACGATAGTTTACGTAGGTGGTTTGAAAAGTTCTCGGAGTGTACTAGAATTAAGTATCTTACCTCGGTGGAACTGCTTTTATTTTTCAACATTATCTCTCTGTAGACTAATGCATTTGGTACAGCGATGTTCCAATGCCTTGATCCCATCTCGAAAATGAGATTCCTCCAGGCCTGCAAAATACCTCTCCAATTCGGCTGTCAGTTCTTCCTTTGTAGAAAATCTTCGTCAACCGAGGAAAATTTTCAGCTTGGGGAATAGATGAAAGTCTGATGGTGCCAAATCAGGTGAATAAGGTGGATGTGGCAATAATTCGTACCCCAGTTCATGAAGTTTTGTGTGCAGCGGAGCGTTGTCCTGATGAAAGATGGCATTTTTCCTTGCCAAACCAGGCCTTGTTTCGCGTATCTTTTCCTGTAGTTGGTCTAGGAGGTTTGCATAGTATTGCCCCGTAATTCTTTGGCCAGTAGGAAGATAATCTATCAGCAGAATGTTTTTTCCATCCCAGAAAACTGAGGCCATGACCTTTCCGGCCGAACGCACTGCCTTTGCTTTCTTTGGTGGTGGTGAATCAGCATGTTTCCACTGCTTTGACTGCTGTTTTGTCTCTGGGGTATAGTAGTGGACCCAAGTTTCATCTGTAGTCACAAACCGGCGCAAAAAATCTTGTTGGTTGAACTGAAAACGGGCCAGACTTTGTTCGGACATTTTCAATATGGTGCGTTTATTGTCCAATGTCGTACCGTGGTCAGAAGTGTTGATTCGACCTGCCTTGAAGGTAGCAAAGTACGCGTTCCAGCAGCTTCTTTCTGCCCTTCTGTAAATGAAGCGAACTGTCACTTACGATAGTTTATCTGTGGCTTCCAGAATCATTGAGGTACTAATATGTCTCACAGATGTGTCATATTACCTTACAGCCAAAAATCTGAAGCGTTACAAAGAAGAAACATAAACTTACTAGTCGTGAGGACTCACAGCTATACAACGACCAGGGATCGAAAGTTCACGCATTTGCATATATTTTCCTAAGCATTGTATGAACATGCTGGTAAATCACTAATATCTGATCAAAACATGACCACTTTCATTGAGCATAAAAATGCATATTTTATCTATTTTAATAGATTCATAATATTTTGGGTTTTAATGCCCTAAAATGGCATATAAAAAGGTTATTACCATATTTATTATGCTTATAAATGCATGCCGTGATATGTTCTACTACTGCGTATTGTGTTCCGCGAGTGCAAGCAATGTGATTTGAAGACAATGTCGACTCATACATAAGAGAGCTCATTCAGATGAGAAATGAGCATTTAGCTGCACAGTGTGACGGAGAAACAGCAGGATATCGGGCAGGGAATATATCACTGACCAACGATTCATGACACGCCAAACTGGATGTCATGTGTTAATGATTACATCCGGGTGTTTCCCCACACACGCTTGGGAATCACTGTTGCAAATCTTGCTATTTTACACTAAACTAAGCAGGTTCAGATATTCAGAATATTAGCACCTGATACTGCTTTGCCAACACAACCTATTTTAATGCGCCGGAGATCATCGCTTGAAGCTGCGCTCCGTTACTCTGAACATGTACTGAAAATTAGAGAAGTTGTAAAAGCATCAGATACTAATGGGCGAGCATCTATTGAGCTGGCTCAACAAGCATCGCCAAGAAAAACATCAGAAAATAATAGCTCATTTTCTTTGTATTTGTAAAGCTATTACATAATCGGAAGCAGGCGGGATTCCTTTACACAAGTCATTTGCAAAATTTGACAAAACACCGTCCATTTTGAAAACAGTTCCAGGGGTTGTAAATTTGGAAGAAAGAGTGAAACCGAAAGTAACAAACGTTCTCTCCAAAAATCCTGGGTATAATGTTCTGCTTGAAATTGTAGATGTTCTAGAAGGCAAGTCACACACAATACCATCATTACCTACAGAGAAGTTAGCAGCATTTGTGAATGTCCCTGTCACTTCGTGCGACGTAGAACGGAGTTTCTCACGCTACAAAGCTTTGCTGAGGAGTAACAGACGAAAACTGACCATGGGAAGCATACGTCACTCCTTAGTTGTTAAGTGCAATAGTAAAGAATTCCCCGATGATGAGGCTTGCACTTCAGAATCTATGGAATAACGACGTAAGTTACAGATACTAATTTTATTTTAAAGATATAGGCTGCATTTGTTTCTGAATGGTATGGACGGAGTGTTGGGAGAGAAGTACAAGATGAAAATAAATAAGTCCAAAACAAAAGTAACGGAGTGCAGTCGTACGAAGTCAGGTGGTGCAGGAAATATTAGATTAAGAAATGAAGTCTTCAAAATATTGTTACACGGGTAGTAAAATAACTAACGATGGCAGAAGTAAGGAGGGCATAACATGCAAACTAACACAAGCAAGGAAGAGCTTAAGAAAAGAAATTTGCTCACTTCGAATATTGATATAGGAACGAGAAGAATATTTTTGAAAACTTTCGTTTGGAGTGTTGAACTGTATGGAAGTGAAATATGGACGATGACTCACTCAGAAAGAAAGAGAATAGAAGCTTTTGAAAGGTGGTGTTACAGAAGAATGATGAAGGTGAAATATGGATAGATCGAATCACGAATGAAGAGATACACATTCGAATTGGTGAGAGGAGATCGTTGTGGCTAAATTTGACGAGAAGAAGAGATAGAATTATAGGACACATCTTAAGACACCCATGAGTTGTGCAGTTGGTTTTTGAGAGAATTGAAGGGGATAAGAACGGTATAGGTAGTCCAAGGTACGAATCTGACAAGCAGATTAGACTAGATGTGGGATGCAACAAGTTATGTAGAAATGAAAAGTTTAGCACATGATAGGGTGGCATGGAGAGCTGCATTAAACCAGTATATGGACTGATGTCTCAGACAACAAGAAGCTGAAATGATGATGCATATTTTGTTGGATATTTAGGTACTTTTTAGGGCATAGATGCATACATATACAGATTTCAGGGCCTGAACTTCTGATCCCCAACAATGACGAAGGTATCTATCGTTCGTTTTCTTCTCTCGAGTTTCAAATTTCTACCAGGGCGGCTGCTATTCTTCTCGTCGCCCACTTTTGATAAAAAAAATTTCTGCGCCTACGTGAATATCCGCCTACAGAACATGAGTTGTTTCTAGCTTAACGGCGAGATACCGCCTGAGACCGCATGTTCAATCCGTCAGGTGTCAGGCAATATCTGGTGTAGTTTATTGGCGGTAGGAGACTGCTCGAGGCTGTGGTTGGACTGAAACGCTTCACATACCATCACGTCTACCGTGATATATCCACAGGGTAGAAGTTATAACCCGCACGTCCTTGGAACACTAGTAGTTGGTGTAAAATGTTCCACTACCAGACATACTGTAAGTCTTTATTTCCTCTTTAAACAAATTCTTCTCCTGATTGAATATTTGTCATTTTGTGACGTAGTATTAGAACTAGATTTCCCGCTTATTAAGTCGTGCCGTGTGCAAAATGATAGAAAAAAGAGGTGAAAAGTATAAATCAAGAATCGCAAACCAAATACCAATGAGTATTAAATCCTGCAAACTTCGGATTTCCATAAATTGATATAGTGGGTAACCGGGCAATTATTCTTATTATTATTATTATTATTATTATTATTATTATTATTATTATTCTTATTATTATTATTATTATTATTATTATTATTATTATTATTATTATTATTATTATTATTGGTCCACCTGGTGTTGAAGTATAAACGGTCTGACACCGTGGTTAACCGGTTCAAGTCCCGCTGGTCGAAACATTTTCACCATCAGAATGTTGGCCGGCAGGGTAGACTAGGTGGTGGTATACAATTTCTTATCACTAGCTTGAGTGCCAAAAGCCTGGATTGAATTCCAAACCTCTCCGCAGTGCTCATATGGAGTGAGCGCATATCCCGCTGTTGATGGTGATTCGTTCGTCGGATGGCCACGTTAAGCGTTGAACAAACCCCTTGTTGCTATTTGACAGGAGTAGGCTACGTGCCGGCATCGTGTTTCACCCTCTCCCTTCCTACTATCAGATATCACGTCATTCATTGCATCCCATTAACTCCTTTGATGAGGTTGACGTCAGGAAGGGCATCTGGTCATAAAAACCCGCCACAAGGGATTCATCTCACCTCATACCCGACCCCGTAGAGAAAAGGGATAAGGGTTGGATAATAAAACAAATATATTATTATTATTATTACGAAATGAAATGAAATGTCGTATGGCTTTTAGTGCTGGGATATTCCAGGATGGGTTCGGCTCTCCAGGTGCAAGTCTTTCTCTTTGATTCCCGTAGGCGACCTGCGCGTCGTGATGAGGATGAAATGATGTTGAAGACAACACATACACCCAGCCCCCGTGGCATTGGAATTAACCAATTAAGGTTAAAATCCCCGACCCGGCCGGGAATCGAACCCGGGACCCTCTGTACCGAAGGCCAGTACGCTGGCCGTTCAGCCAACGAGTCGGACATTATTATTATTATTATTATTATTATTATTATTATTATTATTATTATTATTATTATTGCACACATGCTGCAAGAGCACCTGGCTGTTTACCGCGATGTATAAAGTCTCTAAAATCAAGAAAACAGTGTTACATTCGATTTCTTATTTGATGATTTCGAGTGGTTGTAAGGTAGAAACCGTTCAAGGTGACTCTACGTAATCTCATCGAGACAGGAGGCGTAAACGAAGAGCAGGCAGGAATATTCTAGTAGCTTGGCCCCTTTGATGTCGGCAACACACATCACTGATGCATGAAGCCCTTAGAGCTATAAATACAGTGACCTTTATGTGGACATCGTCACTGGAGTGGATACTACACTCCAGAAACTCGCAACACACGTTACTTCGTCCTAGTCATGCGACACTACGATGTCGAAAACGAACTGAAATGGCATAACTCGTTAACTCGTCAAAATGAAGTCATACTCTTACTGCTTCATATTGAAGTGCATGGAAACGGCCAACACCTAGAGCGCTATTTAGTTTCTTGTTGCTTTATAAGAGATGCTACTCAGTTACTGATGATTAGCGCTCGCCAGTTGATGACCTATAAACATACATCATTATAGACCGTCAAGCCTTTCAGTGTTCAGTCTGCAAACCTCTTTGAATTTACTAAAATTCTCCACAATCCTCTATTTGCAAGCAGTGCCGAGGCCTCATTTAGTTCTATATCTCTTATCTTTAAATCGTTAGAAACTGAGTCTAATTATTGTCGTCTTGGTCTCCGTCTATTACTCTTACTCATCATAACATAGTCCATTATTCTCCTACGTAACCAATCCTCCTCCATTCGTCTCACATGACCCCACCACCGAAGCCGGTTTATGTGTACAGCTTCGTCCACTGAGTTCATTCTTAACTTAGACTTTATCTCCTTATTCCGAGTACCCTCCTGCCATTGTTACAACCTGTTTGTAGCAGAAATCATTCTCGCTACTTTCATGTATGTTACTTCTAACTTATGAAATAAGATATCCTGAGTCCACCCAGCTTTCGCTCCCGTAAAGCAAAGTTGGTCTGAAAACAGACCGATGTAAAGATAGTTTCGTCCTTCCTTCTTACAGAACACTGCTGATCGCAATTGCGAGCTCACTGCATTAGCTTTACTGCACCTTAATTCAATCTCACTTGAAATTATCTACCTGTTCCAGCTTTGTATCACCAATCAAACATTCAATTCTCTTGGACTTCTTAGCTACTGACATCAATTTAGTCTTCGAAAGGCTAAATTTTCATACCATACTCATTGCACCTATTTTTACGTTCCAAGATATTAGACTGAAGGCTTTCGGCACAATCTGTCATTAAGACCAAGTCGTCAGCATAGGCCAGACTGCTTATTACATTTCCACCTAACGGAATCCCTCCCTGCCATTTTATACCTTTCAGCAGGTGATCCATGTAAACTACTAGCAACAAAGGTGAAAGATTAAAGTTTTGCCTAACCCCTGTAAGTACCCTGAACAAAAAACTCATTCTACCGTCAATTCTCGCTGCAGTCCAATTGTCAACATTAATGCCCTTGACTGACCCTGTAAGAACTATAAAATACCTAAAAGTATACAAGAAGGGACTTGACAACTGGCAAATATGACGTAAATATTCGATCCAAATTCATTCATAACTTTAGTTTTAATTACATATTGAATGAAGGTATGTAATGTTGAAAAATGCAACACACAGTGCAAAGATGTTTATGAGGAAATATTTCTTCTTCCAGAGATTATATAATGTTAGAATAACATAATTTCAAAAAAGAAATTCAGTGTTTGTTTAAAAAAGGTACTTGCAGAATTCGGAATGAACGATTTTTTTCCACCTGGAATGAATTCAGAAAACCGCAATGGACACCGCAAAGAAAAAAAACCCGAGCTCGATAGCTGCAGTCGCTTAAGTGCGGCCAGTATCCAGTATTCGGGAGATAGTAGGTTCGAACCCCACTGTCGGCAGCCCTGAAAATGGTTTTCCGTGGTTTCCCTTTTTCACACCAGGCAAATGCAGGGGCTGTACCTTAATTAAGGCCACGGCCGCTTCCTTCCCACTCCCAGCCCTTTCCTGTCCCATAAGACCTATCTGTGTCGGTGCGACTTAAAGCAACTAGCAAAAAAAAAAAAAAAAAAAAAATAGAAAATTAAAATTAAAATTAATATAACAAGAATCAGATTTGGCTTAACCACACAAGGGTTACTGAAATTGGAATCCGGAAACCTTAACTCAGTTGTCTTTGGAGTGTATGACAATAGTCACCTCCAGGTTCTTAGGTGTAAAGGGTTGTCGGATTTCAGACAGCACGTTGAGAAACATTGAGAAACTTATCTCCATATAAACGACTGTTAAGGGTTCAGTTCAGCCCGAAGGCTTGCACATTACGAGCTGTCGTGTGGTCGGCACGACGAATCCGATGGGGCCGATGACCTTCGATGTTAGGCCCTTTAAAACAACAAGCATCATCATCATTAGCAACGAATCCGTTATTCATGGCTTTCTAGAGCGGAGCCGTCACCTCACCGTCAGATGAGTTGACCTCGAACCAGTCCTCCGATCAAGGTAAAACTCCCAGACCTGGCTGGGAATCGAACCCGGGGCCCAAGGAAAAGAGGCAGGCATGCTACCTCTGCATATCCGGACACTGTGGGACGGCTCTCAATACCCGAAATTTCATAATTAGGGGATGAGGACGTCAATTATTTGTTTGTGTAATTATTTAGCTGGGCTGAGTGGCTCAGACGGTTGAGGTGCTCGCCATCTGACCCCAGGTTGGCAGGTTCGATCCTGGCTCAGTCCGGTGGTATTTGAAGGTGCTGCAATACGTCAGCCTCGAGTCAGTAGATTTACTGGCTAGTAAAATAATTCATATGGGACTAAATTCCGGCACCTTGACGTCTCCGAAAACCGCAAAAGTAGTTAGCGGAACTTAAAGCCAATAACATTATTATGTAATTATTTTCTCTTTTACTTATTTCTTGACTTCTTTTTTTATTTATTCAACTAATGCAACACTGGAAATAAACCAGATTTCGTAATTGTAGACCTATACAGTTCGGATGTATACTCGCTGTATTACTGTAGTTGTCTGCATACTTTTCTATTGTTAACGCACCATACGAGAATTAAAAATGCTGCCTTCTCAGTACAGACAAATCGATTACTTTTATGAAGCTCATCAGTTTTAATAATAGTACGAGAGCTATTACTGAGATTCCATCTCCGCTCTAGAATGAGGCTTCATTCATTCGTCCGGCTTGAGCTGAACGTTGTATGTGTGGGTCGTTAGTACATGATGTGGCAATAATTTAGAACTGTACTATTATTGACAACAACTGGGAAACGGGTTTGAATTATGACGTACCTATTTCTAATGTGGAGATTGGTGTTAGGATGTTGATTTTAAGGGAAGACTGAACATTGAAAATCGACATTTTTTAAGTAATTTGGGAAATTTATTGATTAAATTGGGTGTTATATGTCCAGAGTCCGTTCTAAAACTACAATTTATTTGTTTATTTGCACTTACATACTTTCTTTCTTAATCTGCTTACCCTCCAGGGTAGGTTTTCCGTCGGACTAAGCGAGGGATCCCACCTGTACCACCTCAAGTGCAGTGTCCTGGAGCATGAGACATTGGCTCGGGGATAAAACTGAGGAGGATGACAAGTACCCCGCCCAGGCGGCCTCACCTGCTATGCTGAACAGGGGCCTTGGTGGAGGATGGAAAGATTGGAAGGGATAGACAAGGAAGAGGGAAGGAAGCGGCCGTGGTCTTAAGTTAGGCACCATCCTGGCATTTGTCTGGAGGAGAAGTGGGAAACCACGGAAAACCACTTTCAGGATGGCTGAGGTGGGAAACGAAACCATCTGTACTCAGTTAACCTCCCGAGGCTGAGTGGACCCCGTTACAGTCCTCGTACCACTTTTCAAATTTTCGTGGCACAGCTGGGAATCAAACCCGGGCCTCCGGGGGTGGCAGTTAATCACACTAACCACTACACTACAGAGGCGGACACAATTTATGTCTTCGTTTTCTAAATTAAAATTTCTCCATGTCTGACATGCTTGTCTCGAAGTTTTTTTAAAACTAACCAACGCACAAGACAAAGTTTCCATTTATTTCTGAAGTAAAGATCATTACATACATCGTCATAATAAGTGTGATATCTAGCGGTTTATAATTCAGGCTTTTTTTCATGAGTTTTCATATTTAAATATATTAATCTCAATTTATAACATTCGCTATTTCGTGTGTTATGCGTCCGTATGTCTTACGAGATAATAATCTGATAATATTAAGAAATATTTAGAGATGTTGTAAAACAACGAAGAAAATAGATTAAACTGAAAATCACAGGAAACATTAATTCCTAAATTAGACATTTTTTTTGTCATTTAAAATGCGAAACCAACCTAAATCTTACCAGAATAATAAATTAGTCTTTCTAGTTTAGTATACGCTCTAAAATACTAAGAAAATAGTTCTAAGAATCTCAAAATCCTACCAACCGAGAGTTTGCTAATGAGACATGAATGAGACAATTTTAACGATAATAGTTTATAATTTCGTGTGGCTATTTCTAGCCGGGTGCAGCCCTTGTAAGGCAGACCCTCCAATGAGTATGAGTGGCATCTGCCATGTGTAGGTAACTGCGTGTTATTGTGGTAGAGGATAGTGTCATGTGTGGTGTGTGACTTGCAGGGATGTTGGGGACAGCACAAACACCCAGTCCCCGAGCCAAGGGAATTAAACATTTAAGGTTAAAATCTCCTACCCGGCCGAGAATCGAACCCGGAACCTTCTGAACCGAAGGTCAGAACGGTGACCATTTTAACCATGACGTGTAGAGAAACTCCACAAGGGATAGCTACCCTAGAATAAGGGGTGCCGTACGGTAACAACATCGAAGAGATGGTAATGTCCTTAATAGCACACCAATTCTTACACTGATTACCTTACAGTAAATTGAGCTTACTCTTCTTACGATGGAGAATAAATGTTTTCTATCATAGTCTCTTTTTTGTTAGCTGTCGTACTTCCACAGTGATGTAGGTCTTTAGTGTCGTTGCCATATGCCTTATTTGAAAATGGAAAATACAAGGAATGCAATCTTTTGTGCTTATGACAATGAGAATCGAGCCACCTCCCGAATGTACTCTTAAAGCTCACGTCCGGTACCACGCGGTAAAACCACTGTCACCATGATTCTCTACCGAGCTTGATATTTCGTCTTCGACTTACGGACGTGGAACGACTTACACACGCAGCTTTTGATAGAGTTACGATAGACCAGTGTGTGTGGCTCACGCTGAAAAATTGCAAGAAGTGGATATTCACAGAGAACAAGCAAAGGGAAATACAATTCAGGAACTTGTAATACATCATCTGACTCTGACACGAGTGTTGATGAAGACGAAAAGAAGGAGGAGGAGGGAGTTCTAGCAGCTTCAACTTTTCAGTTGATAAGGTTTATTTTTTTCTTATTCTTTCAGTTAATGTAGTGTACTCCTAAAATTACTAATAGTGCTAATAAGGCTTGACCCGATAAAAGTCTCCATTTTATTAACTGATGTATTTATTTTAACTTTTAAATGAACCACAGGAAATCTTACTCAGAATGTCATGCGGTGTAGATTCTTTCTTATCAAATAATAACACAGCCTGGCATGGGTTGAGTATTGCGTTCGCAAATAATTTTTGTATGATAATATATTCCAGGCGGCAACGGCGATCAGCAGGAAGCACGGTAGTGGAGGAACCCATGTTTAGAGCTGATCTGTGTTTGATACAATCTATGAGAGTAGTACTGTATATGATAAGTAGGGAGTACATATAAAACATCTTCGGTCGGAACCTCATATGGTGGAGTAGCAGAGAGTCGCTGGAGGTCTGGAAATCAATCAATCAATCAATCAATCAATCAATCAATCAATCAATCAATCAATCAATCAATCAATCAATCAATCAATCAATCAATCAATCAATCAATCAATCAATCAATCAATCAATCAATCAATCAATCAATCAATCAATCAATCAATCAATCAATCAATCAATCAATCAATCAATCAATCAATCAATCAATCAATCAATCAATCAATCAATCAATCAATCAATCAATCAATCAATCAATCAATCAATCAATCAATCAATCAATCAATCAATCAATCAATCAATCAATCAATCAATCAATCAATCAATCAATCAATCTGTTTACCTTTTTAATGAACAAGCACAGTTGCAATACATTCCTTCAATGTAGTCGCCCGCAAAGTCTGTTACCTTTTGCCAAATGTCGGAAAGCCGTTGAGGACATTTGGCAAGGCATTCTCTATTGATGACAGCGGCGGAACACCCTACTGCCACGTCAGGAAATCGGCGGCCTCGAAGCGGTTCCTTCAAACAGGTTGAAGTCACGGGAGTCATGTCTGGTGAGTACGGAGGGTGTTCCAAGACCTTCTAATGCCACCGTTGCAATAAGAGATTGACTTTGCGACATGACAAAGTGCGTTGTATGTAACACGATAGGGTGATCATCTCGCAATAAACGTGGACGTTCGCTTTGGAGTTAACACTGGTGAAGGGTGAACTGTCATCTTAAGGAGAATGCAAAGAGATACATCTAATTTCCTTCTCCCCAAAAAGCTGATACTCTTTAAACATTGTCGCCGGGATATATGTAGATTCATGCTACTATTCCATCTTCCTCTTAATAATCACAAGATAGAGCTGGGAAGAAAAGTCGACTTGAGCTACAAACATTGAGTAATACAAGGAAAGAAGTAGTCACATCAGCTAGAAAATGATTTATTATTATTCTCGTGTCACATACATAAAGAAAAAGAAAACGGTTACAATAATTTCAAGTAACATTTAAATAATCCTGGACCAATACAACGCTACTTCGAGTCCTCTCTTCGTAGCTCGATGCAGGTCATCTTGCGTGCACAAAGATGGACACAGCGGACACTGAAGCATATGCTGGATGGTTTGATCTTCTCCGCAGTCACACTTGGTGTTGTCGCCATTGATGAAGCCCCATCTTGCCAAATTAACTTTGGACCTTCCCACTCCTGATCTCAACCTATTGAGAGATTTCCAGATTGTCCAGCTCTCATTGCAACCGGGTGGCAAACGTTCCTCAACCGCCATCTGCTCAGAGACTTGGGGGATCTTCGTCTTCCATGGCTGTATCCTTGCCTTCTCAGCTGGTACTATAAGTTCCTGAGATGTTCGTAGGAAGCTCTTCCTAGATTTCTGTCTCTGTACTAGAAGCTGATGTCCATGCAGTAGATGAGTACTATCGTGCTTAACCTTTGTCCTTTCATTATTTGCAGCTACTTCTCTTCGCCACCGGGTGGTGCTATCCCTGCAAGACGATAGAGTTTTTCAGTTGGAGTAGACTTTAGACAACCTGTAACAAGTCTGCAGGTCTCATTAAGTGCTATGTCTACCTGTCTGGCATGAGATGAATTGTACGAAACAGGGCAGGCATATTCCGCTGCAGAATAACATAGTGCCATGGCGGAAGCACGAATAGTTTTTGGTTGATTGCCCCATTCTGATCCAGATAATTTACGTAGAAGATGATTCCTGGTGGAAACTTTAAGGTTAGTGTTCATGCAGTGTTTCTTGAATGTAAGAGCTCTATCAAGCGTCACTCCTAGGTATTTTGGAGTTTCACAGTATTGTAACTCAACACCTGACCACACTATATGCAGCTTACGATGAGCATCCCTATTTTTCACATGAAAGGCACAAACTTGTGTTTTCATAGGGTTAGGCCTTAACTGGTTTGCCTTGTAATAGGATGACAAACTTTCGAGGGCGATGGTTAGATTCCTTTCCACTGTCTCAAAGTTAGTTAGTTAGTTAGGAATGAACTCAGCTTCGGTGGTGGGGTCATGTGAGGCGAACTGAGGAGGATAGGTTACCTAGGAGAATAATGGACTCTGTTATGGAGGGTAAGAGAAGTAGAGGGAGACCAAGATGACGATGGTTAGACTCAGTTTCTAACGATTTAAAGATAAGAGGTATAGAACTAAATGAGAAGGGCATTGATGAGGTTCTATCCACGATCACTGATAATACCACCGAGCTAGCTTCTGTAGCTCGTTTTTCTGAAGTAAGTGATCCTTCCGCTAACTAACTTAAAATATATCGATCCAAAAATCAGCAAAAGCAGTTGCTGTTGATGGTTTGTCCCTCAAGCACAGCATGTGTAAGAATAACAACTTCGTAGTCGTAGCATATGTTTCACCCGCCTGGGTTCCTGTCGAAATTTCTGTGGTCGTAGCGAATGTGGGTGACGCCATTCGTACCATTGACGCTAAATTCAAGCTCGTAGGTTCGTGCCCACGTCACATCAATGGTGACAATACGCTGCAGAAATGCGTCTCCTTCGGTGCAGTGTCTTCTTCGTTGTCAGTGCCATACCTGTGCCATTTCTGTTTTCAGTGAGTTGATCTGGGACCCAACGGAACGCAATTTTCTGCGTGTATGTCCCACACCATTTGATGATTGAGACCAACCTCTACGGGTTATTCCTGGACAGTCCATCGAAGGTCTACAGAAACGAGACCACTCACGATGGCAATCTGGTCTTGAGGAATGAACCCCCGACCTGTGCGGTACAAATCCGCAGTCTCGTTTCGACCCTCACGAAATGCCTTGACCCACCATGCAATGTCCTATATGGTAATGCATTCTCGCCACAGGTTTCACGTAATCCTCGATAACGTTCTGATTTGTTTTTCCCACGGAAACTCCGATTTTAATCCCCGAACGCTGATCACCTTTTGAAGGCATGCTTTAGAGTGGTGAAATCGACACTCTTCACTTCAACGCCACACAACAGCAACACTCCCAACTGGATACCCGTTAAATGCAGACTACACATCGACAACAGCGCCACATGAGCGCTCCCATATCCTATTTGCGCATGAATTTCAATGTGCCACGCCCAAAATAAAGATTTCATCTAACATTTTCAAATAAAAAGTTAGAACATCTGTCCATCAAAATTCATCGCTTTACAGACTAAGCAGTAGGCTTACTTATAATAGTGCATCTCGGAAAGACATTGCTCTTGATATCCGTACAAACATGACAGTATCTTTAAAAGAATTCAAGGTAAGTATTAACAGATAACACTTATGATAAAACACTGTATGTACAGTATATTAAATTAAATTGGAACAATACGTTGTAAGCCCTAGCCCGTAATCATTGGTGAGATTGGATTATATGCAGTATATTAAATTACTTTAGATTAGATTTAATTATGTCAGGCTTTGTAATATTAAGTAATAATTATTCGTTATTTTACACTGTCACAAAGAATTCAGATACAATTGGGCTGAAAATCCTGTAGCAAGCAATAAATTAAGTTAAATTCCTTTTAAGAGTTCTTCAATTAATTTCTCTCATGGTCGTCCTCTATTTATACATGGTGTCCTTGGAAAAGATTCTAATATTTACTCAGGATGAAGTATGCAACAAACGAAGGCCAAAAATGGTCCTATAATCATTGGTCGCAAACCCAATATTTTCAGAGTTATGTTCCGCTACCACTGCTATGAATGATCACGATGTTATAATAATTTACGGAAGGTCATATGCAACAAAAGACGGAAACACGTACGTACATAAACATTGATCGTAAATATTGTTGCGTTATGGTCTCATTATGATGGGGCACCTGCCTACTTTCATCGTAGGGTTAGGCGGCGCCTAACACGGGTCTTTCGTGAGCAGTGCATTGGCCTGCCCGTTCGCCTGACCTTAATCCATTATACTTTTGGCTTTGGGGACATGTAAAAATCATGGTGTATGAGATGCACATAAATGGTGGGAATACACTACGGAGAATGCGTGTTCAAAGCCTGTGATGTAATTCGGCAACACACGGAGCAAGTAGCCGTGCAGCTTGAGTCACGTAGCTATCAGCTTGCATTCCGGAGATAGTCGGCAGCCCTGAAGGTGGTTTTCCGTGGTTTTCCATTTTCACCGCTTGCAAATGCTGGGGCTGTATCTTAATTAAGGCCAAGATCACTTCCTCACCACTCCTACCCCTTTCCTATGCCTTAGCCACCGTAAGACCTATCTGTGTCTGTGTGACATGAAAAAAACCGGCTACAGCCAGAGGTGTTCTAACGAAGGCGTGATTCCATGCGACGTAGGGCGGAAGCTGCTTTGCTATGGATGGCGGTCTCATTGAGGATTAGATCAAAGACATGGTGAACAATGATAGTAGTTGTAGTAGACCATAACTCCGAAGATACTGGGTTTTCGACCATTGGTCCTTGATACCTTATCATATTAAACTCTAGATAATTTAGTGTATATTTTAACTCTTCGTGTAGGTGTATGTATGGTCGGACAGAATAGCAGAATAAATAAATAAATAAATAAATAAATAAATAAATAAATAAATAAATAAATAAATAAATAAATAAATAAATAAATAAATAAATAAATAAATAAATAAATAAATAAATAAATAAATAAATAAATAAATAAATAAATAAATAAATAAATAAATATTTAAACTATTGGTATGAAGAATTTTAATCCTCTTGAACATTACAGTATCGGTTAAAAGTTTAGGACCACATAAGGAAATCATGAAATGCCATCTAGAACCTACAGGGTGCCATACATACCTGTAATTTTCCTTGTGAGCTGTTGCATCTAAAAGGATATAATTACGCCACCTGATTAAATTGAGTTAGTACAAGTTTTGCAGAAGTTATGAATTTTTAACCGTTGGAAGGTGTGACGAAAAAATCTAAAACTTTGATAATACAGTGAACTGTATACTCTAATTGCTTGCAAGTGTTGCCATCAAGATCTTTCCGTAGACTCAATAATAGGTGGGGGTCATTTCATTAAAAATATAACAACTGCGAAAATATGCGACACTGCTTTTTAGCGTGTTTTTTTAAAGCAACGCCAAAATGTTAGACTTATCAGCCCTGATTGTTTAATTTACACTCTGCAGATAGCATTCAAGAACACATTTCTGACGCCGACAGCAAACCCCGAAACCTATGACAAGAACAAGGAAAAACTATCTTAGCGCTGGTTTGAAAAAAAAAACCGCAAAAAAACGGTGCTGCATTTTCGAAATTGTTGTATTTTCACTAAAATGTCCCCCAGCCATTGCCGAGTCTACAACAGAATCTTGGTGTAATACAACCAATTAGAGTATAGAGTACATTATGATTTTTAAAAAAATATTTTTTGATGTGACCTTCCAACAGTTAAAAATGTATAACTTCTACAATACTTGACCTAACTCAATGAAACCAAGCGACATATATTCTATTAGATGTAAGAGCTCAGGAATTAAAAAAAAACAGAGGTCTAGTAGCACAAGTTTTGTTCTAGATGACATTTCATGATTTATTTTATGTGGTCCCAAACTTTTGACCGGTACTGTAGTGAGTTCATAATACCAGGTACTTTTAATTATTTTTCGCCACACCCACATTTCAAAGGTAAATATTTGTTCCTTGTCCTGCTTTAAAATAATCGTCGATTGGAGCCCTGCAAGCGAAGTGGACGTGTGTGTCGGAGTGCTAAGTACTTGTTGCGTAAGCGAAATTGGGACAGGTATAGAATTCTACCTAGCGGTCATCGGCCGATGGAACAAGAGCATAAAGTACAAGGTATTTGGATTAAAATGTGATGTAAGTTACTTTGAAATGGTGTTGGCAGCGACAGTGATTGCGGTTCTATTAGTAATTGGAGGAGTGAGAAGCAATCTTGGGCCACTGAGTTGGGAGGATATTGAAAAAATTAAAGAGGTGATAAAAGAGGTCAGCCAAGCAGACACGAAAGAGCTGATCATCAGAATAAGGACATTCAGGATCTGAAAGATAGCCTGAGAGGTAATAAAGCAGGTATAAAATAATCCCTGGATAAATACCACGAGGAAGTGGAAATTGAAAGGTGGTGGTGGTGGTGATTATTGTTTTAAGAGGAAGTACAATTAGGCAACCATCCTCTATATAACACTAAGCAGAGGGAAAAATGGAAGGGATCCGACACTTCGAAAAATGAAGGTATCGGCCAAAGAAAGACAAGGGCCGTGAAGGGCATGAAAATGAGAGACTCCCTAGCCCTCGCAAACCTAATAGCGCCGGGGTCGGAAAAGAACAAGAGTTGACCAAGAGAGGTCGGATAGGATAGATGAAAGTAAGTAGCCTGGCACAAGTAAGTGGAAGCAATGCCAGGAGTCAGCTGAGGGCCCCGTGGTCGCCAACCCACGCTCCAAAGTTCAAAGCCTCTGGGCCCCTTTTAGTCGCCTCTTACGACAGGCAGGGGATATCGTGGGTGTTATTCTACCGCCCCCACCCACAGGGGTTGGAAATTGAAAGGGAACATCGCTTGGTGTTGGAGCAGCACACACGGGAGTTGGAGATGCAGGTCCGGAAGTCAACGCTTGACCAACGTAGCATATATGGAATTAAAGAGAATAGGGGCGAGGGTAAATTGGAATTACTATCTTCTGTGACGGAAGTGCTTACGGCAGGAGTGAAAGTAAATGGTCGGAATCCGATGTGGATGACGTACAGATAATAGGAAGAACCCAAGGAAATAGGCCAATTAAGGTGCAATTGGTACCCGGTATGAAAGCTTTTAAATAATCCAACTTTCACAAACTTATCAAACTCTCTTCCAAGAATGAATATAGATATATTTTTTTCCTAACTCTAGATTTTAATTATTATATACTGTAATATCCCATTTTTGTCTCTATAGGGCGTAAATAACTTTGCTGTCCAGAATGACACCCGAATCAAATTACGTATTATGTTGATCAATTGGAAAATCAAGAACGCTTTTATAACTAGGTTATGTTCGGGTTCAAAGAAACTGCAGTGCTTTAAAAAAAAACTGAAGTGACCAATCAACCACAAGAATGAACATGTATTTAGTTTTCCAATATTTCTACAACTTCTTAACACTGTCCCTTTGGTACACGGTCTGCACCGTGGATCTTGTTTCGGTCAAGTGCAAAGTCTGGTCGCGGATTGACTGTCTTTGGATCTGTCATCTTTGTTTGTGTCGTCCGCGTGGTCTTGCTCCCTCGCTTTGTAGATGGTAAAATGTCTTTGAAATGGTGTTAACTTTGCTCTCTGGATATTCCCATACCAACTAAGTGTGCTCTCAGAGACTTTCGCAGCGTTTGTTGCAATGCAAATACGCTGCCTGGTTGTGTCCTTAATGTGCCAAAGAAGGAAAATGTCTATTTTCCACTGGAGTATCCTCATTTCCATGTTGTGGATGGAATACTCTGCACTTTTAGTAGTATCTCATCTCTCGTGGCTGTCTAGTGCAACATGTTTTACAGCGTTCCACTATCCCTTTCCCACTTGAGCCTTATGATCGTGAGGTTTAGTAAAAAAAAAACTAGTGCGCCAAGGACTAACTTTTGCTGCTCCCCCACGGAATGCAATGACTGTGCTTTTGTTGTTGTGGATGGTCAGCAAGCGACACACCTAACATTTATCGATGAAACGAAATCTCACGACAAATCTGTTACCCTGAATCGTGACTCTTTTTTTAAAGAAGCCAAACTTCCCCACCATGAGCTGCCCAGCTTACAATATAGCCTTAGTAAAATTATGTCACAATTTTCACAAGAAATGAGTAAGAGACACAGAGAGGTCTTATGGCGACGATGGGATATGAAAAGGCTAGGAATGGGAAAGAAGCGGCCGCAGCCTTAATTGAGGTGCAGCCCCAGCACTTAGCTGGTGTGGAAATGGGAAACCACGGAAAACACCTTCAGGGCTGACGACAGTGGGGTTCGAACCCATTATCTCACGGATGCAAGCTCACAGCTACGTTCCCCTGACCCCACGGCGAACTCGCCCGGTATTAAAAAAGCACACAATCTGAACAGCAACAAACCGCTTCTGCCTACCGTTACATGGCTGTAAGCATGTTTATAAAATAAGTGAACATTACAGTCATCTTCATTCAGTTACGTACCAAAATTCTTCTGAAAAATAAGCACAGGAAATAACGTTTCACAGAGCAGGAGTCATGGGCCTGGCAATACCTCGAATTCTAAATTAATTAACCAATTACTTTGAGAAAATTATTTCAGGCGTAATATTATTTTGATAATATGATCTCAAAGCATAGACCTGACATTTTAAAAATTTTATCTCGTTCTCTCCGCTTACCTGATAATGAAAGGTAGCAAGGTAATGAAAGAGCTCGCATCCGGGAGATAGTGGGTTCGAATCACACTGTCGGAAGCCCTGAAGATGGTTTTCCGTGGTTCCCATTTTCACACCAGCATAACTTTGCTACGGAGTGTCTGTGATGGATCCACTGGCGTTGATGACATTACTCGCAGAGCGGATGATGTTGCGAGTGGATGGGGAAGGGGGGGTATTGAAAATGGGAACGTAGTGGGGGGGGGACCATCCGGAGAAATGTTTTAACATGTGAAGTCAGAATGGTGTGTTTTTAAGGTATTTCATAATCTGAAATACGAGTATGTCTTTTTAACGTACCAACGTCTTCACCCGAAGAAGTGCATGTACTGAAATATTATGCAACGAATACAGAACTCAGTAACTATAAACCACATGTTGTTATGTAGCTACTGCCCTTGATTCAATGTCTCACTCGTTTAAAACACGCCCAGCGCGCAGCTGTGAGCTCGCATCCGGGAGATAGTGGGTTCGAATCACACTGTCGACAACACTGAAGATGGTTTTCCGTGGTTTCCCAATTTCACACCAGACAAATGCTGGGGCTGTACCTTAATTAAGGCCACGGCCACTTCCTTCCCATTCCTAGGCCTTTCCTGCCCCATCGTCGCCATAAGACCTATCTGTGTCGGTGCGACGTAAAGCAAAATAAATATTAAAAAACACGCCCAATCACTCCTCTTCCCCGCAGTGCGAGGTGACACATCGCTTGGGATGCGCCGTCGAAGCGAGCACTCAGTACCGCCGACCTGTTCTTGCTAGCTAATGTGTCGTTTTTTAAAGTTTTTTAGGTATCATTTTATAGCTGAATAGACATACACTCCAAACAGTTGATAATGCATTACTTGTGATGATACCATGCTTCTAATTCCGTGCGAAATTTGAATATCGAGTCCAAAAATGATCGTCGACGCCTGTCTACTTCTGTTCCTGTTGTATACATATCAGTGAAATGTCGAACATAGATGGAACTCATCAAGCTAAATATGAAGGTGAAATGATCATCGAAGTAACTCCATACGTTAAAGAGATATGCACCCAGAAAACCGATCATAGTACGTCTGACACTGACATGACCTCACCTGCGCCGCAATATTGTGACATGTCTCGTTTGTCCAGTGCGACTGTGGAGATACAGCAAAACAGGACGAACATGGCGTTCAATTCATTTCATGATTTACGAGTAAATTCGATACATGTGTTTCATTTCACTAGACTCGTCACGTAGACGCCACGCTAAAAAATCGCAACAGTGCCGTATACACAGCTTACACGATTTATATATCGATTACCGTATTCCGAGTTTTTTTAGTTATTTATATTTTCGTTCTACGCACAATGATCCAGAAGACCGGAGGGATAAAATCAGGAATGAAAAAGTCAGAGAAGACGTAGGACTAGAAGACTCCTTACTCCAGAAGATCCAAAAGGCAAGACTGAAGTGGTTTGGTCATGTGAAAAGAATGAGTGCAAACAGGTCTGCAAGAAAGGAGTATGTATGTTGGGTATTCAGCCCGAAGGCTGGTTGGATCCTCAAAAGGTTCACCATTAGCTGTCATAGATGGCCTAGGTGTCACTGAAGAGGCGTACTAGGGAAATGAGGAGTGAGGTAGTTTCCCGTTGCTTTCCTCACCGAGCCAGAAGTTGCTATTGCACATCAGTCTGCCAAGCCCACTGAAATGCCTGAACCAACCGACCCTATGAGCGACATTTTCACACCATTCATAGCAGGGACTGGCTGCTTAAGGAATGGCATTACAAACATCCCTCATATCTCAGTCACTTTCATATCGTCAAAGCTAAGTATAAGACTGAGACAGGTCAATGAAAGTAACAAATTTATTCTAGCCCATACCAGAAGACATAGTGCACTGTAAGCACTGCATCCTGCCAGCAAAGGCATAAGAAAGGATTATGAAAGAGAAATCAGGGGAAAGAGACCAGCGAACAGACCTAGAGAAAAATGGACAGACTTAGTGCAGAAGGATATAGAGGAGAGAGGTTAGGACTGGGAGCGGATTGTGAACGAAGAATGGTTCATGGACAGAACAAAATGGAAGGGACTCGTATACCTCACCCGGGAAACTGGACTTGGTCGACGATGATGATGGTATTTTCGTCAGTTTGAAGTCAGACTGGGATAGAGAACAATTTTACGAAGTAACGAGTACTGTTTTTCTTAGTTTATGTTTAAAGATGGTTTAATATTGTCATTGTTCTTTTACGTCCCACAGGTGGTGACTGGTGGTGGTGATTACTATTTTAAGAGGAAGTACAGCTAGGCAACCACCCTGCATATAATACTAATCAGAGAGATAACATAGAAGGGATCCGACCCATCAAGAAATGAAGATACTGGTCAAGGGCGTCAAAATGAAAGACTATCTAGGATTCACAAACCTAATACCGACGGGCCCGGAAATCAAAAAGAGTTGACCAAGGGAGGTCGGATAGGATAACTGAAAGTGAGGAGCTTGGCCCAAATAATTGGAAGGAATGCCAGGACTAAGCTCAAGGCCCTGTGGTCTTCATCCCACGTTCTAAAGTTCATATCCCCTGGGGCATACGTCCCACAAACTACACAAACTACTTTTAGTGATTTCGGAGATATCGAGTTTCCGGAATGAATATTTTACGTGCTAATGAATCTGCCGATGAGAGGCTGGCGTATTTGAACACCTTCAAAAACCACCGGACTGAGCCAGGATCGAACCTGCCAAGCTGGGCTCTGAAGACCAGTGCTCTATCGTCCGGCTAAAGGTGATTTGATGTTAATAGTGTATAGATTCTCCTTCTACGACTTTTTCCACACCCTGTAGAGTCGTGGGTGCGAACTGTGTCGCACATGTGGGTTTGGCCCTGTTTTACGACCGGATGCCCTTCTTCAATGTGGAGGGATGTAATCACTATTGCGTGTTTCTGTGATGGTTGGTAGTGTAGTGTGTTGTGCGTATTTGAAGATGATAGTGTTGGGACAAACACAAACAACCAGTCCCCGAGTCAGGAGAATTAATCACACGCGATTAAATCCCTGACCCGGTCGGGAATCGAACCCAGGACACTCTGAGCCGAAGATCTCAACGCTGACCATTCAGCCACGGTAATGCTGTATATATTCATTAGCATTAAATACACTGTGCAAAGAATTTCTGTTCTATCGACTTAATTACATTCTCTATTACATATTCCACTTTTCCTGGAGATTTTTCCACATCAGCCTACATTTTTCTTGTACTGGAGGGTTGAAATGTTATCCCTTTATGGTTCAATGGACCTGTGTCTTGTGAACACGTGAATAACCCTCCTCTCTCCTTCAGGTTGCACCATCAGTATAGAGGTTGTAAACTCTAGGGTCTCTATTTCTCTCCAAGTTCCCAAGTTCTACGCGTACTCAACTTTGAACGAGACTTCTGAGGGCTGTGCTACACTCCAAAAGCTCCACTTAGAAACAACTTGATAAGTTTGAGTTTACAGCACTATCGCGCCATTGTAAGTGTGTGACCTACTAATTAATTACTTAATTAACTACCTTGAAGAATTGCTTTTGAGTTTTATGGGGATTCATAAATTGAAAGGAATTCGTAAAGCCGAGAAGGATAAATGTGTATCACTTTCTCCACACCTGCTTGTTGTTCCTTTCATATTGGAATGTAACAAGGCTTGTAGCATAACCTAGTCCTTGGAATACTTCAATCAGTCACCACTCATCTACATTTGGAGCAGTCGCCCATGTGGCGAATTCCCTACCTGTTGCTTAGATTTTTTCTTAGATAATTGCAAAGAAATTTATTGAACATCTCCCTGGGCAAATTATTTCAATCCCTAACTCCTCTTCTTATAAAATAATATTTGACCCTATTTGTCCTCTGAATTCCAATTTTATCTTCATACTTTTAAAAACACCACTCAAACGTATTCGTCTACATTCCACACCATCTCTCCACTGAAAGCTCGGAACATATAACTCAGTCGAGCAGCTCGTCTTCTTTCTCCTAAATCTTTCCAGTCCAAAATTTGCAAAACTTTCGTAACGTTGCTCTTTTGTCGGTAATCACCCAGAACAAACGGAGCTACTTTCTTTGGATTTTTCCTGTTCGAGATTCAAGTAATCCCGGTGAGGGTCCCATACACTGGAACCATACTCTAGTTGGGTCTTACCAGGTACTTAAATGCCCTCTGTTTTACATCCTTACTACCACACATAAATACGCTCTTAAATATTTAATAAAAAATAGGATCCTAAAATGGGTATCTTTGATTAAGTAAACCTAAATGTTTTAGGCCTAATATTGTACTGGGTAAATTGTTATCTATTTTTCTTTCCATAATATCTACTTCCGTGGGTTAATAGTCAGCGAATCTCGGGGTCGGGATCAAATTCCGACCGAGTCATAGAATCTTAATCAGGTTTGGTTAATTCCCGTGATGCCAGGCCCAAGTGTTTGTACTGTATCCAACATTCCCGTAATACGATATGCAATTCCTAAAGTTCGCAAATACGTGATTAAATTTCCACAGCAACCACTGCCTGTGTATAAGAGTAGGCTACTTGTCGAAGATGTCAGTTATTGACTGAAACGCTCCCAGTTTCATTCAATAGGCCTATTCTTCTTCTTCTACTTTCGGTCAGCTCTGAACCACGGTATTTCAACCGCTTTCTGTCTTGAGCTTTAACAGTCGCCCAGTAATCCCGCATCCTTCTTCGGTGAGATTTCTTCCGTTCTTCGGTACACGTCTCGCCTGTCTTCATTTTGAAATTTGTTTGAAAACTCTGTAGACCTACAAGTTTCTTTTTTAAAGGATCACGTTGCAAGATATCATCACATATGATCCCCAAATCTTGTAAATTCCTTTCCACCTTGGTGAACCAGACCCCTTTACTTTTCCTAATCAGAAAGTAGGCAAAAATTCGAGTTGATAATGTTTCTGGTCTCATTCGTTTTAATTGACCAACGAAAGTAATCCTCCTTTTCCTAATATCGTCCGTTATTTCCTCTATGTTCAGATTGTGCCTTCCCTTATATTCTCCATTTTCCTTTAATGGGCCCAAGATATTCCTTAGAATCTTCTTTTCTTTGGCTTATAGTTGTTCTCCCAGACCTTTCTTATTCATTGAGAAACGTTCTTCTGCACATACAGCTTCAGGTTGAATTATTATTATTATTATTATTATTATTATTATTATTATTATTATTATTATTATTATTATTATTATTATTATTAGACCACAGAGGAGCTGCCAAGATCAGATTTTCTCTATGTGCTTGGTAAATGGAAAATATTACGATAGGAAATTACACATATGTTTATGTTTCGTAGATCTTGAGAAGGCATATGGCAGAGTTCCCAGGGAAAAGAAGTTAGCCGTTCTGGGGCATTATGTTGACAATTGGGCTGCAGTAAGAATTGATGTAGAATGAGTTCTTGGTACAAGGTAGTTACACAAGGCTTCGTTGTTCATAGTTTAAATGGATCATGTACTGAAAGTGGCAGAAATGGATTCAGTTAGGTGGAAATGTAGTAAGAAGTTTGGCCTATACCGACGACTTTGTCTTAATGACAGTCTGTGCTGAAAGCCTGCAATTTAATATCCTTGAACTTGAAGATAATTACGTTGACGGTGATATGATAATTAGCCTTTCCAAGACTAATGAATACTGAACGTCAGGTTGGGAAGACAAACTTGGAACAGGTAGATCACGTCAAGTATTGAGTATGTTTGTTTTCCCAGGTTGGTAGTATACTAAATGAGGTGCAATCAAGGTCCATCAAAGCTAATTCAGTGAGCTTGAAGTTGCGATGAACGTATTCTGCAAGAAAGAAGTCAGTTACAAACGTTATAAGTAATAGACATGAAAGTAGAGAGGAAGTTCGCTGGTACAAACAGGTGGTAACAATGACAGGAGGGTACTCAGAATGAGTAAATAAAGGCCGTACGCATAGACCGGCTCCAGTGGTGGTGTCATGTTGGGCGAATGGAGGTGGATAGATTTGCTAGAAGAATAAAGGATTCGGTCATGGAGGATAAAGGAAGTATAGGGAGACCAAGACGACGATGCTATTATTGTTATTATTATTATTATTATTATTATTATTATTATTATTATTATTAGTAGTAGTAGTAGTAGTAGTAGTAGTATTGGTAAGGCGCCATTTAGTGCATGGTTCCCCAGTGTGGAATTATCACCGGGATTACTCGGTACGAGAACTGGAAAGGATTAAAAGGAAAGCAGTACGCTTTGTGTTCTCAGCGATTCCTTATACACTAACAGAGCAATATTCCGAAAATATTTGCTAACATAGGGCTGGGAAGACTTGGGAGTAAGGAGACGAGCTGTTCGTCTATGCGGGATGTTCCGAGCTGTCAGTGGAGAGAAGGCGCTGAATGACATTAGTGAGACGAATTAGCTTGTATTAAGTTTTGAAATTGAAAATGAAGACAAAGTTGGAAATTCAAGAGAACAAATTGAAGGACATATTCGTTTATAGGGAGAGGAATTAGGAACAAGAATAATTTACGAAGGGTGATGTTCGATAAATTTCCAACTTCATTGAAATCAATATTATAATTATGCTATAATATGTATTTTCGACAGAAGTATGGCTTTAGGAAGAGTTCTAGAAATCACACGCACCTTTTCTTAGACATATTCAGCAGTTTTTTGCACGGGTAGGGAGGTGAGGCAAGATGGAGAGATAAAACCTCCTTCTTGCATGGTGGAGTACGCAGGGTTCAGACTTAACTACAATTTCTCTGAGTCTGGTCGAGGGATTTTCCTATGTGTCGTTCCGCCAGCTACGCTCACACCGACAAGCTTCACATATTGCTCGCATGGAGCGCTGAAGAAGTGCCATAGTTTCCCGGGAAAATAGGTACGAGCTACTATGAGTAGAAATCCACGCTCAACCAGAAAGTACTCCACACGTGCCAAACCCTGGATAGATGTGCATTGAAGACTGTGGCACAAGTAGCAGATTCCTTATCAGTTGTTTACTAGGTCTTTTCGTAAATGATTTCAATGAAGTTGGAAATTTATCGAACATCGGCAGCCGACACAATTCCTATCCTCGCCTCTAGATGGGGCTTCATTCATTCCATTCCTAGCCCGGTCGAATGACTGGAAACAGGTTGTGGATTTTAATTGCGTAGGGTAGGCCCATGTGATGTGGTATTACCTAGTTTCTAGACATTATATGCTTGTAATACCCGTTTATGGATTTATTTTATTTTAATATCTCTGATGTTATATGTTATGTCTCTCACACGATTACGTTAATAAGAGTTAAATATCCCAAATATATGGTCATATGTGTTTCCTTCGTAACTCAAACGACTTCCTAGCATATTCCCCGTTTTAGGTGTTACAGGAGAATATTAAGTCTGTCGCTGACGAATATTGCACATCCAGCACAATATCAAACAAACTGTGCGTAAAATGCATGGAGCAATGTGAAAATCTCCAAGATCTTCTGAAAACGATAGATTTGGAACGTCAAGAATTTACTCGAAATTTTGAATGTGGTTCATTGAGGCTTTCTGTTGAATGAAGAAAGCTCTTTCTTCACTTCATCCTTTTACTATCAATATTGTATATACGTTAACAGTTTAATGGTTACTTTGGTTTTCATCGGTAAAGCATTCGATAAAACGCAAAAAAGCAAATTTCCTGGAAAACTGCTAAAAATAGCAAGAAAATGCACATTTACTATTTCCTATGAAACTGAATGACAAGTAATGTGACGGCGTCCGCCATGTTATTTAAGGGCAGAGAGGATCGGGCTGGTCTGGCCCCACCCACAAGCGAGTAACGTCACGGCTGGACCTAATGGAAACTACCTCCAAGTTCATGACAGTAAAGAGGGCCCTGCTGTTCTGGGATGTGCCGAACTTCCTCTGGTCCCTCTCTGGGTGCCGCTAGCGATGACCAGAAGCGCCGAGACGATTGGAGGCCGAGAGATTTGTGGGCGTATCCAGCTTTCGGACTGTTCTGGAACCACTGGCCTCCCTATTTAAGGCGGGCTAGACGAGTCGATTGCGGAGTGCTGTCAGTTCAGTCTGAGAGTGAGTGCTGCTGTGGGAAGTGACATTTGGAGTTGGGGTTCAGCTTGAGTTGAGGAGGCAGTCTGCGCTTTAGCCTCTGTGAATGTCCTGTTCGTGGAGATGAGTGTTGGTTCGTTCTTTCTATTTGTCGGTTGTCGAAGAGTTGAGTCTTTCGGTGCAGCTGCTGTGAAAGAGCGTTGTGTCCGGTGCAACGTAGGAGAATCGGAGTGCAGAATATACGTCTAATACAGATGTAGTTATTTTTGTATATGTCTGAGATCTGTTTTTTTTTTACATTTGCTGCTTTAGAATAATCGATCCAGTTGTCCTGAAACTCAAATTTGGTAGTGTTCTTGCAAGGCAATATACCAACCACGTAACGACTCCAAGAGCACTGCATTGTGTCAATATTCCAATATCGACCGAGATCTTTATCACAATCAAGCCGTGCAGATTTCAAGTGAACGTGATGCCAGGGCAAACAACACGAAGCTAGATTTATCTCATTTGAAGCCAGCGATCAGTGCTGGCATTTAATTTAAAAGCGTTAGATAAACTGGAACCCAGCATACCATAGGTCACGTCTCATTATCTAACTGTATTTGCGTAAAGCGGGAGGGATTCTGCTAACAGATAACACTGCAATAAATAGAACTACAAAACAACTAGAGTTACTCTGCTTGAACATTTCAGAGCAGTCGTGGTTATTAAATTGAAATGGTGAAAGCCAATTTGTATGGAGCAGGATTTAATCTGTTTTACTAAAGTATTAGGGTGGTGGGTGTTTTTATCCACATTACTTTAGTCTCACACTTCATTCCGCTCTGAATACGCTGCGCAAACACTAAATTATTACTATTCTTAGGAAATTAAAGTGAACTGTTCCATTATATCATATATAAAACGGGTATATCCTTGCATCACCATGTATAGAAAATGAAATCCATAGGGAAATAATTACTCAGAAACAAGAAGTAGAATTGAAGAAGAAAAATGTTTTATTATTATAACTTACTCTGTATCGACAAGCCTTATATATGTTATATCTGGAGCAATGGGTTATATGGTGCAGATACTTGGATAGTACTGAATAAAGATAAAAAAAGATTGAAGGAACTAGAGATGTGGATATGGAAGAAAACAGAACAAGTGAAACGAGAAGACCGGGTAGGATATAAAAAGGTATTACGAAGAGTTGGAGAGGAACTAGCTACGTTTCAAATCATTAGAAGGAGAAATATGAACTGGATTGAACATTGTTTGAGGAGAGACTTTACTGAAAGAAAAAAATAGAAAGAGTGGTCAAAGGCAAAAGAAGAAGAGGAAGGAAAATATATCAAATTTGCTGGACAGGGAAGGGAATCACAATCCAAGGAGAGGAAATTAAGACCCAGAGATTTGTTGATGATATTGTTATTTCATCTGAGACTGCAGAAGACCTGGAGAAATTGCAGAATGGTATGGACCCAGTCTTGGAGAAGGAGGAGAAGATGAAAGCAAATAAGTCCAAACCTAAAGTAATGGAGTGCAGTCGAACGAAGTCAGGTGATGCAGGAAATATTAGATTAGGAAATAATGCCTTAAAGGAAGTAGATGAATATCGATGGCAAAATTAAGGAGGACATCAAATGCAGACTAGCACAAAGCAAGGACGGCCTTCCTTAAGAAAATGAATTTTCTCACTTCGAACATTGATATAAGAAGTAGAAAGATATTTTTGAAGACTTTCGTCTGGAGCGTGGCGTTGTATGGAAGTGAAACATGGACGATTACTAACTCAGGAAGAAAGTGAATAGAAGCTTTTGAAATGTGGTGTTACAGATGAATGCTGAAGGTAAGATGAATAGATCGAATCACGAATGAAGAGATACTGAATATAATTGGTGAGAGGAGATCTATGCGACTAAATTTGACGAGGACACACGTTATGACACCTAGGACTTGTACAGTTGGTTTCTGAGGGAGGTGTAGGGGATATGATCGGTAGGGGTAGACCAAGGTATGAATATGACAAGCAGATTAGAGCATATGTAGAATGTAACAGTTACGTGAAAATGTTAGCACAGGATAGGGTGGCATGTTGAGCTGCATCAAATCAGTGTATGGACTGGTGACTCAACGAACAACATGCTGGACAACATCAAAGGAAAGAAATATTGGGAGGAGCAAAACTTGTCCATGGACAGGCAAAAGTGGAAGTGGTTTTTCCCATGACAAGAGCTGCCATAGGCAGAATACCTGATGACTGACTGACTGACTGACTGACTGACTGAATGAATGAATGAATGAATGAATGAATGAATGAATGAATGAATGAATGAATGAATGAATGTGCAGCGACATCGCTGTCTACTTATACAGGATGTCCGGAAGTATATGAAGGTTGTTGAGGGTTGGGTGGATAGTGCATTCCAAAACAACACATGTCCCTATGAACATATGCTCTACGGTCGATAGTGTACGAGCTATAGACTCTCCAATGGGAAGTATTGGTAACAGCCTTACCTTACACATCCCAGGTCGAGTAGTTGTCAACATGTTGGTGTACCACGAGGGATAGTGCATTCTATAGAACTATAGACAGCTGCTTCAATAAGTGTTCTTCAGCTGTAATGGGAATGGAGTAGGAAGAAGGTGTTAGTACTTGTCTTGACAACCCGAAATTTGACCAATCACATGCGACTAACCACAAAAGAGAGCAGGCCAGCGAAGAGAAGTTTGGGCGGGGAAGACTTAGGAGAAAGGAGACGAGCTGCTCGACTAAGTGGTATGTTCCGAGCTGTCAGTGGAGAAATGCCGTAGAATGACATCAGTAGACGAATAAGTTTGAGTAATGTCTTTAAAAGTAGGAAAGATCACAATATGAAGATAAAGTTGGAATTCAAGAGGACAAATTGAGGCAAAAATTCGTTTGTAGGAAGGGGAGTTAGAGTCTGGAATAACTTACCAAGGGAGATGTTCAATAAATTTCCAATGTCTTTGCAATTATTTAAGGAAAGGCTAGGAAAACAATAGATAGGGAATCTGCCACCTGAGCCACTGCCCTAAATTCAGATAAGTATTGATTGATTGATTGATTGAATGATTGATTGATTGATTGATTGATTGATTGATTGATTGATTGATTGATTGATTGATTGATTGATTGATTGATTGATTGATTGATTGATTGATTGATTGATTGATTGATTGATTGATTGATTGATTGATTGATTGAACTAACATTATCGGCCATCACTTATTTAAAGTCATCACTGTTCGTTGTTTACGTCTCATACCTTGTGTTCATACGTTCATGCCTCACCAGTTGATCGATTTAAGCCTGAGAAAGAAGACGTGTTGCAAAACAACCGTACTGCAACATACAGTACAAGAAGATAGCTGGTATGAGAGGTATTCTACATGGAGGAACTCATTAAAAATATGTTTGTCTGACGGCCACATCAATAATATTATAAGGAATATCCGCAAGAACTCCGAATGAGGACATATAGAATTTTGAAGGAGTTCTACACTTGCGACTCCTTGGCCAACAACGAATGTACACAAGGTGGCTACAAAATGAAGTATGTACTTACACGTCTCTCTGTACACATATTCCATCATAAACTGTGTCAGGCTAAAAGTTTCCATGAGCCACGCCCACTCACTCAATTTTCACACTGTACAACAATCCTCCCGTTTACTAACAATCACACATTTTGTTTTCATTACATAATATGCAAACCATAAGATTTTTTACCTCTGATATTTGATTTACCATTTAGTGTATGCCGTCCAAGGAATCAGCAAATACGACTCTGTATCAGAATATCTGATGTTATTAACATTTCGTCCGGCTCCATGGTTAAGTGGCTAGCGTTCTGGCCTTTAGTTCAAAGAGTCCACGGTTCGGTTCCCGGCTGCTTCCAGGATTTTAACTTTTATTAGTTAATTGCCCTGGCGTGGGGGCTGGTTATTTGTGTTATCTTTAACCTTAATAATAATAATGTCCTTTGCTTTACGTCCCTCTAAGTACTTTTTCGGCTTTTGGAGACGCCGAGGTGCCGGAACTTAGTTCCGCAGGAGTTATTTTACGTGCCAGTAAATCTACCGACACGAGGCTGACGTATTTGAACACTCTCAAATACCACCGGACTGAGCCACGATCGATCCTGCGAAACTGGGGTCAGAGAACCAGCGCCTCAACTCTCTGAGCCACTCAGCTCGGCTACATTTAACCATATAAATTATCATAGGTAGGGACCCATCCTTATAGACGTGCAGGCCGCACATAATGCGTCAACTCGAAAGACCTCCACCAGGCGCCTCCGAAGGCAGCACGCTATTATTATTCTTATTATTATTATTATTATTATTATTATTATTATTATTATTATTATTATTATTATTATTATTATTATTCGAAGTGGGCCTTTTTATAGACTTAGGCAGCACTTTAATCGTCGAAACACTGTGAATTCTTGTGGAGACAATCTGAACTTTACGTTACTATGTAGGTTTGAAGCCTGTTAATAGATACCACATTTTGGTTAAGGCCACCTACTGTAGGTGCTGCCCCTTAAACTTTCTGTTTACTGCCATCTTTACAGGGAATTTTTATGGTCAGGATTCAGAACTCTCTTATTTATTTATTTATTTATTTATTTATTTATTTATTTATTTATTTATTTATTTATTTATTTATTTCAAGAGTTGCTCTGAACTTATAAATTTAAATCATACAATCATAGCCTAGATCGCCATTATAAATAATGCAGTCGTCTGCCTCCCACATACTATCTTCACTATTGCATCCACAAGTGACAACAATTACTCCTCATCCAAGGCAGCTGGCATGCTGGAGCAACACATAAGGTAGGCGGCCTCATCGTCCTAATCATGTGAATTTTAGAAGCATCTGGTGGTAGAGCGTGCCGTAAGTGGTGCGTTTTAATGTAGGGAGATTTTATAGGCCTTCTAGGTTTTCGAGCTGAAAATTTGTTCACTCTAAGGGTGAAATGTACTGAAGGATGCACGAGTGTGGACCCTCGCTATCCTATCTTCACTTTGATTCTTGTGACAAATTTTTCCAGAAATTTAATTTTTCTTGCTACTTTTGGTCGTTAATTTCCTCCTTACCTTAGTCACTGCTTAGTATTGCTCAACGTCTGTGTCACTAGGCCTTCTGCCCCATTACGTTTTATTATGCTAATATCATGGGATTGCTAGAGGTTGTTATGCATCTCTTTCTTCTTGTGCTTGGCGTGTTTATTTATTTCCTTCGCATTTAAATTTATTTTTGCAAATTTTGTAATATGAGCGTTAGCTCGTGTATGTTTCCTTCCGATTCTATGTATTTTGTTGGCTTCCTTGAAGAATATACAGAGTGTCAAGTGTGTCTATAAAAATGGGAGCTCATTCTCCCCGGTTGTTAGCGTTACACAAAATTGGGAGCTCATTCTCTCTGCTTGTTAATGTTTCGAAAGAGATTATCCTGACAAGATAAAGGCTCGTAGGCCTTCTGAATCTGAAAGGGACTCTTCCCGGTCAATGACGGAGCTCTGAGAAATTATTATTTGTACTTTTTCTTTTTTAAATTTGCTTTATGTCGCATCGTGATAGATAGGTCTTATTTCGAACTCGCTATCTCCCGAATGCAAGCTCATAGCAGCGCGCCCCTAACCGCACAGCCAACTCGCTTGGATTATTATTTGTAACTGAAGATTCTAATCCTTGTTATTTAATGTGATAAATCACAGTTCTTCTAATTGTTATATAGTTTAACCTGATAGTTCCAGTTGCTAAATTCTTGAACCTGAAAGGAACAAAAAGAGACATAAAGTTAGAAAATACATTTAATAGTTTATTTGACTGTGATCAATTATACGTCCAGTCCTACGGCCCTACCGTTTCTTCCCTCTACCTAAGATGCCCGTTGTAACAGTTATTATTAAGAAGGAAGTGCAGAAGGATTGCATTAAAATGTAAAGGACTCTAATCGCACTGGTAACTGGCTCGAGTTATTAATGTGCAAGTGTGACTGTGTTAGTGAGTGTAAAGGAAGCGCAAGTCGTGTAACCTATGTACCTGTTAGTGTGTAAGTAGTAGTCGCTAATACATCTTAATCATAGAATTAAGCGCTACCAGTCGTGTGCGATATATAAAATCGTCTTTATACCTGTACGTTTTTGATGTAATGCCTCATCCCATGCTAAATAGAAACAAACTGAAATCAGAGCTTACACTCATTTAGGAAGGCCAGAATTTATTCGTGGGATCCAAGCACTATCTTTAATCCTCTATTCAAACAGTCTGGCTCAAGATTCTGATGGAGCTGCAAATCTTCTGAGGATAATCGCCACCATTCATATGACTACAGCAGAATTGGAGCTATGTTTTTCTTCAATGAAGCAGGTCAAATGCTTTCTAAAGAACACAATGAAACAGGATCAAGTCTAAGCACTCACCGTGCTCTAGAAAATAATTTCGAGCATAAGATACTTCAACACCATTGTTATTGACCTGTTTTCCCGCACGAATAATTGTCGAACGGATTTATTACCATAATCAGAAGCTGGTGAGTACACTACCATTGTCCTGAATGAGTTGAACACGTGGTTCGAGGCGTGTTGTTGCTAGCTTGCATTCAGAAGATGGTGAGTTCGAAAGCCCCGGGGTTGTTTTCCATGAGATAGAGTTATGGAGACATTGTGAACATGTAGGGATTTAGGGATCAGAAGTACTACCACCGCATATTTCAGCAATTTTTTTTTACAATTTGCTTTACGTCGCACCGACACAGATAGGTCTCATGGAGACGGTGGGACAGGAAAGGGCCGTAGCCTTAATTAAGGTACAGTCTGAGATTTTGTTGGTGTAAAAGTTGGAAACCACCATAAACCATCTTCAGGGCTTCCGACTGTGGGGTTCGAACCTTCCAAACACTGGATATTGGCCGCACTTAAGCGACTGCAGCTATCAAGCTCGTTATACAATACTTTGTAGATTTCGCTTAACAGAAAAATGGTTCAGCTTACAAGACGATAATGACCCAAAACGTCGGTCATCGTTCTCTAAGAAGTACATTGTATCTAAGGAAAAACAGAAAGTACTGAAAGATATGGTCTGGCCATCCCAAAGCCCGGATTGTAATCCCATTGAAATGGTCTGGGATGAAATGGACAGACGTATCAGGGAAGTTCATGTATCTAGGAAGGAATATCTCTGGAACGTTGTTACGAATGTGTGGAATCATACAGTCTCAAAATACCTACAAAAAACTGATTGACCGCGTGCCTGGAGTTTGTGATGCAATCATTAAATCCAAAGGAGGATATTTGGATGAAATTAAAATATAATTACTCTGTTTGTAATATGAATGTTTAAATTCATATAATTATACTTTTGGAGAAATACATTTTGTATTGCGTTTATATCTGAAATATCAGATATCAGTCATGGTGTGTTGGATTTATCCTTGTCCAATATTCTTTCATTCTCATAATTTCTAACCTTCAACGCTCTACTGTGCATAATGATATTGTTCTGGGCCTAGTTCTGTCCTGAAAACCTGTGCAAGTCTGAATTTTTTATTTAAAAATCACCCTGTTGTGTATCTCTGGTTTCTGTATTCCCATTTCTTCTACCTCTTGGATCCAGCGTACTTTGGTTCTCTTATTCACAAGAAACTGTATTATTTTCAGTGTCACCTTGTCCATTTGCAGGATATGTCACAAGAAGATGCTCCTTCTCTTCCGTATGACGTACGAGATTTTCTTTATCTTGATATACCGTTCTTGGTTCGCTCATCTTTTAAATGGACCGTCTTCTATTCTTCGCGGTCCCAATATCTTCCTGAAAATCTTTCGTTCCACTATTTATAATCTCTTAAGTACTCCTGTTCTTGCTAGGTTAAGAGTTTCTGCTACGTATAAGGCCTCAGGGCGGATTGCTGTCTCAATTTTATTATTTTGTTGTTGTTGTAGTCATTATGTTATTATTATTGTGACAATTAGTGGCTGTGTAAACTGGAATTATTTAATTTCTTGTCGTTATTATTACTATCAATATTATTAATGTTATTACATACATACATACATACATTCATTATCATTATAGACTGTTATGCCTTTCAGCGTTCAGTCTGCAAGCCTCTGAGAATTTACTAAACGTCGCCACAATCCTCGATATGCAACTAGTCTTGTGGCCTCATTTAGTTCTATAGCTCTTATCTTTAAATCGTTATAAACAGAGTCTAACCATCGTCGTCCTGGCCTCCCTCTACTTCTCATACCCTCCATAACACAGTCCATTATTCTCCTAGGTAACCTATCCTCCTCCATTCGCCTCACATGACCCCACCACCGAAGCCGGTTTATGCGTACAGCTTCATCCATCGAGTTCATTCCTAAATTAGCCTTTATCTCCTCATTCCGAGTTCCCTCCTGCCATTGTTCCCACCTGTTTGTACCAGCAATCATTCTTGCTACTTTTATGTCTGTTACTTCTAACTTATGAATAAGATATCCTGAGTCCACCCAGCTTTCGCTCCCATAAAGCAAAGTTGGTCTGAAAACAGACCGATGTAAAGATGGTAGTTTAAATTTAAGCTTTTTTTTCTGTTGGTTATTTATTTGAAGTGTAAGTAACTGCTTCATGGTTCGTAAGTATGTACAGGGCAGCTGCCTCAGCCGAACTTACGTCGCGCGTGATCGCCCTGTATTAAGCTTGTAAACAATCTTGTACGAAATCTTACCTTATAAAAGATGCTGGAAGTGTCGTCATTCCTGTGGTATACAGGCGTTGTATCTGGTAACCACATTCTGACTGACGCGAGTGAGTTCTGCCACTGGAATGTTTCTGATTTCATTTGTAAATTTTTTTTTCAATTCCTCCAATTTGTGAGGATTTGTTCGATACACTTTTTTCTTTCAGTTTACCCCACAAGTAAAAATCACACACTGTTAGATCTGGAGAACGTGGGGAAAATAGAGCAACACTGATCACTCTGACTGCAAACACTTCCGAGATTGTAAGAAGGGAATCTTCTGCTGTATGAGGAGGGTTTGAATCTTGTTGAAACCACCCGCGGAATATTTCTTCTTCCGTTTACTGGTGGAAGAACGGCATCAAAATGTAATCTTGGTACCTCTCTGCATTTACTGTCGTCTCGAAGAAAAATAGGCCCAATTATTCGTCTTGCACTAACAGCACAACTGACACCGATCTTCCTATCCTAATGACGGACTTCATAAAAACCATTAGCATTTTTGCTGCACACTAACAGTGAGAGTTACGACTGTTCTCTCGATCATTAAGATAAAACCAGAACTTTTACGTACTAAAATACGGTGTTGCAATGATAAATGCCTCACCATGTTAATACATGAGGTTTAGACTTGCGGCTGATGCTTGACAGGTCGAACACTTGCAGGCAGCTTGCAAGGTCAAGAACTACGCGCACGCCTCCCCTATTGCAGCTGCCGTAGCCCAGAGTACAAACACCGTGCCTTCGGTCTGGCTTTATATGAGAGACCCTGTATTTTTATATGATTATGTGTGGGTGTGTGTGTAAATTAGGATCGTAGTATTTTGTAGAGTATTTAAACTTAATTAACTGTAACAGAAACTTTTATAGCTTTAACTGCACCAAATAAAATAATGCATTAAAATAAATAAGTAAATATTGTCACTACTTCATAAGAGGCGTAGTTCTTGGTTCTCTCAAAAAAAATCTTTTAAGACTTCTTCCACTTGTTCATTTTGCCTGACCTTCCAATACGGTTATTTCGTCCAATAAGCGCAGTTCTTCTCTTTAAAAAACAGAATATGTTCTCTCTATTACATCCAATTGTTTTCAAATCCGCATCATCTGTAAATATATACCTCAACTTTATTTTCAAGCATCGCATGTAACACCAGACTTCAAAGTCCGTCTCCTCTCCTCTACGAGAATAGTCCACTTTTCACACTTGTACAGTGCCACACTCTAAACTCAGGTCTCCACTAATTACTTACGAATTTTTCGTATTTTGTAGTTCGACGCTTGTTCCTTCTTATCATCTTTTACACATAGCAAAATCTTAGAAGCAGGCTGTCACATGAAAAATTTCCAGTCACTAAAAATATTGTACCGTTTGTTGAGTGTTATTCATGGTGTATTATTGCCTGAATACTTCACCCACACCCAGTCCAGAAAGAGTCTGGGAAGGCATTGATATCCTGTTTCCAATTCCTCGGCACCAATTGCAATCTAGGAATCAGATACAACCATCGGACAGGTTACCTGAGCAACGTGAGTTGATACCTGGGATGCAGCTAAATTCTAACTTAGGTAACTATTGTAACGGCGATAAGATATTACCTAGTTAGATAGATATATTATCAACAGATTATTCACACGATTATAGATGATTCAATAAAACAATATACATAACAAATACACCTTAAATAAATAAAACTAATTTCCTAAAATGAATACCAAGTGTAAACTCAATCTCCGGACGGTCGGATATATTTACAAGCAGTTAAGTAAATAAAAACGACTCTCCTTAATTAACTGTCCTGATTAAATTAAAATTGGAGTCATTTACATACACGTATTTATACATTTTTGAAGTCGTTAGGGCGTGTCTAATTTTAGACGGAGTTGAGTGAAAAAGGTTCACTGATTCATCCAAATCATTACGTGATTTGAGTGCCATCAGGAGCCATGAGTTCGCCCGAGCCATAGTTCTCACTTTAGGCAGATGGAAAATATACCTTTGCCCAGTATGCGACGAGGAACCTGGAATGGAATCAACTCCAATAATGTTGAGCAATGCAGTCTATTCATCAGACACTTATAAAGACAGAGGGCATTGGCACATCTACGGCGCGAGTGCAATGTCCTTATACTCATAATATCACAAAAATACTTGTAATCGGACGAAGAGAGAGAAATACCCAAACCTTTGTAGCTAATCCATTTCATGGACCTTATTTGGACTCTCTCCAAGTTTTGTATTAAATACTGATGAGAAGGTAATATCATATTCTGATGCTGGATATTTAATTCCTAGATTGTGAAAATGACACGGTATATCTGTAGTAATATTGGGATCTCCTTGTAGAATTGCTACTGTCTGGGATAGTGAGACAGACATAACGAAAGTATTTTTCTTCAGCAACTTACAGAGGACTCCGCTACATTTCGTTCATACGTTTTATTTCCTCCCCGTTCTCTAATGAGACGCCTCGGTGCCGGAGAGATATGTTTCCTGCCAATCATTAGGTGAGTTTCAGCCCTGCAGTAGTTGGAATACTCTCCAATGTTTTCAAGATAATACCATAAGTTATGTAATAGTTTCAGGAAACTTTTAAATAAATTTTCTCTTGAAAATATAGTTTTACTTTAGCTAAAATCCGATGAATCCTACATAGGTATTATCTGTAAATAAGTGCGTCGGCCGGAGCTGAAAAGCATAAAGTCAAAATTGCACATTTCTAAAATACTCAGAATTCTGTAGTATTGAACCAAGGGCCTTCGAACGGCATAAGAAGGAATTAAGTCAGCTTTCTCTTTATACCAGAAACCACTTCTACGTGTAGTGCGATTGGAGGAGAAAAGCATTAAATCAATGACTTGCCATCTTTCACTTCTACTAATACTAAATTGTTTTTATTCCTCCCCTGTAGGTGGATGCGGGCCTCTTAGACGGTGACGTCGTCTCTTAGGCCGGGAGATTTGTTACGGTGAAGGACATGCACGGAGAAGGTGAGGGGGTTGGCGGCCGTGGCCTATACTATTAACTTTTCCGGCATTCGTCTTAGTGCAGGAGAATGGAAAACCATTCTCAGGACAGCCTATCGTTGGGGCCAGCCGTGAGGTCCAGCTCTGCCCCGTCTCCCGAATACAGAGGCGTAGAGGTAGAGTCCTGGCTACCTCTCCTCTGCTCGGTTGGTCAGTCAGAGTGCAGAGCTGTCGGACCACGGACCAGCCGTGGCCACTTATGGGCCGAGACCCACTCTGCTTCTAACGACCCTGTCCTTCAGCGTCGTATTTATTATTCAATTTCGCCGCACTGCAAGATTCCTGCATGTTTCATTATTTCGTGGCATTTCCTGTTACTCGTTGTTTACTTTGTAGAATCTGCATATAGGATGCGTGTGTTACTTGAGCATTATGTCCCCTAAAAGAAAAAGTCAAGGCAAGACAATCTTAACAAGAAAAACAACAATAATAATACAGAATTTTGTGTTTATGTCGTGTAAAGAAAACAAGATGAAACTCTTTACATTTCGCAGAGAAATTCGCTCCGCGTCTTCAGAAGTTCACGAGGAAGACTTCTACAATAATGAGGGTTTTAATATTGAAGAATGCTTTACCATTGGTGCTGTATTGGTACTCGCATTCGTCACCAGATGGCTCCCTGCATGATGCCACAGCACTCCAAGCGGAAGCCGAGGACAACATTAAGCTCCAATCACGGCCGACTGGGTACCTCGCTGCGGGAGCTAGCTACAGCGACGCATCAAATCGGCCGTGCTCCAGTTAAGATGTTCTATCACACCGTGTGTGAGTGAGAAGTAATAGAGAGCACACCAGACGAATGGCGAACGAATGTGGTAGAAGAAATAAATAGAAACTAATAAAATAAAATGCAACGGAAGACACCAGGATAGAATCGAAGAGAGCTGAACAAAGGAAAGAAAGTGTGGAGGAACCCAGAGGATGATAATGATGTGAGGTGGAGTACTGTACAGTATACAAGAGCTTTATTGCCACGGCCTAAACCCAAAAGCCCATATCGTGTCTGCAAATACGGGCCATGAAAGCATCAATGTTAATAATACTACTACTACTAATAATAATAATGCTTCTACGTTCCACTAACTACTTTTATGGTTTTCTGGAGATGCCTAAGTTCCTGAATTTCATCGCCCAGGAAAATCTTTAAAGTGTTGGTTAATCTACGCAAACAAGGCTGGCATATTTAAACTCCTTCAAATACCATTGTACTGAGCCGGAATCGAACCCGCCATCTTAAGCTACTGCCTGACCTACTCCGCCCGACCAAGAAAAACATCATAAAAGACTAGCAGAAAATATATATCTTATGCAAAACTGCTATGGATGGAACAACATTGAGGAGAGACCAGGCGAAGATTGCAGGTTGGTAAAGACAGTATAACTGATCATAAGCGGCCAAATACGGGAAATGGGAGTGAGTTCCGTGTTATCAGTGGTGTTTCAAATATGTTTATTCATAATTCAGGTGTTTATTGTTACAAATACATTGTTTGATAATATATCATGCGAAATATTAAGAATGAATGGCTTTATGACGTATTAAACTGTCCACGGAGCTGAAAGGCACTAAATCGCTTTTTCAAACTTTATTTTCAATACCGTTTATTAAATAAAAATAACCTTCCACTAACATAAATAAAACTCGGGTATCCGCTTCACAATATATAACATTTTTCTATGTTCTATTCAGGTAATGAGATTTCCTATTTCTCCTGAAAAATAGTGTAAACTGACATAATGCTTTTCATCTCCTCTGATACGGTTCATTCTGTCCGACTCATTGGCTGAACGGCCAGAATACTGGCCTTCGGTTCAGAGGGTCCCGGGTTCGATTCCCGGCCGGGTCGGGGATTTTAACCTTAACTGGTTAATTCCAATGGCAAGGGGCTGGGTGTATGTGTTGTCTTCATCATCATTTCATCCTCATCACGACGCACAGGTCGCCTACGGGCGTCAAATAGAAATACCTGCACCTGGCGAACCGAACCCGTCCTGGGATATCGCGGCACTAAAAGCCATACGACATTTCATTTCATTTCACAGTACATTCTCTACCTTCTTCTGTTTATAAGTTATCAGGCTTTTTTTTTTTTTTTTTTTTTTTTACTTTGAAGCTTGGGATTAGGATTTGCTTAAAGGGATATCCCATGAATTCTACATAGGTTGATATTGTACGTATTTCTTCCGTAAGTTTCAATCATTGTGAATTGTTAAGTGCTTTTTTAAATTGTAACATTGGATAAGGACCCGTGGGAGAAAAGACAACCCATTTAGGTGTGTTCAGACCATTATAATATAATAATAGCAATCGTGTAGCCTCCGATACTTTGTACCGACATTCTAATTTATCGCATCTAAGCTGCCTGCTTTTCGATTTCGTCGTTCCCTTTTACTCTACTAGAAGACAAAGAAACGTATCTCTATTGGGAGATTTATGGATGAGTTGTAATTAATTTTATCGGGCCACTAGAGTTCATTTAGCTACCAACATTCTACGATATCCAGTGTTCAACGGAATATTTTCAGCCTTCAGAAATTCGAATACACATGTCGGGTTGCAATCCACGATACTCAGATTCGTGGCCGGAAATCTACCATTGATCCACAGGGGTAGGTTTCAGGCTATTGACTCCTTGTTATTTAAATTTGAACTTAGTATCATAAATCTCTTTTGTTCGTTCATTTGTCGGTACTTCCTAACCCGCTCACCGTAGACAAACCCGGCAGATCCTTTCCTCATTCTTTGCTGTGATGTTTGGATGCAATTGCTCATTATGGTGTAGTTCACTGAACACACAGTGGAAACTATATAAATTCTCCAGCTTTCTCATGAGTTGATGAAAAAGATGCCTCTGAACAAAGGAACAGAATCAGACGCGTGGTTACGTTTTAATTATACATATTTTAATTAAGGGTGGTTCCACGACGTTGACTTGAATTCCTCCTGCTTTAATTATAATTCAAAGGCACATCTCGGGAGAATAAAACATGGTGAGACTGTGATGGTATTTGAGACACTTCCCAGAGCCCTCGTTATTTCTCCGACTGGTGTTTAGTATTCACCACCAAGGGACGAGATGCTCAATGTGCCATTATACCATTCTTGTAGGTGCTCATTTTCACCATCTTTCCTTCTGTTTATCGCAGGAAACTGTGTTTCCTCAGTGCAAGGCCGGTAACGTTGTCAGCAGATTCGTCATACCCGTTTTTTGTGTGAGTAATCAATCTCTATACAGAATAGAATAGAGTACTTCCATTCCCTAGTTCCGGATCGCCTGAACTTAGGGAGAGAGCCCTTTTTTTGCAATTCATTATTGATACATGTATTAAATTTTCCTCTTATAATTATTTGACTGTTACTACACTAAATATATTTATTTTGTCCTGGACGTTAACAATAGTATACTGTCTAGGACAACATGTATTCTCCCTTTCCTTAGCTTAGTGAATGCTTACTTTTGTATCACAAGTGTTATGGAGTATCTTATCATTAACAACATGCCTTACTGCATCATCATCATCATCATCATCATCTGTCTACCCTCCAGGTTCGGCTTTTCCCTCGGACTCGGCGAGGTATCCCACCTCTACCGCCTCAAGGGCAGTGTCCTGGAGCTTCAGACTCTTGGTCGGGGGATACAACTGGGGAGAATGACCAGTACCTCGCCCAGGCGGCCTCACCTGCTAAGCTGAACAGGGGCTTTGTGGAGGGATGGGAAGATTGGAAGGGATAGACAAGGAAGAGGGAAGGAAGCGGCCGTGGCCTTAAGTTAGGTACCATCCCGGCATTCGCCTGGAGGAGAAGTGGGAAACCACGGAAAACCACTTCCAGGATGGCTGAGGTGGGAATCGAACCCATTTCTACTCAGTTGACCTCCCGAGGCTGAGTGGACCCCGTTCCAGCCCTCGTACCACTTTTCAAATATCGAACCCGGGCCTCCGGGGGTGGCAGCTAATCACGCTAACCACTACACCACGGAGGCGGACACATGCCTTACTTAACGGCTGAATTACGAATAGAAGATAATGACATGGCAATACAACAATTTATATATCACTACATTTGATATTATATTTCACCTACTAGTAATTATATACATTATTCTAGGACGCGCAGGCTTCTTCTCCTTGTTATCCTCATCCTTTATTATTCTCATTTGTATTAGTTTTGATTATTTTAATTTAATTTTTCCACATACTTTTTAAAATACAAAAAGGTGCTGTTCTTCCCGGTGTAATCCCCTTTATTTAATAGTTTACCAATTCACTCTCCATATTCCACACCAATTTAATAGATTATCCAATTTAATAGATTATTTATTTCTACCTGTATCCTCTCCATCATACACAAGTTGCCAGTATTTCCGATGAAAATGAAATGTCGTACGGCTTTTAGTGCCGGGATATCCCATGACGGGTTCGGCTCGCCAGGTGCAGTTCTTTGGATTTGACGCCTGTAGACGACCTGCGCGTCGTGATGAGGATGAAATGATGATGAAGAAAACACATACATCCAGTCCCCGTGCGAGGGAAATTAACCAATGATGGTTAAAATTACCGACTCTGCCGGGAATCGAACCCGAAACCCCTGTGACCAAAGGCCAGCACACTAACCACTTAGCCATGGAGCAGTATTTCCGATGTTCAAGGCACACTTTATGTCAATAGAACAGCTATATAACCCACTACGATCAATGCATCTTCACAATAGACTAATGGACCCGTACTGCTAGGTATTCCTTGATTCTCTCACCTTCCCGAGCTTCTGAATATACTCAACAGATGGCAGCATTCCTTATAAATATGTCAGATAACAGATAGATAGATACATTTATTTATCATCAACAGGTTATTTTCTTGATTTGGCTGTCGTAGCCATATTGTTTTGCCTGCCCTTCTCAATAATTTTATGAACATTTAACACCGGTAATGTTGTTTATAAAACTTCTTTCCATACAATATTCTCCGTGCTTGGACCATTCGTCCGTATGTGGATCTTAACATTTTCAAACGATCCTGCCCGAGATGGAGCAACATACAATTGGCCGTGACTAAATACTGGTTCGGGTGAGTAGACACACACTTTTTCAAGACTTTGTCCCTGCTCTTTATGAATGGTCATACAGAAGGCTAGTTGACTTTATACATCCCTGTCTGTACGTACATAGACATTTCTCTTAGCAGCATGCAAGTTATTAGGAACGTTCTGCCATCTGTTGAGTATATTCAGAAGCAGGTGAAGGTCAGAGAATCAAAGAATACCTAGCAAAGAACATCATCAGAGGAAGTGTACACTCTCTAGCTTCACAGGTAGTGATCAAATATGGCTGAATGCAATGACTTTACTAAGGATGAAAATCACACACATTTTAATGAAAGTGGTAGTACAGAATGTGTTGCGGGTTAGGGTAAGCCTTCGCCTGCAATTATTGGAGTGGTCATTTAATGATATGATTACTGAAAGTTGGATGAACTTAGGGACTTGTCAACGTCTCATGATTCACTGGCAGATGATTCCGGAGAGAATAAAATAAAAATGAAGCAAATTGGTCCAGTAGATTGGACGGACGGACTGGACAAAGCTGTTTTTAGTAAACTCTTTTAATACACAAAAGTTTATCCATTGGATTATTATGAGATGCCTAATTAATAATACAAGAGAACTCGTACCTCTCGGCAGCATTCATTATAAATAGTTCCAATAACGTGTCATCTGAAAGTGTCCCATGCACTGCCCGGGTACTCTTTTCAATTTCCTTAGAATTTGTATTCCGTTGCAGTTGAACTTTTTTAGATTTCTTTATTGCGACGTTGATTGATATTTAAGGAACTAGATTTAGAATTGTTATCGTGTGCTTAAAATCAAGTTTTAATTTTAGAATCTTATTCTACTATTATGAAAACTCCTTTCAATAGCAGCGAAGGTCAAGAAGTTTACTTAAAATGAAGAAACTCATCACGTGTGATTGATCACAATGTATTTCGGGATGAAAAAATGAAATGAAATGTCGTATGGCTTTTAGTGTCGGAATATCCCAGGACGGGTTCGGCTCGCCAGGTGCAGGTCTTCCTATTTGACGCCCGTAGGCGACCTGTGCGTCGTGATGAGGATGAAATGATGATGAAGACAACACATATACCCAGCCCCCGTGCCATTAGAATTAACCAATTAAGGTTAAAATCCCCGATCCGGCCGGGAATCGAACCCGGCACCCTCTGAACCGAAGGCCAGTACGCTGACCGTTCAGCCAACGAGTCAGACATTTCGGGATGATAATATGGAACTTGTATGACCTAATGGGAAGGCAATATCAGAGCCCAGAATGAAAGACTTGAAGATTACCGTAAAGATTTCTATGAAAACTGTATTTGAATGTTCTAACATATGATGATATAGATGGTTTTTGTTGAAAATCTCGATTTTACACTGCAAAGTGAGAGAGTGTGTGAGAAATGAAAAACTATTGTTTGTGATTGGAATGTGTCCGAGAATACGTTGACCTTTATATTTCTGTAACTAGATTTGTATTTCGCTTTAAACTGTGAATGTTCAAGAACTAGTAAACACTTTCCACTATTCATATGCTCCTATTAATATATGTTTCTGCGAAATTCTAATATAATGAAATAGTAATAGGTGTTGAAAACCTAATATTTTGTTACTGCTTCTTGGTTATTAACAACGAAATCTCACATAGTGGCGCTTAACTTGTTGCATAATTATACTCCCCACTCCTAGCGGGGCCGGGAGACAATATATATTTTCCTAGCGGAATATTAATAACATCCCGCGTATTCTATTACGGATATTATTACATGTATTGCTTATTTTTGCACCCCATATTCTTTAACAGGAGTACTAATATTTCCTTTTTTTTACAGGCGGTGTTGAAAGTGGTGTCCTTCAGCATTCAAGCATACCTGGCTTCTTCTAATGAAATTACTATTCATACGCCTAAGTTCCTGTAGCGTAATTCTCTGTTGTTACGTTGTTTTTAAGTTCATCTATGGTGTGAGGATTATTTCAGTAAACTTTATTTTTTAGAGTTACCCACAAATAAAAGTCTCACACAGTAGGTAGGATTTTGAGATACCAACTTGTTATGCAACACGTCGTACAGATTTAGTGGGAGATCGTACGAGTGATGTGTTATGGCATCGTCGTCGATATTTTCTTCCGACAGAACCTTTCGTTTCATTTTATGATTTACAGCATTAAGTGATCCCGTTGTTCTTAATTTATTCACGAGAATTTGTTTCTCTACCTGGAACTGGAATCCCGAGAAATCTCTCCTGAAATCACCTGCACACCCCTCTGCATGACTCAGTTGTTACGTAATATGTATCATACATAGAAAAATCCTTGTTCAAGCATGAATTTTACTGGCATTTGAACGGCGTAACAATGTAATTAATCTAATTAATTATATTGTACAGTAATTCAGTCACACGTGGTCTTGCAACAAACGTATCACTTACGGCTTCACGGCTTCTCATGACACACAAACTCGACTAAATGACCACGTCGTGGCTATGCAGTGAGTCAGAATGAGGTTATGACTACACCGCTCGGAGCGTGCATGTGCATGTCAAATGGGAGGGGGATACACTGTTCCATAGCCTTGAGCATCAACAAGTTAACCGCCACAGTTTGATGCTTAGCCTCTTGATGCGTAACTTCGGCCCGCAAAGTGCAAATACGGCTAAGTTAAATTTGAGGGGGAAAAACGGAAAATAATGCACTGAAAGTGTTTACTTGTGAATAATCACGTTACGCGCAGCACACTACGCAACTGTACCAAATATTCATTTATGTCCCTTCTAAGATGATTTGGTCAAGTTTTGACCCATAGCTGCATGATGCATGGCCATCCACCAATACTTCACATCACAGTCTGCACAGTTGCTAGGTAACATCACGTCACACATCTTATTGAAAGACATATTATGGTTAACACTTAATTAGTCGCTCACGGAGATTTCCTCCGGGCCGATTACATTTTGCGCGGTAGTGAACTTCCCAGTTGAACTGCGGGTCTCTCCATACCTATACCTTTCTCCTTGTTCATTTGGACTCATTCTGTCAGCATTTCGACGTGATCGTGCATCTTGTGTGCGAGTGTGGGATCATTGTTTAAACGAGTGACATCGCCTGGACGTTTCCTCCGTGTGCGATTAAATTACCTTATATTTTAGTGCATACTTTTTTATTTTGGAGGTCGATGACCTTGTTGTTTTATTCATATAAACTTATTTTATAAAAATATTTCATATTTCATACGATGTGATCGTTGTAGGCAATGGAGAGTCTCACAAATTTAATATCATAAGATCATTCGACATAGTTAAGGTCTACAGTATTCTGATTTTAGATGAAACAAAGTGTGTAAAAATAATCTACAAGTACTCAAAAGGGTTTATTTTAATTATACCAAAGAATACTGCAAACAAATATGCCAAAACATCTCAAAGGACGAAAATGACGCGCATTTTTACCCCGGAAGTTACCTCCGGTGCGCGACTAGTAACATAATCATTTTTGCGCGACTAGACAATGGTTAATTTCATTTTTCCAAAAGGAAATTTAATGAAATTTTTCTGCCTTCGTTGTGTACGGCTGTACTGAGGTGTTTAGAGCTCCTGAGGTACTTGTGAAGCTGTTGGTGTTTCTTCCGTGATGCTGATTGTCCAGTTCCCTTAAACACTTCAAATGAACTGCAGATTATCGAGACTACACAACGTACTACCATGGAGAACAGGAGAAGAACGAAAGCTTCGTACTTAAACCAGGAGATGTGGGGTGGTCAAAGCACTCTTCACGTGTCAGCGTTGCTGAATACAACCGAGCAAGCACTTGCGAGTCGAGAGCTGAAGAAAATCCGCGCGGATATTACAGGGTGAGTCTCGCAGAAGTTGCCGTCCTTCTTGCATACCGCATGTCGGTAAACGAAGGCGTGGTCGCTGTAAAAACCGCTCCCGTACGCCCATAGAAATCTCAAATGTATAATGAAATTCAGAAACAGAAAAGCCACCGGGCCCGCGGTGTAGGGGTAGCGTGCCTGCCTCTTACCCGGAGGCCCCGGGTTCGATTTCCGGCCAGGTCAGGGATCTTTACCTGCATCTGAGGGCTGGTTCTAGGTCCACTAAGCCTCCGTGATAACATTTGAGGAGCTATCTGACGGTGAGATTGTGGACCCGTTCTAGAAAGCCAAGAATAACGGCCGAGAGGATCCGTCGTGCTGACCACACGATATCTCCTCGTAATCTGCAGACCTTCGGGCTGAGCAGCGGTCGCTTGGTAGGCCAAAGCCCTTGGAGGCGGTTGGACCATGGGGTTTGGTTTTTGTTGGTTTTCTGGATAGAAAAGCCAGAGAATTGTGAATATAAAGGACATGAACATATGGATTCAGAAGCGATGCTGTGGATTTATTTTGAGAAATTCTTATTTGCACTATCGGGGGCAATGGAGAGAGATACTTACAAAATCTAAGATCCTTAAATTAAGTCAAGTAGGCTATTTTGATAACGCAACAATTCTACGACTGTTCCAACCCACCCGCGGTAATTTCCAGCTCCGAACAGAACAATGTACAATCTGGTATTAAATAGTATTGTTGCTTTTTTTTTTTGTTTCGAATAAGGGGCTTGTCAAATAACGGAATGCGATTTGTAACTTCAGTAATATTTCTTTCAGTAGGTAATTCCTAACAGTTTGCTATCAGTTTCTTTATTACAGAGAAGGTAGTTGTGCAAAGAGGAAGGAAGCTTGCACTCGTCTGTAACCTCCACCAGCCTACTGACCACTACTCACCAATCGTACATCCAATGGATGTGGTGGTGATACCTGTTTTAAGAGGAAGGACAACTAGACAACCATTCTCTATGTAACACTAATCAGAGAGAAAAAATAGAAGGGATCCGACACTTTGAAAATGAAGGTATCGGCCAAAGGAAGACAAGGGCCACGAAGGGCGTGAAAATGAAAGACTCCCTAGCCTTCGGAAACCTAATAGCGTTGGGGTCGGAAAAGAACAAGAGTTGACCAAGAGAGGTCGATTAGGTTAGATGAAAGTGAGGAGCCTGGCACAAGTAAATGGAAGTAATGCCACGACAGCTAATGGCCCCGAAGTCGCCAACCCACGTTCCTGAGTCAAGAGCCCCTGGGGCCCATTTTAGTCGCCTCTTACGACAGGCAGGGGATACCGTGTGTGTTATTCTACCGTCCCCACTCACAGGCGGATGGATGTATGACTACTTGCGATGAATCAATAACGACTGACAAAGATATTGAATAATCCAGACTGAGTTATAAAGAGGTATATATACATTTCTCCACTACATGGAGAAATAAAGAATCGTGCTTATGTTATGGCGCTTAGAAGACGACGGAGCGAGTACAGATTCTCTGCACCCGCAGAGAAGATAAAGAGTTCCGATAAAGCGAAATAAATAAATAAATGAATGAATAAATAAATAAATAAATAAATAAATAAATAAATAAATAAATAAATAAATAAATCTTATAAATAAATAAATAAATAAATAAATAAATAAATAAATAAATAAATAAATAAATAAATAAATCATTTTCTCTTCCTTCCGCAGTGTTTAGTATTTTATAATTAATGTATTCCCGTTACAATTATTCGTCATTGCTTTGTTTATAGCCGCTCTTTATAGCCCTAATACGTCTAACATCAACATCTTCCAAAAGCATGCCTTTCCGTCCACCAAAATGGCGTCATTATTTCATCCATATGACGTACACTTGTTGCCTGGTTACAGTGTCGGAGTATCCGATAACGGAACGTTAGTTAACAGCTTGTTAAGTGTTAACGTGGCGTTATGGAAATTGCGTTTCACAGAACATTATAACAAGCTCGTTAACTAACATGGCGTTAACATTAACGATCAAGTCAGCAGTGTGTAGCATTAATATTATTTCGCTCTTCTGAACGGTACCATGCATAATGTTGTTCATTTGTCGCCTTTCTCCTATACTCTTTTTGCGCGGATTAAGAGGTTCTATTTGAAATACATGTACGACAACTAAGAAAGAAGTGCAAAAAATAAAACAATATCATTCGAATAATGAGTTGGAGCGGTCCTAGACCGGAGGTGGTATACTTACTCCAGCATTTAAGTAGATGACTTCGAAAATTATTGCATTAATCGACCTCTTCGTAATGACGGCTTGTGGTGCAGAATATCATGGAGGTTTTGAACTAAAATTTGATCAACTGGACAGATCATTAATAACTACAGTAGGTAGCACATTCATATTACGAATTAGGCCTGCCTGCTTATGCATGGTGTAGGCTACATTTGATCATAATCCCCCTTCCTTTGAATTTATATTTCAATACAAAATGTAATGTTCGTTACATGTTAATAAATTAATGGAATATCAGTATAATGCCTATCACTTTCCTATGAAATGATGCTTTGGTTTTAAAGCATTCTTGTTATTGAGTGAGATATCTCTTCCGTATTACCATCCAGAGGTTTTTAAGTTGAAGTGTATTAACTGGACTCGTCATTAATAACTACAGTAGCACAAACATATTAGAAATTAGTCCCAGCAGGTTATACATAGTGTAGGCTACATTTGCTTATGATCTCCCTTCCTTCGAATTTATATTCCAACTCAATGTTTCTTACATATCAGTAAGTTTACAGTTTACAATACTGATATCTGCCGTAACGATCTGAATGATCCCGTTTCATAATGTCTCAGTGAAATCAGCAATTATTGCTTTGGAAACAGGGGTGAATTTCGTCCTGTAGGCCTACGGGATTCTAGCATCTCTTCTACCTCTTCGTGTACTTTCCTCGCGACACCTAACCTATACCGCTCTAAAACTACATTTCTGTTAGTTCAACTATGTCATTTCTTCTCCGTCAAATTGCCTGCTTTTCAGCATTTTGAATCTCTGCCAGCCATTTTTATTTTAACATGACGTTAAGCAGCTTAACGGGCCGAGAGTGCAACGTTAAATTAACACTGTTAGTGTTAACGAAGGTTGATGAAACAGCCATTCTGTTAACTATCCCGTTACAGCAGTTTAACGTGATGTTAAATTCTTAAAGGAGTTTCAAGAAACCGGGCCTGAGGCTAGCAATGTACTTGACTTGCAGTCAGTGAAGTGAAGTGATTGGCTGTCAAACGTACCTCGATGATAGAGAAGAACAGGATATTAAGAACTGTCGGAATTTCAAAGGCCTCGGGTTATTGTTCTGTGTGGGAGTAGGTTATTGATAAGGATTGCAATCGTTCGTCTTGGCGACATGCATTTATGGTACAAAATGTGGTAAGAGTGGTTAAATGAAGTCACACATTCTGGTAGGCATGGCACAGTACGAAATCGACAGAAAACACTCGAGAGTAGGGCATCCTTCGAATGGCTTCAGGCTTAACAAGAGTAGAGAATTTAGACTTTTTATTAGTTGAGGAAGAGTGTCGTGTTTGTACTTCGGCGACTGACTCCATTAGTGATTTTTGAAATAATAACAAAAACAACAATAATAATTTTGTGACGTCATAAGAATTGTGTCGCCCTAAGCTGTCATTTGGATGATAGTGCGTTCGAATTCCATCGTCAGCAGCCCTGAATAGCATTTTCAGCGGTTTCTCATTTTCGGATCAGAAGAATGCTTGGTCTGCACCTTACTGAAGGTCTCGATCGCTACCTCCCAGTCCTAGACCTTTCATACTCTAGTATCGACGAAAATCTATTTAAAATATTGCAAAGGTGAACAGGATGCGTTATAATAATAATAATAGTAATAATAATAATAATAATAATAATAATAATAATAATAATACAACCGAGCGTGTTGGTCATGCGGTTAGGGGCGCGAAGATGTGAGCTTGCATTCGGAAGGTTGTGGATTCTAAACACACTGTTGGCTGCCCTGAAGATGGTTTTTTGTAGTTGCCCATATCTATATCTTAATTAAGACCACGGCCGTTTCCTTCCAACTCCTATCCCATCTGTGTCTTATAATAATAAAAATAATAATAATAATAATAATAATAATAATAATAACAAAGGCAAAACCCGTGGCTCTGGAAGAATCTTGACATGTAAAGTTGGCTGCTACCATCTAAATCGCCTGCAGGCATTGTAGTATCACGTAGTCTGCTTGACGATGTCCTCATGCCGTTTCGTTTAACATCCGTGACCGAGTCCACTGCCTTTCATTTGAGCCAACTCCTCATTGGATCTCATGAAGCTGAGTGAACTACATTCTACCCTCAGTCCAGAATTTGGTCCAGTCGGTTATCGAACCGTAGGACTCCTGGAGAAAACATACACGTTATCTGTTACACATAATAATAATAATAATAATAATAATAATAATAATAATAATAATAATAATAATAATAATAATAATGGCAAAATGAAACTAAACGGATAAACATTGGTAGATGGCTCCAAAGCAAAATTTACCTTAATTGCCTAGCATTTGCTGGTGACATTGCTACCCCATTCAACAACAAACAGGAAGCAATCCAGTCTGTAGAAAAACTCCATGAAATAGCAGCCAGGAAAGAACTCCAAATTTCTTATGAAACGACGGAGTATATGGAATGGGCTAGATCAGGTTTTAACAGTCAATCGACCGAGCTCGATAGCTACAGTCGCTTAAGTGCGGCCAGTATCCAGTATTCGGGAGATAGTAGGTTCGAACCCCACTGTCGGCAGCCCTGAAAATGGTTTTCCGTGGTTTCCCATTTTCACACCAGGCAAATGCTGGGGCTGTACCTTAATTAAGGCCACGGCCGCTTCCTTCCCACTCCTAGCCCTTTCCTGTCCCATCGTCGCCATAAGACCTATCTGTGTCGGTGCGACGTAAAGCAAGTAGCAAAAAATAAACAGTCAATCGTTAATCACCAAATATGGAAATATCGCTCAAATAGACAAATTTAAGTATCTAGATGAAATTATTTAACCAGCAGAGTTAAATCAACAAGCTAACAAAGAAATAACTGCAAAATTTCAAAGAGCATACAAAATTACTTGGAACGGATACAATAAAAGAACTATATCAAAAAAGGCGAAATTACGACATTATAACACAGTAGTTAAAACAGAAGTGATTTATGCATCTGAAACTATGATAAATGGTGGCAAATCTGGAATAAAGATGATCGAAAAACACGGGAAGAAAATTTTCAGATAAATCTTAGGAATGAAATGCAAAAATGGAATTTAGAAGAAAAATCACATCAAATCCATGAAACTACAGAAAAAAATCACAATCAAGAAACGGTGATTACAATTTCTGGTCACTTATATTGAATGGATAATAACTAGGGCCCGGATGTTTATGCAGTAATAGGTTAGAATGCAAACTTACTGAAGCGAGTAATAAGTAGAGTCTACCCGCACGACATAAATGCCATGAGGTTTGCATAAACATTAGGGGTTCGGCCCATTAGAACCCCTAGAATTTATGTTACTCCCACTACATTATGTTAGAGGGGGCTAGTCGACATTTCCTAATAAATAAATATTTAATTGCGCACAATGTGCATGAATACAAGTATTACACTGATTCACAAAAGTGTCTCAGAGATTCTGTTCTCAATTTGCACCTTAGTACATGGTATCTCTCACAGAGTTCACCACATCTTCTGCACTTACAGTCATGGCAGGGGTCATGAAATTGCATGGATTCACACAGTTTATGGTGAAATCCATGCACGGCGAGCCTTGTTGATATATGTCTTAATTTATAACCTCCTTGCATCCACTCTAAATTAATCATTGCGTCACTGAGGTAAAAATCGTCCGATATGTTGTTCCTCTTTTGAAGAAGTTCCTGCAGTAGTGCCTTATACGCCGCGGTGGTGGGAAGCAGGAACTTCAGACGCAGCTCTTCTACATAGAACAGTTCTCTTGTCAGTACGTAAACGAGGCGCGAAGGACTGTACTTGGATAGACAAAGTACTCTTTTAAGAAATGCTGATTTTACATTCTCTAAACTTTGCAATTGTGCCTTGGTAAGATGCACCCATATGTTTTCTATTCCGTAGGACGCAACTGGACTGACTTTGAGATGAAACAACTCTATGGCCGTCGTCAGTGACAAGCTGCTGAGAAGTTTGATGTCACCCATTGCTTTAATGGCCGCGTTTAGTCTTTCTTTGACATGAAGGGAAAATTGTTTTCCAGCCGATTGAAATGTTATTCCCAAGTACCGGAAACTTGATACTGATCTTAACTGCCGGTCTCCGTAGTAAAATGTTTCCTTCTTGCCTCCTCTCCTAAAAGTCATCGAGACGGTCTTATCCTCATTCAGTCTCAGCTTAGTATCTTCTGCCCATTTACTCACTTTGTTAAAATTACTTTGCAGGTCAGACTCTGAGATGGACGTTAAGGCCATGTCATCTGCATACATGAGTAATTTGACATTACTAGACGTTATCGATTTTGTAATGTCTGCCGTTGCAATAATGAAGAGCAAAGGGCTCAACGGGTCACCTTGGAGTACACCAATAGTTTGTAAAATGGGACCTGATTTGGTAATGCCATCACTGATTTCTATCCAATTGCTGGTGAGCAGATCTTTGATTAGTGGAAGAAGATAGAAACTATGGTCGGTGATATTTTGTAACTTCTCTAATAGAATAGTTCTGTCAATCGTGTCAAAAGCCTTTGAATAATCAATGAAGATGGCATGAAGTTTTCCTCTAGGTTGATCCAAGGCTTCCTCTATGTCCCGTTGAAGGCACTGAACTGCCTGAAGTGTTGACCTACCACTCCTGAAACCAAATTGAGAATCTAGGAGTTTGTCCGCAATGAACTCTGTAATGCGTTTATGAACTAAAGCAGTCAAGGTCTTTAAGAGAATACACTCCAGTGCGATACCTCTATAAGAATTGGGATCTGCTGTATCACCTTTCCCTTTATATAACATCTTAATTGTCGATCGTTTCCAACTTTCTGGTACTCTACCTTGACGCATACATTCGTTTAGTAGTAGTGATATCGAGTTCTGTAATACTGGGAAAGTAGCTTTCAAATGTTCGTTGAATAAGAGATCAGGGACACATGCTTTCTTGTCTTTCAGGTTATAGATGGTATCTGATATTTCATCAAGTGTGAATTCCTTGTAATGGACGCTAGCCTCCGTGTGGGCTAAATGAAAGTTAACCGGCCGCGTATCTCTCTCCTGTAGGATTGCAGTTAGATGTGTCTCCCATACACTCATCGGTATATTCTTTGGGAATGATGGTTGCCTTGGGCGAAGGGCTTTATATGGATTCTGTTTCGCTTCCTCAATTAGTAGTCTCTCTTCCTTCTCTCTGAACTGTTTCTTAGCTTCTGCGACAATGACTTTATAATCTCTTCTTAACCTAGCGTAAACTGCTAACCGTTCCTTTGTCCGTTGCACTTTTGCATCCTGTAAGGCTTGTAAAGCAATTTTCCTTGCATTGAAACACGCCATAGTAAACCAAGGCTTCGCTTTTCTTTGGCGGATGTCGTTGGAGATGACAGCCTTTTTAATGATCTTTTCTAGTTTTGTTGCTGCCTCTGACAGAATGCCACTTTGTAGTTTTTCTATAATTATCCTATTTTCTGAGTCACCAATTAAGGACAAATCAATCCGCCTGCTGACTTGAGTTGGTAGTACTTCTGGGCACGAGTAAAAGTTAACTAGTTTCAATCTCGTCTCAACTGGTAAATGTTTTTTCTCTGTTTCTGCTCTGACTACTTGACTGATTAGAGTTAATTTTGAGTTAATGAATACAAGGTCTATCGTACTCATGCCATTGTAGCAAATATATGTCCTCTGATCCTTATTATTGAGTAGATGAAAACCCTCCTCCTCTAAGTAACTACTGACCTCTTTTGTTTTCTGAAGTGGAATGTCTATACGGCAGTTAAGATCTCCCGCCAGGACTACTGTATCCTCTCTTTTTGTCACATGCAAACAGCGGCTAATTTCATCAATAATATCCGTTGAACTGGCGTAAGGTTGAAAATAAACACCAATGAGAACACAGAGTCTAGTGCGCACTACAAGAGCATTCTTGGACTTTCGCTGTACAACGAAAGGTGAGAATTTATCTGAGAAAAAACAAGAAATTCCTCCTTTAGGTCTTCCGGTAGGTCCTTTGTCAGCTAGAACATGCGCTGAGTAGTGGCTATTAACATTCCATTCCAATGTTAAAAAAGTTTCCACAAATATTGCAACATCACACGTCTGCAGCATTGCTCGAATTGAATGAGCTATACCTAGTAGTCCTTCAGTGTTCCAAGATAGCAGCTTGACTTCTTGAGGGGAGGGGTCATCCTGTCGCTTAATTGCGTGTATCGAAATGCGTACTGGTTTTTCTAATGGAGCGAAAAGAAAATCGCCTAACCAGCACATCTTTAGGCCAGAAATTTGAACAGTTAACCGTGTCTAAGAAGTTAAAATCTAATCCGACACGAAAAGCTTTGTTTGCCCCTTTGGTGTTCAGTTGAGAACAAGATATGTTGCAGTTAATCCCATTGTCTTGTAGATAATTCATGAGGTCCTCTGACTCTGTCTCTGGATGTAAACTACCAACATATAACCAAGCAACCCTGGCTGCCGCTTGAAGTTTGTTACCTTGAGTTTGTTTAGATCCTCTAATAAATGGTATACTCGTACGATTGCGTTTAACTACCTCCGACCAAACTTCACACTCCTTATCTTTCTTTTCGTCATCTTCCCCGTCATTGATTAACGGAGCAGTGAACTGGATGTTGGTATCGGATGCCTGGGAGTGATCCGGCTTGACAGATGAGGCATCAAACCTTGACTCAAGGTCATTTGATGTTTGATTATTGAGCTGTAGAGCAGGTGGTTTAGGCGCAGTTTTCTTCTTGGTCAGACTTTCCTTTTGTCTGTCATTGTATGCTGGAACCTTTCAGTGGCTCGAAATTTCACTCATATCTCTCTGCTTTAATTGCGGTAAAACGTTCCTAATTTCCTCTGAGACTGTCTGTTTTATAATATCTTTCATGTTACGGATTTCTTCCCAGATTGCCTTCAGCTCTTCTTTCCCATTCTTCATCATGGCAAAGTCATCTTTACACTCTTTGCATAACCAAATGAGCGAACATTTTGCTTTCTTAATAACAGCGAACTCACCTGCACTGATACCTGCACATTCTTTGTGATACCATCTTTTACAGCTGCCATCACATTCGACAGCTACATCCGCTTCCATGGTCGATTTCCCACATTCTCCGCATGGAGCAGTAGTATCTAACCGAACCTCTTGTATACTCTTGTATTTAGTAGGAAAGGTCGACTAACCCGCTCTAACGTAATGTAGTGGGAATAACATGAATTCTTCTTCTTCTTAAGGCGCCTTCTCCTAGTGGAGGTTGGCGGTTCACATAGCCAGCTCCGAACGTGATGTAGCAGCATGGAAAGCATCTTCTGAAGTGTAGTTGTTTACGTATGTCCTTCAATTCGAACTTTGTTGTCGTAATATTTTCCAAAACTGCCGGGCTTTCTAGTCATATCAGTTTTCAAAGCATTCCCCCCCCCCCCCCCGGTGTTCCGAATGGGGGAATAGAAACTTTGGATGATAACTGCACGTTAAACAGAGCCATGCTATATGAACTTAAAGGGATATACTTCAGGATCTTTAATGCAGTGGTTTCCCGTTGCCTTCTAGGGTGTTCTAATGGGCCGAACCCCTAAAGTTTATGCAAAACTCATAGCATTACCGTCATGCGGGTAGACTCTACTTGTTACTCGCTTCAGTAAGTTTGCATTCTAACCTATTACTGCATAAACATCCGGGCCCTAATAATAACAGACTCACAAATACAATTTTAAACTTAGACTTATCAATGGAAAATTACGATAATTGGCTAAAAGAAGTCAGAGAAGACCTACATGAAATTAGTATTAATGAAAAACCATTCAAGGTAGAATAATATTCATAACCCTAATTCACAAATGCCGACCCCGTGGTGAAGGGGTAGCGTGCCTGCCTCTCACCCGGAAGCCCCGGGTTCGATTCCCGGCCAGGTCGGGGATTTTTCTCTCCACGTGAGAGCTGGTTCGAGGTCCACTCAGCCTACGTGATTAAAATTGAGGAGCTATATGACGGTGAGATGGGGGCCCCGGTCGCGAAAGCCCAGAATAACGGCCGAGAGGATGCGTCGTGCTGACCATTCGGCCCCTCTTAACCTGCAGGCCTTCGGGTTGAGCAGCGGTCGCTGGGCAGGCCAAAGCCATTTCAAGGGCGTTAAGTGCCGTGGGGGAATTCACAAATACAAATTTTCTGTAAAGCCCACCCGACTAAATGGCTGGAATTACTGAACTAATTTCTTAACTATATAACTGTTTCAGGTATTTCCTTTTGACGTGAGATTTGCATTTCATGTAACCACGTCCCAGATAACAGAAACATAATGTATTTCAGGTTAAAGAGAAAGACCGGCCGGGACAGTATTATAGGTAGGCAGAGATATGTCTGTCGTAACGGACATGAATCTTCCATGACGTCAAAGCTGTGGACACAACGTGACTAGAAATGTGCTGAGAGGGGCGACGATAAAGATATGTTGATGCCTGCAGTTTTCATATCTACACAGCACGTTCCATAAAGAGAGAGGGGTGAATTACGACCAATTACTTTTTGTCATATTCTACAGCTAGTAATAAAAAGCCAAATAACTGAAATTACTAGAATTATTAGACTCTACTCTTACGAAATTTAATTTACGTAGTAATATGCTATTTTGAATGGTTTAATGTGACTATGATTGAGACGACCAGGAAGACTAAAAACAGAAATAGCAATGTTCTTATAGTTTCATTCCAAATATTAATTGAAAATTTTTATAATTAAATGAATGATTGATATTAAAAATGAAGAGATTTCTTATTTTGTTCAAAATAATCTAAGATAGACATTCCAGCTCTGAAGTGAAGACGCATCCACCTACGGAAGAAAGGCCGATATTCTTACCTTACCAAAGCGTTTACAGGATGTCAGACGTTTTTACTGCGCTGAAGACTTTATAACTGTGAGTTTAAGAAGGAAAAAGAAAGAAACCTTGAATACATTTGAGGTAAGGTACCTTAGATGAACTTCCTGATTATATGTTCAGGAAGTAACCAACTTCAAGGCGTTCTTTAACGAAACAACGAAAAGTTTGGCAAACAAACAAACAAACAAACAAACAAACAAACAAACAAACAAACAAACAAACAAACAAAATCTCTTAATTAACCGATACAAAATATTTACGCTGCATGAGGAGCAGATGGCTTGTGTTATATAATCGGCCTTGTGTTTGCTCATGATTTAAGCAGAGACGTGTTTATGCTGTACAAGGGTGTAGAAGTTACCCTTCCTACTTTAGGAGGGTATAAGGGGAAGTTTCTCACAAAGAAGGAAATGCTTGAAGTTGTTGCTAATCTCATTCACTGTACTCCTGACGATAACAAAGATTTCTCCCGAGAGAGCTACCAATTTCTAATAAGGACGTGGACACTGATTAATCTTGCAAGCTTCTTTCGTATATAATAGACCTCCGGTATACAGACATGTTCTTTTAATTTAAATCTTTTACTTCAATCAGAGGACGAGAAAAATTTTCTTATTTTCGTTAAAAGACATGTAGTTTTGAACAAACTTTATAATAATTTTGTACAATATTTCTGATTTTAAGAAACTGTTTCTCAATGGAGTTAAAGAGAGAGTAGATTCTAACATCTTCTTTTCTCTTTATTGTATATACGACATAAGAAAAATGCTGCATTTAATAACGACCCGGTTAGTTTTGTCACTAAGGTACCTTAGATGAGCTTCGTAGTTGTAACTTTTTACATTTCATCCTTAGTTTAAAAAATAAACAGTTGTTTTGAATTTTCTGAAAGTATTGAAGAGTGGTATCTCTTCCTTTCTAATCTCACAGTGGGGCTGGAGACCATTATCTCCCGAACGTAAGCCGGAAATTTAATTCAGTGTAACATCGTAAGTAAAAAATTCGTGTGGCTATTTCTAGCCGAGTGCAGGCCTTGTAAGGCAGACCCTCCGGTGAGAGTGGGCGGCATCTGCCATGTGTAGGTAACTGCGTGTTACCGTGGTGGAGGATAGTATTATGTGTGGAGTGTGAGTTGCAGGGATGTTGGAGACAGCACAAGAACCCAGCTCCCGGGCCATTGGAATTAACCAATGAAGGTTAAAATCTCCAATCCGGCCAGGAATCGAACCCGGGACCCTCTGAACCAAACGCCAGTACTCTGACCATTCAGCCAATGAGTCGGACACGTCTTAAGTGAATAAACCTCTATAAAACCTACCTAATGTTAGATGGGAATCTCGTGCACGAAGGGAGAGCGAGTGTGAGGTCATTCCACGTGCCTGCCCTGAGATTAAACTGTCAGCATTGTAAAGGTTTTACACGTGATAGGATGAGCATTGAGCTAATGTACTGCGAATGTTCGAATGAGGACGCTTGACGTCTAGCCGACTCGACTCCATTGTGAGGTAAAGCGCTGCGACGTGGCAAGCTGTCAACTCTAGTGCACGCGTGGGAGGAAACCTATTGTTTTGTGTGTCACAGAGATGTATGCTCCGTAAACTGCTGCACATACCTGAAGCACCGGAGATGAACTACGATTTATCATAACACATTCTTTGTCTGAGAAGGACGGTATTGTCAAGAAGCACTCCTTCGCCAAAAAGAGCTTGTTTATGGGCATAATTGCATCCACTTTTGCAGCCATTCACGTTCCCGAATAGGAACGGGAATACCGAACGAGTTGGATACACAGTTTGGGTCACATTACTATTCGATTCCATTTGGATGAGAGTGATTTCGAACCCCACTGAAGATGGTTTTCCGTGTACCTCAATTAAGGCCAGGCTCGCTTCCCTCCCTATTCTATATCTAGTCTGTTTCATTGTCGTCATAACACCTGTCTGTGCCGATGCAATGTAAAAAACGAAAAGGACTGGGAAGCCTACGTTGAATGATTGAATACTAAGCTACAGTGAGTACGACTGCCTACACTTACGGACGTTTAGGTGTAGTACTAGAACAGAACTGGTCACGCTGAGCATTTTTTGAGGACGAGCTTGACTGTGCTAGCGAGAACGCTGTACTTTACGAAAAACACGCAGACCAACAAAGCCGCCAACCAGGAACGCCGACCACCTGCCAGGGCGAAGTGGACGCAGAGCCAGGCCTACCACGTACGTGCTTCTCGCTCCGCTGTCCCTCTCCTCGCCAGGCACTCTTTACTTTTTAAGTGCTAGCCAGGCTGCTGTACTTATCAGTACATGTTCGAAGGAGCATTTGTGAGAGCTGAGCACGTCTCAGTACTCGCTTTTTCTCTTTTCTCTTTCAGGAGTTTCACTTTCAGGAGGACCACGATGAAGAAACTACACATCCCAGAGAGACCGGTCGACTACGACTTCAAGAGAGCAGTAGAGAAGCTACAAGCGATGCTCATCTCGGCGGACTCCCCCGATGTTCGACGCGCGGCGCTCTTTGTATACAGCCGGCTTGTGAAGCGCACCTACGAGGAGACGATTCATATAATCGATATCCTTAGAGCGATCGCGGACCACATCAGGAATTTGCTCTTCGGGATCATCGGCGAGGTGATCCCTGGCAGGGCAGTCATCATCCGCCCTACGGACGCAAACCGCCTCCGGAGCTACGCGGAGATGGCGTCCCAGGAGCATCAGATTGTCCGGCTACCAGGACTCAGGGAGCAGCTGGACGTCTCAGGCTACCGGGAGGCAGCCACACAGAAGAAGCCAAGGACTGAGGACGACGGCGGCGCCCCAAAGCGCTGCGACGGCACGACCCCAATTGGAACGCTGTACTTTACGAAGTACACGCAGACCAACAAGACCGCCGACCAGGAACGCCGACCACCTACCAGGGCGAAGTGGACGCAGACCCAGGCCTACCATGAAGGGCCTGTTACCCGAGCGCAATCCAGGAAAGCGCCCGGGACTGCAGACGGCTGCACAGCATTGGACGAGGACGCCCCCTGGCGTTCAGAGGCTGCTGTCCAGGCCCAGCCTGCCAGCTTGTCTGTCGAGCTGCAGACCTCGACGTGCGCTCCACAGGACAGGGAACGCAGTCGAGTGTTAGCACCCACCGACGCCACCTCAGCCAGCCAGGAGGAGGAAGAAGACGGCGACACAGCGGAGCCACCCGCTACCCTAGGGTCACCAGGCCGGGAGGAGGGCCACCAGGGAGAGGCCTCTTCCCCTGCCGAGAAGAAACCCCCGGGAAGAAGGCGACGCCGGACCAGGAAGAAGAAGGCGACGCCGGACCATTGGGAGAGGGCCGTCCAGCCGCAACCCAGGACTGCTTCCAGGACAGCAGCCGACCGAGGAGCCAGCCAGGAGAGGACCTCAATCACGTGAGATCGAAACGTCCCCCTCAACAGCTCTTGTAGTGTTTCCACTGTTTGCGGTGAGGCCTCCGGAAGGAGAGGTGTGGGCTCCAAGTGAGGTGCAACCGCTGTGGTGGAGATCACCACTACACGGCCTGCTAATAGCAATTTATGTATTTTGACAGGATACAATAAAGAGTTAAGTCAATAACCTCAAATATGTTTATACTGTAAGTAATGAATTGTCCGCCTCTGTGGTGTAGTGGTTAGTGTGATTAGCTGCCACCCCAGGAGGCCCGGGTTCGATTCCCGGCACTGCCAGGAAATTTGAAAAGTGATACGAGGGCTGGAACGGAGTCCACTCAGCCTAGGGAGGTCAACTGAGTAGGGGTGAGCTCGATTCCCACCTCAGCCATCCTGGAAGTGGTTTTCCGTGGTTTCCCACTTCTCCTTCAGGCAAATGCCGGGTTAGTACCTAAAGTAAGGCCACGGCCGCTTCCTTCTCTCTTCCTTGTATACCCCTTCCAATCTTCCGTTCCCCCACCAAGGCCCATTTTCAGTAAAGCAAGTGAGGCCGCCTGAGCGAGGTACTGGTCATCCTCCCCAGTTTTATCCCCCGACCCGATGTCTCACGCTCCAGGACACTGCCCTTGAGGCGGTTGAGGTGGGATCCCTCGCTGAGCCCGAGGAAAAACCAACCCTGCGGGGTAAGCAGATTAAGAAGAAGAAGAAGAAGAAGAAGGAGAAGAAGAAGAAGAAGAATGTATTGCAGTTTTCAATATTATATTTTAAAAAGGTGTTTGAGAAACATTTCCATTACAATACGAAGTTAAGTTGGATAAACTGTAGCTTTTGGTTGCACTCAGCCTCGGGAGGTCAACTGAGTAGAGGTGGGTTCGATTCCCACCTCAGTCATTCTGGAAGTGGTTTTCCGTTGTTTCCCACTTCTCCTCCAGGCAAATGCCGGGATGATACCTAACTTAAGGCCACGGCGGCTACATTTACATTGTTGCTGTTGTTAAGACCGGTCACCACTCCCAGCCACATATGGATACGTGGACCATTCATTCTGGTCATTTTCCTATGCCTGTGTTGTAAGGGAAAATGAACCTTACCGTTCCGTACAGTAGGAATCGCGGAGGTCACCTACGGGAGTCAAATCAAAAGTCCTGCACCTGGCGAGCCGAACCCGTTCTGGGATCTCCCGGTACAAAAAGTCATACGCCATTCCATTTACTGTAGGAATGTATTTACCCACTGCTACAGTAAAGTGTATTTAAGGTACATTTTCCTTTACACTTCCGCGTAGGAAAATGAACACAACGAACATTGCCCCGGTTTTCCGGGCTGAGTGGGTCAGATGGTTGAGGCGCTGGCCCTTCTGACCCCAAATTGTCAGGTTCGATTCTATCTCAGTCCGGTGGTATTTGAAAGTGCCTCATGTCGGCGGATTTACTGCCAAGCAAAAGAACTCCTGCGGGACAAAATTTCAGCACCTCGGCGTCTCCGAAAACCGTCAAAAGTAGTTAGTGGGACTCAAAGGACAATAACATAAACAACATTGTTCTGATGGACTGCATATCCATATGTAGCTGGAAGGCGTGACAAGTCTTCAGTAAAATAACCAACAAGTACTTGCGATTGCGCCACGTTTAGAAAAAACTGATGTACATTGTTGTGCCAGCAATCTAATGACCTGTGTTGTTAGCTGTTACTTCAGTACAGTTCTAGCTATCTGTGTGAGAAGTCAAATAAATATTTCTCCAACGGAAGCGAATTAAACGGAGCCTGAATTCCACAGTACTACAAGTGGCGCACTCAATGCGCCGAGCGCGTTATCATGTAAGTATATTTTTACTTACAAATTATTTCATTTTTCAGTAGAATTGTCTTCCACTACTCTTTTGTGCACTTTTTGTTGCCTTCTATATGAAATCTCCTATAATAGTTCCGTTTATTTAGGAGTGGAAAAAATCAGTCAAGTCCACAGCTATGATGGTCACAGAACTATGATCTAGATTTTAACACAGCGGATGACTATGAAAATAGAATGATAATTCCGAATCTGAAAAATGAGCAAATATTTTACAGTAAATAAATAACTCAAAGAAAGTGCAGCTGCCAGTGATACAGAATAAACGGGACAAAACTGAACTGCGTTGAAGCCAAACTTAAATTTATGCGATTTATTATGCCGTAATAATTATCCTTCTGATAGTTGACACACAAAAATAGACTGCGCTGACGTTAGTTAGATTTTAATGTACTCATTGCCTTAATAAATACACTTGTTAATGTTAGTTCAGGACCGACGATATATTTTCCACCATAATCTCAACTTTTTTTTTTTGATTTGGTACCCTTTGGAAGCTGCTTCCCATTTATGTGTTATCATAACCTAATGTGGGTGATTATTTTGCTCATGTTACCGGTAGCCTGTGTTGGAATTTAGCTGTCTATATATCCGCTCTATTTGCTGTTACTAGTTAATTTGTGGGAGATGAAATTTAGCTCACGTTCGAGTTCACAAACTATCGAACAACCCAATTAGCAAAACTATTGGCATGCCGCGGATAACCATACGGAATCAAAATAACTCGATATCAGTGTTTTAAGAGTCCTTCATATAATTAGGCAAACCATCTACTACAATCGTAAATAATCTGCATAGTCCGGTGAAAATTGGACTGTAAACATATTTTGCAATATTTACTTGTTATCATATGAAACAGTTATTTACTTGACATCACCAATCCTGTATACCACTTGAGTATCTCTGATAAATCTTCATACTGGAAACACGTTGCATTCTCAAAAAGGTACTCCAATAGGTTATGCGGTTATAGGAAATCCACAAAAATGTGTCGCTTGAGATGCTATTGAATGAAGAATGAACTTGTGAACAACTGATTCACAGAGAAGAAGAAGAAGAAGAAGAAGAAGAAGAAGAAGAAGAAGAAGAAAAAATTCTATCACTTGCCATCCTGGAGCGTTTGGAAGCACAAGTCGAACATCAAATAGGTGAATACCAAGGAGGGTTCAGAAAAGGTCGCTCAACAGCCGAACAGATCCAAAATCTCAAAATGATCATCAGATATTGTATACTAAGTTCCATGCAGTATGTGTCTGTCTTTGTGGACTTCAAGAAAGCGTACGACTCCATTGACCGGGAAGTCCTGCTAAACATCTTAAATTAATTTGGAGTTGATCTGAAACTGCTGGCATTAATTAGAGCCACCCTGACCGATACAAAATCCAAGGTGAAGTTCCACGGATGTCTCTCGCATTCCTTTGACATCAAAACAGGAGTCCGACAAGGTGATGGGCTATCCCCGATACTCTTCAACTGTGTTCTTGAAAAGATCATCAGAACCTGGCGGGTGAGATTACAGGAAACCAACTACAGTCCATTAAGAATTGGAACCAAATCCAAGGGGATCGAAACAGACTGCTTAGCATTTGCCGATGATATTGCTGTTCTCTCAAACGACATAGAAACTGCTAGATCTCAAGTTGAAATTTTAAAGGAAATTGCCGAACAAACTGGTCTGCAGATATCGTTTGAGAAAACAGAAGTAATGACTAACATCAAAGAGGCTCCACCAAAACTCCATACAAAATATGGGGACATCACCCGAGTAGACAAATTCAAATACCTGGGTGAGATCATCATGAAAAATGGACTGGACAAAGAAGCACTTCAGGAGCGAGTACGTAAACTGGAAATAGCCTGCCAAACATCCCGCGCAATCTACAACAAAAAATGCCTTTCCCAAAACACCAAGATACGTCACTATGAAACAGTTCTGAAGCCAGTAGTTCTATATGCAGCCGAAACCCTGTCTCTAAATGCCAACAAAGGACTCCTTGAAGAACTGGAGAAAAAAGAACGCAAAATTGTGAGAGGAATCTTGGGATCAAAGTACAGAAATGAAATCCATCAAAAGAGATCCATTGAATAAGTCAACAGCATAATAGAGAAAATTACCGACACAATCAGAAAAAGACGGGCACGATTTTACGGTCATCTGAAAAGTTAACTAAAGAAATCTTTCACTTTTTGATTCTAACCCCAAAACCACAATTCCCTGGTTTAGAAATACCAAAGAAGACCTGCAAATGCTACATATCTCGGCTGAAGACGCCCTTAACAGAAATCTCTTCCGCAAGAAAATATTGACGAACGGGCTAAACCGAGACGAGCAACCGAAGAGAAGACACGGTGCCCCTTGGACAGAGGAGCGTAAGCAGGTCCACTCACAAAGAATGAGGGAAATTTGGGCTCTAAGGAAGGTCAAGTTCAGTGTCAAATACAACAAAACTTAACGTGGCCCTTGATGACCCAGCGAATTATATAATAATAATAATAATAATAATAATAATAATAATAATAATAATAATAATAATAATAATAATAATAATAATAATAATAATCAGCAATAATCTGCATTTAGAGCTACTGCCCAGGTGGGAGAATCCCTATCAATTGCATATCTAGACTTTTTTTTAAGTGATATCAAAGAAATTTCGAAATTTATCGAGCAATTCCCTTAAAATAAACAAAATATTCCAATCCCTATATTTTTAGTGTCCTTCAACCTTCAACTTTTACATTTTGCAGTTTTTAGTGCCTGTAGTACGGTCACTGATTCTTCTCCCACTTCTTCTGATTTTACGGCCTCACTGGACCACTTCAGTCAATCATTTTCTGGTCATCTTCTTCGATAAGTTTTCTTTCCGCATTGCTTAGTAGCTTTTCATTCGTTCCAATTTTTTCTGTCGTTCCTCATCTGTAAATACCCTTTCTATGGTATTTCGTTTGTCTATTTTTGGTTTCGCCTTTTTTTGCAGTTTCTTTAAAGTTTCCGCTTTGTTTTGCAAATCATCCAGAGTTATTTCTAGTTCTTCCATATCCTCTGTAATGTCCTTAAACCGTCCTCCTTGATGCTTTAGACTCTAGAGTTTCTCTGTTATTTTTCTTGGTAATCCGGTTTCTGGTGTCCTCATAATGTGGCCAAAAAGGAGATGTCTTCTTCCGTATAGTATCTGTGATGGGTTCCAGTTCTCTGTCCCGGTAACTAATCATGTAATATTCAAAATCAAAATAAACATTCAGGGGCTGTGTCCATACCACGACCGCAGATCCTTCGAGAGTAGATTACGTCCCGTGGGTGTTGAAAACCAGTGAATGAGCGGAGCTAAAATTTAAAGATATTGCCCGAATTTTTCTTCATGAATTACAACTTCACCTTCATATTTCCTACATTTAAAATCTCCACTCAAGCTTATTCATTTCCTAATATCATTCCAGGCTCAGCTCAATCTATTCAGTTTAGTCAAGCTGTTCGTCTCCTTACATCCAAGTCTCTCCCGCCCAAAGTTTGCAAAATTTTCTTAACACTAATTTTCATTTTCGGAAGTCAACCAGAACAAACCGTGCTGCTTTCCTTTGAATCTTTTACACTTCTCGTATCAAATATACACTAATAGGGGGTCTTACCAGTAACTTATACGCCATCTCTTTTGCATCCTTACTAAAACCCCTTAATACTAAGTGTTTTAACGTCGCACTAAAAATTCTAGGTCTTCGGCAACGATGGGGCGATTTCCAATCAGGAAACCAAAAATTTATAAATGAGTTCCCCAATTATGGATAGTCTCAAGGCCATGAGATTCACACAGCCTCCGCCAGATTTGAGAACAAAATAATTCTTGGGCGAAAAGCCGATCGGATATGGGTCTAACCACTCATTCCAACATAGCGCTGAGGATACAGGAAGTGGAAAACGAGAGTCTTCATAAACTCTACGGAGGAGATTTCTTTTTGTTTGCATTCTGAGTCGTGGAAAATATCAATCTGAAGTGTCGTCAGATGTGGTGGTGGTGATTATTGTTTTAAGAGGAAGTAAAACTAGGCAACCATCCTCTGAATTGAATCGATTATTTCAGAAAGCAGTCAAGTGCCAAGAAATGAAAAAATGATTTAATTGCAGAATATGTTACTAAGAGGGTATACGCACATTTTGGTGCTGAAACCGGTCAAGAAACGTCCTCCTATAATGGTCAGGCATTACGTTGAATTTCGTATTTAGTTCAGAAACCAGTTGCATGACATCACTTGGCTGGTACATTTTGTGATGTGCCGCACCTTGCCGGTTGGCGCTGCTGTTCTGAATCCAGAACAGTCAGCTGTTCAGCTGTTTATATTATCATTGTTGTGTTTCTGGAATCGCATGTTCGTAGTTTTGTCAACATCTGATTCAAAAAGTGTTTTTTGTTTAGTGCAGTGTTTTTATAATAGTAGAGATAGCTTATGTCTGAATGTTCTGAAGACGAACCTGTATCAAAAAGGAAACGAGGAGTGGTAGACAAGCAAACTCACACGCGTAATATTATTCGAAATGCCAGGATAAAAGGAGAAGGTTATCTTACTCAGGAAAGGAAATACCTGGTCTGAGACCTACATTATTCTTTGTTATTGTTTCTTTTATGTGCCCATCAATATCAAGAAGATACGTGACCTAAATGCGTTAAAACCTTACATGATTGGATATGAACAGTTTTAGAACAGCATTTTACAATGGCCTATTACAGGGACAGAATCTGATGTGGAGTTTGTTAATGAGGATTAATTACCTCCTGTCATAATAAGCAGGCATTGCTGATTTCATCCTATTAATAATTATATTTATAGTCTAAACCTATTCAAATATTTTCTGTTTCCAGAAATATGGAGTTTATGACAAAATCCTTTCGAAATTCAAGAATTATCCCACAAAAATATGTTTGCAACACTCGTTTATTTCAGAAACCAGTTAAGTGGAAAATGTTTCGGATTTTTTTTACAACAAAGTTAATAAGCACAAAATAGTTTTCCTTAGTTATAAAGTACCGGGCGAGTTGGACGTGCGCGTAGAGGCGCGTGGCTGTGAGCTTGCATCCGGGAGATAGTAGGTTCGAATCCCGCTATCGGCAGCCCTGAAAATGGTTTTCCGTGGTTTCCCATTTTCACACCAGGCAAATGCTGGGGCTGTACCTTAATTAAGGCCACGGCCGCTTCCTTCCAAATCCTAGGCCTTTCCTATCCCATCGTCGCCATAAGACCTATCTGTGTCGGAGCGACGTAAAGCCCCTAGCCAAAAAAATAGATATAAAGTATTAAATGGTATAATACTTTCAAGCTAAAATATTAAATCCCCTACCATAACATTTTGTCTGTTGCTAGACAGTTTTTTTTTTCATTTTCCCAAAAATGACAAACTTGGCGCTTGACTGGTTTCTGAAATAATAGATTCAATTGTAGTCACGGTTAGTTACGAATATACAGGTGTACTTGAAAAAGATTCCAATATTTTAAGACGATGCAGCACGCAACAAACGAAGGAAAAACATTCGCGTAAACGTTGGTCCCAAACCCCATTTCTTCTGAGTTATGATCCGTTATGGATGGTTTCACATTTTCACACCAGGAAAATGCTGGGGTTGTACCTTAATTAAGACCGCGGTCGCTTCCTTCCCACTCCTAGCCCTTTCGTATTCCATCGTCGCCATTGAGACCTATCTCTGTCGGTGAGACGGAAAGTAAATTGTAATTTACCAAAAGAGATGTTCGATAAATTTATGATTTGTTTGATATAATTTAAGAAATTTTTAGATAAACAACAGATAGGGAATCTGCTACGTGCGACCTAAATGCAGATCAATGCTGATTGAAAATATTCGAAAAGAAAAGTTCACAGAGTTGTTATATAATATACATATATCGCTCCTTCGTTTATAATTACAAACAGACCTTTACGTTTGACAGGCTTTTAACACATTAAGCATTCAACTAGGGCTAACTGCAGTAGATCATAGATTAGCTGTCATATCCCACCGCTCAGTCGATGGGCTAGAGCTCAGTCATTTGTGATGGAGTGAGCGAACAATGGAGATAGCATGTCCGTATCAAAAGCTGACAAGAAAAATAGAAAGTAGTTTCCTCGTGAAATGTTTATTTTATTAAGAAACTAAAATACATGGAGATCACAATTTTGTTTACAATATGCTTTCCCTTGTACCGACACAGATAGGTCCTATGGCAATGACGGAATAGAAAAGGACTAGGAATGGAAAGGAAAAAAAAAACATGGCTTTATGTAAGGTACAGCCCCAGCATTTCCATGGTATTAAAATGAGATACCAGGGTTTCTAATCCACTTTTAAATAATGAGTTTCCATTTGTTTCATTCAAGCGTATTCCTTTAATAACGCTTACTACTGCTTAGTTGAGCAGCTTAACCTCTTACTCCAATGTCTTCCCAGCCAAAGGTTTACAACATAATCTTAACATTACTTTTTTGTCGGAAATCACCCAGAACAAATCATGCTGTTTGTCTTTTGTTGTTTTCCAGTTCCCGAAACAAATAATCCTCGTGAGAGTCCCATATGCAACCATACTCTAATTAGGATCTTACTACTGATTTTTGCCTATACTGGCCTTTACATCCCTACGGCAATCCCTAAATACTCTCAACCTGGTTACAACCTCGTTAATTGATTGATGCAATGGTTGATTCGTGTTTTATTTATCCTGGAAATATTAAATCCGCTGGTCTTTTCTTACACCTAGAAATTCCAATGCACTATTTACAGCGAGAGCCGGTCCCGTGGTGTAGGGCTAGCGTGTCTGCCTCTTACCTGGAGGTCCCGGGTTCGATTCACGGCCATGTCAGTGATTTTGATCTGAATCTGAGGGATTGTTTGATGTCCACTCAGCCTACGTGATTACTATTGAGGAGCTATCTGATGGTGAGATGGCGGAACCGATAAGTTGTATTACGTAGAAAGGTCAAAATTATTAGATGAACTGAAACGTGCAGAATTTGTTAGTCTCACGGGGGATTTTTGGTCTTCCATATCTAACCGTACCTACCTACTGCTGGCTTGATTCAAACTGCAAATATCGTAATTCAACATGACAAGTTAAACATGTTACAGAAAACCACAATGCTATTAACTGCACTGAATAGTTTGAAGATGTAGTTCGTGAATGGGGTTTGGAAGATAAAATAGTAGCTGTTTGCACTGATAATGCAAGAAATATCATTTTATAGGAGTTGAAAGAGCAAAGTTCAACAATTTTCGGTGTGCGGCCCACACTCTACAATTAAGTTTAAATAAAGCTATCAATGATTCTGCTATAAGGACATTACTTTCAAATTGCAGGAAAATAGTGGGACATTTTAAACACAGCCCTTATCTAGAAAATCAGCTTGATAAAATATTTAAAGGGCAAGCCCTTGATGCTTGTAAATTAAAACAGGACATAGTTATTCGATGGAATAGCACATATTTCATGTTGGAGAGCCTTATGAATGCTAAAGGATATTGTAGGCGTCGTATCGTCCCATTCTTCTAATATCAAACCTCTAACAGCAATTGAACGGGAGATGATATAAAAAAATATCGTGTGTCTTAAGCCATGCTTAGAAATATCAGACCTCCATGGTGGTAGTTAGTATTCGACAAGTAGTATTGTAATTCCTGCGTAAACACAGTTGAAATTATCTTTACGTTGCTCCGATGTCGATTCTGGGCACATAGCTAGATTTAAAAGGACCCTTGTAGAAGATTTAATGTCTTAGCATTCCAGCTGCTTCAGTTCCTTGTGAGCGAGTGTTCAGTGATGCTGGAAATATTGTTACTAAGAGAAGGGCGGCTTTTAGTTCTGAAAATGTCACCGTATTGACGTGTATGAAGTCCTGGAGCAAAGAGGTGTGACTTTTGTACCATTAAATTACAAATATTGAGGTATATTTCAAATATTAACTGCTTTTAAATTTGGGGTGAATATGGCCTTGAGATATACTCAGCCTACACCAAAAATGAGTACCAGGTTAATTCCTGGGGGCAAAGGCGGCTGGGCGTAGAGCTAATCAATCTACCCCTTCACGTGCCGAGGTTACGGATAGTGGAAGCCTTTGCCTTCCACCCCTCCAAGGGTCTTCATGGCCTGTACGGAGATTTATTTGCTTTTTAATTTATTTATTACTTGATGTCGCCAGTACAATTAAAATTAAAAATAAAAAGTATGCCTTCTTTATAGCATATCGAATCATAAAAATTATTCATGCCAGGTGTTTTCTCGAAGTTATAATGTGTCATGCCGATTAAAATTCGATTAATCGGCCGATTAATAGATTAAAGTCATTCGTTTAACCGATCAAAATTTTTAATCGATCGACAGCTCAAATTATTTTTATTATTGTTATTATTACTATTATTATCTTCTGAATGTATAATATCTGATGTAACTTGATGGAATGCCTTTGCTGGCGAGATGTAGTGTTTACAGTGCACTATGTCTTCTGGTATGGGCTATATCAAATTTGTTACTTTCATTGACCTGTCACAGTCTCATCCTTGGCTTTGACGATATGAAAGTGACTGAGGTATGAGTGATGCTAGTAATACCATTCCTTATGCAGCCAGTCCCTGTTATGAATGGTGTGAAAATATCGCTCATAGGGTCAGTTGGTGCATACATTTCAGTGGGCTTGGCAGACTGATATGTAAGAGCAACTGCTGGCTCGGTGAGGAAAGCAACGGGAAACTACCTCACTCCTCGTTTCCCTAGTACGCCTCTTCAGTGACGCCTAGGCTGTTTATGACAGCTGTTGGCGAAGCTGCAGAGGATCAAACCAGCCTTCGGGCTGATTACCCAACATACATACATACATACTTGATGGAATACTACATAGTGAGCCTCACAGAAATAACCCTGCAGACTGAACGCCGGAATACATAGCAGTCTATAAGGAACTATGTAAACAGTTTCTATCCAAGTGTTGATATTCGTCTTTCAGAGCCGTGTTTAATTACTCTGTTATCCTATACTTGCAGCGCCAAAACTTTATAGCGCTCAGAGGATTACGTTTAACGTTTACACTAAGCCGGCAAATATCTCGCTGAGGTGATAATCTGCGAATTAGGAAAAACTTGTGGGGGACACTAGTTTCAACCTGTGCTTGGTAAGCTGAAAGACATAGGTATGTTTAGTTCAACCTGGTGTTGAACAAAAAGTCAAAATCTAGACAATGCCTTTGAGAACGGTTTTCTTCTTTTTACAAGTTGCTTTACGTCGCACCGACACAGATACGTCTTATGGCGACGATGGAACATGAAATGGCTAGGAATGGAAAGGAATCGACCGTAACCTTAATTAAGGTACAGCCTCAGCATTTGCCTGATTTGAAAATGGGAAACCACGGAAAACCATCTTCAGGGATGCTGACAGTTGGGTTCGAACCCACTACCTCCCGAATACTGGATACTGGCTGCACTAAATCGACTGCAGCTATCGAGCTCGGTTGAGAAGGTTTAAGTGGGGACCAACACCTTTGACGACCAAAAATGCAATTTTTCAATTTACTTCTTTAAATTTAAAACTGAAAGTTTCTAACAGAGCAATTGTTTTATTAATATCTCGAATAATTTCGGAGTTATGACCAAACCCTGTCACCCAAGTAAGCCTTTTATCGGTAAGTTCGTTGCTCGTTTTTCGTAACATTTTCTTTTCAGTACCGTTTTCCTGATAAGTCTTAAATATTTTAAATACTAAGATGAAATTTTGCATGCATGTGTCTTTCATTGAGAAGAAGGAGCTATACTATAATTATTGAGCTATCATTATTTGTTAAGTAAAGAAAACGTAGTACAGTAATTAATTTCTGAGACTGACCGCATGATGGCGCTGTGGTATGGTACCATGTCAGTTAGTCTCTCGTCCCTGGAAGAGACAGTTGAGTGTATACACTGGAAGCAGACGTACGGTCGTTGTTGTGACGGTGATTTGAATGCGCCTGTCGGACCTTGACATCTCACAGTGGAGCAACGGGCAAACATCAAGTTCTGCCAAAAATTAGGCAAAACCGCTACCAAAACGTTTGAAATGATGCAGCAGGTTTACGGCAAGGACGCATTGAGTCGCAGTGTTGTGTTTAGATGGCACCGACGTTTTATGCAAGGACAGGACAGTTTGGAAGATGATGTGCCTACTGGTCGGTCACAAACAGTTCGAACGGAACGCAAGTTCCAAGAAGTTACAACGTTGGTGCGTGCTAAGAGCTCCCAATCGGTAGACGATCTCGCAGCAGAAATAGGTGTCAGCCATGGTACTTGCCACAAAATTCTGATGGATGACCTCAACATGTCTCGTGGTACTCAGCACAGTGTGTCACGAATCCTGTCGCAAGAACTACATGATGATCCCATGACGATTTGTGGTGTCCTCATCAGTAGTGCTGACGATGATCCGACGTTTCTCAATCGAATAATAACTGGAGACGAAACATTGTGTTTCCTTTACGATCCGCAACTGAAACGACAGTCTGACACCTGGAAAACGCCGTCATCAGCGCGACAGAAAAACTCACGACAAGACAGGTCAAAAGGCAAGGTGATACCGCAACCTTTTTTTGATTCAAATGGCGTTCACACGGAATTCCTCCCAGACGGTGCAACGGTTAACAAAACCCGCTACAAGGAGATCCTTGGCCGTATACGCGATGCAGTTGTCAAACAGCAATTGAGAGTTTTGCCACACCCTCCGTACTCGCCTGATCTCGCATCATGCGATATTTTCTTTTTCCTCACCTGAAAGCACTCCTACGTGGGCGCAGATTTCAGTATCCGAAGAGGTCATGACGGCCACAAGAGAAGCTATACGGGACCTTCCTGTCAACGTCTTTCGGTGGTGCTTCCAGCAGCTATACCAACGTTAGCAAACGTACATAACGGCCAACGGCGACTATTTTGACGGTGGATGTCGTTCTGTGAAGGTGTACGCCGTGCAATGCGGCATGGTGTGCAACATACCAAGTTGTGTGGGTGCCTATCCTCCAGGCGTCAAATCTCAGAACTTATAGACTGCTATACTACGTATTTTCAAATGAAAATTAAGGATAAAATTGTATATTTTAAAATAACTTCATGATAAAATATTTATATTTGATGGAATTCACTGTTCGCTGATTCGAGTACATGTTGTAACTATAATCAAAAAATTAAAAAATAATCATAGAAAAATATTCATGTGTTTGGAAATTATCGCGAAAAGGTTAAAGTAGTGGCCATGTTACACCACAATTTTGAATAATTTATTATATATAATGGCATAGGTTTGTATATTTTCTAAATATGTAGGTATATGATTAAGGAAATTTATGTTTGTCACACTAAGTTACATTTTAGTATTCATTTCCATGTTCAAAGGTGTAGCCCTCCCCTTAAAAACCGAAGCATCCATTCATTACATAATTGTGAAGCCGTGAATATCATAACTGCGCAAGTCCACTTTTGGCACCATACGAGTTATATATATCACTGAATTCGTCTTGCTGATCACCAACTAATGATCTACAGAAGAAACTCACAATTTTACAACATTCAGACAATGTTTTACTTTGGTTTAGTTACAAAACCTACACAAGGACTTGTGTTGTTACGGAATTCACCAAGCCATACACGACTACTGCGTATCTGAGCATCGCAACAACACAAGAGCACGGTGTTGCATGGAACAGACCACTGTTTACACAGCAGAAGAATGGAGTACTATCATGAAGAACATGAACATCCTTGATATGGGACAGAATATGATAAAGGATTTCAAGAAAGTTGCAAAAAATCAAACTGCCAGTTCGCATCTCAAAGATACAGGACAAATGGAAGGTGACCAGTTAAAAAGTTGTAGAAAATGAATCAAACACTATAGGAAACTACTAGGACATCAAGTGTTTTTATAAGTGAAATGTTTCTCCTGAGGAGTTTGGTCAAATTGAGAAATCTTAAGGACAGGTATAGGCAGGGTCAAAACTTTGTTTTTGCTAGCGGCTTTACGTCGCACCGACACAGATAGGTCTTTAGCGACCTGCTGTGGAAATGGGAAGCCACGGAAAACCATCTTCAGGGCTGCCGACAGTGGGATTTGAACCCACTATCTCCCGGATGCAAGCTCACAACTGCGTGCCCCTAACCGCACGGCCAACTCGCCCGGTGGTCAAAACTCTAATGTTAATAAAGATGCTGTTGGCTTTTACGTCCCATTAACTAATTTTTGCGGTTTTCGGAGACGCCTTGGTGCCGGAACTTAGTCCAGCAGGAGTTCTTTTACGTGCCAGTAAATCTACCGACACGAGGCGGACGTATTAGAGCACCTTCAAATACCACGGGACTGAGCCAGGATCGAACCTTCCAAGTGGGGTCAGAAGGCCAGCGCCTCAACCGTCTGAGCCACTCAGCCCGGCAAAATCCTAATTTTGAAGAGTGAGGAAGCTAAGTCTGGGAGTCATATTAAGAGGCAAAAAGCATGTTTTGAACTGATATGTGTTACTGCAAGGCGGGATTGATACAGAATCTGTTGATCCTTCATGAAAAATTATAGCCACATTCTAATCTTTTGTTTTATTTTTATAGTTGTCCAACACGTTGGCTGAATGGTCAGCGTACTGGCCTTCAATTGAGAGAGTCTCGGGTTCGATTCCCGGCCGGTTCGGCGATTTTAACCTTCATTGGTTAATTCCAATGGCCCGGGGGTTGGGTGTTTGTGCTGTCCTCAATATCCCTGCAAATCACACACCACAAATAACACTATCCTCTTTAATAACACGCAGTTACCTACACATGGCAGATGCCGCCCACCCTCATCGGAGGGTCTGCCTTACAAGGGCTGCACTCGGCTAGAAACAGCCACACGAAATTATATATGTATATAGTTTATTTACTGTATGCACCAAAATTCAAACAATTCACTCCTCTTATCATAGGATCCTAGCAATTACATAGATGAAGTTCACAAGTCCATCATAGTAATTAATTTATTGCATAAAAGGTAACAAAATCAACAAATTTGTTTAAATGTGTTTTATTTATAATGGGGCACAGATTCTGTAGAAAAACATTAAGTGCTAAGTACCCATTTTGAGACAAGTTATGAACTGTATATTTTATCTGAAAACTTATTAAGTGGGATTTGTGCTGTTAAACTCAGTGTTTAATATTCATTAAGTACAGTATAAATTTGGAAATAGTTTCAGTACTCATCTAAGAAGTGGAGTCTATTGTGTGGCGGGCACTTTGTGGCGAGTTTTCATGACGTTAATCTACGTGGATGCAAAACGAATACCTATTTGGAAATTTTCTAGACTGAGCTTCAATTTTATGGACTTTAGCGTTTCGTTTCCAGACACCAATTATAAGGCGTTCTTTAAGCCACTGTTTACAGAAACGTTACCGTAGCTAGCTAGAAGGAGGGCCTTTAAGTGATAGAAATCAGAAATCCATACGGTAAGAATATGCCCAGAATTTGAGTTAAAAACTCCGAAGACCACTTCGAGGCCTGGGACTTCAACTTACCTTTTATCCAGTTGTCATCAAGAGGATTAGTGCAATCCTTCCCTGCTTTCATTTCTGAGACAGCTTAAAAGTTAACCCCAAACGTTTTTAATGGAAATATAAATTGACACGTCAAGACCAGAAATAGAACTAGTTAACATTTAACAAGGGATATAATAATAATAATAATAATAATAATAATAATAATAATAATAATAATAATAATAATAATAATAATAATAATAATAATAATAATTGCTACGGAGTTTTCCGTGGTAGTTAGAGGTGAAAGAAGGTGCGGGCGGGAATAGGTCTCAACTTACGAAATTAAAGTTAATTTAAAACTTTAACAAAGGTTATATTTTCTTTTCAAAATCAGCAGATAACAATAACAGAGTAACAGGTACCAAGTAGCAGAAAACAATTTAAGAAATTACAATTGTTACAAGATTTGGGCTTCGAGCCCCAAGATTAATTTATGAGCTCTCAGCTCACCACCACAATAGTTACAGGACAGAAAACCCCTAAGTACAAGGAGCACTTGCTCCTAATTACAATGTTAAGATGAAAAGAGCAGTCCCGCTCTCAATTTTACCAGCCTGTCAAAGGCTACAACAACCTTTATTCCTAACTGCCCTTAAGGCACACATACCGTGAAATAGGGGTATCATGTACCCAACCTACAGGGCCTTCACATGAAGAAAACACACACTGGGTTAATTAAATGCCCAAAAAAACAAATTGACTGGAGGCGTAGCTTGCACTCTTACATGAAACTTCTTAAAACCTAGGTGGCTAATCCCATACTAGGGAGGTGACTAGTTGGCAAATAAGTTTAAGACCTTAAGAAGGAAAAGAAAAATGGTTACGAAAACATAGTCACCTCAAATTCAAAATGAAGGGGAGTTCGAGAGGGTTAAGCACTCTCTATCCCAACTTGCGGCAAATTTACATGAATACAGTAAGGTTTACATTAAAAAGGATTCGAACCTTCCCCCGCGGGTTAAAACTGCTGAGCTAGCAAGACATAAAGATGTTAACAGGCCATTACCTTGTAGATGAACCGCTGCTTGGAGAAAGAGGCGCTTCCCGCCTCCTGCTATATATGTTCACACACTGCAAAAGATGTTACTGAAGTGGCACCGAGACAAGAAAATCAGCAGTTTATATACCCTCGTGAAACATTCGAGACCTTTCATGAATGATAATACACACCCCTTCAACTTTATTGGTAGACAAGGAATTACACATGGAAACCTGAGGAAGAAAGCTATGATTGGAGGAAAATTAATTACAGAAATTACCCATTGGTCAAATTCAAAACTGGCGGAAAGAGAAGGGTTATACTGCCAACCCAAAAAATGACTGAAAGAAATTTAACAAAGAACAAACTTATGAATACCAAATTTCTCCATAAAAAGTTCCTTCACTTCGCACTAGGGTGCACAATTGTAGTTCTTAAGTAGTGCCATCTAGAAGAGAATGTTCACACTTCTTACTACAGAGCAAACAAATACAAATCGAAACAGACATAGTTCAGAACACTTCAGAATTTACAGTAGGGACATCTTCCGAGAAACTCTTGATTTAATACAGATTGTTAAAGTTCAGGCTTCCTCCTGTAGAGGGATTTCAACTGGCGCAATATTTGAATTCGCGGCGTGGAGGTGTACCGCCCGGTACAATAATAATAATAATAATAATAATAATAATAATAATAATAATAATAATAATAATAATAATAATAATAATGCGCCGAGGTGGTAGTCTTCAAAAGCTGATTGTTGAGGGCAATCTCCAGGGAACCAGACAACGAGGACGAATACCAACGCGATGGATTGACATGGTGAACGGCCCCCTACAGTGTTCTCTCAGAGTAACCACATTGAAAGCTTTAGGTAGGGTAGAATGGCAGAGTATGGTTCATCGGCCAGAGGGCTGAATATTATGATAGTCACGACGCCTCAGTCATGAGGCAAAACGAAGGAGAATAAGAAGAAGGAGAAGAGTATAATAATTATTAAACATGATAGAATATTTGTATCTTTGCGTGAAATTCAAAATATTACGTTCCCTGCAACGTTTCCATTTAAAACATCAGAGGTCCCTTACTTACAGTTATTTTGGCGTGGTAACGTCTGTAAAGTCAGGCGACGTATATTCGATCTTTATAGTGATGAAATAATTTCCTTTGCATTCGGGTTTACAGCTCCTAAACTAAAGATTTGATCATGCGGGTGAGGAACATTCTGATTGTGAATGTGAGGCGTGAAAACTAAATGTGACACTCGCTGGGGCTCAGTTACAAACGGAGGGGCGATGGACATAAAAGAATGTAATGATTTTGAGGTATATTGTTTGGTTTGCATAACTCCAAAAACAAAAGACGTGATGATGTTTAGCAGGTCAAAAGATAGAATATTTTTCGCTTGTCATGACAGAATAATCCGAATCCAGAAATAGTAACTGGGCATTGGAAAGGGTTACATTTAAAATGATTTTGTGTAATTGATGATCTGAATGTTTAAATATTAATTTTGACCTCTCATATGGGATACCGTTGGAAGCTCTCTCTAGGTCTAAGATGATGGTTGTGAGCTTGCATCCGGGAGATAGTAGGTTCGAATCCCACTATCGACAGCCCTGAAAATGGTTTTTCCGTGGTTTCTCATTTTCACACCAGGCAAATGCTGGGGCTGTACCTTAATTAATGCCACGGCCGCTTCCTTCCAACTCCTAAGCCTTTCCTATCCCATCGTCGCCATAGGACCTATCTGTGTCGGTGCGACGTAAAGCCCCTAGCAAAAAAAAAAAAAAAAAAAAAAAAAAAAAAAAAAAAAAAAAGTGATGGTTTCATAACGGTTGTCCTGCGATCGTTAGGGAGAAAGTTGGATGAAGTTTAATCTGCCTCGTATCGAGTTCTGAATTAAAATTCCGCCCCATGTTAAATCAGTTTTGCACTTAGGAGAATTGGACTAGAAGCTACAAGGTGTACGGTATTTCGAAAACTATTGATGTATTGCAATAATGTGGTATCATAGAAAATAGGAATCAGAATATCCGGTAGCGAGGAGCGCTTAATTCTTGAACGCTAGTGGTCGCATGTCGTTCTTTTCGCCGTCCTTGGTTCTTGTGTCGAAATTGTTGGCTTCATCGTATACAATGGTTCATAGATCCTTGTAAATCACGATTGAAAAACTCAAGTGCAAACTGTTTCAAGCAATGTCACGACGTTTTCCCTCACTTAGGGTTGTTATCGCCCCTCCTGCGTGCGTAGTAAATTATGACATGTTGAGAAAACAGTCATCAAACATCATCAAACACTTAAGGCTAAGACTTGATGCTGCAACCATTATCCATTCTCAATCCTTCTGCTCTCGTCTCTTCCTTGTAGTCTTTACTTCTCATCAAGTTTCTCACATTCTTACAGTATGTCTTACTTGGTCTTCCTCTTATTTTCTTTCCTAGTATTTTTCTCCAAAGTCATTATGTCCCAGGATATGACCTACAAGTTTTACCTTCCTTCCTTCCATATCCTTTATCAGACTCCGTTGCTCATTGTCTTCATTTAGAACATCTCGATTTGTCTTTTATTGAGTCCAGCACGTCCTCGTCTTTTTCCTTCAAATCCACCTTTCAGTAGCTTCCAAAAAATCTCCTTTCTTTTCTCCAATAGCCCAGCACTCACAACCGTAAAGTAGTACACTCCAGACAAAGGATTATTAAAAGCCTTTCTTGTTTCCCAACTTGTGGGTATTTGTTAAAACAACTTCTGTTAGTTTGAAAGGCCTGTTTAGCAAGAGCTATTCTTCTTTTAATTTCATTGGTGCATCTATTGTCTTCAGTTAACATGCTTCCTAAGTAACAGAGCTGTTGCACTTCTTCTACTTGGAATTTCGCATTCTTATGTTTGTACTGGTGGAGATCAAATATAAACTGGATTTTATTTTTTATTTAAATTCATTTATTGAAAAACTCAAGGCAATTACAATTTATTTTTCCACATAGCTCCCTGCTTTAAAAATGCATTTAACCCAGCGTATGGGCAGGTTTCTGATGCCCTCATCTTAAAACGAACAGGGTCGTGTCATCAGCAAATTGCCCATGAAGTCTTCCATACTATCGTCATTTTAAAATCGTTACCTTCCTAGAGCTTCTTTAAGCGATCCGAATAAATGGAAATCGCAGGGCGATAAGCCTGGGTTATAAGGAGGATGATGAAGTGTAGTCCAGTGCATTTCCTCTAGCATGAAGCCAGTTGGAGCTGCAGTATGGGGCTGCGCATTGTCGTGGAGGAGGATGACCTGTCAAATCGGTTGGTCTCGTATTTTGCGGCGATATGTAACACTCACCTTGTTCAACAGCTCGCAGTAGCAAACAGCATTGGTTGTGCGACGCTCATGCAAAAAATCAATCAGCAATAATGTCTTTAACCGCACGAATGTTTTTGTCTGTAATGCTGGCCCGTGGACGGCGATTGTGTTGCTGATTTTCCACACGTTCTCGTCCTTCCTTGAACTGTTTATACCAGGAAAACACATGCGTCCTTGACAATGTTTAATCACCGAACTGTGCTGTCAATGTCTGGCAAATTTCCGCCGCTGTAATTCCTTCACGACCAAGAATTTTCATAATTATGCGTTGTGCAGTGGAGGGGTGCAGATGTTGCTCCGACATCGTGAGCGTTACAGACAAAACGGCCGGAAATGTCTAACAGCACGCTTTCCTCACTCCTAACGGTCCCGCCTAACCATAGGTACCAACTGTTGATGTTCAGGAACAAAAATCCCGTTTATATTTGATCGACCTTCGTACTAACTCCCCTTCCATCTTTGCTCACAACTAAAATTTCGGTTTCCTTACTATGTATTTTAAGTTTTTAATGATTCAGTGTATCACACAGAACAGTCAAATGGTATGGTAAATTTGTCCACATTGTCGTATTACCTTTCCTAAGATGAAAGTCCCATCGGTATCTGATAAATCACCCCCACGTACGGTGTATAGAATGGATAATAACAGGTTCAGAAAGAAAATATTAAGCTTAGCCTTATCAATAAAAAATCACAATAATTGGCTAAAAGAAATCAGTGAAGACAGAAATGAAATTGGCATTAATGAATAAACCATTCGAGAGAGAATAACATTCAGAACCTTAATTCACATACACAATTTTTCTGTAAGTCACACCCGACTAAATACAGGATGGACTAAACAACATAAAAAAGAACACAGCGAGAGGATGAAGAGATACTTGGAAAACGAGAAGAAAAACGAGCTCCTTAGTTGGGCATAACGAATCAAGAATAATGTTATTTGATGTACGTCCCAGTAACTACTTTCATGGGTTTCTTAGACGCCGAGGTGCCGGAATTTAGTCCCCCAGTAAATCTACCGACACGAGGCTGATGTATTTGATCACGTCAAGAAATACAGAAATTGAAATGCCCATCATATTCATTGTTAGATTCCCAACAACGAAACGTCCGACTCGTTGGCTGAATGGTCAGCGTACTGGCCTTCGGTTCTGAGGGTCGCGGGTTCGATTCCCGGCCGGGTCGGGGATTTTAACCTTCATTGGTTGGGTGCTTGTACTGTCCCCACAACATTCCTGCAACTCTCACACCACACATAACACTATCCTCCACCACAATAACACGCAGTTACCTACACATGGAGGATGCCGCCCACCCTCATCGGAGGGTCTGCCTTACAAGGGCTGCACCCGGATAGAAATAGCCACACGAAAATAAATAAATAAATAAATAAATAACAACGAGACCTTTTATGAACTTGGTGACCATGTGTTATCTTCAAGATTACCGTGGTTCGAATCAATGATTGTTGGATATTTAGAATAAAACATAACATAACTGTGGTTCAGTGTCTATGATAATGTCAATGTAAAAAACTTCAAACGTGTTTGTCCGAAAACTGTCATCGGACATCTTACGCCTGGAGTGAAATGATTTCCAGGAGAAACTGAGAGTAAAATTTTTTACATTTCGATTTCTGTGTAAGCAGTAAGGGCTGCGGAACAATTTCACAGAACAAATAAACAACATTCGTGTTTCTTTCTATGAGTCTCTAAAATTCTGCTACAGAGACAGTCGTCAGAAATAAAAGAAAGCAAGGCTGCTGTGTTGTCCACAGTTCACAAATTAGGGCAAACTTGAACTAAAGTTCTATGAGGTCAATTTTAAATTTTTAACATGGAAAGGAGATGTAATGGCATTTGTACAAACATACAGTCTATCTATCTATCTATCTATCTATCTATCTATCTATCTATCTATCTATCTATCTATCTATCTATCTATCTATCTATCTATCTATCTATCTATCTATCTATCTATCTATCTATCTAACTAACCCGTGACACAACATCCCATTAAAGCCTCAGTCTGATAAAATGAATGTTAAAGAGCCAGCTGGACTGCGGATTTTGAAGTTCCACGCGGGTTGCTTGACGATTTCCTCAGCTCTACTGATTTGCTTTCGTGACCAAGCTACAGCCTCTCAAATCGGGCAAATCTCAAAGCTGCATGAACACCAGTCCAGGGTTAAATTCCTTGGACAGGACTAAAATCGATCCCGGGACCTTGGAATAAGAAGTAGACACACTGCTTCTTCACCACGACGTGGTGTCGGACATGGCAATGTTAACAGTCCGGGACTCCAGATACTTCGAAGCTCGTACCTCATTTACATGTTATTGGCTTTACGTCCCACGGTTTTCAGAAAGGCTGTGGTGCCGGAGTTTAGTCCCGGAGGTGTTCTCTTACATGCTAGGAAATCTATCGACAAGAGGCTGACGTACTCTATTTGAGCACCTTCAAATACAGCCGAACTGAGCCAGGATCGAACCTGCCAAGTTGGGGTCAGAAGGCCAGCACCACAACCGTCTGAGCCACTCAGCCTGGCGTATCTCCTTTATTTGAGAGGAAGTTCATAGTCAGTGACTATAGATATATTCGTTGTCTATAGATCTACTTCACATACATTAGCGGTGCTGGAAAACTAGAGAGAATTATACCAAATATCGGAGATGTACATTAGCAGTTCTTCGAGCACAATTTTGATTTTCAGGTTACACGATATGATTAACTTGTTTGTGTGATATATGAATCTTCTTCTTCTTCTTCTTCTTCTTCTTCTTCTTCTTATCCTTTCCTGGCCGTATGTGTGCCCACAATGGACACTCCCAAGTATCCCTGCGGTTGGATATCTCCGCCACTGGAATGCCGTTTCTATTCACGGACTTTTCGGCTATACGCCACGTTGTTGCTCTCTGAGACCCGTGTTCCCTCCTTGGTTCCTCGATTGCAAGAGATCTCTTAACGGGATGAATCTTCTTCTTCTTCTTCGTCTTAATCTGTTTACACCCCAGGGTAGCGAGGAATCCCACCTCAGCCGCCTCAAGGGTAGTATCCTGGAGCTTCAGACTCTGGGGCAGGGAATACAACTGGGAAGGATGACCAGTACCTCGCCCACGCGGCCTCACCTGCTATGCTGAACAGAGGCCTTGCGGGGGATGTGAAGATTGGAAGGGATAGACGAGGAAGAGGGAAGGAAGCGGCCGTGGCCTTAAGTTAGGTACCATCCCGGCATTCGCCTGGAGGAGAAGTGGGAAAACCACTTCGATGATGGCTGAGGTGGGAATCGAACCCACCTCTACTCAGTTGACCTCCCGAGGCTGGGTGGACCCCGTTCTAGCCCTCGTACCACTTTTCAAATTTCGTGGCAGAGCCGGGAATCGAACCCGGGCCTCCGGGGGTGGCAGGTAATGACACTAACCACTACACCACAGAGGCGGACAACGGGATAAACCATTTTCTATAAAATGATCCGGCTTTATAGAAAATGTACACCTCTTGCTCGGTTGTGTCATTACCTTTTGCCTTGCTACTGATCCGTACACAGCGACCTCAGAATATATCTAATGTGAGCAGCCTGCGATTATTCATGCAGCTACTCCATGGCAATGTAAAGCTGCGAACAAGCCTCTGAACAGCAGAACTTGTAACAATTCGAGCTCATTGTATTCAGCACAATATTCTGATGTGCCTGCGAGCGACTGAGGTCACTTCAGAAATATGAAGTAATATTTCGATTCAGCATTCAACGTAGTTTAAAATGAATTCCTTGAGTGTACTTTATTTTTATTTATTTAATTTAATTTAATTTAATTTAATTTAATTTTATTTTATTTTATTTTATTTTATTTTATTTTATTTTATTTTATTTTATTTTATTTTATTTTATTTTATTTTATTTGTTTATCTATCTAAGATATATAAGATAGATAAGCTCAGCAAGCCTGCAGCACGGTGCTGTGTATAGCACTCAGCACGACAGTTGTTGCATTGCAGGTGCCACAATTAAAAGTGTTTTTCTCAATATGTAGATTTTTTAATATTTATTACTATAATGAGGTCGTTTGTACGAGGGGACCATGAATCTTAAGTTCGTCCCTACTAAAGCATTAAATACCGTTAAACCGTTCATTGCGACATCGCTTCTAACGACTTATTGGATATAACGGCGAAATCGAACGGTTCCGACTAAATCTTATATAAACAGTGTATTTAAAAAAATCGCTTACTACGACATGGCTTAATACGGCATGTCGTATAAAATTATGTACTTTTATTACATTTTTGGAGAAATTTATCGGCTATAACTTCCAATGTTGATTTCTGTTTGCTACGTACGTGGGATTTGCTGTAAAGCTTATTTTCAAACTCTTGTTTTCAGTACAGTGTAGATTTCAAATCAGTCTGTCTGTTAAATGGTCAAGGCAAGCATCACTGTGAAGATGTCGTAAAAGAAATAGAAAGTGTTTAATATTGAAGAAAACTCAAACATAGTATGGCAATTAGAAAATGGGGAACCGAACGTCAGTATCGCGAAAGAATTGGGTATATCACACTCAACAATTTCTACGATTATTGGAAGGACGGAGAGAAAATCAAATTTATCAGCCAAGATCGTGTGCGAGATTATTGATAATTTTACATTGTTGCTATTTATTTCCTTATTTATTACTGTATATTTTGCTGGCATATAATTGCTGTTCGTACTATGTAAACATTAAAAGAAAAATTACTCGCTCTGCAGTCCAAAAACACTCTATTGCAAATGCAAGACTTATTTCTCTTATGTTTTTGAAGTTCTCAATGTATTCTTTTAATTAACCATGTAAGAGTGCAGCCTAAAACTTACAGTTATGCTATTCTTAACAACAATAACGACAATAACCGGTTTGTGCAACAAATTAAATGGCGTATGGCTTTTAGTGACGGGAGTGTCCGAAGACGAGTTCGGCTTGCCAGGTGCAGGTCTTTTGAATTGACGCTCCGTAGGTGACCTGCGCGTCGTGATCAGGATGAAATTATGATGGAGACGACACATTCACCCAGTCCCCGTGCGAGCGGAATTAACCTAGTATGGTTGAAGTACCCCACCCTGCCGGGAATCGAACCTGGGACCCCTGTGACTAAAGGCCAGCACTCTAACCGTTTAGGCATGGAGCCGGACGGTTTATGCGACTATCGCCTGTTACGACAGTTAATTGGCCGTCCCCTTGGAGTCGTTATAACCGGTTTCGACTGTAAATATGAGTTGATTTTATCTTCATTTTTTATCATAAAATTATTTCAAATTCATATTTATTGCACTGTTAAATCTACAAAGGAGATAAAACTGGACATGTTTTCAATCCCATTTTCATGTGGAACTCAGATCTTTGTGTCCCTGCTGCTGCTGCTACTACTATTCTTGTTTCCACTCACCGAATAGCTGATGGAATTAGTCCCTTTGCAGCTCACGAACACTGGAACATAAAAGAGAACCGTATTACTGGGGGATTAATTTTATTCTATATTAAAACCTCTTCCAGTGGGACGTGCTTAAATACACTCTAAACTTTTACAAATCGAACCAGCCCATTTACATGAAAGGCTTCACAAAAGGAAATTTATTCATAGTCACTCGAGATGCACAGTCTTATTTATTCTCAAGAAATAGAGAAATAGCAACAAAAGGTATGCCTACGCGTATTTATTTCAGCACGAGATTACTTTATTTCAAACAATAAAGTTACGCAAGAAATTGACTATAAACACGTCTTCAAAGGCTTATTATTTTATCATCGTCATGGTCTTTACAACAACGTCTACAAATAACATTATCTGACTAATTATATACACTTCGAAACTCGGAGAATATGAATGGCTTTGCGATAAAAAAAAACTGTAATGATACAGTCATGTTGCAAGGAAAAGGAAATTCCGTGGATGGTCCTAATTATAGAACAATACCTTATCTTTCTCATGTTTTTAAATTACTTCCGAACATCATATAGAAGAGAATAAACTGGAGTGTTGAGCAGTTTTTGAATAGTAACTACTGTAGTCTGGATCAAAAAATCAGATAAAAAATTAGATGTATGGCTTTTCAGGCGTTTGCTCTATTAACCAGAGTTTTGTCTTAGGTCTGACACTAGACTCTTCTGAGTACAAAATAGTTCATTAGAAGCTAAACTAGTAATGTAGATAAAAAGAACTAATATACCTCCTAGGAAATTCAAGAATAGGATGTAGGAAAATCAGAAGGAGGAAGATATTAATCCGACAGTTATAGAGATAATACATGTTTGTACAATGATAATAAGGGTTATAGCAAGAGGGTGATTAGAAGATTAAAAACAAGAATTCTTAAATTTAAGATTCAGAGGGTAGTTTAAATATAAAATATTAATTTTGGGGATTAGTGAAAAGAATTTTTCTTTCCTCTGAGTTTTAGAAGAAAATCTTAATATTGGTTTACAAGACCAGTGTTTTTATTAAACTACTAAAACAATGGTAATAAATATAAGTTGAGTTATCTTGATTCTAGTATTTTTGATAGGAATGTGAACTTTTTGTTCTAAACGTAAGCATTTATTGTATATATTGTTGAGTTTAGAATTTATTGTGTTCAGTTTATTTGGGTTACTTTATTTATATTTAATTTTTTTATTATGAATTGTATTTTAGTATAGTTTTTTGACGTTTTCTGTTTGTGAAGGGGCTTTAGAATTATCTGTGTTGGTTTCTATAATTCTAACCCATGGTAATGATTTTTTTCAAAGATTTGGAGTTTTACAATGTTAAAGTTTATATTTATGATTGTATTTTTAATCCCCCTATGTTTTTTATTGATTATTGATGGGTGGTTCAGTCTTTAATATATTTTATAACTTTTATATTTTTTATGGGTTGATCCGTACACAGCGACCTCAGAATATATCTAATGTGAGCAGCCTGCGATTATTCATGCAGCTACTCCATGGCAATGTAAAGCTGCGAACAAGCCTCTGAACAGCAGAACTTGTAACAATTCGAGCTCATTGTATTCAGCACAATATTCTGATGTGCCTGCGAGCGACTGAGGTCACTTCAGAAATATGAAGTAATATTTCGATTCAGCATTCAACGTAGTTTAAAATGAATTCCTTGAGTGTACTTTATTTTTATTTATTTAATTTAATTTAATTTAATTTAATTTAATTTTATTTTATTTTATTTTATTTTATTTTATTTTATTTTATTTTATTTTATTTTATTTTATTTTATTTTATTTGTTTATCTATCTAAGATATATAAGATAGATAAGCTCAGCAAGCCTGCAGCACGGTGCTGTGTATAGCACTCAGCACGACAGTTGTTGCATTGCAGGTGCCACAATTAAAAGTGTTTTTCTCAATATGTAGATTTTTTAATATTTATTACTATAATGAGGTCGTTTGTACGAGGGGACCATGAATCTTAAGTTCGTCCCTACTAAAGCATTAAATACCGTTAAACCGTTCATTGCGACATCGCTTCTAACGACTTATTGGATATAACGGCGAAATCGAACGGTTCCGACTAAATCTTATATAAACAGTGTATTTAAAAAAATCGCTTACTACGACATGGCTTAATACGGCATGTCGTATAAAATTATGTACTTTTATTACATTTTTGGAGAAATTTATCGGCTATAACTTCCAATGTTGATTTCTGTTTGCTACGTACGTGGGATTTGCTGTAAAGCTTATTTTCAAACTCTTGTTTTCAGTACAGTGTAGATTTCAAATCAGTGGCAGCCGCCGAGGTGCCGGATTTTATCTTGCAGGAATTCTTTTACGTGCCAGTAAATCTACCGACACGAGGCTGACGTATTAGAGCACCTTCAAATACTACCGGACTGAGCCAGGATTGAACTTGCCAAGGTGGGGTCAGAAGGCCAGCGCCTCAACCGTCTGTGCCACTCAGCCCGGCCGGAGTATTATTTCATTCAGAAAGTAATGATGCAGCCGCCTAGAAAGACGCGTGTCCTGATTGAAACACTATTTATTTTTAACTTAATAAACAATGTCGTACATACCCTCATATTCCTCTTAGAATATACTCATGCCATTTTATACTCCTCCCTCTTCAGTTACTGTACTCGTATGTTAACAGGAAATAATTCACGAAGTGAGCGAGACCGTCCGTGAATAATACTCCACGGCCCTCATTAAGGTGTGGAAGTGGGACTCATCGTAATATCTGTAATTTTACTGTAGTATCTGTCATGTGTATAAGCCCATAAGTTTGTAATATTGGATTACATGCTGAAACATAATAAATTTAAACGAGTGCCGTTCAGGTTAACTGCTGGGAAAGAAAGAGAGATAAAACAAAACCTTTTTTTTTGCAAGCTGCTTTACGTCGCATCGACACAGATAGGTCTTATGGCGACGATGGGATAGGAAAGGGCTAGGAGTGGGAAGGAAGCGTCCGTGGCCTTAATTAAGGTACAGCCCCAGCATTTACCTGGTGTGAAAATGGGAAACCACGGAAAACCATTTTCAGGGCTGCCGACAGTGGGGTTCGAACCCACTATCTCCCGAATACTGGATACTGGCCGCACTTAAGCGACTGCAGCTATCGAGCTCGGTAAACAAAAACTCAAACTGCGAAATTCTGAAGAATGAAACGAATTGGAAAGAACTATTGGGAGTTGAATATAGAGGAGAATAGTTAGCACAAAACACACAAAATAATATTAGTTTTATAAGTCAAAGTATATTCTTCAAACACTCTATTTAATATTTTTAATATTAGTGGAGATTTGCATTTTTTGATCTGAATCTCTGTCGCTGTGACTGTAAGGCTGGTAATACTGATCCCTGGAGCTATATAATTTAGCAGCTTTAAACTAACTGAGCTATACACGTATGGCCGTGTAATATGTGCTGTAACTTACACAAATATTATTTCAAAATAAGAATCGGAGAAAAATTCTTGAATTCAGATTTCTACTCCTGACTGCTGCAATACAAACGTTAAACATAGGAGCAAAGCAATCAATGATGTAAACATTATAACACACTGACAGTCAATACGAGTCACAACAAAGGAAGATGATTAAATGTACCCTGTGTGACATAATTAACGACGGTAGAACTGGTCACAGACAACACACCACCACACCATGGGAGGATTTCGATCATTTGACATTCATGCAAGATAGGTATATATTGAACCCTTAAAGGTCATAGCTTACCTGCAAAATAAATTAATTCGCCGGACTCGGTCGGAGACATTATTGAGCGCGCTTATCTTCTCAGCGTTTCCCTTAGTACTTCGTCACTCGCAGATAAGACTACGGGAAGAGTTAAGATCCAAATTTCTACCGTGAAATTAAATGCTGGTAGAAGGGGTATGATGTAATTTATTAGAGCAAGAAAAGGACTTAATATATGAAGTTAAATATATAAATCAACCAAATAAGTCATCCGAGATGATGACCGCACTGATCCAAACTGGGCTAATAATATTTCGAACTCGTACGGCCATGACATCTTACAATGATGCCTGAAGGATAAAGGAATAGAAAACCATTGGAAAAAGCAATCATTTCTTATAAACAACCACAATAGTAACCTGAAAGTTAAAAAGTAACTTCCATTGACAGCTAAGGATAGTTCCATGTGATTCTGGAAAGTATAGGCCGCAAGACTCGAGTTCTAGACTTTCTCTTAATTGCTAAGGCAGCTAACTAACTTCAGCGTCGTACAGGATAACTGGGAGTCACCTGAGCCCTTAATCGAATCGGACTGACCTCCGATGTCCTTAATAATAACTTTAAGTTACGAAGGCTGATGGTAAAAGGATAAATCGAATCGACTGATATTGGATTTATTATCCCAAATAAATTAACTGCACAATCATCCATAAATAAATCGTAAATTAATAAATCGATGGTTTACTTCTAAAACCTCATATCTCCAAATGCACAAAATGTTAAGTGCATTTAACAGCAATAAAAGTTCAATAAAATAATTATAAGCTAATTACTTGGAAGTGAAGCTTCCACAACGAATATGAAATGAAAGAACTTTCCTGAAAATATTCTAATCTCTCTGTAAACAACTTGTACGACTCATAAAATATCCATAATAGCAAGGCGGTTCCAGATATGGCCTTCCTTCCTTCATGAAATTGTAATTACAATCGTGGGCTAATTATTTCTTCGGCAGTCGTAAGTGAGACAGTGGAGTGAGCGGAAGTGCTGAGTAGAGTGCTGAACATGGGCAATTCACTAGTGCAGTACAGGGCAGCTATAGGAGGGTGGAATGGAGGAGTGAAATGTGAAAAAGTGAGAGGAGAGATGAAAAATGGGCAGCAAATGGGTGTATTGGTAACCCTGTTGGTAGCCGCAGTAATAGCAACCTTATTGGAAATAGGTGGAGTTGAGCTAAACCCGGGGCCTGGACCAGTTGGTGCAATCGGATGGGAAGAACTCGAAATTATTAAGGAACTGGCCAAAGAAGCATGTCAGAACGAGCAAACAAGAGACCTAATTAAAGAACAAGCCAAGGAAATAAATAAGGAAATACAAGAGTTAAAACAGTGTGTTAAAGAGGAGATGAATGTGATAAAAGGGAGAGTGGCTCATAACACGGAAGAAGTAGAACGACTGAAGACCAAAGTCAGGTATTTAGAGGAGGAATTGAGGCAAGTACAGTGGTCTGGAAACAGGACTAACCAAGAGTTCAGGAGGAAAAACCTTTTTATTTATGGTGTGCCGGAAGGAGACAACGAAAGCAAGGTGGAAATAGTATTTAAAGTGGTAGAAGTAATACAAAGTAAAATTAAGATAAACTTTAGTGAGGTGGACATAGACGATACATAAGGAGTGGGGAAAGTGAAGGGTAGGAGACCGATCAAGGTTAAGTTAATATCAACCCTGATGGCGGAAATAGTGTTGAGGAATACCAGCAACTTAAAAGGTGAGAAACTTTGGGTGAGAAGGAACATGGATAATGGCGTCATCAAGGAACAAAACATTTTACGCAGGCACCTAGGCAAAGCAAGATCTCAAGGCCTAAAAGCCTACATTAAAGGGCAGCGTTTGATCGTTGGAGACGGTCACTGGGGGCGCACGTGGACACCAGCTCAGCTGCAGGAAATAGACGAAAAACACCAACATCAGCAGAGGGTAACGTGTGACGAGGGAGCAGAAGTGAGCAAGGTAATGCTGACGGAAGTCAGTGATGACGTAGGTGGGAGCGATACGGCAGAAGGAAGAGAAGCGGATACAGGAGCCGAGCAGTCAGCGGCGCAAGAGGGAGCGGAGGGCGATGCACTGGAAGACAGCCCTATCGAGCAACGCTCACGGGTCAGCAAGGGGACTAAAGAAAGAAGACGAGAGACAATGGTAAAGGGTAAAAACCTAAGTCTAAAAGATTTATGGGCAAAGAGAAATAAGTTACAGACTGATAAGTGGGGGAAAGAGAATGTCAAAACGCCTAAAACTCCATAAGAGGATACGGTAGAAATAGAACAAGTGGGGATATCAAGAATTACCAGAAGTAAGTCAGGGAATTTAGACTATAAAAGTAAAAAGTAACTAGAGTTAAAGGTATCATGTGTTAATATCGAAGGAATATGAAAAAAATAGGTAACGAATACTTTAAACAGCTACTGGAAGAAATGGATATTATTGGACTTGTAGAAACTTGGGCTGATTACAAGAAAGACTTAAAGATAGAAGGGTGTATTGTATGGAGTCAGTATGGATCAAGGAGATCCAATAGAGGAAGGATATGGGGAGGAAGTTTGGTGGTAATCAAAAACAACTTAAAAGATAGGATACAGCTCTTAGAATCTGAGTTTAAGCAATTAATCTGGATAAGAATATTAGATAGGGTCAATAGGAGGAACGAAATATGCATAGCTTTTGTATATAATCCACCTTTGAGCTCCCCATTTTCGCAGAATGAGTTTTTTGAGAATTTAGCGACAGAAATTAGACGAATGAGAAGTACGTATGATCAGGCAAGCATTATTATTATGGGCGATCTTAACGCGAGGATAGGGGACAAGAAGCCAGTTTATAGTCAACGCGAGGACGAGGTATTAGTAGTGAATAGAAATAGCCAAGATAAAGAATGTAACAGAAATGGAGAAAAACTACTAGAATTATGCGTGGTAGAGGAGCTTTATATATTGAATGGATGGTGGGTCAGTGATGAGAGGGAAAAACTAACCTATATAGTAGAAAATGGGGGCAGTACAATTGACCTGGTTGTAGGCTGTAGGGATAGTTTGCAAGTTATCAAAGAGATATGCGTTAGGGATTGGGCGGAGCCAACCATATGCCAGTATCTATAAAATTAATGATTCGGGATATAAGAGCGCAAGAGATCGCTTAGGATAGCGTACAGGAGAGGAAAATACCTAGGTATAGTTGGAGAGAAGAATTAGGAAATGAATTCAAGGAGTACTTCAATGGAGAGAATTTTGAGATCTGGAAAATATGTATTGTAAAACTGATAGAAGAGAATAGAGTTGAAGAATCCCTAACCAGGATAGAAAATGTAATTGGAATGGCAGGAAAATGTATGAGGCAAAATCCAGGTAGAACGCAGATAAAATGTGGATGGTATGATACAGAATGTGCAAAGAAAAAGTCACTGGTTATGAAGGCACTTAGGAGATACAGGGAGGATAGTGGTCAAGTAGCTAGAAACGAATTTTGTAGAAAAAGGAAAGAATACAGAGAATTGTTAAGAAAGATGAAGTCGGAATGGCAACAAAAGATGGCTGCAGACATAAATAAAAAGTGTAACGTAAATGACAGTAGGGAAGTATGGGATAAAATAAATCAGATGACCAAGAAGGAATCAGGTTCAGGGGGACCAATATAAGTCATAGAACATGGGTCCAGTATTTCGAGAAATTATTGAATAAAGAAGACAAATGGAGAGCGCATCATGAGGGGATTATTGTCTCGGGGGCTTGAGTGTCACTCTGCCTGAATTAGATGAGGCCATTTCGACTCAGGAAATAATGAACCAGTTGCAAGGAGCTAAGAAGGGGAAATCGGGAGCTATTTCGGGTATCACATATGAATTTTGGAAAGAGTTGGGAGAGCGAAACGTCATGTGGGGAATTTTGACAAGGATATTCAATACAATCTTCGAGAAAGGGGTATTCCCGAAAGCTTGGAAAGAGGGGATAATATGCCCTACATGCAAAAATAAAGGGGCTAGATCAAATCCTGGAAACTATAGGGGAATTACATTATTGGATACATTGGGGAAAGTATATACAGGTATACTAGCAAATAGACTAAGGAACTGGGTGGAGAGACATTCAATCCTGTCGAGATTTCAAAGTGGATTCCGAAAAGGGAGAAGAACACTAGATAATGTTTTTATAGTGAGAACGCTTATTGACAAATATGCAAATAAGAAAAAGGAGGTAAGCTCTATATAACATCAATAGATTTAGAAAAAGCATTTGATACTGTGAACAGGAGGACAGTCGTTGCTAGATTGAGACAGGTTCGAGTGTCATATAAAATGATAAGAGCTATAGAAGAGATGTATGCTGAAGTAAAGTGTACTGTGAGAGTGGAAGAAGTTGTAGTAGTAGGAGAGATTATCTTCAAAATGGGTCTGAAACAGGGGTGTAAATTGTCACCGATTTTATTTCTATTGTTCATTAACGATATACTAGAAGTTGAAGTTGAGGAAAGATTTGCACTGCCATGTTTAGAAAATCAGGATATTCCTGGTCTTGTCTTTGCTGACGACATACTCCTGTTCACACTAACGCCAGTTGCAATGGAAAAAAGTATTGATGGTATCGAGAAGTACTGTAAAGAATGGAATATGAAAATTAACGCACAGAAAACTAGAGTAATGGTGTGCAAGAAAGGGAACAAATTAGCAAAAAACATTGTATTTGGAAGGAGTAAAACTGGAAGAAGTTAACAAGTTAGAATATTTAGGAATTATAATATCAGGAAATAGAAATTGGTCTGAACACATCAAGAGAGCAAAAATGATTGGTGCAGCAGCCCTAGCTAGTATTCGAATATTAGATAACAAGATGCCTGATATTGATTTTAGGGTACAGAGAAATGTATTCAGTGCTGTGATCAAATCTAAAATGTTATACGGTGCAGAAGTATGGGGCACAGAAAAGGAAATCACAATGCTTGATTCAGTTAATGGTAGATTTATTAAAATAACTAGCAAGATACCCGTGCTTCGCTACGGTATTATACTGAAATTTATAATTGAATGCTTATTGTTTTAGATATATAATCCACCGAAATTCGCGTTCTGACTCGTTTTCGGCGAGAATCCACCAAAATTCCCGTTCTGACTCGTTTTCTATTAGATTTCGGCATGTTTCCTCCCATTTTTCAATCTTCCTTTCCAGCAATCGATTTCGTACTTCACGGGCTAGGCTCAGGTATTCCTCCCGGTCAGTTGGGTCCCTAAATCTTTGCCATATTTTCCTATAATCATTTTTAATATGGATGAAATCCTTCAGGAGAACCGGCGTGGTGTCATATTGGGTGCTTTGGCGGCACTAAACCCGCGGCCGGACTGCATTCTTAGTCATTACCAGTCCAGGAGCCGTTTCCAGCGCAGTCCGCACAACTGACGACGGTCCGGAACATTATTATTATTATTATTATTATTATTATTATTATTATTATGTGTCGCTGTAATGGCTGATGACAGGGAAAACCGGAGTATCCGGAGAAAAACCTGTCCCGCCTCCGTTTTGTCCAGCACGAATGACACATGTAGTGACCGGGATTTGAACCACGGAACCCAGCTGTGAGAGGCCGGCGCGCTGCCGCCTGAGCAACGGAGGATCCTTATAAGTACATTAAGAACAGTAAAATCAATTGGTCTCACCTCCTTCTACACCCCACCGCCGTTAAGTTTGTTTACCGCCACTCCCCCCCCACCAAAAGAAATTAAAAGAATGGTTGTTTCTTTACGTTTAAGGGAGATTCCAAACACCAATGTTCACGTCTATTACCTTCAGTTTTGAGATATAAGTATCCCAATAAAAATAATTTCTGCACTTCATATCACAATACTCCCCCCCCCCAAGTGAATTTTCCCGCAAAAAATACTTGTTTCTTTAATAGTAAAGGATCTTCTTAAATACCAATGATCACGACTCTAACTTCTTCAGTTTTTGATTTATGTGTCCTCATGAAAGGAATTCAACTCCTTTACACTCCCGCCCTCCAAGATGGTTTCCCCACCAAAACGCGCTTTTCTTTGTTTTTAAAGGAGATCCAAATACGAATTTTCACGTCTGTAACAACTTTAGTTTTTATTAGATGTATGTATTCTCATACAATTAAGCCAATTAATTTTTCAATTCTTCCCTCCCCCCTTCATTGGATTTTCCGAGAATACGTGTTTCTTTTCTTTTAAAGAAGATCGCAAATATCAAATTTCACGTCTGTAACGTCTTCATTTTTGTGATATCAGTAGCCTAATTAAAATAATTCAACACCATTTTCAGTCACCTTTACCACCCCCCTCCACCCAACTGGTATTTCCGAAAACTAAAAATACACGTTTCTTTATGTTTAATAGAGATAAAATATACCATTTTTCACTTCTGTAACATGTTAAGTTTTTTTTAGATATACTGTAAAAATTCTCATTTTAAAATTTCACCCCTTTTGAGTTCCCCTTAAGTGGAGTTTTCAAAAACAAATCACCTATGTTTATTTACATTTACAGGAGATTCCAAACACCCACTTTTTACGTCTGTAACATTTTACGTTTCCAAGATATTCTGTAGATATAGTCTTTCAAAAAATTCACCCCAATTTGTCACTCCTGTTTAACCGCCATTAATTGGATTTCCCAAAAACTAAGAATTACGTGTTTCTTTATTTTTAAAGGAGATCCCATATACAAATTTTCAGTTCTGTAATATCTTTCGTTTCTGAGATATATGTATCCCCATTAAAGGCATTCAACCCATTTTTCACCCCTTTTACACCCCTCCTATTAGGATTTACAGGAAACAAAAAAATACGTGTTCCTTTAATTTTAGAGGAGATTCTAACTACCAATTTTTACATCTGTAAATTTTAAAGTTTTAAGATGTAGACGCACTCATTTTAAAAATTCACCCCCCCTTTTCAACCCCCCCCCCCAGTATTTGGATTTTCCAAAAACGAAAAAAATACGTGTTCCTTTACTTTTAAAGTAGATCCAAAATACCAATTTTCAGGTCTGTAATATCTTCAGGTTCTGAAATATAAGTAGCCTCATTAAAGGCATTCAACCCATTTTTCACCCTTTTACACCCTTCCTATTGGGATTTTCCGAAAACAAAAGAATACGTGTTTCTTTATTTTTAAAGGAGATTCTAAATACCAATTTTTACATCTATAAACTTTAAAAGTTTTGAGATATAGATACACTCATTTTAAAAAATCACCCCCTTTTCACCCCCCATTAATTGGATTTTCCACAAACAAAAAAATACGTGTTTCTTTATTTTTAAAGGAGATCCCAAACACCAATTTTCAGGTCTGTAATATCTTCAGGTTCTGAGATATAAGTATCCTCATTAAAGGCATTCAACCCATTTTCATCCCTTTTCACTCCTCCTATTGCGATTTTCCGAAAACAAAAAAAATCGTGTTTCTTTATTTTTAATGAAGATTCTAAATACCAATTTTTACATCAGCAAACTTTAAAAGTTTGGAGATATAGATTCACTCATTTTAAAAATTCACCCCCTTTTCACCCTCCCATTAATTGATTTTCCAAAAACAAAAAAATACGTGTTTCTTTATTTTTAAAAGAGATCAAAAGTACCAATTTTGAGGTCTGTAATATCTTCAGTTTCTGATATATAAGTACCGGTATCCTGATTAAAGGCATTTAACCCATTTTCCCCCATTTTCACCCTTTTTCACCCCTCCTATTCGGATTTTCTGAAAACAAAAAAATACGTGTTTCCTTATTTTTAAAGAAGATTCTAAATACACAATTTTCACATCTATAAACGTTTAAAGTTTTGAGATACAGATACACTCATTTTAAAATTTCATCCCCCCTTTTCACCCCTTACCGAAGGAATATCCAAAAATCCTCTCTTAGCGAGCACCTACATCATAATGTGAATATATCCCCAAAATTTAATTTCTTTATGTCCAGTAGTTTTGGCTCGGCGATGATGAATCAGTCAGTCAGTCAGTCAGTCAGTCAGTCAGTCAGTCAGTCAGTCAGTCAGTCAGTCAGTCAGTCAGTCAGTCAGGACAAGCTATTTTATATATATAGATGACAGGTTTACCAATATGTGTAGCGAATAGTGGAGCTAGATTACTGTGTACAGACATTAATATAATGGTGGATATAATTAAGAGAGAAATAAAATATTGGTTTAGGTTAAAAAGGAGAGGAGGGGGAGAAATTCTAGATTTAGCTTACCTGCACCAAACGAGGTACCAGAATGGGTACTGGGCGGGCAACTTAAAGAAAGTACTAGAAGAAATTGGTATGAGGAACTATTTGGACAAAGATTTAGAAGAAAGAAAAGTCTGTAGGGAAGTGACACAGAGGGTAGCAGATATAGAAATACAAATGCTAAGAGCTGAGAGTAATAATAGGAAAACTCTGGAGGAATTCATGAATATATATCCAGGTATGAAAATAATACATGATAAAATAACCAAAAGAGAATACAGGGGATTGATATGGTGGCTGATGGGAGTTTATAAATATAAGGCTTTTACAGAAGTGGCAAATACATGTTTATTGTGTGAGGAGTAGTTAGGAAATGCACATTTTTTGAGACAGTGTGAAAGCATAAGAGCATTACGGGTTGAATACTTGGAAGCGGAAGAGATAGATAAGATGGAAAGAGAATCCGAATATTATAATCTTGTCCAATTAATGAACAGGGAAACTATCGAAATTATTGACAATTGTAAAAAGGTTGTGGGAGAAAAAAGTAAAAGTGGTGAATGAGGGAAGGGTAAATGCTGATGAAAGTGATGAAAGAGAGATACAAATATATGGAATATTACAGAGTTCAAGTCGGTAATAGTAAGGGCGACAATAATTATAATTTTAGTATTATGTCCAGTTTATATACACTTAAAAATGGAAATTGCAACACCATGAAGGCATTGGTCGTTTTAAAGATATGGAACGATGCCATGTAGGTATGTAAACGATCAAAGTTTCAGACCCATTGGATTGTTGCTACAGGTCTCCCCACGTGATTGATCGTGGAGGAATCAACTCCAGTATACGGACTCTGGTGTAGCGTAGTTGACTTGCAGTCTGTGCAGTGAAGTGTTCCCCGTCAAACATGCCTCGACGACAGACAAGAGCACGCTATCAACAACTGTCGCCGTTTCAGAGGGCTCGGATAATTGGGCTGTGTGAGGCTGGATTATCGCTAAGGACTGTCGCTGCACGTGTTGGACGACAGGCATCTACGGTACAACGTGTATGGCAGCAGTGGTCATATGAAGGTACCCACACTCGTAGACCTGGCACAGGCCCAGCGCGACGGACAACTGTGAGAGAGGATCGCCGCATCATTCGGATGGCCCGGATGGAACCCCATGCAACAGCAGCGCAAATTCGAGCAGCTGTGACACCCCACGTTACACAACAAACAGTTGGTAATCGCCTGCGTGCAGCTGGCTTACGAGCCCGTGTCCCTGCAGAAGGTGTTCCATTGACCCCACAACAGCGACGTGTAAGGTTGGCCTGGTGTCGAAAAAGATCGACGTGGGTCGACGAATGGCATAGGGTCATCTTAGTGATGAATCGCGCTTCTGTCTTGCCCGCTGTGATAGCCGGAATCGTGTGCGCCGACGTACCGGGGAGAGGGGCCGCCCTGATCTTATTGTCGAGAGGCACACAGGGCCAAGCATTATGGTCTGGGGAGCTATTGGCTTTAATGTGAAATCACAATTAGTGTTTGTTGAGGGCACTATGACTGCTCGACAGTACGTTGATAGGGTACTCAATCCAGTGGTTGTCCCTATGATGGCGAACATTGCTAAAGGGAAGTTTCAGCAGGACAATGCCCGGGTCCACACTGCACGCATCTCCACGACATCACAATATGGAATATTACAGAGTTCATGTCGGTAATAGTAAGGGCGACAATAATTATAATTTTAGTATTATGTCCAGTTTATATACACTTAAAAAATGGAAATTGCAACACTATGAAGGCATTGGTCGATTTAAAGATATGGAACGATGCCATGTAGGTATGTAAACGATCAAAGTTTCAGACCCATTGCATTGTTGCTACAGGTCTCCCCACGTGATTGAATCAACACTTATCCTGAGATAGATCAGGCCTATCTCCCCCTCTTCCATCTCTACGTCACCAGCCAGACACTACCGTATCTAAAAGGAAAAAGAAACCAACAAGCAGACAAAACGATGCCCGGACCTTAGTCCTATTGAGCATGTGTGGGACATGATGGGTCGACAACTGGCCAAACGTCCTCAGCCACCCACAACTCTGGAACAACTGACCCGCGCAGTGCAGCAAGCATGGGCCACAATTCCTCATGAAGCGATCCAGGGCCTTATTGACTCCATGCCCCGACGAATTCATAAATATATTGCAGCTCGTGGTGGGCACATCGTGTATTGATTATTGTCCAAACTTGCGGTCAGAGGGACCTGAAAGTATCATCGAATCACAACCGAACACTCGTCCTGCATGTTCAATTGCAGCAATGCAAATCCACTCCTTCTGGGTGTTGCAATTTAAATTTTCGTCAGTGTATGTTCAGTTTTGTTCCTTGCTCCTTACGTATTGTATATTTTATAATTAGTGGTATTTAGTTCATTGAAAAGTAAGTCGTATTTTATTCCTTCTAATCAGGTTGTTTGTGGTTGTTGGTAAGTCGTTTTGTCTGCCTGTTATTGTTTTTTTCTTTGTCTGGCTGGTGACGTAGAGATGGAAGAGGGGGAGATAGGCCTGACCTATCTCAAGCTAAGTGCTGATTCAGTACGTCTGCACGTGTAGAGTAGAGTAAGGTAGGGATTAGTATTAGGTTAGAGGAAGTAAGTTGTCAATGAGACAGCGAAAGATGAGCTGAGTCATACCACCGTCTCGGCAGAAAAATACAGACGTGACGGCCTACATGTAGAGCTGGCTCCGCACACATGTGGGCTGTTAATGTAGGAGTGGTGAGGAATAACGTTGACTTATTTCTTCGCCACTATTTCATTGATCCCTAGAATATTCCGCGTCCAATTTATGAATTTGGTTTTAATTAAATGAGCAAAAAATAACCAAAATATTGTAGAAATTCCCTTGGTTCATTATTCCAACTATGTGGTCGAAACAGGACTCAAGAGCTTAATTGTGAATTAGGGAACTTTTGGGTTGATTCTCACCCAGCTATGGCAGTGATAGCGCTTATCAAGGACACACGTGTCGCCCGTGAATTAAATTAAGCGCTTCTTCAGGTGTACGTTAATCTGAGAGTGCCGTGTCTCTTGAACCTCAAGATGATGGTCTCAATATATACAGTACATAATGGAGACTTGAACGTATAAACGAGAAATAATATTCCATATAATTTAACACGATACTCATACCATATCTTACTTACTTTTTATCAAAATACAATGAGACACAGTGATCGATGAATTTAACGCAGGCGTTTTAACCTATAAATAGAACATAACATTTACTTTCAACACTGTACTTCTCCAGTGTTTAAGTGGTTTTATATTCAAAATGTCTGTTTTCAAAATATGATCGTTTAATAAATGTATGGTTTGACGTATTTACGTCATACTCGACAGTACGTTCATACATAAATACATAAGATATCGAACCAGTGATCTCTACGGTCGTCATATTGACCTTTTTAATGATGTTGTACCCAAAGCGGTAAGTTTAACCTCGTCTACGTAGGACCTAGATCTGCTCGATTAACTACTTTGACTTGGCGTATAATAAGTTCCATTAACCTATAATTATACTCTGAAAGCTTTATAAAATTCCTTTCGAGTATCAAGGGAATATATAGGAGCAAGCAGTAAGATCGATGGAGGAAATTTGAATGGTATTGAACTAGTACGGAGTTTTCAGGTTTCATGAAAACAGGCGGCGTTAATTGGTAGCGATGTTGGATATGGTCTGTTCCACGAATCCCGCAGTCAACTGCAGTAAATGAGCTGAGAGTTACGTCTATGATGGATGATGATCTACAGATTACACCTAGTTTGTATATAACTATTCCCTGGTGAGTGTCGGCTAAAGAAAGCCCTGTGATGGATTAGGTATAATTACAGTATAAAGTTACATATAACAGGTATGTGAGGCATGGACTTTTTCCCTCAGTTGAATGTACTTAAAACTCTCGTCATTTGGAACCAGGACACATGGGAAAAGCATCGGAGAAGATACCATATTGCAGAATATTGGTGATAATATTCACTATTGAAGACAGAGCGTTTTTGGTGGAACACTTTTTTTACAAATGTGGTCAGTTTACAGAAAATGTGGAACTAAAATTTCAAACGCATTTTTCAAATTTCATGTCTTAAAATCGTGATACTGTGCGTGATTTGATACATAAATTTCGTGTGGTGACCGTATCAACAAGTAGCAGGCCTAACGAATGAAAAACTGCATCAAAATCTCGGATATAGGGCAATATTGCAAAATTCTGAAAAATCAACGTAAAATTCAGCAGAAGAGTTCAGGATCTCTAAGTGGACAGCAAATAAATGTTAAAAGTCTTCAGTTGCACCAATATAAAATTACTGATCTGATCACGTGGAGACGTTCCTGTATTGTGGTGAATATATGCAGAGTTCCGTAAATCGACATGGAATGAAATTTTAAAATGGAATTCTATTATATAGGCGGAGCATGGTTTCACTTGTGACTGGGCCCATGGGAGTAATACACATATATTATGTATAATAGTGCCACTGAAAAATCTAAGAATAGTTTCCCTCGAGTAGTAAAATTTATGCAGTGGAGTAACAATCAAATTAAGAATGGAGGCCGTGGACTTAGAAATCTCCAACGAGCATTGCAGAGTTACAAGACATTGGGCAAAGGGAGTATGCTACATAACCTGGAAAGTTAAAGAGAAATATACTAAGGAATAAGGGACATAAGTGGAAATAGATCAGAAACCAGTAGATCTAAAAATAGATATATATATATATTGAAATGAAATGAAATGGCGTATGGCTTTTAGTGCCGGGAGTGTCCGAAGACAAGTTCGGCTCGCCAGGTGCAGGTCTTTCTATTCGACACCCGTAGGTGACCTGCGCGTCGTGATGAGGATGAAATGATGATGAAGACAGCACATACACCCAGCCCCCGTGCCATTGGAATTAACCAATTAAGGTTAAAATCCCCGACCCGGCCGGGAATCGAACCCGGGACCCTCTGAACCGAAGGACAGTACGCTGACCGTTCAGCCAACGAGTCGGACTATATATATATTGAAACAATAAATCGAACCTCTGACAATTTGCATGAAATGAGAACCATACAAATATAAAATTTTCCCACCCACTTACACGGATTACAAATTCATATATCAACAACAACAACAACAACAAAAAAAGAGATAAGATATGCAAGAGAAAGAAAGGAAAAAGAGAAGATGCCGCAGGAAAGGAAAAGGGCAAACAAGGAAAGAATGAATACTGCGATAAAAAGAGAAATCGAGAACGACAAGAAAGGGAAGATGTTCAGTTAGCAAATTCGAGTACACCAGCAGAAAGAATTATCTGAACAAAATGCAAATACAATATCCAGGTCACCATTACTTCAGTTATCCCACAGATTAACACTAGGTAACGTAGTTCTACAGCCGAGTAATCACCATATAATTTCATAGAACCAGTTTCACAATATCCTGAAGCACTGAACGAATAGAAGTACGTGTACAATAGAAGTCGCACAGTTGCCAATACACCACACGCACATTTCAAAAGAAAGTTGTTACAAAAGGTCGTGAATGAAAAGTTTTAAATCCAAGAAGGGCAAGTGAAATTTCGGCCTGGAAATGCCACGCTCCCAGCTTAATTTTGCAGGCAAAGTCTATCCCAATGCGATTAAAAGTATTTACAGTAAAGAAATCAGTTTGTCATACCTCATCTGGAACAAATTGAACTGCCCGCACATGAAGTCTTCTGGGCACATATAATTAAGGACGAAGTTGACGTAGAATGGTGCTCCCTCCACACAGGCCTAAGTCCATCTCAATGTTTCCAGAGGAAGGCCAGATATTTATAGTGTGGAGTAGAATGAAAAATATATCTGGAAGATTCCAGAGATTAGTGAAGCATGCGCGAATAAACCAGGCGGTCACATGACTTCAGCCGGCAAAAAGGAAGTTAGTTTATCGAAGATGGTGAAGATGAATAGAGTCGAGTTCATGCAAAGTATGAAGTATGCAAATTCCAGTTGGAGAAAAAATGCAGTTTATATCATGATGAGGGTAAGTCCATACTAATCGTAGAAAAAAGGTTATGTGCGTGGCGAGTTTCATAACAGTAGTTGCTGATGAAGTGAAGAGTCCGTTACATTATCCGCCGGGCACCAGAAAAAAATCCAAAGGATTTTTTTTTCTTTCTTGTTGGTTGTTATTTGGTAGTTACTGTAGTTGAAGTTGAAGTAGTTGATATGATTGAAGAATGAAGATTGCTGGGAGGAGACGAAAAGCCGAAGATACAGTTGGATGGCGACGGCGAGACGGCCCCAGGAACAGCGATGGAGGGCCCTTCCAAAAGCTGGAGCGGGGGTCGACGGCAGCCGCAACAGTATATCAAAAAGGAAAGGTACTGCAAAACAAAATAAAAGGCGGTAGAAAAAGTATCCAAACACAAAGAACATGCGTAGTCAGAAAAATAGGAAGACACACAGAGGTCGGGGAAGAAGAAGAAAAAGGAAAGGGCTAACGCGTTAGCAAGGGGAGAAGGGAAGGAGAGGAAAGTAGTTATAAATAGAAATATATACATAGATATATAAATGTAAATATCACAAACAACAATAAAAATGAAGAACAATTTTAAAAGAGAGAAAGAAAATGGTTGGGAAGCATATTTACACTCCCATTACAACCTGTGCCGACTGGGCTGGGAGGGAGACTGGAGAGACCTGTGTGGAGGGGGAGAAGGAGAAAAAAAATCCATAAAGGGAGCAAAAGGAAGTGATGAGGTAGACAAACAACAAAGAATAAGAAAAAAACAAAGAAAAATAACACTGGGAGCAGTAGACATTTCCAGACTAGAAGCAGAAAAGAGAGAGAGAAAAAAAAATTTTTAGAAAGAAGAGGTAATAACAAGAGAAGGAAAACACAGTGCAAAGAAAAGCAAGATGTGAAAGTTCAAGAAGGATGAAATCGCTTGAGCTGACTCAGATGAAGTTTCTTAGTGTCGAACAAATCAGTCGTAGATTGCAAAAATACAGTGACAGGGGTAGGGAAAGACAAAATACGGTATGGACCAAGCCATCGAAGAGCAAGTTTAGCAGAGGTGGCATTGATTGCCGAGCTGTGCGGATGATTGGCAACGAGGACTAAATCGCCAATTTTAAAGTTTGATGGCTTATGACGAGGATTATAAACGTTTTTGTGCACTTGTTGAGCTTTTAGCAATTGATTAAAGGCGTCTTTCCAGAGTGATGAAGAGGATGGCTGATCAAAAGGTTCAAAAAGTTTGTGTAAATCCCAATTTAAGGAAAGAGGAGTTTGAAGATCACGACCAAGAAAGAGCTTAGCCGGAGTTTGAGCAGTAGAACTATTGATGCTGGAATTAAAGGCCAACGCCAAAGAGGAAAGATGAGAATCCCAGTCTTTCTGAAAAGAACTATGAAATATAGATAAAGCAACTTTAAGATTACGGTGGTACCTTTCCACGGTGTTGGACTGAGGATGGTAGGGAGAAGTCAAAATACGTTTGATACCCAGTTGAAAACACATATTAAAAAAGACACCGGAAGTGAAAATAGAAGCATTATCAGAAACAATATTAGCTGGCAAACCAGTAATAGGAAAAATTTGTTCAGTGAGTAAATTGATGACAATCTTGGTAGAAATTTTACGTAAGGGTCGGAGGACTAGAAATTTTGAAAATGCATCCAACAGGGTGAAAATATACAAGTTGCCACGAGAAGACCGAACAATAGGTCCAACTAGATCAATGAAAAAGGTTTGGGCAGGGTGAGTAGGTGGAAGGGCAGAATGAAGACCAGCAGACTTTATGTTTAAAGGTTTAGATTTTTGACACAATTCACAAGTGTGAACAAAGTTGCGAATAGACTTACGCATTTGAGGCCAAAAGAAAAGAGAGGCTATACGGTTGTACGTTTTGGTGATGCCGAGATGCCCACCTACAGGGGAGGAGTGATAATATTGCAAAACCATGGGTTGAAGAGCCTGTGGGAGAACCACTTTAGGAGAAGCTTTCTTGGTGGGTTTGTAGACCAAGAGGTCTTTAAAAATAGTAAACGGACCCTGGTAAGAGGGGTCAGATAAAGATTGTTTGAGTTGGATGCAGAACTGATCGGTGAGCTGATGCGACTGACAAGATTGAAATGAAAGGGGAAAATCTGTTAAGGAAAAAACGGCATTAACAGAGGAAGGTGAAGGCAACATAGAGACGTTCAGGGGTAAATCATCAGTGGTACTAGGCTGAGGAGCAGAAGTGTCAAATAAACGGGTAAGAGCGTCCGCTACAGAATTTTCAGACCTAGAAATGAATTTAAGGGAGAACTTAAATCTGGACAATCGCATGAGCCATCGGCCAGTTCTACCAATCTTAGGTGCATTGTGCAATAACCATGAAAGGGCCTGATTATCAGTCTTTACAAGGAATTCTTTATGCTCCAAATATTCAGCAAAGTGTTCGATAGTATTTAATAGGCCCAGGGCTTCACGTTCAAAGATAGAATATTTCCTTTCAGTAGGAGAAAGAAGTCGACTGAAATAGGCGATAGGTAGAGGGACATCATTCACAACCTGAGTTAAAACACCAGCAACAGCAAGATTAGATGCATCAGTATGAATTTCAAAAGGTAGGGAGAAATCAGGAAATTGAAGAATGGGAGCATGCATCAAAAGAGATTTAAGCTGAAGAAAGGCATCCTGTTGAGATTGAGTCCAAGTAAACGGAACATTTTTACGTTTCAGATAATTGAGAGGCTCAGCAATGTGGGAAAAGTTAGGGATGAACCGGTGATAGAAAGAAACCAGACCTAAAAAGGTGCGCAATTGTTTGAGATTTTTGGGAGGTAGAATATTAGAGATAGCAGAAGTACGTTCGGGATCGACGGCTACTCCCTGAGGTGACACAATGTGACCTAAGAACTTTATAGTTGAGCTAGGGAAATTTTAGAGGGGTTAACTGTCAGACCAATAGAACGTAATCTGGAAAGAACTTGGTGGAGATGAGACATGTGGGACTCAAAATCTGGGCTAAAGATTAAAAGGTCATCAATATAAGGATAGAAAAATTTGTACTTGAAATCTGAGAATAAAGAATCTACTAATCTCTGCATGATTTGTGACCCCAAGTTCAATCCAAAAGGAACTTTTGTGAACTGAAAAAGGCCATTTGGGGTGATGAAAGCAGTAAGCCGACTGCTCCGTGAGTCCAAGGGGATTTGGTAGTAAGCAGAATTGAGATCTAAAAGAGAAAAATATTTAGCTTTAGAAAAAAAGTGGAAAGCGTTTTGCATTTTAGGAATAGGATAGGAATCATAGAGGATTTTGGAGTTTAATTTACGGTAATCAATTACCAGGCGCGAAGAACCATCAGGCTTGTCGACAAGAAATGCCGGGGATGCGTAATTGGAAGAGGACGGAACAATAGTACCATCCTGAAGCATTTTGTGAATAATGTCATCCATTTTTGCCATCCGAGGAGGGCTGAGATGGTAAGGAGGTGAACGAACAGGAGTTTGATCAATTAAATCAATGTGAGCCTGATAAGTAACCACAGAGCCTAGTTTATCAGTGATAACATCAGCGAATTCAGATTTTAAGGCATTAATTGCATCTAGTTGGGGAGCAGTGGCATAAATATGCTGATGCCTGAAAACGTGGTTCATAGGGAAATCAAGGGGGTCCACCAAAGAAATTTGAACGTGTGGATTGAAAAAAAATGAGATAGAAGCCATAGCAGTATTATAAATAAGGCCAGTATGAGCAAAAAAATCATAACCGAGTATGACAGGGAGTGAGCAATTGCTAACCACTTGAAATTCAAATGGCCAAGAAAATTTAGAAATTTTAACACAGAGTTTTAGTTGACCCACAATGTCAAGAGAGTGCTGAGATATGGAGAGACATTTGAGGGTAGAAGGGCATAATTGAAGATGCGGATGTATTTGTAAAAGTTGCTGGAAAAAAGAAAAACTGATTAGGGAAATGACAGAACCAGAATCTAATAAGGCTAAGGAGGGAGTGTTATGTAACTGTACAAGAGTATAGGACTGTGACTGAGTACCAGAAGAGAATGCTGAAGAAACATGAGGCAGATTTTGCCCATGAGGTCGTGAGCTGCCTACTGACGACGGGAAGTGAAGTTTCCCAAGGAAAAATTGGTACAATCGCGCGCTAAGTGCCCTATAGCCTGACACCGATAACAACGGAAACGAGAGATATTACCCTGAGAAGGTAGACGAGTGGTAGAAGGTGTGCGAATTGTTGAAATGTTGAACTGGGGAGGTGGAGTGGGAGAATAATAAAAAAGATTACTATGGGTATTTAGAACATCTAGTTGAGTGATACTGTAAAGCTGAGGAACAGTAGTGGGTGGCGAAAAGGGATTAATGATTTGACGGAAGGCTGGAGAGGCATAAAATCGAATAAGAGAAATGATTTCCTGGGGATGTTGAGCAATAGCTAACACGTCAGAATAGCCGATGATGGAGTCAAGATAATCATAAGCCGATTCATCGGGACGTTGATGACGTCTGATATACTTGTTACCGAGTTGTTGTCGGATCTCATAAGGCAAAAAATAAGTGTGTAAAACTGAACGAAAATGAGCCCAATCGTGAGAGGACTTCATATATTGAAGCCAAAAGTTACTAAGATGACCAGATGTTTTTGGGTAAAGCAATGAAAGCAATTGGGAAAACGGAGCTAAGTCAGTTTGTAGAAATTTGCGAACTGAAAAAGCCATTGTGTCAAAGTATCAGGATCAGTAGACTGAATGACGGGTACCTGGTCAAGACATTTAGTGAGAATATGGAAATTAAGTGGTTGATGTGAAGAGGGGTTGTGATGATATGGGGATTCATAAAAATATTGCTGAGAAGGAGATGGTGGTGGAGTTCGCAAATCAGGAGTGTAGTGCTGTGCTGATTGAGTTTTGTCGACAGAAGGCGGAGGTGCCTGGTTAAGTGGAGGTTTCGACTCGGCAGTAAAAAGAGAAAGATCAGGATAGAGAGGGGTGTTAGGTGGAAGTGGGGGTGGTAGAGATTCAGAGCCTGCACTGGAAGAAGCTGTAGTAGTAAAGGTACAAGATGTAGAAGTAACAAAAGGGTTATAAGACAGATTAGTAAAAGGATTGGGATCAGAAAAATTGAAATGAGGATCAAATGAAATATCAGAAGTATCAGAAGCATAGGGAGAAAAATTGTCGGAGAAATAAGCCATGTTGAAAAAGAGGAGAAAAAGAAAGGCAAAGTCTAGCGAGGTGAAATACTAAACCACCCAAGAAAAAAATATTAAGCAACTAAGGCCGTAACAAAGTGGAGATTTAAAGTAGTAATGGACTACACAATTCGGGTTTATGCTGCGATATATACTCTGCTACCATGTGTGACTGGGCCCATGGGAGTAATACACATATATTATGTATAATAGTGCCACTGAAAAATCTAAGAATAGTTTCCCTCGAGTAGTAAAATTTATGCAGTGGAGTAACAATCAAATTAAGAATGGAGGCCGTGGACTTAGAAATCTCCAACGAGCATTGCAGAGTTACAAGACATTGGGCAAAGGGAGTATGCTACATAACCTGGAAAGTTAAAGAGAAATATACGAAGGAATAAGGGACATAAGTGAAAATAGATCAGAAACCAGTAGATCTAAAAATAGATATATATATATTGAAACAATAAATCGAACCTCTGACAATTTGCATGAAATGAGAACCATACAAATATAAAATTTTCCCAACCACTTACACGGATTACAAATTCATATATCAACAACAACAACAACAACAAAAAAAGAGATAAGATATGCAAGAGAAAGAAAGGAAAAAGAGAAGATGCCGCAGGAAAGGAAAAGGGCAAACAAGGAAAGAATGAATACTGCGATAAAAAGAGAAATCGAGAACGACAAGAAAGGGAAGATGTTCAGTTAGCAAATTCGAGTACACCAGCAGAAAGAATTATCTGAACAAAATGCAAATACAATATCCAGGTCACCATTACTTCAGTTATCCCACAGATTAACACTAGGTAACGTAGTTTTACAGCCGAGTAATCACCATGTAATTTCATAGAACCAGTTTCACAATATCCTGAAGCACTGAACGAATAGAAGTACGTGTACAATAGAAGTCGCACAGTTGCCAATACACCACACGCACATTTCAAAAGAAAGTTGTTACAAAAGGTCGTGAATGAAAAGTTTTAAATCCAAGAAGGGCAAGTGAAATTTCGGCCTGGAAATGCCACGCTCCCAGCTTAATTTTGCAGGCAAAGTCTATCCCAATGCGATTAAAAGTATTTACAGTAAAGAAATCAGTTTGTCATACCTCATCTGGAACAAATTGAACTGCCCGCACATGAAGTCTTCTGGGCACATATAATTAAGGACGAAGTTGACGTAGAATGGTGCTCCCTCCACACAGGCCTAAGTCCATCTCAATGTTTCCAGAGGAAGGCCAGATATTTATAGTGTGGAGTAGAATGAAAAATATATCTGGAAGATTCCAGAGATTAGTGAAGCATGCGCGAATAAACCAGGCGGTCACATGACTTCAGCCGGCAAAAAGGAAGTTAGTTTATCGAAGATGGTGAATATGAATAGAGTCGAGTTCATGCAAAGTATGAAGTATGCAAATTCCAGTTGGAGAAAAAATGCAGTTTATATCATGATGAGGGTAAGTCCATACTAATCGTAGAAAAAAGGTTATGTGCGTGGCGAGTTTCATAACAGTAGTTGCTGATGAAGTGAAGAGTCCGTTACACACTTATCCGTCTATTTAAACACGAAAAGTTCATGGACTTTGTCTTCAGACAATCCCAAGATGTAAAAGAGACGTCCACAGACAATCATTGTGTGGATTTTTGCTCGTACTAGAAATCATTTGTGACAGTCATTACAATGACTTACTTTTACGTGAGGACCGACCTATTACTTAACAGCGCCGCAACACAACTGGTACGAGTAGTGACCGACGAAATAGTGTTGACCACCGAAGAAAAAATTGCCAACGACTTCAGTAATTAAAAAGCACCCAGTCACAACTGACACACATGACGACAGATGAAATAATCAAGACCTATAATCAAATATGCCAAGCCACAACTGGCACATACGATCGCCGACGGATGATTTATTACAAGTGCCCACCATCACAACAGGCACGCCTATCACTTCCGACTTAAGAATACATTTGCATTCACATATCCTTCTTCAGGTAAGGTAAGGGTTATTCTGCCCGAAGGCAGGTCCGAACCTCCGTAGAGGTGTTCCTGAGCCGGATTTTGCGTGCGGTAGGGTGGCTAGTTCCTTTCCGCTCCTCCATTCCCTTACCCCCCACCAACAGCGCGTGGCAACCCATCCAAATCCTGACCACGCCCAATGTTGCTTAACTTCGGAGATCTCACGAGATCCGGTGTTTCAACACGGCTGCGGCCGTTTATCCTTCTTTAAATACAAATTTATTTACATCTGGTGAAATACTCTTGAAGTAACGGTTGAAATATTGCTCCATTTTGAAATATTACAAACCATCACTGCTCAAATTGTCCACTCACATCCTTCCTATATAACTTCGAATATTTTGCGTTGGCTTTGAGAATTCCAACTCAACGGTTGTGTACCAAAAATAAATTTATGCTATTTAAGTATGTCACAATGACCTACTTAAATTTCTGTCTGATTTTTAAAATATATACAAAATATATATGTATAGGTACATATATGTAATTACCTAGTTACAATTTGATACGTGATAAAAAATCTGAAATTAAATTGTGGCTTAATGAATTTAAAATAAATTAGTTGTAATTACGCAGGTGTAACGTGAGTATGTAGATGAGGATATGCGGCATTAAGCCGAACTGGTAGTTTTAAAGTCATAAGTATTTACCCCATGCCGCTAAAAAATCATACTCAAGCGAGAATCGAGCGGAGCCTATTGGAACCGAAAGCCAGAATGCTAGCCATTAAGCTCAAAATCCAGTTAATATTAATAATATTAATCATCATCATCTATGTGGGTTAAGTTACAAAGGGGAAATAACCTTGTACTGCGACAATTAATTTTCCCATAAAAAGAAAGGGAAAACCGGTATCGATACATCGCACCAAGATTTTAAGGGGAGTCATGACTGAAATGTTGCGATATTTTACCAGAAACTCGAATTTTCAATTTTAGACTTCCAATTTTCCCTCCTTCAAATCCTATTATCACTTTTTCCCTACTGCCGCTTTTAAATCTCCAAATGCCGGATTTGAAGGGTAGTGACATGGCGTGTATAGAGCAACTATACGCACCTTTGTCTCACGTTGTCAGACAAAATTGGCTTCAAAGTACTTTCGGACTACCATTTCAATAATCCCGCTGGAATATATTTACCTTGTAGTAAGCCTAGGCTGTGAGTAAGAGGAGACAGATGTCTTAAGGAGTAACTTACAGTCCAGAGCAGTTTTAATGCAAGTATGTTTCTTCTAAAGTTCAATTGAATTTTTATAGCTTAAAATAATATCAGGGGGCTGCCTGGCCGAGGCAGTAAGGGCGTGCTCGGATCGCCCGGAAGGACGTGGGTTCGAATCCCCGTCAGGAAGTCGTAAAATTTAAGGAACGAGATTTCCACTTCCTGAGGTTCACTCAGCCTACACCAAAAATGAGTACCAGGTTAATTCCTGGGGGCAAAGGTGGCCGGGCGTAGAGCTAACCACTCTACCCCATCACGTGCCGCGGTTAACAATGGTGGAAGCCTTTACCTTCCACTCCTCCAAGGGCCTTCATGGCTTGTACGGAGGTGACTTTGCCTTTGTCTTTTGTAAAATAATATCAGCTCATTGCTACTGTATGTATAAAATGCTTCTTGTGACAGAGTTCTTATGATTCACTTGCTATTTTCGGATAAAGTTTCAGTGTGTACTGGAATTAATAATAATAGTAATAATTTATTGCAGCCAATGGCCATACACACAATAATTCACAATGATTGGAATTTAATTACCTATGTAATCTATAGAGTAAAAGGTACAATGTCAGGTCTTTACGAGTAGTCATAGTGGGGAACGACTTCCGTTCTGCTTGTAAGCAGGTGCGTACAGTGGTGCTCGTGTGTCCATGTGTTCCATCTGTGAGAGGACATTTAGAGCTGAACTCTGCCTCACACACATTATAGCGCACAGTGATGAGACGCCGTTTGCTTGTCTAATTTGTGACACTGAATTGAGATTGCATTTTGCAGGGCACAGTGATGAAAAGTCTTCTGTTTGTCTAATTTGCAACTCTCTGTTGAACATGCCTCGTCCGCTTGTAGGTGCACGCGGTTCCTCTTTACCAGTCTTTAGCGAGTGCGGTAATGGATATTGTTCTTGCGGTGCAGTTGATGAGGTGGTACCTGGGGCATTTTCCACCACAGAGCCGGCAGGTACATTCTTCGTCTGGTTCGTGGAATCCAGCGGTTACGACGTCACGGAGAAACGGCTAAACAGAATGATATGATATTCGTAGGACCCGGCCAGGGGGGGGGGGGTAATGAATGCGATACGAGCCCGCCTACCAAAATAAAAATTCGGGCCCCCTCAAATAATAATGTTATTTGCTTTACGTCCCACTAACTACTCTTTTACGGTTTTCGGAGACGCCGAGGTGCCTGAATTTAGTCCCGCAGGAGTTCTTTTACGTGCCAGTAAATCTACCGACACGGGGCTGACGTATTTGAGCACCTTCAAATACCTTCGGACTGAGCCAGGATCGAACCTGCCAAGTTGGGGTCAGGAAGCCAGCGCCTCAACCGTCTGAGCCACTCAGCCCGGCGTACAGGAATTAAAAGTAGTTCTGCATTTTATTATCGGTTGAATATTACCTTCATATTTTTGTTTAGCACCAATCTAGAGTATGAATAATGGAAAATTGAAAAAAGTTGTATCTCCAGTAGTTTATACCTGACAGCAAAACCCATAGTTATTAAAAGTATAAGAGTATTTTTTGACAAGTTCGTCAAATTATAACTCAAAAATAATGAAAAGTATGCCGCAAGGAGCATTTTCCATCCAACATTTAAGAGTAAAAATAACTTTTTAATAACTTTGCAACAAATGAACTAAACAACTTCAAATTTTGTGTGGTGTTCTACCTTATTAATATATACTTGTGTTTTAAATTTGGTTGTAAAAATGTTAAATTGTAGAATTTTCAAATTCCAGACATGACTCCCCTTAAGTCGTAATCCGACGGACGAATTACCATCAACAGCGACATATTTCTTCACTCCATATGAGCACTGCAGAGAGAGATTTAGTATTGACACCAGGCTTTTGGTACAAAATCTAGGAATTATATACCATTCAACATTCTCATATTGAATTACTTCTCCACCAACAGGACTCAAACCAGCTATCCAAGACGTCAAAACCAACGATCATGGCCACCAAGTGGCTTATATTCTATGTCAATAAAGTTATAAATGTGTCTGTACAAATCAACTTTCTGCCTTATATTTCTAGAAAAGGCATTCGATAATGTTGATTGGACCAAGCTATTTATGATTCTGAAGATGATAGGGATCAGATACCGAGAACGAAGAATTATCTACAATCTGTATAAAAATCAGTCTGCAGTGATAAGAATCGAGGGCTTTGAAAAAGAAGCAGCAATCCAGAAAGGAGTGAGGCAAGGCTGCAGTTTGTCCCCTCTCCTTTTCAATGTTTACATAGAACAGGCAGTGAAGGAAATCAAAGAGAAATTTGGAAATGGAATCACAGTCCAAGGAGAGGAAATCAAAACCTTGAGATTTGCCGATGATATTGTTATTTTATCTGAGACTGCAGAAGATCTCGAGAAGTTGCTGAATGGTATGGATGAAGTCTTGGGTAAGGAGTACAAGATGAAAATAAATAAGTCCAAAACAAAAGTAATGGAGTGCAGTCGAACGAAGGCAGGTGATGTAGGAAATATTAGATTAGGAAATGAAGTCTTAAAGGAAGTAGATGAATATTGTTACTTGGGTAGTAAAATAACTAACGATGGCAGAAGTAAGGAGGACATAAAATGCAGACTAGCACAAGCAAAGAAGAGCTTTCTTAAGAAAAGAAATTTGCTCACTTCAAACATTGATATCGGAATTAGAAAGATGTTTTTGAAGACTTTCGTGTGGAGCGTGGCATTGTATGGAAGTGAAACATGGACAATAACTAGCTCAGAAAGGAAGAGAATAGAAGCTTTTGAAATGTGGTGTTACAGAAGAATGCTGAAGGTGAGATGGATAGATCGAATCACGAATGGAGAGATACTGAATCGAATTGGTGAGAGGAGATCGATTTGGCTAAATCTGACGAAAAGAAGAGATAGAATGATAGGACACATCTTAAGACACCCAAGACTTGTTCAGTTGGTTTTTGAAGGAAGTGTAGGCGGTAAGAACGGTAGGGGTAGACCAAGGTATGAATATGACAAGCAGATTAGAGCAGATGTAGGATGCAGTAGTTACGTAGAAATGAAAAGGTTAGCGCAGGATAGGGTGGCATGGAGGGCTGCATCAAGCCAGTCTATGGACTGATGACTCAAACAACAACATTTCGCGTTTATATTAACTCATGTACATAGTTATTGAACGAAGATTCTGTTCAGTTTTTGTCTTTGTAGATCTGTTCGTTAGTCCACCTCCTTGGCTGCATGGTCAGAGTAGTGGACTGCGGTTGGGGTGACCCTGGGTTATATTCCCGACCAGATCAGGTATTTTAACTATGTATAGTTAATTCCCGTAGATCAGGGCCTAGGTGTTTGTGTTCGCCTTAATATAAACGTTCATTTACATAAAGCCGGCCCCGCGGTGTAGGGGTAGCGTGCCTGCCTCTTACCCGGAGGCCCCGGGTTCGATTCCCGGCCAGGTCAGGGATTTTTACCTGGACCTGAGGGCTGGTTCGAGGTCCACTCAGCCTACGTGATTAGAATTGAGGAGCTATCTGATGGTGAGATAGCGGCCCCGGTCTCGAAAGCCAAGAATATCGGCCGAGAGGATTCGTCGTGCTGACCACACGACACCTCGTAATCTGCAGGCCTTCGGGATGAGCAGCGGTCGCTTGGTAGGCCAAGGCACTTCAAGGGCTGTAGTGCCATGGGGTTTGTTTGTTTTTTGTTCATTTACATAAAACGCACTAAAAGTCACCCCAGAAACACGTCATGGTAAATAGTACATCCCTCCAATGGGGTAGGCGTCGGGAAACGTATTGGGTCGTAAAATTCGAATAATACATACAAAGTGCCGAAACCCAGTTAATCTAGAAAACTCCTGGAAGAAGAAGAAAAGCGCAGACGAAGATGGAACAACAAGAAGAAGTAGCTTTGTTTGTTAGTTGTTGTCTGTTGGTTGGTTTGTTACGACGTCACGGAGAAACGGCTAAACAGAATGATATGATATTCGTAGGACCCGGCCAGGGGGGGGGGGGAGTAACGAATGCGATACGAGCCCGCCTACCAAAATAAAAATTCGAGCCCCCTCAAATTAAATGTAAAACCTACGAAAAACTAATACACATTTTATTACAGCAGAGAGATAATATGCAATATATTGTCAAATTATACCAGGCGGCTCGCGAGCGCTGTGTGCCGCATGCAAAAATGATGAATGTGATGTCTACTGATTTTCACAGGGGAACTGCTGCCAGAATGCAGGTTACGACAGAATATGAAGAGATAACAACCGGACGGTCACTCGCAGAATGTTCCTCAGCGCTACCCGTCTAATGCAACCCCTTGGATTAGTAAACCTCTTTACGACTGCATAGTACTAGACTGGTGTATGCTACAGCTGCACTGTATATGCTGTCTGCATATTGGCAATGCTAGAATGTTCATCAACGACGAATACAAGGACATCATTTTAATCTGTGGAGAATCTGGCGAGAATGCAGCAGAAGCTCCAAATAGACGTCTGCCTTCTACACGTATTTCGCCGAAAGAGTGGAATGTCTGCACGTGTATAAATTAATAAGTTATTAAATGTTCTTTTGTGCACCTTTGGCGTATTTACAAATGCACCCTGTTGCGGAACGTGTACAGTAAAATGACTGCTATTTGTTTCACAACATCCACAATACACGTTATAGCGCTCCTTCGAAAACAAGTGATTAGGCATCCCGTGCGTCACTAATGCATGTGGGACAATTGTAAGTAGAAAGTACGGCGCTCACGAACCGCCTGGTATAAACAAAGGGATTATTCACTATTGTAAGACTATTGAAATATAATTTGAATATGTTTAATTCGGCTGCCTCCGTGGCTTAACGGCTAAGTTGCTGAACCATACACCACTTAGTTGCTAGTACTTAAAAAATTGGTTTCTTTTTTCAGTAACTACGGAACTAGTCCGGCCCCGCGGTGTAGGGGGCAACGCGTCTGCCTGTCACCCAGCGGACCCGGGTTCGACTCCCTGCCGGGTCAGGGGTTTTTAATTGTAAATGACTAATATCCCTGGCCTTGGGATTGATTGTTTGTGTCGTCCTTAACGTTCCTTTCCTCACATTCAACATTCTACATTTCCGCAATTCCACTTACATGCACTTTCATATCGTATGGTGCAAGTAGGGGTGAAGGTCTCTATAGGTCAACGCTCCAAACAAATAGCATTTTAAAAATATAAAAAATAAAAACTACGGAACTATACTCTGTAACCGATACCAAAATCTCAGTTATAAAAAACTATTCTAATACAATACAGGAATATGTAAATTAAATCAAAATCTGTTCAAATAAAGTTTGAAAAATATCAAACAGCACAACTGGTAGCCTTCGCGCAATCAGAGCTCGTTCGAAACTTAACTGGGTGAATGTTACCACACCTACTGCTTAATAGCATTATATTATTGTTGTTGAATAAATTCGTACTAAAAGTTAATGATCAGAATTTTTTTTGCTTAACACGGTCTACCGTATATATCAAGAAAGTACCATTTTCTAACTAATATGGGAAATTTTTGTATCAGTTTTCATTGCTGTAGTTATTTTGAAATAATTAGTTGCAGGTCTGTTGTGAGGACCGTGCCGCGGTGTTGTTTACAGCTGTGCTATAATAACTGCTGCTAAATGCAATCAAATGACAATTCCTCTACGTTCAAATTGTAAAACAAATTATTTAGGCTGATTCTACAAAACTGTCCGGTCTATTTACGTGTAGAGTAGCGTTAGGGTAGATATATATTGCTGTTATTATTCTTGCGAGGTGTCTGCGGGGCCCCTTAAATGCCTGGGGCCGCCTGAATTGCAGGCCTCGCAGGCGCTGACCGTACGCCCCTTAACCCGGCTGTAGACATATTTACTTTCTTAATGGTCAATTTTTCCACAGGATATGCGAATAACTTATGATAGCAGAAGTAAGAAGGACGTAAATTCAGACCAGCACAAGCAAGGGAGGCTTTTCTGAAAAGAAATTTGCTCACTTCGAACATTGATATAGATATTAGAAAGAATTTCGTCTAGAGCGTGGCACTGCATGGAAGTGAAACATGGACGATAGCTAGCTCAGAAAGAAAGAGAATAGAAGTCTTTGAAATGTGGTGTTACAGAAGAATGCGCAAAGTGAGATGTGTAGATCGAATCAGAAGTGAAGAAATGCTAAATGGAATTGGTGTGAGGAGAACGACTTGGCGACATATGATCAGAAGAAGATATGGAATGATAGAACACATCTTAAGACACCCACGTCTTATTCAGTTAGTTCTTGAGGGAAGTGAACGCGGTAAGAACGGCACGGTTAGAGCAAGGTATGAATATGACAAGCAGGTTACAGTAGATGTAGTAGTTACATAGCAATGCAAGGGTTAGTACAGGTTATGGTGACATGGAGAGCTGCATCAATCCTGTCTATGGACTGATGACCCACACAACATGTGGCGGTAGGAGGTACCAGGACGTTTGACTTGTCTTGTTTTCCTGTCTTTCCATATTTTAGTCATCTTGACAATATTGCACTCCTGACTTTTTCCGAGCAGCTACCATCAATTGAAATCAGTGTTTCCAAGCAGATGAACTTGTTCATTGCCACTTCAGTCAACTCACCTTCCAGTCCCGTATATAAAAGTTAGTATGAAAACAAAAGGATGTTAAGATAATTTCTTCCGATGGCACACTTCTTTCTTACATAATAGCATTGTCCGCAATTGCGAGATCACTGCATTCGTTTTGATGCACAATGACTCGATTTCAATTAGTATTCTGCCATCCTGCGAAAATACGCATCCTAAGTACATGAAGTGATTCATCTGTTCCAGACTCGTAATCCCTACTTTAGACGATGATAACCGAAAATATGAAAATTATTGTACAGAAAAAAAAACATTAAACGCTTTATCATTTAGGAGTTGTATAAGTGATGATTTAAAATTGCCACCGAATCTTTTAAAATGTCCACTACAATGTTTTCAAAATTCGTGTACTGGATTCCGAGCTTTTTCAAAATTCCCCACGTATGGTTAGGTACACTGCCTCTGCTTCCAAAAAGAACACCCAACACATACTAGATTTCTGGGCGAATGTTACGTCAGATATGGGATGAATGGTTCATGAATACTCTTCTTTTCCTGGTCAGCTTCCTTGGTCTGGGATAAGTTTCGTTCGAGCCGAATGATTGGATGAAGAATAACAGCTGTTCAAGTCTGCTGGTGGAAGGAAACAATGTCTGCTCTTCTGTTGGATCCCGTGGAAAGAGATACAGTGTACTTCTTCATAAACTCTCCACATCAAATCTCTCAATGCAGAGACTAAGGTTGATAACTATAAAATGTTATCATATCTTCACGAATTAGGATATTTGGAGTGATTTAAAATCTATTTTATTTTACATATATGTCTATATTTCCAGATTTAGTACATGTTTTTACATATTCGTGGAAAAATCACATACATTTACATAATCTAACGTTTAAATTTAAATATCTTACATATTTTATCTTTTCAAACCTATTGTTTCCAGATGATAATTTAAAATTTATTTTACTAGCATCAATAATTCAAAGCTGGATTATGGTGGAATATCTGTACGAAATATGGAAAGAAATTCTGCTCTTATGCACATTTTGTTCTTTCTTGCTGTCTTCGGTCTTGTCACTCATCCCTCTGTGAGGCATTTCGAAAAGGATAAATTCTTGCTCTGTGACTATTTCTCAGATGCATTTTAAATAGTCCATATTTCACTCCATATTTTGATATTTGGCCACTTTTATTAAATATAAATCCTATCCTTGATTGTAACTTTCCCCCCAATGAATAAATACATTAAAAAAGAAAAAAAATAAAGAATGAAATATCACCTCATAATTAAGTAGACAAAGGTGTCTGTACTAGCTTTGGAGTCAGGCTTCGAAAACGGGACAATTACTTTGAAAGTAAAATTAGGTCTATACCTTAGGACAATGCATTTCTAACAGCCGTATAGGACGAATGGGTTCGGATATAATACAGTCAAAAAGAACATTTTTTCGGTCAGACTCTCAGTACAGTAGATTTGTTACGGCTCTGATTAGTGACAATCCTATAAGGAGAAAATCTTAAACAACATTCAGTTACGAAATTTTAAATATACTTTACTTTATTCTAGTAAAAATCAGTTCACGGGATGAACTACTACTACTACTACTACTACTACTACTACTACTACTACTACCACTAGTCGTATGGTCTCAGTTACCGTGTGCAAGCATTGAAATGTTAACGCCATGTGGCTTTATGCTCGTCAATTTCGACGTTCCGTTTTACTCTAGGCCTATGAGATGGCAGACAGAGTAAACCGAATCTCTCTTGTGAGTCGATGGCTGAGTTTTAATTATTTCTTCCGGTAAACACGAAATATGTCGAAAGAGATCTCTTACAAGACGACCCAGTACCATATGGAGCGTCGAATGGAAGTTTTTCCACCCCTCAAACAACTGACTACCTCTACCGGGTTTGAAACCGCTATATTGAGATTGAGAGGTCGACACTCTACCACTGATTCGCAGAAGGGCGTAATGAATACCTAATTCTCAATATTTGTCATACAGTCCTGGACAGGAAAACTAATGAATTGGAACAAAGTGGTGGAAGAAAACCGAGGTTCCTGTGGAAAGGGAGTCAGTATTCTACCGTGCTAAAATAACGTCCAGTCAGTGACATGTTAAGCCGGAATAATAAATTGCTGAGCTGATGTCCAACTCTCACCCTGAAAAAATAAGGTATTAATTTATAATCAATTTAAATAACTTTTTATGTTCATCACTTAGAAAACATTCTTGTCCAACTCTGTGGTGTAATGGTTTGTGTGATTAGCTGCCACCCCAGGAGGTCCCAGTTCGATTCTCGGATCTGGCATGCAATTTGAAAAGTGATGCAAAGTCAACTGAGTAGAGGGGGTTTCAGTTCCCACGTAATCCATCCTCGAAGTGGCTTTCCGTGGTTTCCCACTTCTCCTCCAGGCAAATGCCCGGATGGTACCTAACTTAAGGCCACGGCCGCTACCTTTCCTCTTCCTTGTCTATCCCTTCCGATCTTCCCATCCCCTCCACAAGGTCTGTCTTCAACATGGCAGGTAAGGCCGCCAGGGCGAAATACTGGTCCTACCCCCTCCCAGTTGTATCCTGCAGATCCAAAGTCACATGTTCTCGGTCACTGCCCGTGATGTGGTAGAGGTGGAATCCCTAGCTAAGACCGAGGGAAAGCCAACCGTGAAGGTTAAACGGATTAAGAAAGAAAGAAAGAAAGAAAGAAAGAAAGAAAGAAAGAGGAACATTTTTCTTTTCTGGTTGAGACAACTCTAGAGTTTATTGTCCTTTTGCATTATTAATGGAATAAACAGCATTCCGCTAAGATTTGCTGTTAAAGTTAAATCATCGTCCTAACTTCCAGCTCATTTCACGGCAAACTCCCCAGTTGTCGCTCCTACTGCGCCTCAGCCTGTTCACAACAGACTTCATGAAACTTAACTAACTCCGTGAGGAAGCGCGTACGGTAGTTGAAGCTGTAAACTTTGAACTCCGACAGTCGTCCCAGTTAAACGACATCAGACAGAGGAAGTTTAAGGCCAGGATTTAATAGACCAAATTATACTTGTTAGCAGAGTTTCAGAGTTACAAAAGAAATAACGTTAACGTAGTTATTATACTAATACAGCCATTGTAACGGCACTTCATTTTCTAGTGTGCGAGGTGCTGATGATTATTGCTTTATGGAGATGAAAGACCAGGTAATCATCCCCCTCTTAACATTAACCAGGGGCAAAATTAGAAAAGGTATTATATCGGTTCGAAAAATGTTAGTAGGCTATTGGCAAAATAAATAGAAGAGTTACAAAGCTTGTGAAAATTAAGACCTCCCTTATGTCGCAAACCTAAGAAGAGAGCAAGAGTTCCACATGACTTGGTTTGATTATTTACTTATATATTTTATTGATTGGCGTCAATTATTTAATCAATTTATTTTGTTCTTTTTTATTTATCTCTTTATATATATATATATGTTTAATAATTTCGTTAGTTGGTTTTTATTTCTTTTATTTCCTTCTTAATCCGTTCCCTCTTACTCAGCGAGACATCCCGCCTCTACCATCTCAAGAGTAGTATCCTGCAGCGTTATACTTTGGGTCGGGGATAAAACTGGTGTTGAAGAACGGTACCTCACTCAGGTGGTCTCACCTCCTATATTGGACAGGGGCCTTGTCGGGGGATGGGAAGATTGGAAGAGATATACAAGGAAGAGGGAAGGAAGCGGCCGTGGCCTTAAGTTAGGTACCATCCGGGCATTTGCCTGGAGGAGAAGTGGAAAACCACAGTACACCACTTCGAGGATGGTTGAGGAGGGAATCGAACTCCCCTCTACTCAGTTCACCTTTCGAGGCTGAATGAACCCCGTCCAGCCCTCGTACCACTTTTTGAATTTCGTGCCAGAACCGGGAATCGACCCCGGACCTCCGAGGTTAGCAGCTAATCATACTAACCAGTACCCCACAGAGGAGGACTTGTATTTATTTAACTCTTTATATATTTGTTTATTAATTTCGTTAGTTGGTTTTTATTTACTTCCTTATTTTGACATAAATGTGTCTTATGGTTCGGGGTCATCTGAACATTTGCGTTGCGATATTAGCGATACCAAATGTGTGACCAGATGTTGCCTAGTAACCGCACAAGCTGTGATGTGAAGTACTGACGGATGGACATGACTGAGAGACATATAGAAGACTCTTTTATCAAAGAGGCCTCATCTCTTCATGCTCCAGAGAACTAATTATCTCATTCGTGCTTGTTTCATAGGCCTCCTTTCGATGAACTGAATCCTACAGTTGTCGAATTCCATGCAGATGATTGTCTCTATTAAACGATTCGTTAGGTATAAATAAATGATTCGTTATCAATTTCAGTTTCATTTATTGAAACGCAGCCAACGGACGTAGCCGTGTTGAAACACCGGGTCCCGTGAGACCTCCGAAGTTAAGCAACATTGGGCGTGGTCAGGAGTTGGATGGGTTGCCACGCACTGTTGGTGGGGGTAAGGGAATGGAGGAGCGGAAAGGAACTGGCCACCCTACCGCACGTAAACTCCGGCTGAGGAACACATCTGCGGAGGTTCGGACCTGCCTTCGGGCAGAATAACCCTTACCTACATACCTATTGAAAGGCAAAGGGAAATTTGACACCATGTGATTGTGTGTTTGATTATTCATTTCTGTTCCTTTGTTTGTTAGTGTACTGTATTTGTTTTGGTCAGTAGTTTTATCAATTTGTTTGTGCACTTGTTTGCTGAAATAAATGGTTATTTATTTGGATGACTCGTTATTTTTTATCTTTGCTTATTTATTTATTTATTTATTTATTTATTTATTTATTTATTTATTTATTTATTTATTTATTTATTTAGGTCTTTGTTTGAATGTCCGACATCCCTCTATGTAGGGATTGTGTCAAGAAGGTCATCCTGCCGTAAAACAGGGTCAAATCCACATGTGTGACACAAATCCCACCCGCGACTCTACAGGTTTGGGATAAGCGGTAGAAGAAGAAAGTCTTTCTTTGATTGCTTATTTATTTATTTATTTATTTATTTATTTATTTATTTATTTATTTATTTATTTATTTATTTATTTATTTATTTATTTGTTTGTTTATTTATTTATTTGTTCTGTTGATTTGTCATTTCTTATTTGGCTATTTATCTGACGACGTACTTGATTATTTGCAGTATTTATGTATTTAGTTGCTTATGTACCTTGTGTCTGTTGGTTTCATTGTTTGTTTGCTTCTGTCATTAGATCCTAAGAGAACGTTTGTGCGCATATGGGAATATTGTAATTTTTTTTTGAAAGTTGCTTTACGTCGCTACGACACAGATAGGAATTATGGCGACGATAGGACAGAAAGTGTCTAGCAGCCATGGCCTGAATTAAGGTACAGCCCCAGCATTTTCCTGGTGTGAAAAGGGGAAACCACGGAAAACCATCTTCACGGCTGCCGTTAGTAGGGTTCGAACCCACTATCTCTCGAATACTGGACATTGGCCGCACTTAAGCGACTACAGCTTTCGAGCTCTGTGTGTAAATTGTTTAGTGACGCTTAGAGCTCTTTTTTTCGTCAGTAACATTGGTCACACCTGTTGATTTTAGACTACTTGTTGCATAATTTAAACTGTGTTGTCTCTCTTCTGCATTTAGTGAAGAGAAGTGGACTATCCCTGTAAATCATGATCTCATCCAGTCGGCGTGGCGTTAGAATGCGCCTGGTATTCTGGTCGCGGTTATTGCAGAAGATGTCTGAGCCAGGCATGCAGCTGTTGATTTGTACCGCATTCCACTCCGGCTCTCTCGGGAAATTAATAAACAAACAATCTACGCGGAATCATCGCTTGGAGCCTTCTGGGATTATCTGAGGATTGAAACAAAATGTACTGCCCTGATTCCTCAGTGATATTTGGACATGGAGTATGACATAAAGTAATAATGATAATAATAATAATAATAATAATAATAATAATAATAATAATAATAATAATAATAATAATAATAATAATAATAACCTCGATAAGAAAAAGGCGACTGACTTTCTATGGACACCTGAGAAGAATGGGGCCTGAACGCCTAGCAAATAAGATCCTTATCTTCCAGGAAAGAAGAAAGACCCAAGTACCATGGCTGAAAGAAGTTCATCAGGATCTTAAACAATGTAACATTGAGGAGGGAGATGTAAAAAACAGAACAGTGTTCAGAAGGAAAATTACGGAGGTGGCGGATCTGTTCGTAGAGAAACCCAAGAGAACAAGAAGGGTGTTCTCGGATGAGGAACGAGCAAAAGCGAGCCAGAGAATGAAGGTATATTGACGTAAAAAGAAAGAACACTAACAGTCAAGGAAGGAGGTAAAAACGATCCTAATAATAATAATAATAATAATAATAATAATAATATATGGTTGTGATGGCAAAAAGCGTGCGAGATATGATACAAATGTTAGATGAACTCAACGTGAAACTAGAAGAATATGGGATGAGAATTAGGCAGAAGAAGACCAAATGTATGATAATTCGAGGAAGAGGTATAAAATATCGTATTCACACAGAGGGTGAATAAATAGAGCAGGTCAATAACTTTAAATATTTGGGGAATATGATCAAAGAAGAGATGTACTGCACAACAAAAAGTAAGAGAAACTTGAAATTACTTTTTGGGCCACAAAAAAGGATTTGGAGCATAGCGCTTGAACAGTACGGAAGAACGACGAAAGAAGACTGAAGGCACTAGAAATGTATATGGAGGAGAACAGAACAAGTGAAATGGGAAGACCGTGTCAGAAATAAAGAGGTTTTTACGAAGAGTTGGAGAAGAACGAGCTATGTTGCAAATCATTAGAAGGAAAAAAATGAACTGGATTGGACATTGTTTGAGGAAAAATTTTTACTGAAAGAAGGAATGGTGAGGGTAAAAGAAGAAGAGGAAGGAAAAGGTATCAAATTCTGGATAACATCAAAGGAAAGAAATATTCCGAGATGAAAATTTGGCAATGGACAGGCAAATGTGCAAGAGGTTTATCCTATGACAAGACCTGCCATAGGCAGAACACCTGAACAATAAGAGTAATAATAACAGATATAACAAAAATCAATATCCATGAATGCAAAAAGCTTTTTCTGGAGAGATGTAGTGTTTACAGTGCACTATGTCTTCTAGTATAGGCTAGAATAAATTTGTTACTTAAATTGACCTGCCTGAGTCTCATCCTTGGCTTTGACAATATGAAAGTGACCGAGGTATGAGCGATGGTAGTAATGCCATTCCTTATACAGCCAGTCCCTCTTAAGATCGGTGTGAAAATATTGCTCATAGGGTCGGTTGGTGCATGCATTTCAGTGGGCTTGGCAGACTGTTATGTACAAAGGGCACTAGGAAAGTTTTGCAATACGCATAAACGGTTAGCTGGACACCCTTATTATGGTGAGGGATGAAAAGAGGGGTGAAAACCGGTCTACAAGACAGCAAGGCGCGACCTTCACACCAGTTGTTACCAAGCAGTGTAATTGAAAGCAAGTTAAGATGTCAGTGTGGTCTAAAGGTGAATATCGCGCAATTATCCGCTACAATTTTGCTCGTGGATTAACTGTTGACCAGTGCCTGGAGGAAATATCTCCTGTGTTGGGGAAAGACTGCCCACATCGGACAACAATTTTCCGCTGGTACAAAGAGTTCCAGAAGGGAAATTTTGGGATTGAAGACGATCCTCGTTCTGGGCCACCGTCTGAATCAGTGACTGAGGAAAACATTGAAGCAGTGGGGAAAATGTTGCAGCAAGAGAGGCGGTTACATATCGGCAGGTAGAAGAGACCCTCCACATCCCTGCACCAGCTATTCATTCAATTCATTCAAAGGTTTGTTCCCTTTGAGTGCCCCATTCACTGCCAGAGGAACAAAGGGCACATCGATTGAAATGGTGCCAAAAAATGTTAAAACACTTTGAAAATGGGACTTTACGTAACGTCAATAGCATCACTACAGGTGACGAATCTTGGGTCTATTACTACGATGTCCCAAAAAATCCCAGAACAAGGTGTGGCTGTATAAAGGTGAGGGTACTCCTGTGACTGTGCGAAAGTCAAGGTCAGTAAAGAAAAGGATGATTGCAGTATTCTTCACTAAACGGGGCATCCTGACTCGGGTTGTGCTATAAACACAAAGGACAGTTACTGCGAAGTGGTACAGTGAGACTTGTCTGCTTCAGATCATCCAGGGTCTCAAGCAGCTCAACACTTGGCTCTTGCATACGAAGAAAAGTGGCAGAGTTGGTTCAGTGACTGGTTTCGACGTATGAAAAAGTATATTGAGTGTGGTGGAAAAAAATTGAAAAAGTCTAAAGCGTTCACTCACATTGCAAAACTTTCCTAGTGCCCTTTGTAATAGCAACTTCTGGCCCAGTGAGGAAAGCAACGGAAAACTACCTCACTCCTCATGTTCCTAGTACGTCTCTTCAGTGCTGCCTAGGCTATCAATGACAGTAGTTTGTGGAGCTGTGGAGGATCTAACCAGCCTTTGGGCTGAATACGCAACTTACACTTACACAGGAATGCAAAATGAAGACATGACAACTCAGTTATAAAAGCTGAAGCACTAGACGCCAGGGAAACCTCGATCATTGGAGGAAGATCACTTATTAAAGACGTAGAGAGACAGGAGAGCAGAGGGAATCTGGATGAAACGGAAATCGCGGGAGCTTTATCAGCATTCTGAAAGGATCACCGATACCATAAGGAAAAGAGGATTAAAATCCTATGGCCACATTCTCATAATGAACAATGAAAGTCAAGGACAACTGGCTTAGTGAAATAGAAAAAGACCTTCAGGAAATTGGCATCTCAGGAAATTGTTCAAGATCGACTCCAGGTCAAAAAAGCAGTCAACAACCACCATTTTGCTGAGAAAATGAATACCAGGACCAATAAATCATGAACTGAAGAATGGAGGAAAAAATTCAGAGCTCAGAAGAAAAGATTTTGGAAGAAGAAAAAATCAACATAAGCTAAATAAGTTCTGCCGCGCTCCACAGATGAGCAGAACGCTGTAAAAAAATTAGTATTTATAATTACTGGGAATAAATGAGATGGTGACAGTGTTTCATATTGAAAAGGGACTGCGACCTTTAAAGAGAAAGGTGTCATTAATTAATATATTTGAAATTAAGGGGGATGTAATCGGAAATGCAATCTTGTCTTTAGAAAATTAAAACGATAGTTATTTAATTAGAGGCGTGAAATTTTCTTTGTGTATAGACACATCATTGTAATAAATGAATAAATATTGATGGATGGTAAAAGGATAAAACTAATTTTAATTATCGGTAAAGGGCAAATTTCACTGAAATAAAATAAAATCGAATGGCCTTCTGAACTCAAAATTTCCAGTAGTGTGGAATTGAATATGTTATTTAAGGGCGTCCAGATTAAGACGGTATAGGTTGTAAAGAGTTGAGGAATTGCATAAAATTGTCCTGCTCCATGGTTAAATGGTTAGCGTGCTGACCTTTGGCCACAGGGGTCCCGGGTTCGATTCCCGGCAGGGTCGGGAATTTTAACCTTAATTGGTTAATTTCGCTGGCACCGGGGCTGGGTGCATGTGTCGTCTTCATCATCAATTCATCCTCATCATGACGCGCAGGTCGCCTACAGGAGTCAAATCAAAAGACCTGCATCTGGCGAGCCGAACTTGTCCTCGGACACTCCCAGCACTAAAAGCCGCACGCCATTTCATTTCTTTATTGCATAAAATTGTATAAATTGCTTACCTTACACCTTAAATACAGACTTATAAATGTACTAGCAATTGTACCCGTGCTGCGCTACGGTATTCCAGATTGTATACGGATATCGAAGTAAATTACTGTACATGACGTTAATAATAAATTTTAAATTGCATGTAAATTGGCGTTATCCGAGAAAAAGCATAGGGAGGTCCGCAGACGATGTTTCCAATGTAAAGTGCGAGTTGTGGAGTTGTGATGCTAATGACAGGTGAACTTGTCTACCACAATTCATTATGTTTTAGAAACGTTGAATAGGGTGAAATTTGTGTAAGATTTTCACACAGTGCATTACTTTTCCGATACTTATGGGACAGCTTCAAACATGGAATTTGGCTCACATATGGCTACTGGGTGGGCCAATATTCGTGTAGAATTTGATGATCCCATCTTTCCTATAAGTGGATCAAACCATCAATTGTACGTGTACAAAGTGCAAAATTTAGGTAAATCCAGAAATAGAGAAAAATGTAATGTATAAGGGATAGAGATACGACAAAAGGTCATAGGACCGAAGTTGTAGATCACTCCAGATTGAACGGAGATCGTGCCATCCGTTTTGTGATACGACTTACCGTTTAGCCACGAAATACATCTAAAGGAAGGACTGCACCGTCATGAAAATTGCCTCCAGATTTCGATATTTTTCGGGGGTAAAAAATAAATTTTTTAAACATCTCGTAAATTTTCCGTCGGTTACACGCTAAAAGCTATAATTTTGCAAAATTTCAATTTTCTAACTTGTTTGGGAGATTGTGCTGCGATCTTGATATGGGGGAGTGGGTTAAAACTCAGGACTTTAAGGAAACTTTTAAGCCCATAAAACCTGTAGGTTCTGGATAAATATCATCGACTGTGTTCTTATGCAGGTTTGAAACTCCCAGCATGTACCCCTCAGAGAATTATGAGAATTTGAGCTTTTCTAGGGTTCCTGAAGTCATCAGGTTGTCTGGTACCAAGTTTTAAATTTCTAAGATGCCTAGAATGGTCTCACTAACTTAAGTCTGTTTTCATTTTTATGCCTTAATTTATATATAGTACGGTATATATAGATCGCGCCAAACAGACTTCCATTTATTAGTGTGGGTAATATTTTACCCGCTTCCCTAGTGGTTCTAGAGGCGTCTTACTCCCACAGTACATTTTCCAGGTAGTAAGTCTTACGTGAAAGTCATACTGGAACATACACACGTCCATTATCTCGGTCATTTCTGACAACTTATTTTTTCACCCTTTCTCACCCCCCTATGCCAAAGGGGGCTGAAGTTAGACTTTAAACACCCGAAAAGTTACTATTCATCTCAGTGACACGGAAAACTATGGATTCGGCAGTATACTCGATTACTATTATATCTCACTCCCCCTTCCCCCACCCTAAAGGGGGCTAAACTTTGAGTTAAAAAAAATCGGAATGTTACTATTCATCCCAGCGACCCCGAAAAGTATGGATTCGACACTACTTTCGATGATTTGTATATCTCATTCACCTTTGCCCCCCCCCCGCCCCTAAGGGTTCCTGGGCTGTCTTACCCCCACGTGGTTTGTCTCCTGATACTAAAAATCCGGAGTGTACAATTCACCTCGGCAACCCCGAAAACTATGTATTCGACACTATTTTCGTTTAATTTTATATATCGCACTTCCTCGCCGCCCCCACCCCAAAGGGGGTTGAACTTGAACTTAAAAAATTATCCGGAGTGTCACTATTCATCTCAGCGACCCCAAAAAGTATGGATTCGACAGTATTTTTGTTAATTTGTTTATCTGACCCCCCTCGCCCCCCGCCCCTAATGGTTCCTGGGCTATCTTACCCACACGTTGTTTGTCTCCTGATACTAAAACTCCAGAGTATACAATTCACTTCGGCGACCCCCGAAAGCTATGTATTCGACATTATTTTCGTTTAATTTTATATATGACTCCCCCTCGCCCCCCATGCGAAAGGGAGCTGAACTTTGACATTTGAAAAATGGGTAGTGTCACTGTTCATCTCAGCGACCCCGAAAACTGTGGATTCGGCACTTTTTCTATTAATTTTATACCTTGCCCCCCTGACCCCCCACCTCTAAAGGAGCTACGATGGCTTTCCCCCACAATGCTCGTCTCCAGATAGTAAGTCATAAGTGTCCCAAGTTTGGATGAAATTGCTCCAGTGGTTTAGGAGGAAATGTGTCATTTACACACACACATACCTGCATACATCCATTTTTATATTTAGTAAGAAGAAGAAGATTATGCTTGCTTTATTATTACATAGAGAAATTTTATTTTGAACACTGCGGAGATCTAAACTTAAACTGTATATCCGAAGAAATTATTCGAATCCAAGGAAAGAATATTACTTCGCTCGCGACATGCCCAATCATGAGAATGGCTTCAATAATATTAGTCATCAGTTTCAGAGTCGTGTTCACTGCAGAGGGCAAGATTATTATTCTTAAGAAGGATAATTCGTGCCACAATCACCCGCTCTAAGATGTTCGAGGGTACTCCAGGTGACTCCAAGTCTTTCGAAGCTCTGCCGTGTAGTCGATAGACCTGTAATGTAGAACATCGGGTAATTCTTGTAAAAGTTGCTTGTTGAAAGAAATGAATGACATGATATATGATAGCAAGAATGAAGAGGATGAAATCCGGTGCCGGCACATATGCCACTCCTCTCGAATAGCTCAAAACTTAACGTCCCGATCCGACGGACGAATCATCATCAACGCCGTCATATGCCCTTACACCATATAAGACCAAAAACAGCTTCCTACGTCCTGGACGTAAAATGGCTCCTTGAATATTGTGTTCTCTACCTATCTTATGTACGTTGCCTAGTGACAGCGACTCTATGCATTTAATCTTGGTGACAGCACGTTGGATTGTCATATCTCAATGCACGTTTTACGATGGTTTTTCGTTCATAACTCACCAACGAAAGCGAAAATGAAAATTCCGGCTTCGAGGTGCATTCGGACACCTTTCCATCTACCTATTTTCAAAATTTCAGATCTCTACGTGCTGTAGATTTTGCTGGGCATCGCGCACAGACACACACACAGACAGACAGACAAACACTTCCTTTTATAATATTATGTATAACACGTATATTTTACATAAATAACGTTGCTTATGCCCCTTCAGGCTGCCTGTCTGAGGCAGTAAAGACGTGCTCGTTTCACCCGGAAAGACATGGGTTCGTTTCCCTGTCAGGAAGCCGAAAAATTAAAGATATATATGTCACCTTCCCGAGGTGCACATAGACCTGAATCCAGGTCAAAAGGGACAGGGCGTATAACTTACCACCTTTCCCAATTAGTTCCGAGGTTACGGATAGTGGAAGCCTTTACCTTCCACCTCTCCTAGGGATTTCATTGCCTGTACGGAGATGACTTTTGCTTTTACTTTCCTTGCCCTCTAATGTATTCAGTAAAAGGAAATTATATAAACCAGCAGAAATGTTTATTTACGAATGTAAATGTAGACGACCTGTATTTTCCAGAAGGAAAAAGGGCAATGTTTTTCGATTTACTTTACGTCACGCTGCAGGTAAGTAATTGTACACATACGCGCTCACTGCACCGTCGCCTTTGTTATAAACTTCTCTTAGAGCAGCGATGTGATGGTACCTTTTCAGAACACGTACGTTTTATTATTCGAGATACATGTCCGATTTTTTCCTCATCAACTAATCACACAAAAACTATGAAACATACGTCGCTTCTCGACGTGATCTTCCTGCAGCCGTACACATTTTTCACAACGTCGACGTTGCGAACGATTCTTTAGGGATCTGTTTTGACCCTGGAAAATCGCTGAAGCAATAGCGGCACAGCTAGTGAATGTACGGCCACGGAGAGTGTCTTTCACCGTCGGAAACAGCCAAAAGTCACTAGGAGCCAGGTCAGGTGAGTAGGGAGGAGGAGAAATCACTTCGAAGTTGTTTTCACGAAGAAACTGCTGCGTTTCCTTCGCACCCACCTGGAGGATACTTTTATAATTTTCAGGTCGTCATGCACGATTGTGCGCACTGATCTCACGAAAATGCCAACTTTGGAGGTGTTCTGTTTCATAGTCATTAAGTGATCCTAAAAAACAACTTTCTCCACTCGCTCAATCATGTCGTCAGGCCGGCTTGTGCGTGGCCGAGATTGCCCTGGTCATACGAGGTTCTGCTTCCTTTGAAGTGTCGCACCCATAAACGCACATTAGAGACATCCATGACACTATCACTACACGTCTCACTTAATTGGTGATGAATCTCAGTCGGTGTCACACCCCGCAATTGGAGATAACGAAAGATTACACGCTGATCTTGTAATGAAAACGTCGCCATTTTAAGTATCAAGAACAGTCCTTACTCTCACCTCTGCCGCTAGGTTATTTGTGCAGTACAGTGCTGCCATCTCTGTCACGCATTGGTAAAGTGTACCCGCTTATTTTAAAACAAACTGCATGTTTCTATCTATTTCCAGTTCTGAGAGAAAGAAAGTCGTAGGTGTTATAACTTTAATGCTCCTTGTAGACTATTTCTCTTTTCGCAATGTTGTACCTCATTCCAAAATTTTGAAGAAAAATAAAATGAAATATTGTCAGGTGGGAAAGAAATATTGTCCAGACTATCTCCTTGGCCGTAGTAAAGAAAGAACTTTGTAAGACTGAGAGACTGGAAAGGTTAGGTATGTAAATGACAAGGGTACCATACCAGCAGTATTTACCTGCGAAAAAAATGAGGAATCATGTCACACATAGGCCTATTGCTCGACTCACCTGTTCCATTAATCCATGGATTACAAGCACTGTCACCGCGTAGTTAATCGCAGTAATCTCTCCAGCTGAGTCTGATTAATGAACGGCTGGCAAGTAGCTGCTCTGAACAGTTAATGTACAACGTGACAGAGTTGGGTTACCATTTTTTCAGACTTCTCTAACAGTGGTGATGGTGGTTACTACTTCCTTCTTTTTCTAGTTAACACGAAGGTTGGTGGGTAACATGTGTGTTTTTCAAGCGTTCCCTTTCCTCGGTCAACAGCTTCAAATGGCAATAGCTGTATTTTGCCTTTAATGCTCACTATATATTATATTATTTAATTTCCCTTGATCCTTCCAATTTTCGGCTTTCTCTCAAGAGTGTGGTGCACCAGTCAGAATGACGAAGCAAATGGAAGCGAAACTATTTCTTCTCCTATTTAAGGGGAGTATAAATGACTTTGCGCCGGCCCCGTAGGGTATGGGCAGCGAGCCAGCCTCTTACACGGACACCCCGGGTTCGATTCCCGGCCAGGTCAGGGATTTTTACCTGGACCTGAGGGCTGGTTCGAGGTTCACTCAGCCTACGTGATTAGAACTGAGGAGTTATCTGACGGTGAGATAGCGGCCCCGACACCTCGTAATCTGCAGGCCATCGGGCTGAGCAGTGGTCGCTTGGTAGGCCCTTCAAGGGCTGTAGCGCCATGGGGTTTGGTTTGGGATTTTAAAAATGACCTACTCCGTAATATTACATTTGTTAATTTCATGACCCATTTTCTCAATAAGTATTTCATGCAACTTATTGAAATTCACTGGTTACTTATTGCTTCGCGTACTTACTCCTCTAGCTTGATTGCAGTATTCTAGGAGTTAGGATAGATTTTTCCTGTTGTTTTTATTACAATTTTTACTTACAGGTTTGTGCATTTTACTGCAAATATACAACCTATCCTACAATCCCGGAGGTGTAGTATATCGTAAGGGTATTATAAATGAAATGTAAAATATTCAAGAATCTATCTCCTATAGTTCCTGAGAAAACGGGTTATTTGCCTGAATTTGTTTCACAAATTGCAATTAATAATTCATTTATGTTAAAACTCGCTTTTTAATAGAAACAAAAGCTAAAATGCACCAACAATGTAGTCTTCATCATGTTCCACATTATCAGAGTGCATCCTCTTCCTATTCAAAGAGTTTGGCAGCGAAAAACAGCAAATAAGGAACCTAGAAAGTAGCGAGAAAAGAACAGAAGAACAAATTGTACGTGTGTATATTTTCATTTTTATTGCAGCCAATGGCCAATAAATACGTATACAAATTAATTTTCTTAACCATATCTCACTATAGATCTTGTTCGTTTCAAACAGTCCTGTCGGTGATATCTCCCACATTGTTTACCACAAAGTTCACAAAAGCAGTATTCATCCGGCGAGTGAAAGGACATTATTTTACATATACGATGATGAAATCCATGCACAGCAACCCGAGTCACTGTGTGTCTAAGAGCATAGTTGGTTTGAGTCCATTCCTTATTTATCATTGCGTCGGTGCAATAAAATTCCTCCCAGATATTTGCCCCTTTCTCCTTTCTATCATTTAGGTGGTTTTTCTTTTTGAAGCTTTGGTTGTTGGCAGATGCAATCTTAATTTAAGATCCTCGATGAAGAAAGTTTCCTTTGTAAGTTCATAAACTAATCTTGTAGGAGTAAATTTTGAAACGGCTAGTGTCCTTTTCAAGAACGTAATGTTTCGAGTTCTCTGGATGTAAGGTGTGTCCAAATTAAATGTATGCCGTATGTTTCGATCATGGTCTTAGGATCCAGTAATAAAGAAGATTTACAGATAGTAACAGACAACCTGGAGGAATGGGCAAAGGAAAATGATTTTCCTATTAACATTAACAAGACGGTACAGATGGTCTTCAGAAAGGATAACATACTTCTCAGAAATGAGAAACTGGAAATTGTATTTTCATTTATGTGCTGTTGTGCTAGTGTACTATTGAAAATGTGTGTTAAGCATTACACTTTATCATGACAAGAGCAAAAGGAGGGTTCAATAAAGTAAAAAAAAAAAAAAAAAAAAAGGAAAAGGAGATCAGTACTACAGAACTTGTCCTGGTGTATCAGAGGTTGCGAGTGAGGTTAGGAATGAAAGGTCACCCAGTAATTCAGCTCCACACCCAACGTTTTCGTTTGTGACTCTATCAGTCAAGTATTCTTAGGAATCGATACCAACACCACATCTCAAATGCCCACATTTTCACTACATCGGATTTTCGCAGGGTCTATGTTTCTGACCCATAGCTTACAACAATTCATACAAAACTTTTCACAAAACGCTTTCTAACCTCCTTTGATGGCATAACGAATGGAAGAAGAAGAAGAAGTGATGAAATGGAATGCTTGTGTTATTGTTTTTATTTATGAAGTGAATTCCATCAGCACTTAGGAGTCAGTTCCCTCAAGAACAAACTTGCCCTATAGATTTGATAATTTGATTTCAAATCACGACAGGGTGAAACTTGTTGAATTTCATTTCCTATTAATTTGAAACCGTTGATATCATCATCATCATCATTATCATCATCATTATCATCATGTCAGTTCTCTGATTTGTTGAGATCTGTATGCAGTCTTACTGCTGTCCCTGAATTATTGAACTATATTAAGATATTTTTTCTCTAATGAACTTAGATTAATTAATATATGTGATTTCTTATGTGCATATGTGTGTTGATACGTTGTAATGATTATATTTCAGGTTGGTAATATTTGCTTACCTGTTCCAAGAATTTTGTGTTTAGGCCTACTTTTAGACGACGATTTTATCTTGAATGTATGTTGCCATGTGTGTCTGACAAAGATACCATTATCGAAACTGGACTATTACAGGAGACGACTTATTAAATTATAATTTGGCACAATAAATTAAGTGGAGATGTCAAACTTATTAGCACCTAAGGAGATCTCTTACGGTGTTTTAACATGTAAAACTGATCGCAAGGGTTTAAAAGTCGCGTAAGCGCTGGTACTTAATTGAAGCCAAGGTCGGAGCCAGCGCTGCGCTGCGGCGGACCAGGCGTACTACGCCAGTGAGATCACTTCTTCTTCTTCTAATCGTTCTTTTGATGGTGTAAGATGTTAGTAGACGCTTCTTTTTGAGAAAGATACCTTCGCTTGTCTAATGCGGGCATTTACTTCTCTCGTACATTTTCCAATACCTTTTATCAGACTCCCTAGATTATTTTGATTGCTTTAGTTGATCTAATTCTTCTCCATCTATCAACAAATTGGCAATTTGGTCACCATCTCTTGTACACGTCATTATCTTGGTCTCATTTTGTTTATGTTTGTACCGCACCTCTCGTTTATCAATTCGTTCATATCTTTTTCATTCTCAGTTTTCAGTGCTATATCATCTGCAAATGTAACTTGTATGCAATGATCGTTGGTAGCTAAAATTTCTTTATGGATTCTTCTATACGAGTGTCAGATAAGAAGAAGAAGAAGAAGAAGAAGAATATCCGCCTCTGTGGTGTAGTGGTTAGTGGGAATAGCTGCCACCCCCGGAGGGTTGCGTTCGATTCCCGGCTCTGCAACGAAATTTGAAGAATGGTACGAGGGCTGGAACGGCGTACACCAGTCTCGGGAGGTCAACTGAGTAGCGGGGCTTTCGATTCCCACCTCAGCCGTCCTCGAACTGGTTTTGCATGGTTACCCACTTCTCCTCCAGGCAAATGCTGGCCGCTTACTTGCCTCTTCCTTGTCTATCCCTTCCGATCGTCAAGGCTACTGTTCAGCATAGCAGGTGAAGCTGCCTGTGCGAGGTACTGGTCCTCCTTCCATATTTTATCCCCAACCCAAAGTATCACGCTCCAGGACACTGCCCTTGAGGCGGTAGAGATGGGATCCCTCGCTAAGTCCGAGGAAGAACCAACCCTGGAGGATAAACAGATTAAGAAGGAAGAAAATAGTGCGGTAATAATAATCATCATCATAATAACAAATAATAAATAAATAATATTAAATAACAGTGGTGATAGGCCGTTTACAATGTTTGTTTCCACCCTTTGTTTTTCTATTAACGTTGACTGGTTTTTGTAAAGGTGGTAGAGTATTCTTCTGTCCCTGTAGTCTAATTTCAGACTTTTTAGAATTTCAAACAGGACTTTCCAGTTTACTGTTTTAAGGGGAGAAATAATTGGGTATCTTTTCCCTCATAACACTAATAAGAAAGGGAAAATGAAGAGATAAAAAATTAGAGGTATCGTGAAAGGATACCAATAACCCACAATAAGCTTGAAAATGAATGGAGTTCTAGAAACCTCAGGCCTAATTCCATCGTGGTTGGAAGAGAGTATGATTTGACCAAAGGAGGTGAGATAGGACATATAAACATGTAAGGAACCTTGTACAATGAAGTGTACACAATGCAAACTGAGCTCTGAGCCTATGGTTACCATCATACGCTCTCAATGCGAGATCATCTAGAGTTCTACCTCTTCCTTTCAACAGGAATTAGGTACCTAGATGTATTTAACCACCCTCACCCACAAGAGGAGTTTCAGTAACAGTGAAGATATACTTACCTTGAGGGAACGAGTGGGAACTGAAGAGAGTCTTCAAGTGCTTTCTGCACAACGAACTCGATACACAGCTAATGAAGATGAGTGCTCACTACAATGGGGCTACTGGATATGAACAACGTCCTGTCTTCCAGTGCCTCAGGATCATTCTTCAGCTCCAGGGGCGTGTTACAGATTTATAGCACGTGGAACGGGAACAAGAAATTCGGAAACTAATAATTCAGTTTGAATTTTCAATGAATTTATTATAAAGAAAGGAGCATGGCCGTGCATAGAAAAGAGCACCATTTCTATCAAATAAGTCAGTTCATAGCCGAGGAATTCGCTCCTCAGAAGAATTGGGAAAATCAGTATATAGTAACATGCTTTCCTACTTATTATTACATTTGTATCGGTGTGCAATGCCTTCTATCAGCCCTGCAGAAAAACGGAAGTCAAAATTAACGAACAGGCGTAAAATTAAAATGCTTGCACACGTTAGCTGAGTCCATAAGATTATTATTACTATGAATTACTGTCCACTTCGGGCGGCATAATTTAACAGATATATACATAAAAAGTTATTATATTAATAAAACCACCTTTCCAATACACATTGCCCTTTATATTTAGGATAAAACCATTTAATTACAAGTAGGACATGTTTCGCTCAATCTTAGTGAGCATCATCAGCTATAGATAACATAATCCATGGTGGGTCAGGGCCCTGATCCTGGTATATATAACGAAAAAACGTCTAAAATACATTGATAAAATACGAATTTTAACCATTTAAAAATAATCAATAAGATTATATTATGTATATTAAAATAAATATTGATCACTAAAATTGCTTAAAATGTAAGTGGAATGAATGACATGAAATGTTACTATACTATGTAGTGATTAAATGTTCGTATAAATCAATGACCATATTAATCTTCGCTCAATTGCATTAGACTGTTTATGATTAAAAACAGTTATTCACATAAAGGTGAGCTCTTGTAATGAACTATGATGTTGTTTTTTAAAATAAACATGATGAATCCTAAAATCACATATATTGGTTGAAAAACGAACTGCACTGATGATAAAACGTCGTCTGGATCGGCGTAAATAATCTTATGGGCCTTCCTCGTGTTGTGTTTCAAATATTATTATATTTTGTGTAGTAGTGATAATATTGGGCTTCAAATGGAGAACTACTGATCTCCTAGGTGAAATAATATAAATCGGGTGTATCCCGTGTATTAATTGAGGGGAGATTAGTCCCTTGGTTGTTTACTGAGGTTTGATGGTCATTGACTTGCTGCTACGTGTATATTAGTATAATAACTTCTTATTCTGAAATCCAATACGGTTTTACAATGAGATTAATAACTTGTAAACATATATACATGTCATAAATCTTGAAAGTTTATTTAATTTTTACATTCTACAGTTACTTCTATCTTCTCTTGTCTACATTGTTAGTTTAATCATTTACGATAGTACAAGTCCTGATATTATTGTATCCGTTCAAACCACAACCACTTGTGCTATGAGGTCCAATCCAGTATTTTTTACACTTTTTGCTATAATTCCTTTGCCCCTCGTGTCCTCTAAAATATTAATTCGATTCAATGTACAAGCGATATTATATTTTGATATATTTCTGGAACTCAGGCGATAGGGTAAAGGTCACCTGCTGTGTTAGTGCTGTCTCACAATCCGAACGGTGGGGAGTTGTACTTTTAATATGGGACCCAACTAAATATGAATTTAATTAATTAATAAATAATAATAATAATAATAATAATAATAATAATAATAATAATAATAATAATAATAATAATAATAATAATAATAATAATAATAATTGTACCGGATGGTATACCTCTACGCCGCACATTCGAATGTTCCGCCTTAAAGTACTCCTCTACAGGAGAAACAGTGAACTTAAAACTGGATCTACTTAAACCTTTCTTCTGAAGATGTCACTGTGTGAATTTCGACGTGTTTTGTTTACTATTTATCAAGAAGTTTGGACATTCTCTCATAGATGTCACTGCCTAAAAACTGTGATCATGCACTCTGGTGCGAAGTAAAGGAACTTTGTTGAAGAAATTTTGTACTCATAAGTTCTTGTCCTTACTAAATTTCGTTCTTTCATTTGTGGGTTGGCAATATTAATCTTTTCTTTCCGCCAGTTTTGTAGTTAGCCAATCAATTATTTCTGTAATTAATTTTCAGCCAATCCCGTATATCTTCTTCGATTTTGTGTGTAACTGTGTAACGTAGCCAATGAAAGCCTGTGGGTGTGTCTTAATTATTCATGAAAGGTCTCGAATCTTCCCCGAGGGTATAAAAACTGCTGATTTTCTTGTCTCTCGGTCACTTCATCAACATCTAACTTAGTGTATGGACGTGTAGCAGGAGGTGGGAAGCGCCTCTTTCTTCAGGCAGCAGTTCTTCAGTAAGGTAATGGCCGCTTAACATCTTTTTCTTGCTAGCTCAGCAATTTAACCCGCGGGGAAGGTCCGAAACCTTCACCATGTAACCTCTCTCCATAAACATGTAAATTTCTTCCTGTTGATGTAATAACTTCATATATCTTTAACTGCAAATCGGGGATAGAGAGTGTTTTACCCTCTTGAGCTCCCCTTCATTTTTTCTTGAGGTGACTACGTTTTGGTAGCCGATTTTCTACTCTTCCTTAATGTGTTAAATTTATTCGGTATACGAGTCACCTCCGTAGTTTGGGAATAGCCCCTGTTTCATCGGCCTAGTGCCTCTTAGGTTTAAATAAGTTTCATGTAGGAGTGCAAATTCACGCCTCCATTCAGTTTTGCATTTTGGGCCATTTACTTAACCTATTCTTTTTCTACTAAGGCCCAGTAGGTTGGGTACAAGATACCCCCGTTTCATTTTGTGTAAGTTGTGCCTTGATGGCAATTTAGTGTAAAGTCTGGTATTGCTTGGAAAACTGAGAGCGGGTCAGCTCTTTTAAGTATTGGAAATGTGCCTCTAGGAGGCTTGACATTGCTAGGTGTGAGCAAGTGCTCCATGTTATTAGGGGATTTCTGCCCTTTGGTAAATATGTGTTTGTGAGCTGAGAGCTCAGAAATTATAAAACTTGGGGCTTGAAGTTGTCTCTAAATCTTGGCTTTTCCTGGTCTTGTACCTGAGTGTCGGTTATTTGTTGACATGTTGTTATTTGTTAAATTTTGAAATTCTATGTGAAAATTGTTAAGTTTTGCTATTTTCGAAAATATAACCTTCAATGCAATTTTAATTCATATCTCGGATTTGTAGTTAGACCCATTCACCCCGGCACCTTCTACCACCTCTGCTGTTCCACAGATACCTCGGAACATAAATAATAATAATAATAATAATAATAATAATAATAATAATAATAATAATAATAATAATAATAATAATAATAATAATAATAATAATAATAATAATACGAATTGCAATCAAAACTGGTCTCCACATCTCCTATGGAAGAACGCAACACATGGACCCCAAGTGTACACATTTAACACCACCAGCGACCAAATATGACAACATTTTAAAGGTCAAACAATACCAGTACTTGGGTGAAATTATTGGTAATTCAGGCATTGAAAAATCAGCCAACAAAATGCACCCAGGAAAACTACATAGAGCATACCTAATCATCTTGAACTTTTAGAATAAGAAATCAATATCCACAAAAGCCAAATTCCGACACTACCACACTGTTGTCTTCCCAGAAGCACTCTACGCAACTGAGACATCGTCACTCTCCATTAACATCAAGGACATTGAGAAAATTGAACGACAGATACTGAGGAAGATATTCGGGCCCAAGTTTCAAGAGGGTATATGGATGGGAAAAAGCTCGGAAGAACTCTATGCATTAACTGAGCGATTCATTTCAGTCGCACGCAAACGGCGTATGAAATTTTATGGACATCTAGCACTAATGGATGACTCACGAGTGATAAGAAAATATTTTGTATTTTCAATGGAAACCGACAAACCAAAGTTCGCTGGCTAGTGGATACACAAAAGGACCTCGCAGAAGTCGACGTTGATCGAATGGCAACCACAAGGAATACATACAGACAAAAGATCAACATCCGTAAATATAAACCCAAGAATCCATCTGAGAAAAGCTTGAAACTCAAAAACTCATGGGCAGATAAAAGACTGCGGACCCATAGTGAAAGGATGAGGAAGTTTTGGGAAGACAAGAATAACAAGAAGATGAAGAATACCAGTGCTATTTAATGGTTCCACGTGTTCCTTAGGGGTCTAAACGAATATAGTATATATATAATACGAAGCTGATCAATATATTAGGAAAAACAAATACAAAGTATTTTGGGACGGGAGCATCATGAATGTCAGAAATTTGGCACATAATAGGTCAGATGTCGTTCCATGGGAACGCACTGCCAAAAAAGTTTGCATGTTCGATTTTGCAGTGTCCTGTAATTCAAATATCCGGTCACCTTATCAAACAAAGCTGCAGAAATATCGAGTTCCAGCACAATCAGCTAATGGTCAGTCGGTGAGGACCATGTAATGGTAGTACCAGAGACTGGAGTAATAGGACTGCTACATAACAACCTGAAACAGTTCCTGAAGAAGCTTCAACTGCCGGTCTGTCTGATCGCAGGCATCGAAAAATCTGTAACTCAGTTCATGCAGAAATATGCACAAGTTCCTTAATGGAGGTTCAGAGAAAATTTTCAAAGTAATCTAAAGCATGATTGCGGTTGATAATTTTTTATCCGTGAAATTATATTGTAGTACCGGTTGGGACAACTGAAAGCAAAGTAAATAATAATAATAATAATCCTAAGGGAAATGACGGAAACATTACCACCAGGAATAGGACTGAAATTAGGGTACATGAAAGACAACCTTATTTTCTCACGCCTAGACTTTGCCGACGACCTCACTATACTAACAGTATAGAGGAAGCTACCCACAACCTACAGAGCCTTCATATTATAGCAGCTAGGGATGGCTTGAAGATCACCATTATGACGACTGAATTCATGACCAATATCAAGGAAACCCCTTCAACAATACCACTAGAAAACATCACTATCAGAAAGGTCCCGGCGGTCACGTATCTAGGAGAGTGGATTTCTGCAAACCAGAATGGGAATCTAGCCATAAACACCAGAAGCACAAAGGTTGAGAAGGCCTATCACTCCTGCAGAAGCATCTACGCATCAAAGTAGCTCTCCAACAACCTCAAACTCAGGCACTAAAATAATCAGTTCTCTACGCACCTCAGTGTCTCATGATCACCAGGAAATGTCCTCTCAGGAAACTAGAACTCAAAGAAAGGAAGACCCTGGGGAGAATACTGGAATCCGTAAGAAAAGAGGGAGACACCTAAAGAATTCGGCACAAGGATGAGCTAATCAAACACCAGGAAGACATCGTTAATTATATAAGAAAATGGCGCCTGGTTTTCTATGGGCATCTAACCCGCATGAAGCTCTGCAGACTTACCAACAAGATCTTCGCTGCGGCAGACAGAGTGATGTACCCTCTCGAGCTCCCCTTCATTTTGGTTTGAGGTGACTACGTTTTGTAACTGTTTTGCCTTCTGTAATGTGTTAAAGTAATTTTTATGCCAGTCACCTCAGTAGTTTGGGAATAGCCCCTGTTTCATCGCCCTAGAGCCATGTAAGTTTTTAAGTTTATATTATCTTGGAGCACAGTGTACGCCTCCATTAATTTTGTGTTTGGGCCACTTATTTAACTTGTTCTTTTTTCATGAAGGCCCCGTAGGTTGAGTATTAAATACCCCTGTATAAATCATTTTCAAATTGTAAGTTGTGCCTTGAGAGGCCAGTGATTGTAAGTTGATGTTGCCTTGAGTAGGCTGGGAAACCTGAGAGCTTGTTAGCTCTTTTTCAAGTTTTGTAACTGTAAAGTGTGCCTCTGGGAGGCCAGATATTGTGATTTAGGGAGCAAGTGCTCTTGAATTCGTGGATTTCTGCCCCTCACTAAATAATACTTCTTCCTTTTGTAAAATTGTAAAACTACGGACTTGAAGTCCAGAAATTTGTAAAAATCACTAATCTTGGACTTTCAAACTCTTGTTTCAAGATTACTTTTGTACCTGATATGTTGTTAAGTTTGCTTTTGGAATAGAAATATAACCTTTTAAAGTTTTAATTCAATTTTATTCAGGAATAAGTGGATCTCTTCGCTAGAGGCAGACAGTTTTGATTCTTCTGAAAAAATTGTGCATAATTTATTAGGATACGCTAGCCGCAAATATTTAAGAAAATATTTTAGAATATTAGTGCACAGTGAGAAATTTTGTAACTTCGGGCATGCTTCTCTTTGAAGTTATTTATTTCCGTAACCGTTTGATTTAGAAGGCTGTGGTTATCACTAATCTGTTTTAGAATTAAGTGTGAAGATTTTCGGGTAGTCATAACAAACACTCAAATAATGCTAACTATGGTCCAGTTTGTTTTTAAGTGTTGACATGGGTAAATGTGTGAGTGAACTTTGTGTCTTACTTTGATCTCAGTTTCAGAAAATTGACTTTTTCTTCACATGTCACATGAAGTACACAAGCTAAGGAAATAATTTTTTTGACAATTTATAACGACAGTTTTTGCTAAAATATGGAACATTTAAAAGTTAATAAATGTACACTTCATTCCTGTTCGGTGCCTAATGGAAGGTTGTAATTATCAGTGGTAAAAATGTCGAAATGTCAAAATAGTTCCTGCGATGTTCGGAGATCCTTTCTGTGAAATTAACATTACCAAGATACGGCTTTCTCACTCCCCTTAAGGGTAAATTTATTATACAGTATTAAAGGGATAAGAAATATTCCGTAATCATTTATCCAAGTAGAATAATTCTGGATTAGTATTGAAGTCTGTAATCTAGTCACATCAGAGCTTAATGTAGCAGAAATATCAGCTTACTGAGTTTGGAAGAGGTGGCATATTTTGTAGGAAAAAAAAGAAATTGGTTCATTCCATATATTTCAGCTTCTATGGAGCGAAGTTCTTATCTTATTGGCCAATCTTTTGAAAGGCAATGAATTTCCATGGTTCGAATGCTCTGTTTATTCAGAGAGTATCGTCATCCTTTATAGGAAGTAGAAGAGTGAGCATTATATTCCATCCTCAGCGATAGTGATACCTTAGCGAACGTCAGCGTGTTATCCTACAACAGCTCACTGCGGTTTAGAGTGGACTTCGTCATCTTCAAAGAAACCTTTACCGAATCAGTAAGGATGCAATGGTGCATCGTGTGTAGGGACTGGAAGGAGCAGAACATCAGTGTTGGCAACACGGTTCACAACATTCAGTTGTGAGCTTGCATTCGGGATGTGGTTAAGTTCCAATGCCCTTGAGATGGATTTTCGTGGTTTTTCATATTAACACCAGGAAAAGTCTGGGACTGTTACTTAATTGAGGCCACGGCCATTACCTTTTCCAACATTGCACCGTCAAAAACGTTTTCTGTGACTTTACATCACTAGAGAAAGTAATTTTGTCTTGCAATAAATCACATTTCTTTTGAAGGATCAAGTAAACGGTAAAATTGCGAAAGACGTCGTAAGCGTTAAAATCATACAGAAATATACAGTACCGAAGAAGACGTTGTAACCTCCAACCTAACAGAACATAAAAAAGCAAATTCCCATTGATATCTATAGAACCACTATTAATAGAACAAAATTATACCTAAGATATGCTTAGTCTGTTTCCTCTTGTATTATTGAGTATCAACGACTAATGCGAATATTTTTTTAAAATTTCAGCTTACACATGATGGTCATTTGTCTCGTCATTTTAATAAATAAGAATGTTATCCTCTGTAATTGCCCACCAGATCATCGTATTGTGCTTCCACTAATATCTCTGGGATATAATAAAAGGCATGAGTCAAAGTTTACAACCAAAGGTAAGATTTTAGTTATATGTAACTCTTCAAATCATGATCAGAACCAAGTGATATACAGTTTTACGTAAAATTATAACCATAGCGACATGACTTTTCATTTATGAAATTTGGATACTTGTGTGAAGATATTCCTGCAGTTATTATAAAATCGTAATAATAATAATAATAATAATAATAATAATAATAATAATAATAATAATAATAATAATAATAATAATTTCATGTGGCTATTTCTAGCCGAGTGCAGCCCTCGTAGGGCAGACCCTCCGATGAGGGTGGGCGGCATCGGCCATGTGCAGGTAACTGCGTGTTATTGTGGTGGAGGATAGTGTTATGTGTGGTGTCTGAGTTGTGGGGATGTTGGTGAGAGCACAAACACCTAGCCCCTGGGCCATTGGAATTAACCAACGAAGGTTAAAATCTCCGACCCGGCCGAGAATCGAACCCGAGACCCTCTGTACCGAAGGCCAGTATGCTGGCCATGGAGCAAATGAGTCGGACACAGTAATAGTAAAACAGTAAAATGTATTTTGAGAAGACTGCGTTCATGATAACATTAAAGAAGCCCCCTCACTTGTTGAAGTTAGGAGACAAAAAAAAGGACACTTATACTCAGCATGGCCTTACTTCTAAATTGAAGTTTCGCGAAACAAATGAGCATCGACTATCCTCTGTTGCCAGCGCGCTACGCCGGCGAGAACAGCTGATGCAATACGACCGCGGTAAACAGCCCTTGTAAATTGTGATACCGTACTCAGAAAAACTAATGAATATGGATTAAAATCAAATTCACAAAACTACATTTTTTTCTTTAAAAAATGCTATTTTTTTCCGGGCATTGACCGATGTGGATCTTTTGCCCCTACTGGCACCATATTGTATGAACCTGCGTGTAATTGGAATGGCGGTAGTGTGGAATGATGTGTGTGAGGAAAGAAATATTAAGGACGTCACAAGCACCCAGTCCCCAGGCCAGGGATATTAATCATTAAAATTAAAAACCCCTACCCGGCCGGGAATCGAACCCAGGACCACCGGGTGACAGGCGGACGCGTTGCCCCCTACACAGCGGGGCCGGAAAAAACTACAGTTACTAACAACATCTGACATTAATAAGAAGATATATTATTAAGAATAAAAGAGAATGAGGAAATTAAGCATCATTCACCGCTAATGACTAGCACAGGAAGGAGGTTATGGCCTACAAAGTGAACACTCCACTGATTTCAGAGTCACTGGAACCCTCCAACAATATAAAAAACACACTAATTACTGAAGGAAATTATAAAAGATCGCGAACCGTACTGAATACCACGAATACCACACACGCTGAGCAGGAGAGTTTAACCACGTGGTGAATGTAAATATTAGAGATGGCAACTAGGTTTCGAAATCGTGCTCTGCCGATATAAATCGATATGAATGGCAGCTTGGGATTGGTTGGATGTCTATGCTTCAGCGCATAACCACCAGACAGAGCCAAAATCTGCCAAAACGTCAATTTAGAAGTAGAGCCGTACGGAGTATAAGAGCTTTAAGTATTTCGGAGGAACATTGCAAGATAATGGGTCGGAAAAGAATGCCATTAAGGAGCGGGTGAGGAAAATGGAAATCGCATTTCAACTACGAAGGAATTCGTATAAAGAAATGTTCTATCTTATGGGGGTAAAATTCAGTCATCTAGACACTGTTGTTAAACCTGAGTGTCTGTGTGCATCGGAAACATTGGACATGATTGGGAAAGGTAGACTTGAAGATATTCGGAAGAAAGAAAGAAAATGCTAAGAAAAGTTCTGGTTCCAAATTTAAAAACTTGACAGAGTAAACTCAAACCTAACCAAGAACAGAATGAGTGGTTGAGCTGATCAGGTTACAATTCTATGGACATTTATTGGGGATGGAGAATTACAGACTAACAAATAGAATCTTCCAATTATTCAGGAAGAGGAAGACATACCTGAAATGGATTCGAGAAGTGAGGCTGGACTTCATGAAGATGGGTGTTTCCGGGAGATTATATCATGGACAGAAATCAATTTAGGCAACTCGTCAAAAAGTTCCGGGGTTGCCAGGAAACTGTGGAAACGCCAGTGAGAAAAGAGAGGTCGTGTACAGAAGAGCAGAAGAAGGAAGTAGAAGGACCGAGAAGGTTAAAAATACTGCAAAAATTGTCAGTCGTGGTCCATAGACTGCCGAAACGAAAATTTAAAAAATGTAGCTACTGCACGTTTCATTCCATCTCAGCACGTCGGAATGTGGGCATTTTGGACTTAAAGAGAAAATCTCCAGCGTCGTAGCAAATTTATCTCCACAAGTCCCTCGATTTATAAACACCCCGCCGCAAGAGCTAATCAATTGCACTGGGATTCATTCGTGAATCCTTGGCCGCGGGAGGCAAGAACCTAGCCACCGTATGTACACTCAACCACTCAAAAATGGCCAGCAAGAAATATTTAATTTTATACATTTTCGAAACGCGAGGATATTCCTAAATTGTGGATAGCCGGTAGCAGACGATACTTGGAATTCTGCAGTCTCATAATAGGTTCATCCTATTTAAAGCACGAGGATTTTCGAAGAAAGTCATCTTCTGCGAGGCCAAATTTTCTGCGTTTGAGTGTACTTGGTCGATTTGTTCTTTTACTTGAAGTTCAGATATTGACGTCAGATTGACTTTAGTGACTTAATATCAAGGACCGAAATCAATTTAGAAAATTCATCAAGAAGTTCCGTGGTTTCCAGCAGACTGAGGAAACGTTAGTGAGAAAAGGGAGGCCCTATGCAGGAGAAGGAAGTAGAAGAAAGGATGAAAAGATTCTGACTGAGTGTGAAGGAAAAACACTTCTAGGATGGCTGAGGTGGGAATCGAACCCACCACTACTCAGTTGACCTCCCGAGGCTGAGTGGTAGAGAGTGGTGGCAGAGCCGGGAATCGAACCCGGACCTCCAGGGGTGGCAGCTAATCACGCTAACCACTACACCACAGAGGCGGACGAGTTGGATTACTACGACGTGAAAATGAAAGACTGGCAAGCTATACCGTCGGCATCTGAAGAGTACAAGAGTTGACCAAGGGAGGTTGGATAAGAGAGATCAAAGTGTGAAGGCTGACACAAATAAAACCATTGTCAGAATTAACCACAGGCTCCCTGATCGCCAACCTACGGTCGCAAGTTGGGAATCCTGAAATGTTGCCCCGTTTAATTTCCCCTTAAAAGGGTACCACGGATGAATTCTACGTCCCCTTCCACAGAGGAAACCAGTGGCTTCTGTATCTCAATAGAAACCTTGACCATAAAGATACTGGAGTTTCACGTTGTCAGCGTGAATACATCCTCAGGCGTATTGTTTGAAATTATTGATAGGGTCCGCTGACTTTCATATCAACCAAGGGCGTACGCAGAAATTATTTTCGGGGGGATATTGAACATTCGAATTTGAGGCCTTCTATGAAATAATGTTGGGTGAATATTGTGAAATTAGAAGCACTAAATGTCCGCCTCTATGATGTAGTGGTTAGCGTTTCGGGTTCGATTCCCGGCTCTGCCACGAAATTTGAAAAGTGATACGAGGGTTGGAACGGAGTCCACTCAGCCTCGGGAGGTCAACTGAGTAGAGGTGAGTTCTATTCCCATCTCACCCATCCTGGAAGTGGTTTCCTACTTATTATCCAGGCAAATGCCGGGATGGTACCTGAGTTAAGGCCACGGCCGATTCCTTCCCTCTTCCTTGTCTATCCCTTCCAATCCTCACATCTCCCCCACAAGGCCCCTGTTCAACGTGGCAGGTGAGGCCGCCTGGGCGAGGTTTTGGTCATCCTTCCCAGTTGTATCAACCGACCGAAATTCTCACGTTTCAGGACACTGCCCTTGAGGCGGTAGAGGTGGAAACCCCCGCTGAATCGAAGTGAATAACCAACTCTGGACGGTAGACAAATGTAGGAAGGAAGAAAAGATGAAACGACTTTCGTGAAATTGTTTTTTGGAAAAATGCTCCGTTATGCGTGGTTTGTCGCAAACTTATTGCCAACACACGAAATCTTCAATTATGAAGTGATATTCCCAGCCATAAATATAACTGTGGAAAATCTGCCTCCGGGCGATGCTCGTGGTGTGCGAAATCCTCCGTGCGATGGTCGTGGTATGCGAAATCCCCCGTGCGATGCTCGTGGTGCGCGAAATCCTCCGTGCGATGGTCGTGGTGTGCGAAATCCTCCGTGCGATGCTCGTGGTGTGCGAAATCCTCCGTGCGATGGTCATGGTGTGTGAAATCCTCCGTGCGTTGCTCGTGGTGTGCGAAATCCTCCGTGCGATGCTCGTGATGTACGAAATCCTCCGTACGATGCTCGTGGTGTGCGAAATCCTCCGTGCGATGCTCGTGGTGTGCGAAATCCTCCGTGCGATGCTCGTGGTGCGCGAAATCCTCCGTGCGATGCTCGTGGTGTGCGAAATCCTCCGTGCGATGCTCGTGTGTGCGAAATCGTCCGTGCGATGCTCGTGGTGTGCGAAATCCTCCGTGCGATGCTCGTGGTGTGCGAAATACTCCGTGCGATGCTCGTGGTGTGCAAAATCCTCCGTGCGATACTCGTGGTGTGCGAAATATCGATGTCTTGAATGTTTCTACGATCGGTGTCATCCAAGGGAATGCACCGTATATCCATGAAGCAGTAATATAAGAATGAACTTAAAAAACAATGTAATCCCTGAAAAATAACACTAATTTGCAGGCTATGTATAGTAAATTCCATCTCTTGGCACAGGCCAGAGTAAAGTGTAGCTTCCACCGAAGTCCCTGTCAATATCCATGGCTGTGACAATATGGAAGTTGCTGGGGTATGTGTAGTGCTGAGTAATGACATTCAGAGCATGACCAGTGCATCTTAGTGTTATGAAAGGTGCTGCTCATAGGGTAAGTCGTGCTGCAATAGTACTTTCTGACCCAGTGAGGAAAGCAATGGCAAACTACCTCACTCCTCATCTTTCTTAGTACGCCTCATTTTGGTGCTGCCATTGGTTTTTGGAGTTTCCTTATAACCGCATAACCTTTGGTGGTGATATATGAGGATCCAACCAGCCTCTGGGCTGATGACCTAACAGACAGACAGATATAGTAAATGCATAACATGAAACCCAGTTGTAAGTTTACAATTAACATAAAGCCCTTGTATCCACTAACTTGATAAGAAACATTCGAATAGTAATCATCAATGGATATAAGTACATAAATGAAACGAAAAAAGAAAAAATTGGGATCTGAACATGAGGCCCAGAAATGCCAAGCCTTGGCCAAAGCCGCTGGGCCATCACGTCATTTGGATTTGATACACGATAAAAGACAGATAAAGCACGTCTAAAACTTTGACCGTCATTTCTTGGAAACGGTCGAGTGCCTACGGATAAGCCGAAACAGGTTTTTCCCTTATTTCGACCCCTCTTTCTCTGAGTGAATTTTCTGGGAAATCGGATTGGTACACTTGGGGGGTTAGTCTCATTAGAACGAAAATTCTTTGATACAGTTCATACAATATTGAACCGTAGATGATCAAACCTCTCTGATCAGAATACCGAGCTGATATATTATCACACAGCGGTTTCTCTAGGCGCATCCTTGATATGTTCTAAATATTAGCAGCAAGTGAGAAAGAACATGGAGTCTTGTAAGTTTTAAGGAAGATCAACATGTACTAGCTTCCTTTTATTTTACTTTTGAATGACTGCATATTATTGAAAATGCGCTCCTCAATTTTTTAGAGACAAGTGTAGAACTTATCTCAGTTTTGAGTTATTTATTTTAGAAAATACCTGATCAATTTAATATGATAGTAAGGCAAGAAAAAAATTAGCATTACTGAAGTGCCTTCTAGGTGAAGAGATGTGTTGAATCCGTCAGATGTGCTTTTGTGGGCTAAAATCTGAAGATGGGCACATGTCACATTAGACATTCGCACATCCATCAAGAGCAGTGATGGATGGATACTGTTGGAAGCTTCATACATCTTCTTTTCTGTAGAGAAACGAGAGATATTCGTTTTAACACGAGAAGAAGAAGAAGGAAAGGCGAGAGGAAGATAAAGATTAAAAACTTTGCTTCCTGTGTCTGCTTTTGAGGAACTTTTAATCTTGATAAGCTCCGCAAGCGGGTCGCGGTGGCTTTATGACTCTAGCATTTAAAAAAAAAAAGATATTTGTTCGTGGCGTCGACCTCTACAGATCTTTTGCCACTATTTTCACCATTTGAAAGAAACCTGCGTGTAAGTTGAATTGCGGAAGTGTAGAGTGTTGTATGTGAGGAAATGAACGTTAAGGACGACACGAACACCCAGTCCCCAGGCCAGTGATATTAATCATTAGTATTAAAATTAAAAACCCCTGACCCAGCCGGGAATCAAGCCCGGGGCCACTGGGTGACAGGCGATCGCGTTGCACTCTACACCGCGGGGTCAGGCATGGCTCTAGCATACTATCCTAATAAAAGACGAGGAATACGGAATGAAGAAGTTGGTTTAATTGAGCATTAAAATTTCCTGTGTCTCTTTAACAGGAAAGACTTAGCACGGTGTGATATTATTACGAGTCAAGCTGTCGAAGTCCTATGTATTGTATAAGTAAAATATATAACAGGTAAGTCCGAAAACTGGCTGTTATTCACTTATTTTACAGTGATGAGTAGCGGGTAAAGCACTGGCATCCTTAACGATAAATAATAATAATACTAATGTCCGCCTCTGTGGTGTAGTGGTTAGCGTGATTAGCTGCCACCCCCGGAGGCCCGGGTTCGATTCCCGGCTCTGCCACGAAATTTGAAAAGTGGTTCGAGGGCTGGAACGCGGTCCACTCAGCCTCGGGAGGTCAACTGAGTAGAGGTGGGTTCGATTCCCACCTCAGCCATCCTGGAAGTGATTTTTCGTGCTTTCCCACTTCTCCTCCAGGCGAATGCCGGGATGGTACCTAACTTAAGTCCACGGCCACTTCCTTCCCTCTTCCTTGCCTATCCCTTTCAATCTTCCCATCCCTCCACAAGGCCCCTGTTCAGCATAGCAGGTGAGGCCGCCTGGGCGAGGTACTGGTCATACTCCCCGGTTGTATCCCCGGACCAAGAGTCTGAAGCTCTAGGACACTGCCCTTGAGCCGGTCGAGGTGGGATTCCTCGCTAAGTCCGAGGGAAAATCCGAACCTGGAGGGTAAACAGATGAATAATAATAATAATAATAATGATAATTTCGTGTGGCTATTTCTAGTCGAGTGCAGCCCTTGTACGGCAGACCCTCCGATGAGGCTGGGCGGCATCTGCCATGTGTAGGTAAATGCGTGTTATTGTGGTTGAGTATAGTGTTATGTGTGGTATGTGAGATGTAGGGATGTTGGGGACAGCACAAACACCCATCCCCCGGGCCATTGGAATTAACCAATGAAGGGTAAAATCCCCGACCCGGCCGGGAATCGAATCCGGGACCCTCTGAACCGAAGGGCAGTATGCTGACCATTCAGCTGACGAGTCGGGCTTAACGATAAATAATATGCATATACGTAATTTCAATTAGGTTTTATTCCACCACTTAACAATCAGTGTTCTAAAAATAGAGAATTTTAAAAACAAACAATTTGATAGACACGCTGAAAATTACGAGAACTTACGTAAGTATTGAGAAAGTTCCCCTTATTCATCTCTCCTAACTGGGCCAGTCATTGATGGTTCTTGTTCTTTCTTGACTCCTATGGAATTAGGTCTGTGGGGCCCAGATAGTCTCATTTTCTAGCCTTCAAGTGCTTCCCGTTTTATTATCAGCTTCATTCACAATTGAGAAATGATAATTTTTCTACTTCCAACTCCGAGTATTTTTAAGAATTAATGACGCATCACATCATAATTTCCATTTAAAATAAGTATAATCACTATCGTAACCTAGAATTTTTCAAACTGCCATGGGTTTGACTTTTCCAATACTGGTTTTCTTATTGGAAACAAGACGTGGGCAACAAAGAATTAAACTACTGAATATACCGAGCTCGATGGCTGCAGTCGCTTAAGTGCGGCCAGTATCCAGTATTCGGGAGATAGTAGGTTCGAACCCCACTGTCGGCAGCAGCCCTGAAAAATGGTTTTCCGAGGTTTTCCATTTTCACACCAGGTAAATGCTGGGGCTGTATCTTAATTAAGGCCACGGCCGCTTCCTTCCCACTCCTAGCCCTTTCCTGTCCCATCGTCGCCATAAGACCTATCTGTATCGGTGCGACGTAAAGCAACTAGCTCGGTAGCTGCAGGCGCGTAAGTGCGGCCAATATCCAGTATTCGGGAGATAGTAGGGTCGAACCCCACTGTCGGCAGCCCTGAAAATGGTTTAATATTATTAATTATTTAATATAATAAAACATATTTTCACTAAAATACCATGATAAATTCCTTGTTATTTCTCCTTTTTTATTCTTTAACATGAAGCTCAAAGACTTTCACACAGATTCGTTAGCTGAAAGCCCAGAGAAACAAGTGCACTGCTCAGATGATAGCTGATTTCTGAGCCATAGATGGTGAATTCGATCCCGGGTGAGTCCAGTGTTATTTAAAGGTGCTCAAATACGCCAGCCTCGTAGCCGTATATTTACCAGTAAGTAAAGGAACTCACGCGGGACAAAATTTCCGGTACCGGGTGAGTTGGCCGTGCGGGGTAGGGTCGCGCAGCTGTGAGCTTGAATCCGGGAGATCGTCGGTTCGAGCCCATTGTCGGCAGCCCTGAAGATGGTTTTCTGTGGTTTCCCATTTTCACACCGGGCAAATGTACCTTAATTAAGGCCACGGCCACTTCCTTCCCACTCCTAGGCCTTTCCTGCCCTATAGTCGCCATAAGACCTATCTGTGTCGGTGCGACTTAAAGCAAGTAGCAAGAAAGAAATCCGGTAACTAGGCGTCTCTGAGAATCGCATAAGGGTTTAGTGGGACGTAACACCCATAGGTCCATTACTTCATCATTTCCCATTTCCTCCTGATGTAGATATAATGTGAAACCACCTCTTTCTAAGTTGTATAGACATTCAGTATGCTTTAGACCAGCGACGTAGCCATGTTCTAACATAGAATCTCTTGAGATCTCTGAAGTTAAGCAAAGTTTAGTGTGGTCACCAGTTGGATGAGTATTTCATTCTGTTGTCTTCAAGAGTAGTGGAAAGGATACGACCTTCCTACCTCGAGTAAACTCAGGATTAGGACACTGTATCAGTTGTCTCTGGTCTGGCAATAACTAGGTCTTCTTCTTTTTTCTACCACTTTTCTCACACCTGTGGGGTCGCTGGAGCGAACTGTGTCCACAAGAATTAATCAGAGGTGATTAAAATCTCCGATCCGGCCGGCAATCGAACCAGGGACCCTCTGAACCGAAGGCCTCAACGATAACCATTTAGCCAATGAGTCGGACCTGGCAATAACTAGGTCAAAAATGTAAATTATGGATAAGGCCCCTGGTTATTTTATTACTACACACTTTAATGCGTAGTACAGAATATTCCACTGAAATTGTTCCATTTAGAAAGTAAGAGTGACCGCAGAAGTCTAGTAAGCTTTCCCTCCCACCCCCACTCCCGCCCCCATTTGTTACACTCTAACTTAAACGTTTTTTCCCTTATATTTGACTGATGACCAGGCTTCAATCAATACTGATCTGCATTTAGGGCGGTCGCCCAGGTGGCAGATTCCCTATCTGTTGCTTTCCTAGCCTTTTCCGAAATGATTTCAAAGAAATTGGAAATGTATTGAACATCTCCCTTGGTAAGTTATTCCAATCTATAGATGAAGACGCATGTGTCTGTTTCACTACTTGTATTTAGATGGCGTGTTGCCATCACAGTTGATCAGTTCTTCTTCTTCATATTCTTCTTGTATTATTATTACTACCAGTTACCCGCAAATCCACACGCGTGGATTTTGTAATTTGATCAAAGTAATCGTTCCTCGGCACTGTACTAAAGTATAAAAACTCACCGAAAAATTGAGTTTCATTTACCCCAGAAATTATTTGTAAACAACGTTTGTGGTTTTGCCTTTTGGAACTAAGTTAACCATGCGACCAAACACTGTACATGTGAGAATCAGTCTTCTCTCAAGTCGAAAACAAATAAAAATTACATGTTTCTTTATTTTTTGAAAGGGTTTCCAAATACCAATTCTCACATCTGTAACATCTTCATTTATTGAGATATTAAAAAAATCAACTTCTTTTTCACTTCTTTTCACCCTGTTAAGTGCCTTTTCTGAAAACAAAAAAATTTCCTATATTTGTAAAGGAGATTCCATACATAAAGTTTCATGACTGTAACATGTTAATTTTTTGACATATACTGTAATTAGGGCCTGTGCCGGTACTCATTTTTTAAATTCGCCCGCTTTTCCGCTTCTTTTCAGCCCCTTAAGTGGATTTTCCGAGAACAAAAAGTGCGTGTTTTTTTATTTTTAAAGGAGATACAAAATACCACTTTTCATGTCTCTAACAGCTTCAGTTTTTTAGATATACGTATCCTCATGAAAAGAATTCAACTCATATTTTCAACCCCCCCCCCCCCGTTAAGTTGATTTCCACCCCAAAAATGGGTGTTTTTATTTTTAAAGGGGATCCCAAATACCTATTTTCACGTCTGTAACCTTCAGTGTTTGAGATATAAGTATCCTCATGAATTTAATTCCATTTTTTCACTTCCTTTCACCCTCCACCTGCACCGTTTGGTTTATTAATGTTCCCGCGGTGACTTCCTCTATTACGCCGCGTTGGAGCATTAATTAAATATACACCTGTTTAAACTTTGCTCCGGCTACGAAATTCACAACATCGGGTCAAGGAACATACCTAGACTCTGTATTATATCATTTACGGATAATTTATCTGAAAACTGCGATATCATGTATGAACACGAGCAACAACATTGTGCATATTCGTTTCTCAGGGTAAATTACTTTCTTTGTATTCCCATATACTTTAGATAAGTCGTAGATTCCGCTGAAGAGTAGCTATCCGCTCAACCAGTCATTCAGTCTCCATACGTTAAGGAAATTGCCTGATCAACGCTTAGTATTTGACATAAATAAATTCAATTGATCCGTATATTATCTTATTACTACTTACTGTCAGTTACTTTAGGAATAGAAACGCAATATTAATACAATATCTAGTTTATTAGCATGCTAATATATTATAAAATGGAATATTATGCATCCATCGGCAATAAAGAAAGGAAAATCGTATGAAATTACGAAGATCATTCTTAAACTCTTGACTTCTGAGATAAACATAGTTGAAAATCTTTAAATTACCATCATATTTGTATACATTTATGTTAACCTTCAATAATATATCATATTTTCAGTGTTTAAGTTGATTCATGGGGAAAAGTAGGGACCAAAACTTTATTCATCAAGGAGGAGTGGAATATTTTCCTGTTAATATTGTTTGGGATTGTCTTTGGGGCATCATTTAGGTTTCATCTTTCTTTTCGGTCTATTTGTCCGAATTTATTTGGATACTTGTTTGGATTTTCACTTCTGACTCATCACGTTACGAGATAAGCATTACCTTGTTTAAATCTGGGTTCAAAAACACCAATGCAGTTATTAGCATTCCTATCATAGCCAAAAATGAATAAATTAAAACTGTACACCACCATATGTACATAATAAACCAAATATTCTTACTACAGAGTGACATAGATATAATAGTACGCCAGTCTAACCTGCGAAAATCGTGCCACGAATTCCTAATCATATGCCAATATATTTACTTATTCTCAAATATCTCTTCGCTGTGCCAAGATTTTGTCAAAGAAAACCGTTCTTCATATTAGCGTTGACGCGCTGAACTTCAAATATGTATATATGCGAGACTCCATTTTATTCTTGTATATTTATATTACGTAACGTATAACAAACACGTAACCTATCAATACTTTCAGCTTGAAAGTCACTACGAAACATATTATGTTTGGCTCAAGTCATACACTCAACTTAACATGGCCTGAATCCTTCACTTGCAGTGCTACTCCTAATATAAATATTATATGTAACACAGGAATTCGCAATTCAATCAGCTATCCCTTACTCATGCAACGAACAGAAAGCATATCTCCTCATTCTAACTACATCTTGCCACATTAATATTCCATTTCCTTCATATATGTATATACCTCCATATTTAAAAAACGTATTCATTTAACTCCATTTAAATAACCTCTGTGTTACGGTAGAAATACTTAATAGCCTGATTATTCTTTCATACACTGCAACTCCGTAATATATTTCAACATTTCCTTACCATACAATTATCATACTGGCCATGACTGCAATTCATATTGACCTCAAATATTAGGTTACGTCTCGTATCTCGCATGCATTTTCTATAACCACATCTGGTTTAACGTTTCACGGTCTGCTCGTATGGATTGGCACTAAACATGCACAAATGCTCAATCTGATCTTGTTTCCATTAACCTAAAATTATCTCATAAGCACCATATTTATACTGCAGAAATTGGCACATATCATCGGTTAATAATTGGCATTTATACTCTAGTATCCGTTCATTGGCACTAAATCTCTTACTTCTAGCACTCTTGCACTCATACGAAATATTTTTCATCAGTTAATTTCAAATTCAATACATTGCAACTCATAATACTTATCTCGTAACGGGATTTTACTGCTGGATTTCTCCTGGCCTAGGACATCTTGGAATAGGCAGCCCTTGCAGTCCAAAGATTACGTCATCTGCGGCTCCGGCTGGGAATCTTGGCTTGAGCTATTTCATCTTGAGCGATCAATTCCATCTGTTTAAGCTGACTCCATCTTGTCACCAGTTCTCATGAAATCATAAAACAACAAATATATGGTAGAATGCATATTTCACTGATGAATAGTAGGTTACTCAATACGTAATAATTGTCTTGTGATTCTCGTATTGGTCGTAAATATCTTTCTTAATTTGGAAATTTCTTTAATTCGGCCTAGTTTTTGTTAATTCTTTAGCTTAAACAGATATTGTCTCCCACTTGGAAACAATAAATTATGCCTTCCTTAGCAAAGATTTGCCGCTATAATACTGATTTCGGCAATGTTTGACTCGGCTGTAGTCTCTTTTCGCTTCTGAATTTGGCTGTTGCAGTAATAAATATTCTCCTTCAAATCTTCGCTTTTCCTGCCGATAATTTGCAGATGCAGTCTTCAATGATATCCGTATGTTATCACTTTAAGATTTAACGCTGCGCTAATCTTTTTCTTCTCCTTCAGTAAGTTGTGCTGATCTTCTTCAATTAGTAACTTTTCTTTTAAAGGTAGCCAAGAATCGGTTCCATTCAAATTTTATTATGGTCCATCATTATTTAATCTTGAGATTCTTTTCTTTGCGACCGGTCGATATCAATTTACTATATCTCTACTCTGTGCATTTGCACATTGCCTGAAGCTATTGTACACCATATTTGTCCACTGTTTCCATGACATTTACGGTCGCTAATGTAACGTAATGGTACACCACCCCTTAAGTGAATTTTCCGAAACCAAAAAATATATGTTTCTTTATTTATAACTAGCATATTCCCGCGGCTTCGCCCCTTAAATCCATTAAAATTATGGAATAATTCCTAAAGAAACACATTCCTCTACAAGAAACTAAAGAAATTATTAGCCTTCTTAAAACAACGCTACACCAAAATTGCTTTGCATTCAACAACAAAATCTATTGCCACAAAGAAGGGTTAGCCATGGGCTCAGCGTTAATCAGGTATAATGGCTGTACCGGGCGGTACACCTCCACGCCGCGAATTCAAATATTGCGCCAGTTGAAACCTCTCTACTGGAGAAACTCTGAACTTTAAAATCTGTATTACATCAAAGGTTTCTCGGAAGATGTCTCTACTGTAAATTTTGAAGTGTTCTCAACTATGTCTATTTCGATTTGTATTTGTTTGCTATGTAGTAAGAAGTGTGGACATTCTCTTCTAGATGGCACTACTTAAGAACCATAATTGTGCACCCTAGTGCGAAGTGAAGGAACAGTTTTTTTTGAAGAAATTTGGTATTTATAAGTTTGTTCTTTGTTAAATTTCTTTCAGTCATTTTTAGGGTTGGCAGTATAACCCTTCTCTTTCCGCTTGTTTTGAATTTAGTCAATCCCGAATTTCTCTAATTAATTTTTGACCAATAACGTATGTCTTCTCCGATATGGATATGTTGCTTTAAGCTATCCATTAAAGTTGAGGGGGGTGTGGGTACTCATTCTTGAAAGGTCTCGAATGTTCCACGAGGGTATTTAAAATGCTGATTTTCTTGTCTCGGGGCCACTTCATCGACATCTTGCTTAGTTTGTGATTATGTAGCAGGGTGCGGGAAGTGCCTCTTTCTTCGGGCAGCAGTTCATCCACAAGGTAATGGCCGTTTAATAACTTTATTTCTTGCTAGCTCAGCAGTTTAACCCTCGGGGCAGGTTTGAAACTCTTCTCATGTATCCTATCTTTAAAATGTAATAGACATTTGGTAACAATTCCGTCTCTTTAACTACAAATTGGGATAGAGAGTGCCTAACCTCTCGAGCTCCCATTCATATTGTTTTGAAGTGACTACGTTTTCATAACCGTTTTCCTTCTCTTCATAATGTAATAAAGTTTTCTTATCGTGTCACCTCCTTAGTATGGGATTAGCCCTTGCGTAAGCGGCCTAGTGCCAAGTGGGTTTTAAAAGTGTATTAGGAGTGCAAGCTGCGCCTCCATTCTATTTTGTATTATGGGCCAGTAACCTAACCTGATGTTGTATTTTCCTCATGTAAAGGCCCTGTAGGTTGGGTATCCTGTTTCTTGATGTGCCATAAGGGCAGACAGAAATGTAGTTTGTTGTAGCCTTGGATAGGCTTGTAAAATTGAGAGCGGGTCTGCTCTTTCCCTCTTCACGTTGTAATTAGGAGCAAGTGCTGCTTGTACATAGGGGTTTTCTGCCCTTTAGCTATTGTGGTGGTGAGCTGAGAGCTCAGAAATTAATCTTGGGGCTCGAAGCCCAAATCTTGTAACAATTGTAATTTCTTAAATTATTTTCCTGCTACTTGGTACCTGTTACTCTGTTGTTGTTATCTGTTGATTTTGAAAATAAAATATAACCTATGTTAAAGTTTTAAATTAACTTTAATTTCGTAAGTTGAGACCTATTCCACCCAGCACCTTCTTTCACCTCTGAAAATCCACAAAACATCGTAACAAGTGGTAGCAGAGCGTGGTTGAATGGGTCTCAGTTTAGCCCCTTTTGATGGCTAAACATTGTTTTCGTTTCGAACTCTGACAATTTTCTCAGTTGCTGGATTTTTTTTATTTTTCTAGAAGTTTTCTGTCACCATGTCCGGCTCTCGCGACGTCCTCCATCCCGGCTATTTGCGCAAGGAGGAATTGATCTATGAATTAACGATCAGGAATGTTCAATCTGGAGGCACGGTTGCGATAGACACCAATAAGTTAAAAGATTCCCTTGATTTGCCTATTACCATCCCGACTTTGGGAGGAAAAGAGATCGATGACGCTCTCTCCACGATCACGGATAATGCTACTGAGCTAGCATCTGTAGTTAGTTTTTTTTGAAGTAAGTGATCCATCCCCTAATCAACTCTAAAGAGTACAGGCCAGATTGTACCACTTTTATAATAGGGTATGTGATCTATTGTCCTTGAAGTTAAATGACCTTCAGGGTAAGGAAGCTAGCGCTGTTGCTGAAAATCTGTCTAAAATATCTAATAAAGTTAGCCAGTTGTTATCTGGATCTGCTATTCCGAAAACCGACCAGCCTATGGTAGTAAATATCGTAAGTGGGGAGGACACCTCTAAGGAGGAAGGAGGTAGTACTGCGGAGGCTACCCAACGAAAATCTGCCCCATTAGAAACTGTGTCCGATCGTCGCACGTCCATTCCACCCTTCGTGTTAAATAATCCTCCTTCTGAATCTGCTTCTCCGCCACTTAGGCCCCTTCCTACTACGTCCCCGGGTTTCAGCAGTTTGGCCCATCCTTTAGCAATGTTGTTCAGAGGTATTTCTAAGTTTTCTGTTAACTCTACCAGTGACGTAATTTCATTCTTAAGGTTTTTAGTTGAGTTTCAGGATCATGCCCTTGTTTTTTCTGCTTCTCCATGTCAAATTTTGCAGATCATTTATCCCTATGCAATTGGTGTTCTCTCCGATAAGATAGTTAGGGCAATTGCTGAACAGTCATCCATAGAAGACTTCCATGCCCATCTGTTGGCAAATTTTATCCCCGCCTGAGCTAGGCCATCGCTCATTCGAAAGTACTACTACCGAGTACAATGGTCGGATGAAAATTTGGCATACTTCATCCAAGACATTAAGTTTTACACTAGGGTATTTGCTCTACATTTCCCTGAAGACCAAATGGTACAGGCTATTGTGGAAGGAATTTCACCACCTTACAGATCATACTTGTGTTTTGCGTCGCGTCCGCTATGGCTGTCTCAGCCGAAGGAGTTAGATACGCCAATACCTTGCGTGTCGCGAAAGAACCCCGTCCATCCTCTAGTAGTTTTCGGCCTCCACCTCGCCGACCCATCACACCCCGTAAATGTTACGCTTGCGGGTCGCCTGACCATCTTCGAAATAAATGTCCATTGATCAAATCTAGTAGGAAAATAATGGAGCAGGTTCATCCCAAGGCTGCTTTAAATGCGGCGGTTTTCACATATTGCCAAGAACTGCCCTAATGCTAGCAGCACCCCCTCCTGCTCAACTTCTGGTGCAATTTCCACCAAGTCCCATAATAATAAGTGACTAGTGGCTTCGGCTGAGTCGGCGGACCCATCTTCCCGAGGCTCAGCCCCAAGCAAACATGTCGAAATTTCAGGGAAATCTCAGTCTTCAAATTTATCTTTTGAATGCCCCAAAGAATGTCTTAGGATTGCGGCGGATACCCCCGCACCTGTTCCTTTTCTCAAAATAAAATTGAATAATGAGCCCGTAACTGCTCTTTTAGATTCAGGCAGTGTTTGTTCAATTATTTCGGCTGAGTGGTATTCCAAATTAAAACTTATTTGTAAACTTCCTGACTATTGCTCGTCTTCGGTTCAATATGTTTCGGCTAATTCTTCTCCATTAGAAATTTTAGGCTCCTTAAATACCAAAATTCGTATTTCTAAATTTACTTGGAAAGTTAAATTGTTTGTGGCGAAGCACTTGTCTTGCCCCATTATATTGGGAGCCGACTTCATGTCCCATACTGGTCTAGTGCTCGATCTTCAGAGCAAATCGTGCACATTCATCTTTGCTTCTAATTGTAAAATCCCTTTACTTAAATGTAGTTCTGTGTCATGTTCATCTGTTTCGCCTACCCAGGATGAGATGTTGTTAGATCTTAGACATCTACCTGAGGAGCAGGCTGATAGTATTCGTAAGCTGTGTCAGTCGTTTCCAGAGGTTTTCTCGGATACTCTTGGTGTTACTGACCTTATTGAATACAAGATTGAGGTTACGGATTCCATTCCAGTCCGTTTTCCACCTTATAGGCTATCTCCGCCCAAAATGAAGGCTTTGAAAGAGATCATAGATCAGATGTTGAAGGATGGCATTATTCGGCCCTCTAAGTCGGCGTATTCATCGCCTATTTTCCTTGTTCCGAAACCGCAAGGTGGCTTCAGGCCTGTGATTGATTATAGGGCTCTCAATCGGAAGGTGGTGTTACAATCTGTGCCCCTTCCCGACTTTCATTCTTGCTTTTCCTGGTTCCGTGAAGCTAAGTTCTTCACCATCTTGGACCTCAACCAGGCTTATAACCAGATACCATTAGCAGAGGAATCCAAGCACCTGACAGCGTTTGCCACGGATTGGAATTTGTATGAATACAACCGCTTGCCTTTCGGGCTCCCCACGGGAGCAGCTGTATTACGAGACTGCTAGACAGGGTCTTCTCCGACATCAAGTTTGAGTACTTGTACCACTATCTTGATGATGTCGTCGTATTTTCGGAGACCTTCGAAGAACACCTAGATCATCTGCGAGAAGTTCTCAATCGCCTTCGTAAAGCTGGGTTAACTGTGAAGTTGTCCAAGGTCGCCTTCGCTAAACCTTCCATGTCATTCCTAGGGCATATTGTGTCGCCCGATGGTGTTGCAGTCGATCACTCTAGAACACAGGCCATCCGTGATTTCAAGCCTCCCAAGGACATCAAGGGTATTGCTAGGTTCATTGGTATGGTGAATTTCTTCAGGAAATTAAATCCAAATTTCGCCAATAGAGCGGCGCCCTTGAACTTACTACGTAGGAAAGGCGTCAAATTTGAGTGGGGACCTTCTCAACAAGCCGCTTTCGAAGACCTCAAATTAGCTCTCTGTAATGCCCCCATCCTCGCTATGCCCGATTTCTCTAAGAAATTCATCGTCCAAACCGACGCGTCGTCGTCGGCGGTGGCAGCAGTCCTTCTTCAAGAGACCGAACTAGGGAGGCGACCCATCGCCTATGCATCAAGGACACTTTCGGCTCAAGAAGCCAAGTATTCCGTCTATGAACTTGAGGGTTTGGCTGTCTTGGTTGCGCTAGAAAAGTTCCGCCTTTATCTGGAACATGTCAAGTTCGATTTGGAGACTGATAACCAAGCCTTAAGCTGGGTCTTAGGTAGGCCGCGTCGTACTGGTCGTATAGCCCGGTGGGCCATCCGAATTTGTGCCTTCCAATTTGATGTTAGGCATATAAGAGGTACTGAAAATGTTGTGGCAGACGGACTAAGCCGTATGTTTTCGAATAATGTAGAGCCCCTTGAACAGGTTCATAGTTCTTCCCCTCCCGAGTCCATACTACCTGAGGTTAATGCCATTCTGACTGATGCTCCCATGTTATTTAGGGATATTGAAAAATATCAACGTGAAGATTTAGTGCTGGCTCCGATTATGGAAACCCTTTCTTCTGGGGAACATGTTGTCCCTTATGTATTGAGGAATGGTGTTCTATGTTGCCCGTCGGGGCATGATAAGATGATGAAGGTAGTGGTTCGAGCTGTTCTTGTGCCCATGATCTTTAAGTACTATCATGAGACGCCATTTGGGGGGGCATTAAGGCATTTTTAAAACTCGTGAAAAGATCCGTGAAAGGTTAATCTGGAAAGGTGTGGACGGTGAAATTCGTGAACTAGTAAAGGCTTGTAAATCTTGCTTGCTTAGTAAACCCACCATGTCCACCAAGGTAGGCCTATTGTCTTCTAATCAAGCATTGCGCCCAATCGAACGCCTGTATATCGACTACGTCGGACCCTTCCCCCAGTCAAAGGGGAATGCCAACAAGTTCATCGTTGTGTGTGTAAATGGCTTCACTAGATTCTCACGGTTGTTTCCGACTAATTTGCTTCTTTTGGTCCGTGTCAATATATTGTGTCAGATAATGCGAAAGCTTTCACTTCCAATCTTTTCCGTAAATTCTGTTTCGATCTATCTATCTCTCATGTAACAACTTCTGCTTACTATCCTCAACCATCTCTGGCTGAACGGGTCAATCGTAATCTGAGGTCGGCGCTGATTGCATATCATCATGAAGATCATTCTAGGTGGGACACGTCCCTGCATTGGTTAGCTTTTGCTTTGAATTCGGCGGTTCATGAATCTCATAAGTTTACTCCAGCTTCCTTGATGTTCAAGTTTGTTCCCAACACGCCGCTCTCTAACCTTTGGTCTCTTAGTGATATTCTACCTGAGAAAATAGATCCGGAGAACATTAGAGATCTTTGGAAGAAGGCTAAGTCCAATCTTAAAGTGTTTCATGAAAAGGTTAGGGAAAGATACGATCGTGGACGGAGACCCACCAATTTGAAGGTAGGCGACCAAGTAATGGTCAAGAATTTTGTTCCCGTGGGCAAGCTTGCCCCCAGATTTCATGGGCCGTGTATTATTCTCGATTTTCTCACACCCGTTACCTTATTACTAAGCAATCCAGCCACCGAGAGGATATTTAGGGTTCACCTGTCGCAGGTGAAACCTGTGTAATTTCAGTGCTAACTTGCTACGTATAATTTTGAAAGAAATCTGAAGGATATATTTTTGGTTGCATTTTGAGGCCTACTGCCCTTGAAATTATCTCCTTTGTTTTTAAATATTCATTGTACAACCTCCCCTGTCAGTTAAACTGCTGTCCTGTCCACCTAGGCCATTACCAAGCTCCCGTCTCCTGCTAAACCACACCAGTGGCTAATTAAAATGAAATAAAAACGTCCACGCCGCTGGCCACTCAGCCTCACCACAAAGACTGTACCCTAAAATCATTATGGTCCAACAAAATTCTCCCGCCGAGATTTTAATGTTTCAGTGCCCCCGCAGCCGTGCGGCGCCGTACCGCCACTGTGGTTTTATTCTTCCAAGAATTAAAGTTTTCCTTTGGAATTCAACTACTACAACCATAGAGACATTTCATGAAAAGCTACTACTAAGAAATTCCAAAACTGGATTTTATTTAATCCCACATATATCCAATAACTTCTGAGACCTTCGACTACTGCAAAATTAGATTTCTCTCTTTTAAATTCTGCAAATCATCAGCAAAACTTGGACCTTTTGTAACAAAATTTTTGTTTTCTTCTGTGTCACCCCTTGGAAGGACTTTTGGGGGGGAGGGGAGGTTCTGTACCGCGCGGTACACCTCCACGCCGCGAATTCAAATATTGCGCCAGTTGAAACCTCTCTACTTGAGAAACTCTGAACTTTAAAATCTGTATTACATCAAAGGTTTCTCGGAAGATGTCTCTACTGTAAATTTTGAAGTGTTCTCAACTATGTCTATTTCGATTTGTATTTGTTTGCTATGTAGCAAGAAGTGTGGACATTCTCTTCTAGATGGCACTACTTAAGAACTATAATTGTGCACCCTAGTGCGAAGTGAAGGAACTGTTTTTTTGAAGAAATTTGGTATTCATAAGTTTGTTCTTTGTTAAATTTCTTTCAGTCATTTTTTGGGTTGGCAGTATAACCCTTCTCATTCCGCTTGTTTTGAATTTAGCCAATCCCGAATTTCTCTAATTAATTTTTGACCAATAACGTATGTCTTCTCCGATATGTATATGTTGCTTTAAGCTATCCATTAAAGTTGAGGGGGTGTGGGTACTCATTCTTGAAAGGTCTCGAATGTTCCACGAGGGTATTTAAACGGCTGATTTTCTTGTCTCGGGGCCACTTCATCGACATCTTGCTTAGTGTGTGATTATGTAGCAGGGGGCGGGAAGCGCCTCTTTCTTCGGGCAGCAATTCATCCACAAGGTAATGGCCGTTTAATAACTATTTCTTGCTAGCTCAGCAATTTAACCCTCGGAGCAGGTTTGAAACTTTTCTCATGTATCCTATCTTTAAAATGTAATAGACATTTGGTAACAATTCCGTCTCTTTAACTACAAATAGGGATAGAGAGTGCCTACCCTCTCGAGCTCCCACTGATATTGTTTCGAGGTGACTACGTTTTCATAACCGTTTCTCTTCTCTTCATAATGTAATAAAGTTTTCTTATCGTGTCACCTCCTTAGTATGGGATTAGCCCTTGCGTAAGCGGCCTAGTGTCAAGTAGGTTTTAAAAGTGTATTAGGAGTGCAAGCTGCGCCTCCATTCTATTTTGTATTATGGGCCAGTAACTTAACCTGATGTTGTATTTTCCTCATGTAAAGGCCCTGTAGGTTGGGTATCAAATACCCCTGTTTCTTGATGTGCCATAAGGACAGACAGAAATGAAGTTTGTTGTAGCCTTGGATAGGCTTGTAAAATTGAGAACGGGTCTGCTCTTTCCCTCTTCACGTTGTATTTAGGAGCAAGTGCTGCTTGTACATAGGGGTTTTCTGCCCTTTAGCTATTGTGGTGGTGAGCTGAGAGCTCAGAAATTAATCTTGGGGCTCGAAGCCCAAATCTTGTAACAATTGTAATTTCTTACATTATTTTCCTGCTACTTGGTACCTGTTCCTCTGTTGTTGTTATCTGTTGATTTTGAAAAGAAAATATAACCTTTGTTAAAGTTTTAAATTAACTTTAATTTCGTAAGTTGAGACCTATTCCACCCAGCACCTTCTTTCACCTCTGCAAATCCACAAAACATCGTAACAATGGCAAACATTTTTCTGAATAACTTCGAATACGTCTTCTGAATGGGCCAGCATTCAAAAGGAACCTTACACTGGAGCAGATAAGTAGATGACGTCATATGCATATGTATGATAATGGCATCACTAATACACATCAATTATTAAATACACTAAATTATTTACGCAAGTCCATCAGATTCACAATGGAGCCAGAAACTAACAAGAAAATAAACTATTTAGACATCACAATCAGCAGGAGGAATAATGCAACCTTTTTTACAAAGTATACAGAAAGTCCACTCAGACGTCGCGGGCTATTGACAACGAGTCAAACCACCCATACACACACAAAATAGCAGGACTGAATACAATGATACACAGAGCGATTTCCATACTAATGAGCACAACGGATTTCAATGAAGAGATACAAATCATGATACAAATCATTAAAAAAATCGCAAAAGAAAACAACCACCCTCCAGGCACAGTAGATAAACCATTAAATAAACTTAAGAAAAACTCCGGGAAACCACCACACATGACAAGAAAAATATGTGGTTCTCAACTACGTTAACAAGAACACATACAAAGTAGCTAATATTTTCAAGAAACAATGCTTAAAAGGAGCCTTTAGAACGAACAACACACTACAGAGACACATCAGCAAGTGCAACCAAACAAAGAAGACCCTTCCTCAGAGTCAGGAGTCTATGAACTCAAGTGCCAAGAACCTCACTGGAATGCATCATATATAGGTCAAACGAAACGTAATTTCCACACAAGATACAAAGAACACAAAATGTCGATCAGATATAATCGGCATTCACCCTTCGGGGAGCACATTTACGACTGTTCACACCATTTCACAGAGATCAACACAGATCTAAAAATTTTCACATCGAAAATAAAAGTAAATCACAAAAAATTCGAATGTAACCAACCTAACTAACCATACACACTATAAAAATTCCCCCCTCTTCGCTCTACTCACATAACATCTGGACAACACTTACTCGTTAAATTAGCTTTTATCAAAATAATAACATCTAATAGATGTTCTCTATTTCAATTCCCTACTTTATTTACATAAAATCATTAACTTGCATTCACCCAAATTATATAAAAGTACATTATGACATGAAGTAGGTTAATAACCTTCTCTTCCCTCTCCTGTGTTGAAAGAAGGTTCAACAGTGCTCCACGCGCTCCGCCCTATTCCCCCTCCCCTCTCCACGGTACAGTATACTAGATTTAAACATCCAGTAGGAGGGATCCACAACGATCCACACGCCTCCTTCCATGCTTCCCGTCCCCTCTCCGCGAGCAGTGTGCTATATCCTCTCCACAGTCCTGAAATTGTGTTTTATGACACCAGACTTAACCATCGGCAGTTTAGATAAGTACAGAAGTTTTAATTATAATAATACTTGTAAATTTGTTTTATTTTCTGTCAATACTGGTTCATATTATCACTAAACTCTATCATTGACAAGTTTACGCAAGGTAAATAATACTGTACATATGTAAGCATGTTTATGTGATTTGATAGAATCTGAGGATGTTCTTGTAGAAAGAAACATGTCATTCTTTGTATAATAGTGTGTATTTTTACAGGTTATGTTTATAGTGTAATAATTTATATTGAATTTGCAGTGTGTTTGACAGACTGAAATTTTTTGTTACATTCATCAATGCTTATACAAAATAAACTTTTCAATGATACTTTCAGGTTCGACATGATTTGGCGTGCTCTGTTAGGTCTCGCAGATTGTTTCCCACTCTACTGTGTGTCTTCGTTAACGTTTTCCCCAGTTTTAAACAGAAGCGAACGTTGATACGTTGCGCATAATACGCATACATCTCAACAACTGCAATGTGAAATCTTCACTCATGCAAAAATCTGTTCAAGAATGCGTCACGAATTACTAGGTATTGAGCAAGGATAGCACTATACAATTCCACTTACTGGAAGCCTCCAAAATTTCACATTCGCATGTTAAATGTTCAGATGCTTTTGAAATGGTCTTCGTAATGCTACTGCCCAGGACTAATAGCCGCAGACACACGTCACATAGAGACAGGCGCTACTTTGTGTATTTTAGTGGAATTTGCTCCACCCAAGGAAACATCAACCCATCTAAAAGGATCCATTGGTCCAAAATTATTCGCCCCGTTAGGGAGTCGAGTTATTTGCTGCCGCTCAGTGTTTATGCCGTTGTATGGTCTACTCTATTAACGCAGAGAGGTAATCCGGTCAGACTACAAATCCATATTTATTCTTAGCGTTTTTATCGCTCTGCAGGTCCCGCTCTTATACATACCGTTCTCCATTTATGTCGATCAAATGTGTCGTTAGGGGATATGTCGACTGACATTGTGTCCTCTTTCAACCGATCCAGCCAACGTTTCTCGGGTTTTCCACGAGAAAGGTTTCTTTCACTGAAAGTATTGGTCTCAGTCTGCTTATTCCTTCAAATAACGTGACCATTCCAACGCAGACGGGATTCTTGCATCTTGTTGTTGAAAGATACATCCCCCGCCACTCCTCGTGGGTCATCGTTTCTAACATGGCCCAGGCATGTGACATCCAGTGCCCATAGAAGCATATGCATCTCCACGACATGCAGAGAGTTTTAATTTTTCATGGTGGCTAGCCAGCAATCAGTTCCATAAAGAGCAACAACAGTATTTGCCTTCATGACGACAGGCATCAGTAATCACACAGGACTCCAGAGCCTTGCCTCAATTTCATCCAGGCAGTAATGACATGTGTGGGGAAGTGTGTCAACATCTGTACGGATGAGCAAGCCAAGATACTTGAATAGACCAGTTTACCAAAAATTCACATTTATCCATCATAATTTAAAAAAAGATATTTGTTCGTGGCGTCGACCTCAGTAGATCCTTTGCCACTAATTTGACCATATGAGAGGAACCTGCATGTAAGTGGAATTGCGGAAGTGTAGAGTGTTGAATGTAAGGTAAGGGTTATTCTGCCCGAAGGCAGGTCCGAACCTCCGCAGAGGTGTTCCTGAGCCGGAGTTTACGTGCGGTAGGGTGGCCAGTTCCTTTCCGCTCCTCCATTCCCTTACCCCCACCAACAGCGCGTGGCAACCCATCCAACTCCTGACCACGCCCAATGTTGCTTAACTTCGGAGATCTGACGGGATCCGGTGTTTCAACACGGCTACGGCCGTTGGCTGTTAAATGTGAGGCAAGGAATATTAAAGACGACACAAACACCCAGTCCACAGGCCAGGGATATTAATAATTTACAATTCAAAACCCCTGACCCGGCCGGGAAACGAACTCGGGGCCGCCGGGTGACAGGCGGACCCATTGCCCCCTACACCGCGGGATAGGACACCATAAATTGATATATCACATTTCTTATGACGAATGAAAATAGAGGACACTCATGAATAAATTGGAAAATGTTGGTTCGGAATCTGAATTCAGTGAAGCCGTTTTTACTGTGCGAGTGGGAGACTCAGATCGCCAAAATATGCACATTTCAAATCCTACAGTGGAGTTAGTGATCTTGGGTAGAAAAGTATATATTGTGCGAAAAGGGGGATGTGATTTGCCATCATATATTTTAAAAGTTGGTTTACGTTTCACGCACACAGACAGGTATTAGGTGGCGATGAAATAGGAAAGAGCTGGTAGTGGGAAGGACTTGACCGTTGCCTTAATAAAGGAATAGCCCCAGAATTTGCCTGGTGTTAAAATGGGAAACCATGGAAAACCATTTTCAGGACTGCCGACAGTTTGGTTCGAACCCACTATCTCACAGCTGGGCGCCCCTAAACGCATGGCCATCTCACTCGGTTTGCCTTCATAACTGAATAATAATGTTATTGGTTTTACGTCCTACTAATTATAATTTTAGGCCGCGCGGTTAGGGGCGCGCAGCTGTGAACTTGCATCCGGGTGACTGTCGGCAGCCCTGAAAATGGATTTCCGTCGTTTTCCACTTTCACACCAGGCAAATGTTGGGGCTGCACCTTAATTAAGACAATGGCCACTTCCTCCGCACTCCCAGGCATTTTCTATCCCATCGTCGCCATAAGACCTATTTGTGACGGTGTGACATAAAACAAATTGTAAACAAATAAAATAAAAACCATATTTTTATGGTATCCGGAGACAACAAAGTGACGGGATTTCGTCCCGAAGAATTTAATTTACTTGCCAATAAATCTACCGACACAAGGCTGACGCACTGTAGCACCTTCAGAAAACACCGGACGAGCCAGGATCGAACCTGCTAAGTTGGACTCAGGAGGCCAGCACTCTTCCACCTTCACAATTGAAGAAAGAAATAACGAAACCATTGGAGTTGTGAGACAACAAGTGTTGGCTTGACACTGATTCACACGTCTCGCACAATCGCAAGACCGACTGGTAGGTAATGCTACGGAGGTGTAAAGTTCACGCATGCTCAGGCTATTATTAGCCGTAAGGTCGCTAGACGACCATCCTGATAAGTTAGTTTGCAATATATAACATCAGTAATATTACAGTCGCGTCTACCTCTGTGATGTAGTTGTTAGTATAATTAGTTGCCACTCCAAGAGGCTCGGGTTCGATTCCTGGCTCTGCCAAGAATTTTGAAAAGTGATACGAGGACTGGTACGGGGCCACTCAGCCTCGGGAGGTCAACTGAGTAGATAGGATCCGATTCCCACCTCAGACATCCTAGAAATAGTTTTGTGTGCTTTCCCACTTCTTCTCCAGGCAAATACCGGGATGGTACCTAACTTAAGGCCACGGCCGCTTCCTTTCCTCTTTTATACCCATCGATTCTAATCTTTACATCCCGACAAGACCCCTGTTCAGCATAAAAGGTGAGGCAGTCGGGGTGAGGTACTGGTCCTCTTCCCCAGGTGTATTTCCAACGAAATATCTCACTCTCCAGGACACTGCCCTTGAGGTGGTAGAGGTGGGATCCCTCGCTGAGTCCGAGGGAAAACCAACCCTGGTCGGTGAACGGATTAAATAATAATAACTTAATAATGATATAGTAGTAAAAATAAGTGAGGAAAGCAACGGGAAACTACATCACTCCTCATTTCCCTAGTACGCCTCTTCAATGATGCCTAGATCATCTATGACAGCTGATGGCAGAGCTGTTGAGGATCCCACCATCGGAATCGCTAACGGACTGAACATACATACATAGTAAAGATAAATGAATTTGTCCATCTCTTTGGCTGAATGGTCACCGCATTGCCCTTCGGTTTATAGGATCCAGGGTTCGGTTCCCAGCCAGTTCGGAGATTTCAATCGCTTTGAATTAATTGTTCTGACTCGGGGACTGAGTGTTTGAGTCTGTTCCAATACTCCCCCCTTCATATTCAGACAACACATCACTCTACCAACCACCACACAAACACGCAATAGATATTACATCCCTCCATACAGGGTTGGCGTTAGGAAGGGTATCCGGTAGTAAAACAGTGCCAAAACCTCATGTGAAACGGAGTTCGCACCCGCGACCCTACATTTTTGGCAAAACCGGTGTTAGAGTAAGAAGAAGTAGAAGAAGAAAGATACAGTTTTATTCAATTCATTTTTTTATGTCATAGAGAATAACAGTTCCTACCAACATTCTTTGGTTCAGAGTCGACCTTGTATTCCGTTTTCACCCAAAATCAGACCTATGACGTGTGACGTCACAAAATGTCAGCGGGATACTCCCTTATCTGCGCTTTCCACCTTTCTCTACGTCAATGGAATAAACCTAAGTCTAATTGATTTTTTTTTTAACCTTTCTGTGTCTGTGAAAAGGGAGAGATGTTTTCACATGTTGAAAAAATACGCACACAGAAATCTTAATTAAATCCTACGCTATTAATTTATGAAAAGAAATTTGTGAAGTATGGCTTGGTCCTTTCACTACATCCCCTGGTAAACAGCTGGTCTTTTTTGGAACATAGTTGTGAAGCCATGAGAGAAGTAGGTCAGAAGTTCAAGTCCTACAGACAGTTCGTACAGTATTCTTATCACTGGGAGAGAGAGAGCAGTACATTGCTCACCTGTGGCCTATTACATTCTGAGCTGCTGTTTACATTTGATTCCGACCCATAAATCATTTGCTACATTACCCTAATAATGGGCCACTGTGCTGTAGCCAGAGCTCTCTAATGCTCATTGCAGGGATTGTGGAGGGCACTAGGTATTAAATAACATGCTAATGATGAGGGTGAGGACAGGTACGTCTGTTACTGAAGAAAGAAGAAACTTCCGGTATTACTATCAGTGCAGCTTAAGTACTAGGAAGAAATCTATACATTCTTGCATATATAGCAATTATAATAATGAATATTGGACCATTTGACCTCGATGCTTGTTCCCTTCAAACAACAAAAATCGTCATCATCATCATCATCATCATCATCATCATCATCATCATCATCATCATCATTCCAATAACCGTAATAGGCATGTTCATACCTACTTCATAATTATTGATAAATGAAACAGTTCAAATCTGTGTACCACCACTACAAGTACCACTTTGGCCGTGCGGTTAGAGGCGCGCAGCTGAGAGCTTGCATCCGGGAGACAGTGGGTTCGACAGTCCTGAAGATGGTTTTCCGTGGTTTCCCATTTTTACACCAGACAAATGCTGTGGCTCTATCTTAATTAAGGCCAGGGCCACTTCCTTCCCACTCCTAGGCCTTTCCTATCGCACCGTCGCCATAAGACCTATCTGAGTCGGTGGGACGTAAAGCCACTACTACTACTACTACTACTACTACTACTACTACTCTTTCTGGAGTATATATTAATTGATTGGTGTCTGCATTCGATATTAATTTGGCTCAGTTTTACGTCCGAATGCCCTTCTGACGCCAACCCTGTGTAGAGGGATGTGTTCGCTACTGAGTATTTATCTGGTGATTTACAGAGTGGTGTTTAGATTATGCAGAGTGGTGTATTAACACAAAAAGACCAGTCAGCCTCCAAACCAGAGGAATTAACCATACGTAGTTAAAATACTAGTCCTGGCCGGGAATTGAACCCGGGACCCACTGTACCGAGGAAAAGTCACTGACCATTCAACCAAGGATCCAGTGATTCGCACTACTACTACTACTACTACTACTACTACTACTACTAAATAACAATAATAATAACAGTGTAACCTGAAACGAAAACAAATTATCTCATGAATAAGGCAGATTTTTACAGAATTTGTTATGGAAATTTAGTTAAAATATTTCAAAAAATATTTTAGTGAGCGAACGTTTCGATAAGTATACCCATTCAAAATTATTTATACTTTAGGGTAAGTTAATTATTCATAGACGCTACAGTACTATCAGTTACTATCTTAATGAAATCAATAAAGGAGAATTTTAATATGCATTTCATATTTTCGGAACACTTAATTCTCTACCATATTTTCACTGAGTGACATATGCTGGGAACATTAATTTTTCTGACACAATTGAACATACAATTGAACAACCATGCACGTTATGCTTCGCCAACAATTAAACAATTGTCACTTGTCATATTGCATAGTTGCTTTAAATCCACCACTGCACTGGGTTTCCTTTTGACCACAGTTATAACTAGACATTTGTGTGAGCTGCTAGGCACAGGCCACATACTAGAGGAGAAACTCCAGGAAGAGTTTTGAGCAAAAGTAGAACAAGTTTTATGAGGATTTATAACGATGGAATGTTTGAAATGTGTTTCTTTTTAAATATAAAAATATATAATCATCATCATCATCATCATCTGTTTACCCTCCAGGTTCGGTTTTTCCCTCGGACTTAGCGAGGGATCCCACCTCTACCGCCTCAAGGGCAGTGTCCTGGAGCTTCAGACTCTAGGTCGGGGGATACAACTGGGGAGTATGACCAGTACCTCGCCCAGGCGGCCTCACCTGCTATATTGAACAGGGGCCTTGTGGAAGGATGGGAAGATGGGGAGGGATAGGCAAGGAAGAGGGAAGGAAGCGGCCGTGGCCTTAGGTTAGGTACCATCCCGGCATTCGCCTGGAGGAGAAGTGGGAAACCACGGAAAACCACTTCGAGGATGGCTGAGGTGGGAATCGAACCCACCTCTACTCAGTTGACCTCCCGAGGCTGAGTGGACCCCGTTCCAGCCCTCGTACCACTTTTCAAATTTTCGTGGCAGAGCCGGGAATCGAACCCGGACCTCCGGGGGTGGCAGCTAATCACACTAACCACTACACCACAGAGGCGGCTTAAAAATATATAAACGAATTTTAAAGTACATTGTCCACCTGTTCAATACGAAGTTGTTACCATTTAACACTTGGTCTGTTTAAAACATTTTATATACCGGGCGAGTTGGCCGTGCGCGTAGAGGCGCGCGGCTGTGAGCTTGCATCCGGGAGATAGTAGGTTCGAATCCCACTATCGGCAGCCATGAAAATGGTTTTCCGTGGTTTCCCATTTTCACACCAGGCAAATGCTGGGGCTGTACCTTAATTAAGGCCACGGCCGCTTCCTTCCAACGCCTAGGTCTTTCCTATCCCATCGTCGCCGTAAGACATATCTGTGTCGGTGCGACGTAAAGCAAATAGCAAAAAAAAAAAAAAAAAATCATTTTATAAATGACATGTTTCGATCTTACTTCAGGTCATTTTCAGCTTGAGTGTACAAAGAATAAAGACAAAAACAGTAGTACATAAAAGAACGAATGAGACAAAAGATATTCAACAGTTACCAAAAAACCTCAATATTTAAAATTTTCATCGTTCTTCAGCCTTATCGTAGTAAGATGAATATTTATTACAACAGAAATAAGTCCAGATTTGAACAAAAATTAGTTTGTTTGGAAGAGTTCCTTAAACAATGATTTTAATGAATCGTCAAATGTTTTCTATCGTTCTTTTATTTAATGTTTCAGACCGACTATTTATTAAATGGTAACTACTTTATATTGAACAGGTGGGCAAATTCGTTTCAAATTCGTTTTAAGAATTTGTAATATAAATTGTATATATTGTATATTGACCGTACATAAAGTATTTCTTAAATACTATTCATCATGAGGAAATGATAAAGTATTGGCGTGTGAATATTTCGAACGTCGACAGAAACTAAATCCTACAGGAGCAAGTAGTCGATCCGCACAACGCTGGTTGCGTCATCGCCTGGCCAGGGCTCGCCAAGGACAGGTTACATCATACGTTCTCGAAACGTCCATACAATAAATTCTTCTAAATTCTGAACCAATTGAGATATTAATTTAGAAACAACGGCATCTTTTAGTACACATTTCAAAGGTCTCCTCATGTTAATTTCTCCAAAATCTATCCAGGGATTACGGAGATATTTAAGGTTCAGTGAAACTTTAAGTCCGAGCCAGTTTTATGTAAAAGGGACAGCATTCTGAACCCTATCAGCCAGTTCATCAACAATACAGCAACAGTCTACACTTCAACGATGTTGGTTCGCTGCGTCGTATTTTCAAGACAGGACTCTGTCCGAGTGAAGCGTGAACTTTGGACATAGAGTACTACCAATACTTATGTGTGTCACATATGTCAGAACAGTTTTAAAGTGAATTTAATTGAAACTTTAACATTACGACTTGAGTGATAGAATATTCAGGTACTTTTCTAATGGACTTTTCGTATTGCAAGTGTTCTATTAGTTCACTTCAGATATTGTGAAGAATGCAGTAATTATAAGTGACTTGTTCAAGTGAAATGATCTCTGCTGATAGGAGATAATAATAATAATAATAATAATAATAATAATAATAATAATAATAATAATAATAATAATAATAATAATAATAATAATAATTGCTTGTGTGAATTGTATTTTGCAAATAGACATTCAATGACACGAGTGCAGCCTTAAATCGCTTTGGACATCAGTGCAGAATGCAGTAATTACGAGTGATATTTCCATTTTGAACTGTGATGTGCTAATTGACACTTCATCCCACAAGTGCTTTTGGTCGGTCGTTGCAGACACTTAATTCCATTCTAGAATATTTAGGAATCACTTCAAAGTAATGATATTCCATCAGACACTCTATTTTCTAATGTGATTAAGAATAAACTGTGCATGTATTAGTGCAAAGAAACAGCGTTAATTTCCAGTTTCGTGGGAAGACACCACGCAAGTGAAGGGAATCAAACTTAATTTCTTCTTTGTGTGTGGAAAAACAACCACAACCTTTTCACACAAGTGCGTCTTATTTTTCTAAACTAACATTTTTGTTGTAACTCACGGAAGAATCAATGATCAAATATTACGTCACGATTACAAAGTGATGTGATTTACGTGAAACCATTCCATACTCGGGGACTATTAAATGTGAACTCTCTCGTAACATAATGAGTGAGTGATTATCCCACGCCAACGAAGGATCGTGTTTCCATGGTTTGATTGCTGCCTTTGAGGGATCGTGTTTCCATTGTTTGATTGCTGCCTTTGAGGGATCGTGTTTCCATGGTTTGATTGCTGCCTTTGAGGGATCGTGTTTCCATGGTTTGATTGCTGCCTTTGAGGGATCGTGTTTCCATTGTTTGATTGTTGCCTTTGAGGGATCGTGTTTCCATGGTTTGATTGCTGCCTTTGAGGGATCGTGTTTCCATTGTTTGATTGCTGCCTTTGAGGGATCGTGTTTCCATTGTTTGATTGCTGCCTTTGAGGGATCGTGTTTCCATGGTTTGATTGCTGCCTTTGAGGGATCGTGTTTCCATGGTTTGATTGCTGCCTTTGAGGGATCGTGTTTCCATGGTTTGATTGCTGCCTTTGAGGGATCGTGTTTCCATGGTTTGATTGCTGCCTTTGAGGGATCGTGTTTCCATGGTTTGATTGTTGCCTTTGAGGGATCGTGTTTCCATTGTTTGATTGCTGCCTTTGATGGATCGTGTTTCCATGGTTTGATTGCTGCCTTTGATGGATCGTGTTTCCATGGTTTGATCGCTGCCTTTGAGGGATCGTGTTTCCATAGTTTGATTGCTGCCTTTGAGGGATCGTGTTTCCATGGTTGAGTTGCCGTTCCACAAGGCGTATCTACTGAGACAACATTGTAACCAGCACAATTTATTGTAAGGTGAACCTTATGTGAATAAATTCCGTACTTTAAATTTTGAACTGATTGTAGTTAGGACCTCTCTCTGTACCTAGCTCCAGGTCTACACCCAGTGTACCCTGCGATTAAGAAATCTTAAAAATCTCCGAAATAACTAGTCGTGGCTTATCATTCAATAATTTTCCGGTACAATATAATATATTCAAATCAATATGGAACAGGTGAAGAAATGTCAATAAATGTCTTTTTGTCAATAAATGTGACCATGAAACAATTCCTAGTTTGCTTTACAATTTAATGTTCCACCTTAGTATATATTCATGCATTCTTTTCCCATATTCTTACTTTTCACTTTGAAAAAAATGCATGTGTGATAGAGAAAAATGGGGAACATGTTTTACAATCAGCACTCAAACTTATTTATTATATAAATCAGATGAAATATTAAAAAAAATTCTATAACCTCTATTTTTCAGACCTACGCAATAATAATAATAATAATAATAATAATAATAATAATAATAATAATAATAATAATAATAATAGGATCATGTAGAAAAAGATATTTGGAAATTTCCCAGTTACACGAGAAATCTTAGAATCATGGATATGCATTTGGGTTTAAAATGAAGAATGACAACCTACAACCTGCTTTCCAGTCAGTGACTGGGTCAGGGATGGAATGAATGAATCCCCTATCTTGCAGCGAGGATAGGAATTGTGCCGGCTGCCCAGGCCTGTCGCACTCCCCACGGGCAATGATTCATGACTGACACACAGCATGAAATGATAGTGGAAAGTGTTGCTGGAATGAAAGATGACAGGGAAAACCGGAATGCCCGGAAAAAAACTGTCGCGCTGCCGCTTTGTCCAGAACAAATCTCGCATGGAGTGACCGGGATTTGAACCACGGAACCCAGCGGTGAGAGGCCGACGCGCTGCCGCCTGAGTCACGGAGGTACGAATTTGGGCTTGAAATACGAGAGAAATAGTACAGATTCTTTGTTTTTTGTTTTTCCTCTTAACAGTAGCTTCTGGTGACATGTAGGGTGTATTCCATCCACAGAGGACATAAAGAATCCCGATAAATCGAAAGAAATATGTAGCATCATGATCCACGTCCAACAATATGGCAGATGATCCAACACACAACATTCCAACGCAATGTCACAAACTAGCCGCACCTATCAAGACTTATGTCTAAAAAAATTGCTGATGATTTCACACACAATTTTATGGCCATAAATATACTCAAGAAACGTATCACGAGAAAAATTCTACTGCCTTCGGTGACGTTACCTTGTGTAAGGAGCTTTGCTGTGACCTAGATGTAACGCCAGTCAAAGAGAGTGGAAACTCGTTTAAAACAAGGCGCTATTTGTACCTGCTATATATTGTTACATGCCAGCAACAACGTAGCCCAATTCGGTACTTCCAGGAAAGGGCTAGTGACTCACACGACCTGGCATCTCCGAGCCGGCTTGTAGGGTGAGGCCGGCTTTTTCGTGTATTGTTCTCGTCGGCCGGCTTACCTGTGAGTTTCTTGCAGATTCAACGTGTGTTCTGCCTCTAGTGACCTCGCGAACATTCTGGATTAATTTCTCCGAGCTATAAAATGGGAAGCTAGCCGCGGACAGTCAGTTAGTGTTGGACTCGGAGTCAGTGCTGGACTCGGAGTGACAGTTGTACTCCGAGTCGGAGTCGGTGTGAGATTCGGTGGCTTGGCTGAGGGCGACAGAGTTGTTGGGTATCGCTAGTGTCTCACCGATGTCTGAACCAGGAACTGTTGTTGTTGTGGTGTGGAAGAGATCAGTGAGTGGATAGAGAAGAAAGAACGGAAGACTGTAATGTGTGTCCGTGTATTTCTGTGAATGGAGACTCAGCGAGCGGAGCCGCTATCGCGAGTGTGAAGGTAAATGGACCTGTGTTAATGTTCTCTGTTGTGAGTATCGTCCTGCTGTTGAATACTGTTGAGCTGTTTAGTTGTTCACTGCATGTTAATTACTGGACTATATCTGGAGTCGAACCAACGAACAGTCATCGTGTGTTGTGTAGCCAGTGGCACTATATTCAAATCCAGCGGTCTACACACAGCTGCTGTAAGAGGTGACTAGACTCGGGGAAAGTGAAGGTGTGGATTAAGTGTCCCCATTCCCCAGGTATAGTAGTGGCCTGGACCTCCTGCGCCATAAGAAAGAACAATTTGTAAATAGACAGTAATTAATAAGTGTGGCCATTCACAGCTGGTTAGAATTATGTGTGCATGTATTAGGCCATACTAAAATAAATTAGAGTAATGAAACAAATGGACGTTTATTCCTAACAATATAGAACGCAGAGTTCTAACACTGAGAATAATGACGACAGTCCCGAGACTGTGATCTAATACGTTGATACGAAATAAACTTCGAATCCCGCTTATTAGAACTCATGTAAACAAAATAGTAAGGATGCCCAATAGAATACTCCTTAGCTGGCCTTTGCACCCTACTCTTAAGACGGGTCGTAATGACCAGGAAGCCGAACACATGTTTCAAACGTCGCGGATCTTGGTTCACTTACGACCGATTTTAATAGGAAACTCATATTTTTCGGCCTTCTACAAATTCAAACAACTCTTTTACAAAATAAATCTCAAAATTAAACCCCTGAAAGTGGGCGTTTCTGGAAAAGGGAGGCAATTCCTCTCACACACCCGAATAGCTCTCCGACTCAAAATTTTAACTCAATGCTTAGCGCAGAGGAGGTTCCTTCTCTGACTAGAGGCAAATACCGCCTCCCGGCCAGATCTATTTTCGTCCACCAGTGCAAACTAAGTGGTTTTTATGACTCACCGGCACTTCTCGGAAACACATGAAAAAGGGCATAGTGTTCTTCTCCGGACTCTCATTTACTCGCCCTCAACAAGAACAATTTTTTTAAAGAATTGGCGCACGGTAATAACGTGAGGAAGATGATGACATACATTGGTTGCCATGGTAACCATGCTGTCGGTTTCCAGTCCTCGAAAAATTATCTACGATTGTCTACGGTAATTTCACGTAGACCCCAGTCCAGAAACATATCCGTGTTAAAATACTTGACCACAGCGTTCAGTAGTTGTCTTTTCCGGCTGTGATCTCTGACATTAGGGGGTGTGCAGTAGCTGTAACGCTGTCTCTTTACCTTTCAGAGCGTTAAGGAATTCCTGTGGGACGAAATTTCTAATAGGCTACTTTGCGAGGTCTTAAAATCTGTGAAAATAGGAAACCATTGGGAACCGTCATCAAGACTGTCTTCAAGGACGTACCACATAGTTACCTTACTCAGTGCTCCCTCTCTCTCCCCTTAGCTCCTGTGAATGGGGGCAGTAGAATGCATCTACGGTATTCCTCGCTTGTCGTAAACGGCTACTTAAAGGACGGCCAGGAAGTCTTAAATTGGGAGCGTGCATTAGCACCCACCCCTCCCCTAGCTGATTCTTGTATTGCTTCCACTTACTTGGGTCAGGCTCAGCGCTTTAGTTTTTCCTCTCTGGCCTTCCTAGTTCGATTATTGTTGACTTTCAAAAGGTTTTCCAGATCTAGGGAGTCTTTCATTTTCACAACCTACGTGGCTTCTTCCTTTCTTTTACAGATTCCTTCATTCTTCAAAGTGTCGGACATCACCGTTTTCTCCTTCTGATAAGTGTTAAGAGAGGATTGCCCAGTTATAATGCATATGTGTGCCAGTAGATATATGAGGCTTATTTCTAGAATTATGCAGAGATATACCAGTTTTACTATTTCGTCTTTGCGCCTGCGAAATCCGCTATGTGATGATGTTGCGCAAGAAATACTGACCCGCAGCACATATATCAAGAGGTGCGAGATTTCTTGGAAATAACTCGCACAATGAAAATCCTCAGCCTGTTTCCAGTCATTCGACCGGGTCAGGAATAGAATGAGTGAAGCCCCATCTAGTGGCGGCTGCCGAGGCCTGTCGCACTATTCTGCGGCAATGATTGGCAGATGAAATGATATTGGAGAGAGTTGCTCGAATGAGAGACCACGGGGAAAACTGGACTACCCGGAGATTCTTTTCACTATCATTTTATGTCGATACTAACGATTTATTCGTGTGTAGATCGTTTCTTCCGTGCTCTGTGTCCGACTCGTTGGCTGAACGGTTAGCGTACTGGCCTTCGGTTCAGAGGGTCCCGGGTTCGATTCCCGGCCGGGATTTTAACCTTAATTGGTTAATTCCAATGACATGGGGGCTGGGTGTGTGTGTGTTGTCTTCATCATCATTTCATCGTCATCATGACGCGCAGGTCGCCTACGGGAGTCAAATAGAAATACCTGCACCTGGCGAGCCGAACCCGTTCTGGGATATCCCGGCACTAAAAGCCATACGACATTTCATTTCCGTGCTCTGTAGTAGCTTTGGGGCATCCAGCATCCCATGTTTCAGTTTACTTTAGTTGGTTGTTATTCCGAGTATTTTGTCTTTTGTAGACCTGTCAATGTTTTCCGGCAAGGAACGTCATGGATTTGTTTTCTATGACTCCTTCAATATAGTTTTATAATAAGACTGGAAGGGACGTTTATGGCTGGGATGGATGATGACTGTATGGAGCAGAACAGATTGAAGTATGCAGGGAATGTAGATGGAACAACACTCACTTCAGAAGATGAAGAGGAGGGCGCTGTGATTGAGAAATACGGGGAAGAAGAATTCATATATGTTGTAGGGACATGTTAAAAGAAAAGAAAGAACGGTCATCGACTGTCATCCAAGCCTCATATGAAAGCTCAAAGAACACCAAGGCATGCCACTGTGTTCATTATACCCGGTCCTAACGGCCATGCAAAGCTCGTGAAAACAACATTCGAAGCTTTTGGGATTGTTTATCGATGGCGGTATGTTGGACAATATAGCTCATTTCACTACAAAAGAAATCATCGCTCAGCAGGTTAAACATGAAACTCGCCAACGATATTATTTATTTATTTATTTATTTATTTATTTATTTATTTATTTATTTATTTATTTATTTATTTATTTATTTATTTATTTATTTATTTATTTATTTATTTATTCCGATCCTTTGAAGAATGAAAGTATCCGCAAATAAAGGAAAAGTAGCCATGAAGGGCATGATAACGGAAAAAATTTCTAAGCCTCGCAAATTTAATGTTATCAGGATCGGAAAGGACCAAGACTGAACAGGAGATATCAGATAGAAAATTTGAAATTGAGTATGCTGGCGCAAAGTGGAAGCTATGTTATACTCAACTAGGGGCCTCGTAGTCGCCAATCCGCCCTCCCAATTTGAGAGTCCCTGAAGGTTACGTTTCTAGGTGCTCCTTACTAGATGCAGGGGCTAACGTGGATGTATTTTACTACAACTATAGGAGAAAAACTGGAGTTAGCGAACTTGGTATTCATTAAATGCAGCTCCTAATTAACCTGATGTGAAAATGGGAAACACGGAATATTATCTTCGTGACTGATGAATGGTGGATTAGAACCCACGTCTGGGGAATGCTAGTTCTTCATGGTCAACTCACTCGATAGTTGTCTAATCTTATTGGATATTCCTTCTCATTTTCTGGGCGTTACCCAGTTATTTGTGAGCATTTCTAAAGTGGATGTAGAACTGTTATACAGCCAGATGCCCTTCCTGACGCCAACCCGATGTTTCTGTGGTTGTGATAGTGAACACTCAGCCCCCGATCTAGAGGAATTAAGCAGACGTGGCTAAGATATCCGGACTGGCTGGGAGTCGAACCCGGGGCCCTCTGAACCATAGTCCACAACGCTCACAATTCAGTCAAGCAGCCGGAAAATTGTCTAATCATAACGTGTTTGAATGATTATTAATACTACTATTATTACTATTTCTTTCTTAAACCATTTACCCTACAGGATTAGTTTTTACCTCGGACACAGAGGGGGATCCCACCTCTACCGCCTCAAGGCCAGTGTCCTGGAGCATAAGATTTTCGGTCGGGGGATACAACTAGGAAGGAGGACCCGTAACTCTTCTGGACGGCTTCACCCGCTATGCTGAAGAGGGAACTTGTGGGAGATGGGGAGATCGGAAGGGATAGACAAGGAAGACGACAGACAACGGCCGTGGCCTTAAATTAAGTACCATTCCGGCATTTGCCTGGAGGAGAATAGGGAAACCATGAAAAATCACTTCGAGGAAGGCAGAGGTGGGAATCGAACCTCTCTCTACTCATTTGACCTCCCGAGGCTGAGTAGACTCCGTTCCAGCCCTCGTACCATTTTTCAAAATTTCGTGGCAGAACCGGGCTTCCAGGAGTTGTAGCTAATCACACTAAACACTACACCACACAGATGGTATTATTATTCATAAACTAAAATAGCAATTAAATAATATAAATTACGATTATTAACCATGATACGTAAGAATTGTTATACCGTTGAACCTCTGCCATCGAATTTCTCTTACCATACCTAGCTGCTATTACGGGCGTGTCTATATTTAGGGAAATTATTTTCTCCTTGACTGAAGAGGCGCCTCTTCACGTTTCTGCTCTTAAATAAATGCTAATTAAATTAAACTCCCGTAGCCATTTTTTAATTCTTCAGCCGCTGAAAAGAGTGCTAGCTCGTGCGCCGCTCACACCACTGATGGAAGTTGTAATTTTATTAAATTACATTTCAGTCACTTAACTCTTTCGAATATAATCCGATTAATGCGACGAAAAGTGCGAAATCTACAGTCTTCTATTAAAGTATATAATGTACTGCAATGTATTTAATGTTAACCGATTACTGAATGTGGATCGTTCACTTTTGAAGGGAAGTAATAAGAAGTTATCACTGTCTGAAAGTGAACAGCTCACGCCGACGGGATAGGATTGGTAAGCAAAGCACAAAATCGTGAGTCATAGCCTACTCACCAATAATACATTCACTGGCAACCACATGGATTCTGTTTATGTTTTTGACTGCCAGCGGCGTCAAACATGTCTATATATGTTTTAGAATACTAGATCAAATAGTTTCTTGTATTTCCCGTGGATGGTGAAACTTGCTAAATCGAACACTGAAGTTTTGACCACCGGGAGAGTTGATCGTGCAGTTAGGGGCGCGCAGCTGTGAGCTTGCATCCCCGAGATAGTGGGTTCGAACCCCACTGTCCTCAGCCCTGAAGATGTTTTTCGTGGTTTCGCATTTTCGCATCAGGCAAATGGTGGGACTGTTCCTTAATTAAGGCCACGGCCGCTTCGTTCCAACTCCTAGGCCTTTCCTATCCCATCGTTGCCATAAGACCTACCAGTGTTTGTGTGACGTAAAGCCAATTAAGTTTTGACCGATCGATTTCTATGCTTGAGTTCAATAGTATGATATAATTATATCGTTTTCAATATATTCTAAAGCTGAACAAGGTCGAATTTTCAGATCTGTGAACATGACTTTCTGTATATTACTTATGAAAAAAAAAAGCTTAATAATTCTAGGTAAATTGTGAATTCTTTGTATAAAATACTGTGTGCCAGGGAATTTTCTCCGCAGGGAGTCTTTCTATGATCTGCTTTAATGCCTAATTTACACGAAGCCAGTTGATGAGACAATAGTGAGAAGGCAGTTGACTTGCTTACAATTATTGGCTAAGTGTGAACACTTCGGTCCAGTTGTTTAGACATTTGCCCTCATAATTTTTCAGGTAATTGATTGTCCCCCGGAGTAGACTGAGGACAACCAACTGCGCCCAGCTGCGCCCCCACCACTCAGAGCTCCATATTTTTGGGACAGTAGGCACCGTGTGAACGTGACACGCCAGTAGCTGTATGTTCCTTTTGTGTCAGTTCGCTTGTGTCAACCGGGAGGTGTAGCTGCCTGCGTGGTCCTGATCGTTTAACAACTTTAAATTTTAAATTATTTGTAAGCTGTTCGCGTAATTATGGTTGCAAACTAGGGTGGGGATAGTAACGTAAAATTCATTGAGCTGTACAGGGAACGATGATGTTTGTGGGACCAGCACGACGACCTGTACAAGGACAAAAATGCTCGTCAAGCGGCACTTTCTAAGATTACCGATAAAATTAACATTCAAGGATTCGGTGTGATTGATGTCAAAACTTTGTTTGAATCAGCAATGAATTCCCGACACATATAATCACAAAATAAATTGTATTCACGGTATACTACAGACGCTGCGCACTGAGCAATTTCTCGTCATATACTGGCGTGGCAATTGCTTCCTCTTGTGAACGGGTTCTCGTTCGACTGGACTGGCCAGCGATTGTCTCGCAATAATTAGAGGACAACTGTCGCCAACAACTGGCTCATCAACTGGCTCATGTAAACTAGGCTTAAGAGAGGGTATTACATTGGCAGCTGCAGCCAAGCCAGATCATTGGCACGGCCTTGAATGGCAAAGGTAAAGGCATAGCTAGTCTAGGGCAGTGAATGAACAGGCCAGTGTGCGAGCGTTTAGAAAAAATGATAGCGACAATACGACAGAATACTGGCGTAAATGTTCACTATTGAAGAGAGAATTGAGTTAAATTGAGTTGAATTTATTGATGATTTACATGCCACTGAGGCTGAAATTCCCCTTCATGTAGCGTCTTCATATTACAATGCAGATTTATAAACACACTAACTACATTTATATAATATTAAATATTAAAATTAAAAATTGAAATTCGGATACCAAATTCAGTAGAATTTAAACATACATTCTATAATTAGAAAGCAAAACATTACGCCTATTTATACTTTTAGACTGCAAGAACCTGAAGAATCTAAAGCTAAAACAGAGAAACAATCATCTAAAAGAATATACATATTTCTGATTGTTAGACACGTGAGAGTGAGGTCAACTGAGCAGGGGGTGTTCGATTCCCACCTCAACCATCCTTGAAATGGTTTTCCGTACTTTCCCACTTCTCCGTGCAAATGCCGGGATTTCCTAACTTAAGGCCACGCCCGCTTCCTTCCCTCTTCCTAGTCTATCCCTTCCAGTCTTCCCATCCCCCTCAAGGCCCCTGTTCAGCATAGCAGGTAAGGCTACCTCGGCGAGATACTGGTCCTCCTTCCCAGTTATATCACCCAGATCCAAAGTCTCACGCTTCAGAACACTGCCCTTAAGACAGTAGAGTGGGATCCCTTGCTGAGACCGAGTGAATAAACAACCCTGGAGGATAAATGGATTAAGAAAGAAAGAAAGAAAGAAAGAAAGAAAGAAAGAAAGAAGGAAAGAAAGAAAGAAAGAAGAAATAATTTACTAAGGGAGATATTCGATAGAATGCAACTTTACCAGGCGAGTTGGCCGTGCGTTTAGGGGCGCACAGCTGTGAGCTCGCATCCGGGAGATAGTGGGTTCGAACCTCACTGTCGGCAGCCCTGAAGACGGTTTTCCGTGGTTTCCCATTTTCACGCCAGACAAACTGCTGGGGCTGTACTTTAATTAAGGCCACGGCTGCTTCTTTCTCATTCCTAGGCCTTTTCTGTCCCATCGTCGCCATAAGACCTATCTGTGTCGGTGCGATGTAAAGCAAATGTCAAAAAAAAAAAAAAAAATTGCAACTTTGAAATCGTTTAAGACAATACTAGGTAAACAGTTATAGGGAATCTGCCAGCCTAATTGCAGATCAGTGGGGATTGATTGATTGATTGATTGATTGATTGATTGATTGATTGATTGATTGATTGATTGATTGATTGATTGATTGATTGATTGAGTGAGTGATTGATTGATTGATTGATTGATTGATTGATTGATTGATTGATTGATTGATTGATTGATTGATTGATTGATTGATTGATTGATTGATTGATTGATTGATTGTGTTGAGTGCATAAAAACGTTTTGTTTTGTTACAAAAGCGAGTTCATGTTATCAACGTAACTGCCGTTGATAGCGCTCAGTTATTCGGTTGTTTTTTGACCCCAGATCGTGTATTACCGCTGAGATTAGACCTTAGACTTTCAGTGGGGAATTTAATAATTCCATAATTGAATATTGAAACAGGAAGTGGATCGCAAATTGGTTGAAAACTGTTCTAAATTATTTCGTTGATATTTCCCTTTAGGACCCTCCGTGGCTCAGGTGGCAGCACGCTGGCCTCTTACTGCTGGGTTCTGTGGTTCAAATCCCGGTCACTCCATGTGAAACTTTTGCTAGATAAAGCGGAGGCGGGACAGTGTTTTCTCCGGGTACTGCCGTTTTCCCTGTGATCTTTCATTCCAGCAACACTCTCCGATATAATTTAATTTCATCTGTCAGTCATCGGATTTTAATGCTGTGTAAATCACCAATATAAGTGGTCAAATATGCACTTAAGTAAGCAATTTTCAAGCTGTTAAACACTCTTATGAAATGCAAAGGTAAGATTCCTTTAATAGACTCAAACCAATGCACAAAATTATAATAATATAATTATAATTTCGTGTGGCTATTACTAGCCGATTGCAGCCCTTGTAAGGCAGACCCTCCGATGAGGGTGGGCGGCATCTGCCATGTATAGGTAACTGCGTGTTATTGTGGTGGAGGATAGTGTTATGTGTGGTGTGTGAGTTGCAGGGATGTTGGGGTCATCACAAACACCCAGCCCCCGGGCCACTGGAATTAACCAATTAAAGTTAAAATCCCCGACCCGGCCGGGGATCGTACCCGGGACCCTCTGAACCGAAGGCCAGTACGCTGACCATTCAGCCAACGAGTCGGACGCACAAAATTATGATTTAAAAATAAGTGAATGAAAAACGAAAATGCACACTACTCACAACTACGGCTCTTCCATTAGTACAAAGAATCTGTGCATAGTATGGGACACGTATCAATCAATTAGTGTTCACTTTTAAAGCATATGCACACATCTACTACATAAGACACAGTGTGTTATTCAATTCACATGATAATTCATAACTAGCAAGGCTGTAGAAAAACGGTGTAAAAAGAGCACAAACGTGAAGAAACAAAGCGGACGAAGCGGTGGCGGGACAGGTTTTTCTCCAAGTATTCCGGTCTTCCCTGTCACCTTTCAGGTGGTGATGATTATTGCTTTAAGAAGAGGTACAACCAGACAACCATCCTCTATATAACACTAATCAGAGAGAAACATTGGAAGGGATCCGACACTTCGAATTATGAAGGTATCGGTCAAAGGAAGACAAGGGCCACGAAGGGCGTGAAAATGAGACTCGCTAGGCCTCGAGTGCTCTAACACACTTAAATACACATTCCTCCTCCACTGTACGCTGCACGCCCTAATTTTTCTGTCCATAATTGGCTTTGCAGTATACTACAATAATCTTCTGCAAGCTTTCTGCTATAAATCTGTGGCGTTTGTCTGTTAAAATTAGTTTCAGGGCGGAGAATAAACACTACATTCACGGATGTGACAGGACAGTACTTGAATTCGGGAGTGCACGCTGTGTTCTTGTCTTCATTTCTCGTTGAATTTTTTTTCTTTTTGCTAGTTGTTTACGTCGCACCGACACAGATAGGTCTTATGGCGACGATGGGACAGGGAAGGGCTAGGAGTGGGAAGGAAGCGGCCGTGGCCTTAATTAAGGTACAGCCCCGCATTTGCCTGGTGTGAAAATGGGAAACCACGGAAAACCATCTTCAGGGCTGCCGACGGTGGGGTTCGAGCCTACTATCTCCCGAATACTGGATACTGGCCGCACTTAAGCGACTGCAGCTATCAAGCTCGGTCGTTGAATTCTTACCACAGGTGTAACGTTCATTCAGAACAAGGCCAATCATTCCGCAAGAGTTCACGGCATTAATTGTCTTACATTTATCTAGAAGAATGCATGTAAAACATGTTAAAATATGTATAAAAAATTCAAAACCTACACAACAAATCCGAAACAATTCGTCCAGTTTCACTTTCAAACGCACTTCCTCGTCGGTTTTGGAGGTCTACATATCGGTAAATATGCATTAGCATACAAATCCCATGTCTTGTAATTAATCATTGCCCCAGAGGAGTGCGACAGGCTTCGGCACCCGGCACAATTCTTATCCTCGTCCTATATGGGGGCTTCATTCATTCCATGCCTCACCCGGTCACTGACTGGAAAAAGGCTGTGGACTTCCAATTTTCATTTCCCCTGTAGTACCCCCTGAGGGTAGGGGTGGTAGAATACACACACGGTATCTCCTGCCTACCGTAAGAGGGAACTAAATGGGGGATCACCGGCTCTCAACTCAGGAACGTCGGTTCTCGTAGCTGAGTCTGGCATTACCTCCACTAATTGTGCCAGGCTCCTCACTTTCATATTTCCTATTCGATCTCCCTTAGTCAACACTGATTCTCTTCAGATCCCAACAGTAGGACCTATTAACTGTCTGACATCTAGGGAGTCTATCATTTAATTTTATGTCCGGTTGCGGTTTGCAATACGGTGCCCACTACCGGCACCTTCTTTCCTCGAAAGAAACAACAATTATGTTATTTTTCGGAATATTCCTAAGATATTTCCTATGAAGTGTTGGCTTGTGGCTTAAAATCAAGTTTGTTTGTCCGCTTTTGTTACTTTTCTGTAGATATAATGCGTACGGGCAAAAGATTGAAGTTTCTGTAAACTGCCGTTAAAAAATGATCATTATTATCCTATTAACCACTTCCTCTCGCTAGTACGGTGTTAAAGAAAAAGAAAGAGATAATCTTCGTCTTGCCATTTCTTATCCTTAAATATTTTTGGCTGCTGGAATACAATAGAGCACGGGTTGGTTTTCTCAACCTTCTCCAAACGAACTGTTCCTGTCAACGGCATCCCTATTGCACTAAGTGTCGTTAAAACCAACATAGCAGCAAACAGCTACGTAGGCCATCCAGAAATTAAGTTTCGCTATTTCCTTTACTGTAAAGTAAAGGTATTTAGGTGGGAAATATTAGCTTACGCGACAGATCTCTGACGTAGCACCATATACCAGCCGGAAACGTCCCGCAGGTTGTCAGTAGCGCAGCAGCAGTGGCTCGTATTCTTTCTCCCGCCGCCTGCGAGGTACGGTCTGTGATGTTCTATGGAAATTGTGATGGGCCATTCCAAACAAGAGGCATTGAATTCTCAGTGCATGTGTTGGGCTGACCCACGGCAATGCTCGCCCGCGTACGGCTAGGCGCTCAGCAAGTGTTCTGCAGAACTTTGGCTGGGAGCTGTTTCATCATCCACCGTACAGTCCTCATCTTGCTCGAAGTGATTTACATCTTTCCTTGTACCTCAAGAAATTCCTGTCCTCCTTTCAGCATTTTCACAAGGACGAATAGCTGAAGACGAATGCCACACGCTGGTTGCGTTCATAGGAAGCAGACTTCTACGACACCGATATACAAAAGTTTATCCCACGATATCATAAGTATCTCAATTCTGGTGACGATTATGTCGAAGAATAGCTCTAGCATTGCCTCATCGGTTGGCCATATAGTTTTTCATTTAAATGTGCTGTCTCTTTTTAAAAAAAATAGGGAAACATATTTCTGAATGGTCTTCATGGTGAATTGCAAACCATCACAGTTAATATGGAGTTACTGTAAGTTTACATTTAAATTCTTTCATTGTTTTTAAATAACTTGAAAAGCACGTGGTGCACATGGTTCATAAGTTAGAGAAGTGAAATGGATAAAACAATTAATTATTTTGTACTGGTGTGCAATAAAAGGAAACATGATGGTTCTTTTAAAGTATCTCCTGAACCTGTGAACAGCGAATCAAGTAAATAAACACCGTAAGTACCGTTAGATTTACTGCAGTTCAAGAGGGAAACAATTCTGACCATGATGAACCCGATTGTAGGGCATTAACTCATCAAAATGATTTCTTTCAGAGAAACGAGTTACTATATGCGAAAAACAAAATGCTAGGCTGTAAGGTGTGCCAAGATTTTCCAAATTTAGGACCTGAAAAATAGATGGAAGTGACAATTTCTTCAGAATGGGCCAACAGTAAAATCAGTGCCTTTGAAAGAGAAGAAGATATGAACAAAGTGTGAGATTCAGTTGATGAAGAATTTCGAGAGGGTACCCCCGATTTTTTCTTACAAAATAATCATTGATAATAATAAAGCTAAACTATAACGCAGTGATCAAACCCGAGTGTTCTGTACCCAAGTGAATGCCTCAGAATGATAGGAAAGGCTGGACTGAGATGCATGAGCGCAAGATCCTTCGCAAAATAATGGGTCGTAAGATAACAGATGGACAGTATAGACTTCGAGGAAAAGAAGAGCTGTACAGGGATGATAGAATCAATAAGGAAACGACGACTGAAGTTCTATGAACATGTATTCAGGATGGATGCAAACCGACAAACGAAGCAGATTTTTAATGTATTGAACAACAGACGTAACGTCTCGGATAAATGGTTCAAGGAAGTAAGGAAGTACCTCAAGAGCATGGGACTGAGTCAGGAGGACATCTGTAACCGATCAATATACAGATCAGTGATCAAAAACAACTTTAAGAGCTTCCACGATGAGCAAAAGCAGAACCGCGGCTGAACGCAAGAGAGAAGACAGGCGGCCAGAGAAAGATTGCAACGTTTTTGGACTACAAAAAAGGCTTCCAGAAATGCCTTATAATTACTTGATGTGGTCTCTAATGGCCCTAAACGAGAATAATAATAATATAAATATTATTGACCAAGCAAGTGGATGCATGGTTTGCGTCACTTAGCTGTCAGCTTGTATTCGGAATATAGTGGGTTCGAACCCAACTTTCGGAGACCTGAAGGTGGTTTTCGGTGGTTTCCCTATTTCACGCCAGCCAAATGCCTGGGCCATACCTTAATTAAGACCATGGTCGCTTCCTTCCCACTCTTTGTCCTTTCGTATCCCATTGTCGCCATAAGACGTAACTATATCAGTGCGACATAAGGCAAATTAAAATAAATAAAATATAATCATTGATAAGACAACACCAAATCGTGACCGTACAGACAAGTGTCTGCCAGGGAGACCACTGACAAGCCAAATGAGCTGTAATTATGATAATTCGAACTGAAATATATTGGAAATCGTGATAAAATATTACTCTTATTTCTTGGCTCAAATTGCCCGGTATGAAACCTCTCATATCGAGAGTTCTTTAATTGATCGTATAAGTCTGAGTGAACCTCCAGTCTAATCTTCTGACCAGGATTGAAATTCTTGAACGAGCAAAGAACTGAAGCTAGGATCTCTCGGAAATATGTTGACCATCTACCCTTATACCGTTAGACTGGCTGGAGAATGTTGATTTCCTCACAGGGGAGAGTTACGGAGTCGTCGACGAAAATCTTAACAAGAATCTCTACGAAAACTCCAGCTTAGTACCGCAATAGCTCAAAGGACAGAATGTGTAAGGAATTAAGTTTCAAAACTGCTCGTAGTTTCCTGATGCAGCGATCAAACTTCATGGTGGCAGGCGAAAAATAATACACTGCTTGGCAAAATATTGCAGCACCCAGAAGAGATGGTTGGCTGTCAGTGCAACCTCGTATACATACACACCATCCGCGGGCATGTAAATTATTAGAGTGGCAATTCTCTGTGAAAGGTAGAACGTTCGCCAGAGTGCATTAGTGCTGTTGGTGGTGGTGTTGGTGATTATTGTTTTAAGAGGAATTACAACTAGGCAACCATCCACTATTGCAAGTAATCAGCTTCATTTTCCGTATCAAAATCTAATCACTAAGTTTTACAATATTAAAATTCTTCCACCGTTTTGATACTTTTTTATTTACCTTTTGGCAAATTTTTTTGTCAACGGTACATGTTTCGTTCCTTATTTAGGAACATCCTCAGCTGTTCTTATAGCTTAGGTGAATTGCTAAGATTATAAACACATTAATTTGCAGGTACATTGATTCAAGGTATTCTTACAAGGTATACAGAAAGCCCACTCAGACGTCACACACTATTGACAACAACTCGAACCACCCATACACACACAAAATAGCAGGACTGAATACAATGATACATAGAGCTATTTCCATACCAATGAGCACAACAGATTTCAATGAAGAAATGCAAATAATTAAACAAATCGCGAAAGAAAAACAACCATCTTCCAGGCACAGTGGATAAACTTTTAAATAAACATAAGAAAAGTCGCCGGGAAAGCACCACACACGACAAAGAAAACTACGTGGTTCTCAACTATGTTAACAATAACACATACAAAGTAGCTAACATTTTCAAGAAACAAGGTTTAAAAGTAGCTTTTCGAACGAATAACACACTACAGAGACACTTCAGCAGGTGCAACTTAAACAAAAAGGACCCTTTCTCAAAGTCAGGAGTGTATGAACTCAAGTGCCAAGAACCTAACTGCAACGCCACATACATAGGTCAAACAAAACGTAATTTCCATACAAGATACAAAGAACACAAAAACGCGATCAGATATAATCGGCATTCAGCCTTCGGGGAGCACATCTACGACTGTTCACACCATTTCACAGACATCAACACTGATCTAAAAATTTTACACTTCGAAAATAAAAGTAAATCTTTGAATATAAAAGAAGCAATAGAAATTTACGTCGCAAAAAATACTAATGCCAATAACCTGAATGAGCATACAGATTTAAATAATTCCCCCTATTCGCTCTACTCACATAATATCTAACAACACCTACTCCTTAAATTGCTTCTATCGTAAATAATAATAATAATAATAATAATAATAATAATAATACACATTTAAATAATTCCCCCCTATTTGCTCTACTCGCATAATATCTGACAACACCTACTCCTTAAATTGCTTCTATCATAAATAATAATAATATTATTATTATTAATAATAATAATAATAATAATAATAATAATAACGTCCCTTACTTTATTCAACTAAAAATTATTAATTTGCATTCATCCATATTACATAAAGGTACATTCGCATGGAAAAGGTCAATAACTTCTCTCCCCTCTCCAATGTTGACGGAAGGTGAATTGCTTTTTTCATAATAATAATAATAATAATAATAATAATAATAATAATAATAATAATAATAATAATAATAATAATAATAATAATAATACCGTTCCGTACTTCATTCACCTATTATAAATAATAAAAAATTATAATAATTACATTCATCCATATTACATACAGGTACAATTAACATGAAATAGGTCAATAACAACTCTCCCCCCCCCCTCCAATGTTGATGGAAAGTTCCACAGCGCTCCAGCCACTCCGCCCTACATCTCTCCCCCCCCCCACCCTCTCCACTCTATAGTCTACCCGATTTTATCATCCAATAGGTGAGATCCACATCGATCTACTAGGCCTCTCCCTGTCCTGGCCTCCCCTCTCCACGCACAGCGTGGCTCACCACAAACTTTCCATGACCACAGTCCTGAAATAGTGTTTGGTGACAACAGACTTAACATCGGCAGTCTAGATAAATACGTAAGTTTTTCACTATATTATAATTGTATATAATTTATTTTTGTCATTACTGTTTCATGTTATCACTTATCTCTCTATCATTGACAAGTTTACGCTACGTAAACAATACTGTACATATATAAGCTTATTTTAAGTGATTTGATAGAATCTGAGGATGTTCTTGTAGAACGAAACATGTCATTCTTTGTATGTTAGTGTGTGTTTTACAGATATGCTTTTAGTGTTTTAATTTACATTGTATTTGCTATGTGTTTGACAGACTGAAAAGCCCTTGCTACATTTAACTAAGTCAACACTGGAAAACATGGCTTCATTTTTAACAAAACATTGATTCACTTAAAAACTACTAAAATACCGATTAAATTAAATGGTATTAGAGACAATGTAGGGGTTAGTGTGTTAATGATACGAGAACGGATGATTACATAGTTGGTCAGTTTAAAAACTGTGTCTATTCGTTTGAATAGTTGTTAAAATTTTCTTCATTTTGTTACATTAAAATGTCTGTTTGCGATTAAAAGTTAAAAAACTGTTTGTCTTCATAAAACTGTTCAAATTATTGAATATTTTTTCTTCTGTTCCTTCCAGGTAAGTTGTTATGTATTATGGGTTTCCTTATAGTGCCTATGACTGAGTCTAATGTGGAACTTTGAAGCTGATTGCTGATCAATTTTTGTGAAGGGAGCTTCGTTTCAATTTCTTGCTATTGTTAGACTCCAATTCTACTGTGACCCTGGAGGGACGTTTGATGCTGCTTTACGTCTAGTATAGTACAGTGTAAAACTTAGTAACCATCCACCATGTAACATTAATCAGAGAGAAAAAATGAAAGGGATCCGACACTTCGAGAAATGAAGTTATCGGCCAAATAATGATAAGGGGCCACGAAGGGCGTGAAAATGAAAGACTCCCTAGGCCTCCGAAACTTAATTCCGTCGGGGTCAGAAAATAGCAGAAGTTGACCAAGGGAGGATAGATGAAAGTAAGGAGCCTGGTACAAGTAAGTAGAAGTAATGCCAGGACTCAGCTAAGGGACCCGAGGTCACCAACCCACGCTCTAAAGTTTAGAAGCACTAGGGCCACTTTTAGTCACCTCTTACGGCAGGCGGAGGATACCGTGGGTGTTATCTACCACCCCCACCTACAGAGAGAAATGCTGTTGATTTTTAGTGTTGTTACCAAGCCTGTTACAGTATATAAGGGGCATGAACAGCGTCAGATATTGAATAATCACTATGAATGGAATGTCGCATGGCTTTTAGTGCCGGGATATCCCAGGACGGGTTCGGCTCGCCAGGTGCAGGTCTTTCTATTTGACTCCCGTAGGCGACCTGCGCGTCGTGATGAGGATGAAATGATGACGAGGACAACACATACACCCAGCCCCGAGGCGTCTGATGGCGCAAACCGTTTCTTAATATCATAAACCGTTTAGGAGATATGAATCTCGAAGTGGAAGTCTGCACTTTTCAACGTGCTCATGCTTATCCGTCATCTATCTATATATATAAAAGCAAGTCGGGCTGGAACGATGTATATATAAATATTTAAAAATGAAAAAAGACGTGAATTAATGAGGCACTTCCAGAAATCTCAGAAATTTGAAACTTGGTACGAGGGAAACTGATGACCCCCGGATCCCTAGAAAAATCGGAAATTCTGAAAATTCCCTGAAGGGGGCACGCTGGGGGGCTCAAATTTTCGGCTCAGCATAAAAACACAGTCGTATAGTATATGCAAAACGATAACCTATAGGTTTCGTGGGCTTAAAAATTTTCGGGAATTTCCTCATTTTTATCCCCTATCCCCCGAAATCAAGATGGCGGCACAACCTGCCAGACGAGGTAGACAATTGAAATTTGGTGAAATTATAGCTTTTGGTCCTCTATCCGACGGGAAAATTCCAAGATGTTCAAATTTTTCACTTTTTACCCCCAAAGATATCGAAATATGGAGGCAATTTTAATGACTGTGCAGACATGCCTTTTGAGCTATTTTTTGGCTAAACGGCAAGTCATATCACAAAACGGATGGCACAATGTCTATTCAATTCGGAGTGATCTACAACTTTGGTCCTGTGACATTTTGTCGTATCTCTCTCTCTTATACGTTAAATTTGGCCGTATTTTTGGATTGTTCGTAAATTTTGAGATTTTTACAAGTATATTGCATTGTTTGACACACTTATAAGAATGATAGGATCATCGCGTTAGATGCGCACATTGGCACGATTAAGGGACATATGTGTTCCAAATTTCATGATTCTAGCTTATACATAAGTAGGCAAAATGTAATGTAAAATGTTAAAAATGCACCCAAATTTCACCCTATTCAAAATGTGAACTCAATGTACCCCCTTAATATGGGAGATACGAGGATATGGTTTAGAACCAAACATTTAGGGCGATACATGAGGCGTCTGATGGCGCAAACCGTTTCTTATTATCATAAACCGTTTAGGAGATATGAATCTCGAAGTGGAAGTCTGCACTTTTCAACGTGCTCATGCTTATCCGTCATCTATATATATAAAAGCAAGTCGAGCTGGAACGATGTATATATAAATATTTAAAAATGAAAAAAGACGTGAATTAATGAGGCACTTCCAGAAATCTCAGAAATTTGAAACTTGGTACGAGGGAAACTGATGACCCCCGGATCCCTAGAAAAATCGGAAATTCTGAAAATTCCCTGAAGGGGGCACGCTGGGGGGCTCAAATTTTCGGCTCAGCATAAGAACACAGTCGTATAGTATATGCAAAACGATAACCTATAGGTTTCGTGGGCTTAAAAATTTTCGGGAATTTCCTCATTTTTATCCCCTATCCCCCCAAATCAAGATGGCGGCACAACCTGCCAGACGAGGTAGACAATTGAAATTTGGTGAAATTATAGCTTTTGGTCCCTATCCGACGGGAAAATTCCAAGATGTTCAAATTTTTCACTTTTTACCCCCAAAGATATCGAAATATGGAGGCAATTTTAATGACTGTGCAGACATGCCTTTTGAGCTATTTTTTTGGCTAATCGGCAAGTCATATCACAAAACGGATGGCACAATGTCGCTTCAATTCGGAGTGATCTACAACTTTGGTCCTGTGACATTTTGTCGTATCTCTCTCCCTTATACGTTAAATTTGGCCGTATTTTTGGATTGTTCGTAAATTTTGAGATTTTTACAAGTATATTGCATTGTTTGACACACTTATAAGAATGATAGGATCATCGCGTTAGGTGCGCACATTGGCACGATTAAGGGACATATGTGTACCAAATTTCATGATTCTAGCTTATACATAAGTAGGCAAAATGTAATGTAAAATGTTAAAAATGCACCCAAATTTCACCCTATTCAAAAAGTGAACTCAATGTACCCCCTTAATATGGGAGATACGAGGATATGGTTTAGAACCAAACATTTAGGGCGATACATGAGGCGTCTGATGGCGCAAACCGTTTCTTATTATCATAAACCGTTTAGGAGATATGAATCTCGAAGTGGAAGTCTGCACTTTTCAACGTGCTCATGCTTATCCGTCATCTATATATATAAAAGCAAGTCGGGCTGGAACGATGTATATATAAATATTTAAAAATGAAAAAAGACGTGAATTAATGAGGCACTTCCAGAAATCTCAGAAATTTGAAACTTGGTACGAGGGAAACTGATGACCCCCGGATCCCTAGAAAAATCTTAAATTCTGAAAATTCCCTGAAGGGGGCACGCTGGGGGGCTCAAATTTTCGGCTCAGCATAATAACACAGTCGTATAGTATATGCAAAACGATAACCTATAGGTTTCGTGGGCTTAAAAATTTTCGGGAATTTCCCCATTTTTATCCCCTATCCCCCCAAATCAAGATGGCGGCACAACCTGCCAGACGAGGTAGACAATTGAAATTTGGTGAAATTATAGCTTTTGGTCCCTAACCGACGGAAAAATTCCAAGATGTTCAAATTTTTCACTTTTTACCCCCAAAGATATCGAAATATGGAGGCAATTTTAATGACTGTGCAGACATGCCTTTTGAGCTATTTTTTGGCTAAACGGCAAGTCATATCACGAAACGGATGGCACAATGTCTCTTCAATTTGGAGTGATCTACAGCTTTGGTCCTGTGACATTTTGTCGTATCTCTCTCCCTTATACGTTAAATTTGGCCGTATTTTTGGATTGTTCGTAAATTTTGAGATTTTTACAAGTATATTGCATTGTTTGACACACTTATAAGTATGATAGGATCATCGCGTTAGGTGCGCGCATTGGCACGATTAAGGGACATATGTGTACCAAATTTCATGATTCTAGCTTATACATAAGTAGGCAAAATGTAATGTAAAATGTTAAAAATGCACCCAAATTTCACCCTATTCAACATTTTAAACCCAATTTACCCCCTTAATATGGGAGATACGAGGATATGATTTAGAACCAAACATTTAGGGCGATACATGAGGCGTCTGATGGCGCCAACCGTTTCTTATTATCATAAACCGTTTAGGAGATATGATTCTCGAAGTGGAAGTCTGCACTTTTCAACGTGCTCATGCTTATCCGTCATCTATATATATAAAAGCAAGTCGGGCTGGAACGATGTATATATAAATATTTAAAAATGAAAAAAGACGTGAATTAATGAGGCACTTCCAGAAATCTCAGAAATTTGAAACTTGGTACGAGGGAAACTGATGACCCCCGGATCCCTAGAAAAATCGGAAATTCTGAAAATTCCCTGAAGGGGGCACACTGGGGGGGCTCAAATTTTGGGCCCAGCATAAGAACACAGTCGTATAGTATATCCAAAATTTTCGGGAATTTCCTCATTTTTATCCCCTATCCCCCGAAATCAAGATGGCGGCACAACCTGCCAGACGAGGTAGACAATTGAAATTTGGTGAAATTATAGCTTTTGGTCCCTATCCGACGGGAAAATTCCAAGATGTTCAAATTTTTCACTTTTTACCCCCAAAGATATCGAAATATGGAGGCAATTTTAATGACTGTGCAGACATGCCTTTTGAGCTATTTTTTGGCTAAACGGCAAGTCATATCACAAAACGGATGGCACAATGTCTATTCAATTCGGAGTGATCTACAACTTTGGTCCTGTGACATTTTGTCGTATCTCTCTCTCTTATACGTTAAATTTGGCCGTATTTTTGGATTTTTCGTAAATTTTGAGATATTTCAAGTATATTGCATTGTTTGACACACTTATAAGAATGATAGGATCATCGCGTTAGATGCGCACATTGGCACGATTAAGGGACATATGTGTACCAAATTTCATGATTCTAGCTTATACATAAGTAGGCAAAATGTAATGTAAAATGTTAAAAATGCACCCAAATTTCACCCTATTCAAAATGTGAACTCAATGTACCCCCTTAATATGGGAGATACGAGGATATGGTTTAGAACCAAACATTTAGGGCGTTCCATGAGGCGTCTGATGGCGCAAACCGTTTCTTAATATCATAAACCGTTTAGGAGATATGAATCTCGAAGTGGAAGTCTGCACTTTTCAACGTGCTCATGCTTATCCGTCATCTATATATATAAAAGCAAGTCGGGCTGGAACGATGTATATATAAATATTTAAAAATGAAAAAAGACGTGAATTAAAGAGGCACATCTAGAAATCTCAGAAATTTGAAACTTGGTACGAGGGAAACTGATGACCCCCGGATCCCTAGAAAAATCGGAAATTCTCAAAATTCTCTGAAGGGGGCACGCTGGGGGGGCTCAAATTTTGGTCCCAGCATAAGAACACAGTCGTATAGTATATCCAAAACGATAACCTATAGGTTTCGTGGGCTTAAAAATTTTCGGGAATTTCCTCATTTTTATCCCCTATCCGCCCAAATCAAGATGGCGGCACAACCTGCCAGACGAGGTAGACAATTGAAATTCGGTGAAATTATAGCTTTTGGTCCCTAACCGACGGGAAAATTCCAAGATGTTCAAATTTTTCACTTTTTACCCCCAAAGATATCGAAATATGGAGGCAATTTTAATGACTGTGCAGACATTCCTTTTGAGCTATTTTTTGGCTAAACGGCAAGTCATATCACAAAACGGATGGCACAAGGTCACTTCAATTTGGAGTGAACTACAACTTTGGTCCTGTGACATTTTATCGTATCTCTCTCCCTTATACGTTACATTTGGCCTTATTTCTGGATGTCCGTAAATTTAGTGATTTTTACAAGTATATTTCATTGTTTGACAAACTTATAAGAATGATAGGATCATCGCGTTAGGTGCGCACATTGGCACGATTAAGGGACATATGTGTACCAAATTTCATGATTCTAGCTTATACATAAGTAGGCAAAATGTAATGTAAAATGTTAAAAATGCACCCAAATTTCACCCTATTCAAAATGTGAACTCAATGTACCCCCTTAATATGGGAGATACGAGGGTATGATTTAGAACCAAACATTTAGGGCGTTCCATGAGGCGTCTGATGGCGCAAACCGTTTCTTAATATCATAAACCGTTAGGAGATATGAATCTCGAAGTGGAAGTCTGCACTTTTCAACGTGCTCATGCTTATCCGTCATCTATATATATAAAAGCAAGTCGGGCTGGAACGATGTATATATAAATATTTAAAAATGAAAAAAGACGTGAATTAAAGAGGCACATCTAGAAATCTCAGAAATTTGAAACTTGGTACGAGGGAAACTGATGACCCCCGGATCCCTAGAAAAATCGGAAATTCTCAAAATTCTCTGAAGGGGGCACGCTGGGGGGGCTCAAATTTTGGTCCCAGCATAAGAACACAGTCGTATAGTGTATCCAAAACGATAACCTATAGGTTTCGTGGGCTTAAAAATTTTCGGGAATTTCCTCATTTTTATCCCCTATCCGCCCAAATCAAGATGGCGGCACAACCTGCCAGACGAGGTAGACAATTGAAATTCGGTGAAATTATAGCTTTTGGTCCCTAACCGACGGGAAAATTCCAAGATGTTCAAATTTTTCACTTTTTACCCCCAAAGATATCGAAATATGGAGGCAATTTTAATGACTGTGCAGACATTCCTTTTGAGCTATTTTTTGGCTAAACGGCAAGTCATATCACAAAACGGATGGCACAATGTCACTTCAATTTGGAGTGATCTACAACTTTGGTCCTGTGACATTTTGTCGTATCTCTCTCCCTTATACGTTACATTTGGCCTTATTTCTGGATGTCCGTAAATTTAGTGATTTTTACAAGTATATTTCATTGTTTGACAAACTTATAAGAATGATAGGATCATCGCGTTAGGTGCGCACATTGGCACGATTAAGGGACATATGTGTACCAAATTTCATGATTCTAGCTTATACATAGTAGGCAAAATGTAATGTAAAATGTTAAAAATGCACCCAAATTTCACCCTATTCAAAATTTGAACCCAATTTACCCCCTTAATATGGGAGATACGAGGATATGGTTTAGAACCAAACATTTAGGGCGATACATGAGGCGTCTGATGGCGCAAACCGTTTCTTAATATCATAAACCGTTTAGGAGATATGAATCTCGAAGTGGAAGTCTGCACTTTTCAACGTGCTCATGCTTATCCGTCATCTATATATTATATAAAAGCAAGTCGGGCTGGAACGATGTATATATAAATATTTAAAAATGAAAAAAGACGTGAATTAATGAGGCACTTCCAGAAATCTCAGAAATTTGAAACTTGGTACGAGGGAAACTGAAGACCCCCGGATCCCTAGAAAAATCTTAAATTCTGAAAATTCCCTGAAGGGGGCACACTGGGGGGGGGCTCAAATTTTGGGCCCAGCAGAAGAACACAGTCGTATAGTATATCCAAAACGATAACCTATAGGTTTCGTGGGCTTAAAAATTTTCGGGAATTTCCTCATTTTTATCCCTTATCCGCCCAAATCAAGATGGCGGCACAACCTGCCAGACGAGGTAGACAATTGAAATTTGGTGAAATTATAGCTTTTGGTCCCTAACCGACGGGAAAATTCCAAGATGTTCAAATTTTTCACTTTTTACCCCCAAAGATATCGAAATATGGAGGCAATTTTAATGACTGTGCAGACATTCCTTTTGAGCTATTTTTTGGCTAAACGGCAAGTCATATCACAAAACGGATGGCACAATGTCACTTCAATTTGGAGTGAACTACAACTTTGGTCCTGTGACATTTTGTCGTATCTCTCTCCCTTATACGTTACATTTGGCCTTATTTCTGGATGTCCGTAAATTTAGTGATTTTTACAAGTATATTTCATTGTTTGACAAACTTATAAGAATGATAGGATCATCGCGTTAGGTGCGCACATTGGCACGATTAAGGGACATATGTGTACCAAATTTCATGATTCTAGCTTATACATAAGTAGGCAAAATGTAATGTAAAATGTTAAAAATGCACCCAAATTTCACCCTATTCAAAATTTGAACCCAATTTACCCCCTTAATATGGGAGATACGAGGATATGGTTTAGAACCAAACATTTAGGGCGATACATGAGGCGTCTGATGGCGCAAACCGTTTCTTAATATCATAAACCGTTTAGGAGATATGAATCTCGAAGTGGAAGTCTGCACTTTTCAACGTGCTCATGCTTATCCGTCATCTATCTATATATATAAAAGCAAGTCGGGCTGGAACGATGTATATATAAATATTTAAAAATGAAAAAAGACGTGAATTAATGAGGCACTTCCAGAAATCTCAGAAATTTGAAACTTGGTACGAGGGAAACTGATGACCCCCGGATCCCTAGAAAAATCGGAAATTCTGAAAATTCCCTGAAGGGGGCACGCTGGGGGGCTCAAATTTTCGGCTCAGCATAAGAACACAGTCGTATAGTATATGCAAAACGATAACCTATAGGTTTCGTGGGCTTAAAAATTTTCGGGAATTTCCTCATTTTTATCCCCTATCCCCCGAAATCAAGATGGCGGCACAACCTGCCAGACGAGGTAGACAATTGAAATTTGGTGAAATTATAGCTTTTGGTCCTCTATCCGACGGGAAAATTCCAAGATGTTCAAATTTTTCACTTTTTACCCCCAAAGATATCGAAATATGGAGGCAATTTTAATGACTGTGCAGACATGCCTTTTGAGCTATTTTTTGGCTAAACGGCAAGTCATATCACAAAACGGATGGCACAATGTCTATTCAATTCGGAGTGATCTACAACTTTGGTCCTGTGACATTTTGTCGTATCTCTCTCTCTTATACGTTAAATTTGGCCGTATTTTTGGATTGTTCGTAAATTTTGAGATTTTTACAAGTATATTGCATTGTTTGACACACTTATAAGAATGATAGGATCATCGCGTTAGATGCGCACATTGGCACGATTAAGGGACATATGTGTTCCAAATTTCATGATTCTAGCTTATACATAAGTAGGCAAAATGTAATGTAAAATGTTAAAAATGCACCCAAATTTCACCCTATTCAAAATGTGAACTCAATGTACCCCCTTAATATGGGAGATACGAGGATATGGTTTAGAACCAAACATTTAGGGCGATACATGAGGCGTCTGATGGCGCAAACCGTTTCTTATTATCATAAACCGTTTAGGAGATATGAATCTCGAAGTGGAAGTCTGCACTTTTCAACGTGCTCATGCTTATCCGTCATCTATATATATAAAAGCAAGTCGAGCTGGAACGATGTATATATAAATATTTAAAAATGAAAAAAGACGTGAATTAATGAGGCACTTCCAGAAATCTCAGAAATTTGAAACTTGGTACGAGGGAAACTGATGACCCCCGGATCCCTAGAAAAATCGGAAATTCTGAAAATTCCCTGAAGGGGGCACGCTGGGGGGCTCAAATTTTCGGCTCAGCATAAGAACACAGTCGTATAGTATATGCAAAACGATAACCTATAGGTTTCGTGGGCTTAAAAATTTTCGGGAATTTCCTCATTTTTATCCCCTATCCCCCCAAATCAAGATGGCGGCACAACCTGCCAGACGAGGTAGACAATTGAAATTTGGTGAAATTATAGCTTTTGGTCCCTATCCGACGGGAAAATTCCAAGATGTTCAAATTTTTCACTTTTTACCCCCAAAGATATCGAAATATGGAGGCAATTTTAATGACTGTGCAGACATGCCTTTTGAGCTATTTTTTTGGCTAATCGGCAAGTCATATCACAAAACGGATGGCACAATGTCGCTTCAATTCGGAGTGATCTACAACTTTGGTCCTGTGACATTTTGTCGTATCTCTCTCCCTTATACGTTAAATTTGGCCGTATTTTTGGATTGTTCGTAAATTTTGAGATTTTTACAAGTATATTGCATTGTTTGACACACTTATAAGAATGATAGGATCATCGCGTTAGGTGCGCACATTGGCACGATTAAGGGACATATGTGTACCAAATTTCATGATTCTAGCTTATACATAAGTAGGCAAAATGTAATGTAAAATGTTAAAAATGCACCCAAATTTCACCCTATTCAAAAAGTGAACTCAATGTACCCCCTTAATATGGGAGATACGAGGATATGGTTTAGAACCAAACATTTAGGGCGATACATGAGGCGTCTGATGGCGCAAACCGTTTCTTATTATCATAAACCGTTTAGGAGATATGAATCTCGAAGTGGAAGTCTGCACTTTTCAACGTGCTCATGCTTATCCGTCATCTATATATATAAAAGCAAGTCGGGCTGGAACGATGTATATATAAATATTTAAAAATGAAAAAAGACGTGAATTAATGAGGCACTTCCAGAAATCTCAGAAATTTGAAACTTGGTACGAGGGAAACTGATGACCCCCGGATCCCTAGAAAAATCTTAAATTCTGAAAATTCCCTGAAGGGGGCACGCTGGGGGGCTCAAATTTTCGGCTCAGCATAATAACACAGTCGTATAGTATATGCAAAACGATAACCTATAGGTTTCGTGGGCTTAAAAATTTTCGGGAATTTCCCCATTTTTATCCCCTATCCCCCCAAATCAAGATGGCGGCACAACCTGCCAGACGAGGTAGACAATTGAAATTTGGTGAAATTATAGCTTTTGGTCCCTAACCGACGGAAAAATTCCAAGATGTTCAAATTTTTCACTTTTTACCCCCAAAGATATCGAAATATGGAGGCAATTTTAATGACTGTGCAGACATGCCTTTTGAGCTATTTTTTGGCTAAACGGCAAGTCATATCACGAAACGGATGGCACAATGTCTCTTCAATTTGGAGTGATCTACAGCTTTGGTCCTGTGACATTTTGTCGTATCTCTCTCCCTTATACGTTAAATTTGGCCGTATTTTTGGATTGTTCGTAAATTTTGAGATTTTTACAAGTATATTGCATTGTTTGACACACTTATAAGTATGATAGGATCATCGCGTTAGGTGCGCGCATTGGCACGATTAAGGGACATATGTGTACCAAATTTCATGATTCTAGCTTATACATAAGTAGGCAAAATGTAATGTAAAATGTTAAAAATGCACCCAAATTTCACCCTATTCAACATTTTAAACCCAATTTACCCCCTTAATATGGGAGATACGAGGATATGATTTAGAACCAAACATTTAGGGCGATACATGAGGCGTCTGATGGCGCCAACCGTTTCTTATTATCATAAACCGTTTAGGAGATATGATTCTCGAAGTGGAAGTCTGCACTTTTCAACGTGCTCATGCTTATCCGTCATCTATATATATAAAAGCAAGTCGGGCTGGAACGATGTATATATAAATATTTAAAAATGAAAAAAGACGTGAATTAATGAGGCACTTCCAGAAATCTCAGAAATTTGAAACTTGGTACGAGGGAAACTGATGACCCCCGGATCCCTAGAAAAATCGGAAATTCTGAAAATTCCCTGAAGGGGGCACACTGGGGGGGCTCAAATTTTGGGCCCAGCATAAGAACACAGTCGTATAGTATATCCAAAATTTTCGGGAATTTCCTCATTTTTATCCCCTATCCCCCGAAATCAAGATGGCGGCACAACCTGCCAGACGAGGTAGACAATTGAAATTTGGTGAAATTATAGCTTTTGGTCCCTATCCGACGGGAAAATTCCAAGATGTTCAAATTTTTCACTTTTTACCCCCAAAGATATCGAAATATGGAGGCAATTTTAATGACTGTGCAGACATGCCTTTTGAGCTATTTTTTGGCTAAACGGCAAGTCATATCACAAAACGGATGGCACAATGTCTATTCAATTCGGAGTGATCTACAACTTTGGTCCTGTGACATTTTGTCGTATCTCTCTCTCTTATACGTTAAATTTGGCCGTATTTTTGGATTTTTCGTAAATTTTGAGATTTTTCAAGTATATTGCATTGTTTGACACACTTATAAGAATGATAGGATCATCGCGTTAGATGCGCACATTGGCACGATTAAGGGACATATGTGTACCAAATTTCATGATTCTAGCTTATACATAAGTAGGCAAAATGTAATGTAAAATGTTAAAAATGCACCCAAATTTCACCCTATTCAAAATGTGAACTCAATGTACCCCCTTAATATGGGAGATACGAGGATATGGTTTAGAACCAAACATTTAGGGCGTTCCATGAGGCGTCTGATGGCGCAAACCGTTTCTTAATATCATAAACCGTTTAGGAGATATGAATCTCGAAGTGGAAGTCTGCACTTTTCAACGTGCTCATGCTTATCCGTCATCTATATATATAAAAGCAAGTCGGGCTGGAACGATGTATATATAAATATTTAAAAATGAAAAAAGACGTGAATTAAAGAGGCACATCTAGAAATCTCAGAAATTTGAAACTTGGTACGAGGGAAACTGATGACCCCCGGATCCCTAGAAAAATCGGAAATTCTCAAAATTCTCTGAAGGGGGCACGCTGGGGGGGCTCAAATTTTGGTCCCAGCATAAGAACACAGTCGTATAGTATATCCAAAACGATAACCTATAGGTTTCGTGGGCTTAAAAATTTTCGGGAATTTCCTCATTTTTATCCCCTATCCGCCCAAATCAAGATGGCGGCACAACCTGCCAGACGAGGTAGACAATTGAAATTCGGTGAAATTATAGCTTTTGGTCCCTAACCGACGGGAAAATTCCAAGATGTTCAAATTTTTCACTTTTTACCCCCAAAGATATCGAAATATGGAGGCAATTTTAATGACTGTGCAGACATTCCTTTTGAGCTATTTTTTGGCTAAACGGCAAGTCATATCACAAAACGGATGGCACAAGGTCACTTCAATTTGGAGTGAACTACAACTTTGGTCCTGTGACATTTTATCGTATCTCTCTCCCTTATACGTTACATTTGGCCTTATTTCTGGATGTCCGTAAATTTAGTGATTTTTACAAGTATATTTCATTGTTTGACAAACTTATAAGAATGATAGGATCATCGCGTTAGGTGCGCACATTGGCACGATTAAGGGACATATGTGTACCAAATTTCATGATTCTAGCTTATACATAAGTAGGCAAAATGTAATGTAAAATGTTAAAAATGCACCCAAATTTCACCCTATTCAAAATGTGAACTCAATGTACCCCCTTAATATGGGAGATACGAGGGTATGATTTAGAACCAAACATTTAGGGCGTTCCATGAGGCGTCTGATGGCGCAAACCGTTTCTTAATATCATAAACCGTTAGGAGATATGAATCTCGAAGTGGAAGTCTGCACTTTTCAACGTGCTCATGCTTATCCGTCATCTATATATATAAAAGCAAGTCGGGCTGGAACGATGTATATATAAATATTTAAAAATGAAAAAAGACGTGAATTAAAGAGGCACATCTAGAAATCTCAGAAATTTGAAACTTGGTACGAGGGAAACTGATGACCCCCGGATCCCTAGAAAAATCGGAAATTCTCAAAATTCTCTGAAGGGGGCACGCTGGGGGGGCTCAAATTTTGGTCCCAGCATAAGAACACAGTCGTATAGTGTATCCAAAACGATAACCTATAGGTTTCGTGGGCTTAAAAATTTTCGGGAATTTCCTCATTTTTATCCCCTATCCGCCCAAATCAAGATGGCGGCACAACCTGCCAGACGAGGTAGACAATTGAAATTCGGTGAAATTATAGCTTTTGGTCCCTAACCGACGGGAAAATTCCAAGATGTTCAAATTTTTCACTTTTTACCCCCAAAGATATCGAAATATGGAGGCAATTTTAATGACTGTGCAGACATTCCTTTTGAGCTATTTTTTGGCTAAACGGCAAGTCATATCACAAAACGGATGGCACAATGTCACTTCAATTTGGAGTGAACTACAACTTTGGTCCTGTGACATTTTGTCGTATCTCTCTCCCTTATACGTTACATTTGGCCTTATTTGTGGATGTCCGTAAATTTAGTGATTTTTACAAGTATATTTCATTGTTTGACAAACTTATAAGAATGATAGGATCATCGCGTTAGGTGCGCACATTGGCACGATTAAGGGACATATGTGTACCAAATTTCATGATTCTAGCTTATACATAGTAGGCAAAATGTAATGTAAAATGTTAAAAATGCACCCAAATTTCACCCTATTCAAAATTTGAACCCAATTTACCCCCTTAATATGGGAGATACGAGGATATGGTTTAGAACCAAACATTTAGGGCGATACATGAGGCGTCTGATGGCGCAAACCGTTTCTTAATATCATAAACCGTTTAGGAGATATGAATCTCGAAGTGGAAGTCTGCACTTTTCAACGTGCTCATGCTTATCCGTCATCTATATATTATATAAAAGCAAGTCGGGCTGGAACGATGTATATATAAATATTTAAAAATGAAAAAAGACGTGAATTAATGAGGCACTTCCAGAAATCTCAGAAATTTGAAACTTGGTACGAGGGAAACTGAAGACCCCCGGATCCCTAGAAAAATCTTAAATTCTGAAAATTCCCTGAAGGGGGCACACTGGGGGGGGGCTCAAATTTTGGGCCCAGCAGAAGAACACAGTCGTATAGTATATCCAAAACGATAACCTATAGGTTTCGTGGGCTTAAAAATTTTCGGGAATTTCCTCATTTTTATCCCTTATCCGCCCAAATCAAGATGGCGGCACAACCTGCCAGACGAGGTAGACAATTGAAATTTGGTGAAATTATAGCTTTTGGTCCCTAACCGACGGGAAAATTCCAAGATGTTCAAATTTTTCACTTTTTACCCCCAAAGATATCGAAATATGGAGGCAATTTTAATGACTGTGCAGACATTCCTTTTGAGCTATTTTTTGGCTAAACGGCAAGTCATATCACAAAACGGATGGCACAATGTCACTTCAATTTGGAGTGAACTACAACTTTGGTCCTGTGACATTTTGTCGTATCTCTCTCCCTTATACGTTACATTTGGCCTTATTTCTGGATGTCCGTAAATTTAGTGATTTTTACAAGTATATTTCATTGTTTGACAAACTTATAAGAATGATAGGATCATCGCGTTAGGTGCGCACATTGGCACGATTAAGGGACATATGTGTACCAAATTTCATGATTCTAGCTTATACATAAGTAGGCAAAATGTAATGTAAAATGTTAAAAATGCACCCAAATTTCACCCTATTCAAAATTTGAACCCAATTTACCCCCTTAATATGGGAGATACGAGGATATGGTTTAGAACCAAACATTTAGGGCGATACATGAGGCGTCTGATGGCGCAAACCGTTTCTTAATATCATAAACCGTTTAGGAGATATGAATCTCGAAGTGGAAGTCTGCACTTTTCAACGTGCTCATGCTTATCCGTCATCTATCTATATATATAAAAGCAAGTCGGGCTGGAACGATGTATATATAAATATTTAAAAATGAAAAAAGACGTGAATTAATGAGGCACTTCCAGAAATCTCAGAAATTTGAAACTTGGTACGAGGGAAACTGATGACCCCCGGATCCCTAGAAAAATCGGAAATTCTGAAAATTCCCTGAAGGGGGCACGCTGGGGGGCTCAAATTTTCGGCTCAGCATAAGAACACAGTCGTATAGTATATGCAAAACGATAACCTATAGGTTTCGTGGGCTTAAAAATTTTCGGGAATTTCCTCATTTTTATCCCCTATCCCCCGAAATCAAGATGGCGGCACAACCTGCCAGACGAGGTAGACAATTGAAATTTGGTGAAATTATAGCTTTTGGTCCCTATCCGACGGGAAAATTCCAAGATGTTCAAATTTTTCACTTTTTACCCCCAAAGATATCGAAATATGGAGGCAATTTTAATGACTGTGCAGACATGCCTTTTGAGCTATTTTTTGGCTAAACGGCAAGTCATATCACAAAACGGATGGCACAATGTCTATTCAATTCGGAGTGATCTACAACTTTGGTCCTGTGACATTTTGTCGTATCTCTCTCTCTTATACGTTAAATTTGGCCGTATTTTTGGATTGTTCGTAAATTTTGAGATTTTTCAAGTATATTGCATTGTTTGACACACTTATAAGAATGATAGGATCATAGCGTTAGATGCGCACATTGGCACGATTAAGGGACATATGTGTACCAAATTTCATGATTCTAGCTTATACATAAGTAGGCAAAATGTAATGTAAAATGTTAAAAATGCACCCAAATTTCACCCTATTCAAAATGTGAACTCAATGTACCCCCTTAATATGGGAGATACGAGGATATGGTTTAGAACCAAACATTTAGGGCGATACATGAGGCGTCTGATGGCGCAAACCGTTTCTTATTATCATAAACCGTTTAGGAGATATGAATCTCGAAGTGGAAGTCTGCACTTTCCAACGTGCTCATGCTTATCCGTCATCTATATATATAAAAGCAAGTCGGGCTGGAGCGATGTATATATAAATATTTAAAAATGAAAAAAGACGTGAATTAATGAGGCTCTTCCAGAAATCTCAGAAATTTGAAACTTGGTACGAGGGAAACTGATGACCCCCGGATCCCTAGAAAAATCGGAAATTCTGAAAATTCCCTGAAGGGGGCACGCTGGGGGGCTCAAATTTTCGGCTCAGCATAAGAACACAGTCGTATAGTATATGCAAAACGATAACCTATAGGTTTCGTGGGCTTAAAAATTTTCGGGAATTTCCTCATTTTTATCCCCTATCCCCCCAAATCAAGATGGCGGCACAACCTGCCAGACGAGGTAGACAATTGAAATTTGGTGAAATTATAGCTTTTGGTCCCTATCCGACGGGAAAATTCCAAGATGTTCAAATTTTTCACTTTTTACCCCCAAAGATATCGAAATATGGAGGCAATTTTAATGACTGTGCAGACATGCCTTTTGAGCTATTTTTTTGGCTAATCGGCAAGTCATATCACAAAACGGATGGCACAATGTCGCTTCAATTCGGAGTGATCTACAACTTTGGTCCTGTGACATTTTGTCGTATCTCTCTCCCTTATACGTTAAATTTGGCCGTATTTTTGGATTGTTCGTAAATTTTGAGATTTTTACAAGTATATTGCATTGTTTGACACACTTATAAGAATGATAGGATCATCGCGTTAGGTGCGCACATTGGCACGATTAAGGGACATATGTGTACCAAATTTCATGATTCTAGCTTATACATAAGTAGGCAAAATGTAATGTAAAATGTTAAAAATGCACCCAAATTTCACCCTATTCAAAAAGTGAACTCAATGTACCCCCTTAATATGGGAGATACGAGGATATGGTTTAGAACCAAACATTTAGGGCGATACATGAGGCGTCTGATGGCGCAAACCGTTTCTTATTATCATAAACCGTTTAGGAGATATGAATCTCGAAGTGGAAGTCTGCACTTTTCAACGTGCTCATGCTTATCCGTCATCTATATATATAAAAGCAAGTCGGGCTGGAACGATGTATATATAAATATTTAAAAATGAAAAAAGACGTGAATTAATGAGGCACTTCCAGAAATCTCAGAAATTTGAAACTTGGTACGAGGGAAACTGATGACCCCCGGATCCCTAGAAAAATCTTAAATTCTGAAAATTCCCTGAAGGGGGCACGCTGGGGGGCTCAAATTTTCGGCTCAGCATAATAACACAGTCGTATAGTATATGCAAAACGATAACCTATAGGTTTCGTGGGCTTAAAAATTTTCGGGAATTTCCCCATTTTTATCCCCTATCCCCCCAAATCAAGATGGCGGCACAACCTGCCAGACGAGGTAGACAATTGAAATTTGGTGAAATTATAGCTTTTGGTCCCTAACCGACGGAAAAATTCCAAGATGTTCAAATTTTTCACTTTTTACCCCCAAAGATATCGAAATATGGAGGCAATTTTAATGACTGTGCAGACATGCCTTTTGAGCTATTTTTTGGCTAAAAGGCAAGTCATATCACGAAACGGATGGCACAATGTCTCTTCAATTTGGGGTGATCTACAGCTTTGGTCCTGTGACATTTTGTCGTATCTCTCTCCCTTATACGTTAAATTTGGCCGTATTTTTGGATTGTTCGTAAATTTTGAGATTTTTACAAGTATATTGCATTGTTTGACACACTTATAAGTATGATAGGATCATCGCGTTAGGTGCGCGCATTGGCACGATTAAGGGACATATGTGTACCAAATTTCATGATTCTAGCTTATACATAAGTAGGCAAAATGTAATGTAAAATGTTAAAAATGCACCCAAATTTCACCCTATTCAAAATTTTAAACCCAATTTACCCCCTTAATATGGGAGATACGAGGATATGATTTAGAACCAAACATTTAGGGCGATACATGAGGCGTCTGATGGCGCCAACCGTTTCTTATTATCATAAACCGTTTAGGAGATATGATTCTCGAAGTGGAAGTCTGCACTTTTCAACGTGCTCATGCTTATCCGTCATCTATATATATAAAAGCAAGTCGGGCTGGAACGATGTATATATAAATATTTAAAAATCAAAAAAGACGTGAATTAATGAGGCACTTCCAGAAATCTCAGAAATTTGAAACTTGGTACGAGGGAAACTGATGACCCCCGGATCCCTAGAAAAATCGGAAATTCTGAAAATTCCCTGAAGGGGGCACACTGGGGGGGCTCAAATTTTGGGCCCAGCATAAGAACACAGTCGTATAGTATATCCAAAATTTTCGGGAATTTCCTCATTTTTATCCCCTATCCCCCGAAATCAAGATGGCGGCACAACCTGCCAGACGAGGTAGACAATTGAAATTTGGTGAAATTATAGCTTTTGGTCCCTATCCGACGGGAAAATTCCAAGATGTTCAAATTTTTCACTTTTTACCCCCAAAGATATCGAAATATGGAGGCAATTTTAATGACTGTGCAGACATGCCTTTTGAGCTATTTTTTTGGCTAATCGGCAAGTCATATCACAAAACGGATGGCACAATGTCGCTTCAATTCGGAGTGATCTACAACTTTGGTCCTGTGACATTTTGTCGTATCTCTCTCCCTTATACGTTAAATTTGGCCGTATTTTTGGATTGTTCGTAAATTTTGAGATTTTTACAAGTATATTGCATTGTTTGACACACTTATAAGAATGATAGGATCATCGCGTTAGGTGCGCACATTGGCACGATTAAGGGACATATGTGTACCAAATTTCATGATTCTAGCTTATACATAAGTAGGCAAAATGTAATGTAAAATGTTAAAAATGCACCCAAATTTCACCCTATTCAAAAAGTGAACTCAATGTACCCCCTTAATATGGGAGATACGAGGATATGGTTTAGAACCAAACATTTAGGGCGATACATGAGGCGTCTGATGGCGCAAACCGTTTCTTATTATCATAAACCGTTTAGGAGATATGAATCTCGAAGTGGAAGTCTGCACTTTTCAACGTGCTCATGCTTATCCGTCATCTATATATATAAAAGCAAGTCGGGCTGGAACGATGTATATATAAATATTTAAAAATGAAAAAAGACGTGAATTAATGAGGCACTTCCAGAAATCTCAGAAATTTGAAACTTGGTACGAGGGAAACTGATGACCCCCGGATCCCTAGAAAAATCTTAAATTCTGAAAATTCCCTGAAGGGGGCACGCTGGGGGGCTCAAATTTTCGGCTCAGCATAATAACACAGTCGTATAGTATATGCAAAACGATAACCTATAGGTTTCGTGGGCTTAAAAATTTTCGGGAATTTCCCCATTTTTATCCCCTATCCCCCCAAATCAAGATGGCGGCACAACCTGCCAGACGAGGTAGACAATTGAAATTTGGTGAAATTATAGCTTTTGGTCCCTAACCGACGGAAAAATTCCAAGATGTTCAAATTTTTCACTTTTTACCCCCAAAGATATCGAAATATGGAGGCAATTTTAATGACTGTGCAGACATGCCTTTTGAGCTATTTTTTGGCTAAACGGCAAGTCATATCACGAAACGGATGGCACAATGTCTCTTCAATTTGGAGTGATCTACAGCTTTGGTCCTGTGACATTTTGTCGTATCTCTCTCCCTTATACGTAAAATTTGGCCGTATTTTTGGATTGTTCGTAAATTTTGAGATTTTTACAAGTATATTGCATTGTTTGACACACTTATAAGTATGATAGGATCATCGCGTTAGGTGCGCGCATTGGCACGATTAAGGGACATATGTGTACCAAATTTCATGATTCTAGCTTATACATAAGTAGGCAAAATGTAATGTAAAATGTTAAAAATGCACCCAAATTTCACCCTATTCAAACTTTAAACCCAATTTACCCCCTTAATATGGGAGATACGAGGATATGATTTAGAACCAAACATTTAGGGCGATACATGAGGCGTCTGATGGCGCCAACCGTTTCTTATTATCATAAACCGTTTAGGAGATATGATTCTCGAAGTGGAAGTCTGCACTTTTCAACGTGCTCATGCTTATCCGTCATCTATATATATAAAAGCAAGTCGGGCTGGAACGATGTATATATAAATATTTAAAAATCAAAAAAGACGTGAATTAATGAGGCACTTCCAGAAATCTCAGAAATTTGAAACTTGGTACGAGGGAAACTGATGACCCCCGGATCCCTAGAAAAATCGGAAATTCTGAAAATTCCCTGAAGGGGGCACACTGGGGGGGCTCAAATTTTGGGCCCAGCATAAGAAGACAGTCGTATAGTATATCCAAAATTTTCGGGAATTTCCTCATTTTTATCCCCTATCCCCCCAAATCAAGATGGCGGCACAACCTGCCAGACGAGGTAGACAATTGAAATTTGGTGAAATTATAGCTTTTGGTCCCTAACCGACGGGAAAATTCCAAGATGTTCAAATTTTTCACTTTTTACCCCCAAAGATATCGAAATATGGAGGCAATTTTAATGACTGTGCAGACATTCCATTTGAGCTATTTTTTGGCTAAACGGCAAGTCATATTACAAAACGGATGGCACAATGTCACTTCAATTCGGAGTGATCTACAACTTTGGTCCTGTGACATTTTGTCGTATCTCTCTCCCTTATACGTTAAATTTGGCCTTATTTCTGGATTGTCCGTAAATTTAGTGATTTATACAAGTATATTTCAATGTTTGACACACTTATAAGAATGATAGGATCATCGAGTTAGGTGCGCACATTGGCACGATTAAGGGACATATGTGTACCAAATTTCATGATTCTAGCTTATACATAAGTAGGCAAAATGTAATGTAAAATGTTAAAAATGCACCCAAATTTCACCCTATTCAAAATGTGAACTCAATGTACCCCCTTAATATGGGAGATACGAGGATATGGTTTAGAACCAAACATTTAGGGCGTTCCATGAGGCGTCTGATGGCGCAAACCGTTTCTTAATATCATAAACCGTTTAGGAGATATGAATCTCGAAGTGGAAGTCTGCACTTTTCAACGTGCTCATGCTTATCCGTCATCTATATATATAAAAGCAAGTCGGGCTGGAACGATGTATATATAAATATTTAAAAATGAAAAAAGACGTGAATTAAAGAGGCACATCTAGAAATCTCAGAAATTTGAAACTTGGTACGAGGGAAACTGATGACCCCCGGATCCCTAGAAAAATCGGAAATTCTCAAAATTCTCTGAAGGGGGCACGCTGGGGGGGCTCAAATTTTGGTCCCAGCATAAGAACACAGTCGTATAGTATATCCAAAACGATAACCTATAGGTTTCGTGGGCTTAAAAATTTTCGGGAATTTCCTCATTTTTATCCCCTATCCGCCCAAATCAAGATGGCGGCACAACCTGCCAGACGAGGTAGACAATTGAAATTCGGTGAAATTATAGCTTTTGGTCCCTAACCGACGGGAAAATTCCAAGATGTTCAAATTTTTCACTTTTTACCCCCAAAGATATCGAAATATGGAGGCAATTTTAATGACTGTGCAGACATTCCTTTTGAGCTATTTTTTGGCTAAACGGCAAGTCATATCACAAAACGGATGGCACAAGGTCACTTCAATTTGGAGTGAACTACAACTTTGGTCCTGTGACATTTTATCGTATCTCTCTCCCTTATACGTTACATTTGGCCTTATTTCTGGATGTCCGTAAATTTAGTGATTTTTACAAGTATATTTCATTGTTTGACAAACTTATAAGAATGATAGGATCATCGCGTTAGGTGCGCACATTGGCACGATTAAGGGACATATGTGTACCAAATTTCATGATTCTAGCTTATACATAAGTAGGCAAAATGTAATGTAAAATGTTAAAAATGCACCCAAATTTCACCCTATTCAAAATTTGAACCCAATTTACCCCCTTAATATGGGAGATACGAGGATATGGTTTAGAACCAAACATTTAGGGCGATACATGAGGCGTCTGATGGCGCAAACCGTTTCTTAATATCATAAACCGTTTAGGAGATATGAATCTCGAAGTGGAAGTCTGCACTTTTCAACGTGCTCATGCTTATCCGTCATCTTCTATATAAATAAAATTGTTTCTGTTTGTCTGTTTGTCTGTCTGTTTGTCTGTTCCACCATCACGTCGAAACGGCTGGATAGATCTCAACCAAACTTCATATTTAGAGTATACTGACCCCGGGGAAGGTTTCGATATGCATATCATTTTAAAATCTTTGAAAAGACGGGGGTTTTATAGGAAAAACGGTTTTCCTCCATTTTCTCTTGTACTATTATAGGCAAAATATCGAATTTGTCGTATAAGGACGAGACAAAGCTCAATTTAATCCTCTTGACGCAAAGAACAAAACTCGGTAAGCCCTACGGGCCCGAAAACCATGTTTTAAGGCCCTAAAACCAACCGTTACGGAGATATTGGCACCACACTACCCCTGCTCTAGGAATCGGATAAAGAAATGAACTGCCGTAACCATGGCAACGTCAGCTCCAGGATTCTAGAGCAGTGAGATTATGCATGTACGTTTGGGCATAGCTGTCAACCAAAATAGGTACAAATAAGACTTAATATCTGGGAAAAAAATATACTGTTGTGTAAGGCACTCATAGGACTCCTTTGGGCGGGGATGGAAAGGGGGTGAAGAACGAGTGTAAAAATCTATATAAATAAAATTGTTTCTGTTTGTCTGTCTGTTTGTCTGTTCCACCATCACGTCGAAACGGCTGGATAGATCTCAACCAAACTTCATATTTAGGGTATACTCATCCCGGAGAAGGTTTTGATATGCATATCATTTTAAAATCCTTGAATAGACAGGGGGTTTATAGGAAAACCAGAATGGTTTTTCCACCATCACGTCGAAACGGCTGGATAGATCTCAACCAAACTTCATATTTAGAGGATACTCATCGCGGGGAAGTTTTCCATATGCATATCATTTTAAAATATTTGAATATATGGGGGGTTTATAGGAAAATCAGAATGGTTTTTCCACCATCACGTCGAAACGGCTGGATGGATCTCAACCAAACATTGTATTTAGAGTAGGCCTATACTAATCCCGGGGAAGGTTTAGATATGCATATCATTTTAAAATCCTTGAATAGACGGGGGGTTTATAGGAAAACCAGAGTGGTTTTCCCACCATCACGTCGAAACGGCTGGATAGATCTCAGCCAAACTTCATATTTAGAGTATACTCATCCCAGGAAAGGTTCCGATATGCATATAATTTTAAAATCTTTGAATAGACGGGGTGTTTATAGGAAAACCACAGTGGTTTTCCTCTATTTTCTCTTATACTATTGATTTTCTGTAAACTTCGTTTACCGTACGTGAAACGTCTCTTCATTATAAACAACTTTCGTTATGTTCATAATTTACCTTACTCTTCACATGACGGAGAAATTTACAATTTTCTGCTGGTATCATGCTCTGCATTTAGTGACCGACAGACCGACAACGAACCTACAGGTTACCATGGCAACGTCTCTGACTGCATGCCAGTAGGGAAGTAACGTATTGCCATTTTCCTCATCATGCTTTTAAATTCGTGGTTGTTCCTTGGGTAGATGGCAAGAGAGGCATCAATCGGCTCATCTGCGGGATATTGGCGGAATATCGTTGGAGGTTATAACCGCCCTCGAATAGATTAAGTAATAACACCATTAGTCATCTTCATATTTGTTTACCTAAGAATCACTGAACCTAAATTTCTCCTCTGTTAGCGCTTTATTATATCCATAACTCACGGCATTTATTTATTTGTCGTTATCCGGCTGTCCTCAGTTATAATCCATTTTCTATTAGTTTCAACATTCTTAACTGTATTATTTTCTTCCTTAATTACGCCGTATGTACGTGAATGCTAGAAACTACTGGATGCATTTCCACCAAGATTCGTATTTAGAATACACCTGTCCTTGATAGGTTTCAGGGCAAATATTGTTTCTAAATCCCTGAACTAACTGGGGGTTTATACGAAACCGAAACAGTGATTTTGCACTTCCAAAAAATATACACAACAAAAGTTTATGGAAGTCTACCTACCTTGGTAGAAATTAATGTCTAAACCTTTTTTTCTCATGTGCATCATTTCGATACGAGGATCAATAAGGGAGATATCATTAAAGGACCGTTTTTCTGTACAAGTCCCATCGGACTTAACTCACGAGCGGGTGCGTGTAAAGCGTATTCCTTACAACTTGAAAACTACTGAAGACATTCGAAACAAAATTTATATTTAGCATCCACCTGTCCAAAGGTAGGTTTTAAACGTAAATAACATTTCATGTTCCGGAATGGACTGGCGGTTTATAAGGAACCGAAATGGTGATTTTACTCTTCCACAATATATACAGAACAAGACCAACCTGACTGGAAATCGACCAAACCTGATGGAATTCCACCTCTAAACCTTTTTTTTCATGTGCATTTTTTCGTCAGGAGGATTAATAAGGGAGATATCATGAATGGTCACTTTTGCAGGTTAAGTCCAGCGGACATAGCCCAAAAGGTGTTTTACATGGAGCAGATTCCTTATCTATATAAATCAAATCGTAACGACTGTGTACCTCTACACTGACTATTTTGGCGAAATTTTCGTACAGCTTTCCGTTTAAGGGGTAATAATAACAATCTCCATAATTTTTGATTTCCTGAAAGTCCTAATTTTTACCCGCCTCGCCCAAAATCCACATTGTGGCATAATCTGCCAGAAGAATAAGAAGATAATTGAAATTTGACAAAATTATACGTTTTAGCCTGTAACGAATGAAAAATCCTATATCATTAAATTTTTCATTTTTTATCCCCGAAGAATATCGAAATATGCAGGCAATTTTAATGATGGTGCAGACCTTCGGAAATTCCTATCACGTAACGGATTGCACAATCTCCGTTCAATTTGGAATGATCTACAACCTTGGTCTTATGACTTTATGCCGTATCTGTATCCCTTTTACGTTTGATTTTTCTCTGTTAATCGATGTTAAGTCAATTTGGAATTTTCACATGCATTATTCATACTTTCAATTACTTATATGAAATACAGAATCATCAAACTCTTCACGAAAATTGGCCCACTCAGTAGCCATATGTGAGCCAAATGCTACGTATGTAGCTGTCACATTATTATCCGAAAAGTAATGTAATGTGAGATGATCTTACAAAACCTTTACCCTGTTCCACGTTTCTAAATCTGACCCAAGAATAGATGACATATCATTGGACCAGCCATTTAGGCCACTAAATCCGGCGTGTCTTATGGTATAATCCTTTGTCGATATGACGTACGTTTAGTAGCAGTTAATCTGTAAATGAAGGTCTTCAATATTGTAAACACGCATATACTTTCGTATGTCGATCTATATATATTCACTGATGTCGATTTAGCGATCGAGAAAGGGTCGGTCTGCTATTGTAATCAGTACTCCCCACACCGACTTTGACTGGCAGTAGGAAAGGGTTCCTTCTCCAACTCCTGTGTAACTGTCATTAGTAAGGAAGGCCTACAATTGTAATGAATAGTTCCCTTCTCGATTTGACTTGCAGAAGGTAAGTGAGCATGCAGTTTTGTTTAAAACTCCCCTACCCGATTGTGTTTGGCAGTAGGCAAGGGTGCCCGCCATTATAAAGAAATGTACTCATCTAAAATGTGACTGGCATTAGGCATAGTGGCCTGCTATTTTGATGGAAACTCACCAACTTGGTGTGACTGGCAGTACGCTGGCTGGCAGTAGGAAAAGGGGCCTGTCATTATAATGATAACTGCACAACTCAATTTCGAGTGATAGTAGGGTAATTGCCTGCCATTATAATAAAAACTGTAATCTGTCTGGAGGTAGGAAAGGGGGGCTGCCATTTTAACGAAAACTCCCCAAATCGATTCTGTCCGCATAGTAGGCAATGGGGCCTGCAATTATAATGTAAACTTCCCAACCTGATTGTGAATGCCAGTAGGCAAGTGAGCCTGCCGTTATATCACAAATCCGTAACAAACACTTTACATTGGAAACGTACGGGGACTTCCCCATGCTCTTTCTCGGATAACGCTAAGAGACATGCAATTTTAAAACTATCTTATTTACTGCATGTACACTATTTACTTCGATATTCGAATACAATGTAGAATACCGTAGCGAAGCACGGGTACATTCGCTAGTAATCGGTATAAAAGACACAGAGATGCCGTTATCAGCGCATGGCAGAGTTTGAAATGTTTTCTATTGTGTGCCTCCGTTTGGCTGGCTGGTCAAATCGTGCAATATCCAGATTTGTAGGGCAGTCTGATATGACAGTGCACCGATGTTGGACTGCTTAGGACCGGGAGGCAGCCATACTCATCGTCAAGATTCTGGTCGACCACGTCTGATCACCACAATTCTGTACTGGGCACCAAGCACATCGTCGGAGACAAGCAGCAGCTGGATTAGGCAGCCTAGGCTGCCGTTAACACCATAACACAAACGGCTACGTTTAGAGTAGTGTCGTGACCGAGAATCATTGACTGCTGATGAATGGCGTCGCGTTGTGTTCACCTATGAATCGCGTTTTTGCACTACCACGGATGACTATCGTCTGCGAGTAGAGCGGCGACCTGGGGAGAGGTGCCATTCTTCCAATGTTTTGGAGAGGCACCGCTGTGTTAATCCTGACGTCATCGTGTGAGGAGCCATCGGGTCTTACTTCAGGTCGCGGCCGGTAATGGTTGAGGGAACTCTGACGGCACGACAGTACGTCAGGGACATCCTGCGTTCTTATGTGTTACCTCACAAGCGACAGTATCGTGGTGCTATTTTTTGAAAGCTCATCCACACACGGCCAGTGCCTCTGTGAACTGTCTGCGTGATATTGAGGTATTCCCGTGGCCAGCAAGTTCTCCAGATCTGCCCCCAATAGAATGTGTGCGGGATCGGACATCAACTCCGTCCCAATTCCAGTATCCAGGATATCAATGACCAGTTACAACAGTCCCACGACAGGAGAGGATACGACAGATTTATGACACCCTTCCCAACTGAATCAGTCCATGCATTCAGGCCAGAGAGGGTGAAACGTCATACTAATAAGTGGGCCCGTATTGGCAAGTTCCTTGTAAATTACACAAAATTTTGTATAATACAAGAAAATAAGATCACAAACCCTCTCCACAACTGAAGTTTCATTTCTATTCCTCCTCCCCTTCTTGGTGCTTCAATACTTTCTTTTGTCAGGCAGTGTACATAAAACCAACTGTCGATATTTGAGAATTCAAGAGTGATGTGTGTGCACAACGGACGCATACAAGAGTGGTACATCACTCTGAAATTATTCAGTCTCATGTGGTAGAGAGCACACAATGTATTAAAAGTGAAAACGTAATATTAACCAGTTTCTTTGTAAAGAATCGAGCTTCTTACTCGTTATTTGCCCTTACCTTTCTATATACACAACTAAAGTACATCTAAGACAGTACAGAATGGAACTTTGCTCGAAAAAGACACAAAAACAAATCTGATGATAGTAAAATTAAAAAACGATCAATTTTCATGACAAAAGTGCAAAGACTTGGCAATTAACGTATTTTGAATAATACATAACCGTGTAAGAAATGTTAAAATAAACTTATTACAAAACTCTTCTCGAAGATTCACACTATATCTCTTCATCAAAGACAGTAATGGATAAAACCAGGTGGGCAGAGAGACTATCAAGGACTCAAATAATGTGTAATACAGTGCTCCTCGAGGATGGCCCTTCGAAGAACTGCGCAATTTGCCCTCCAGATGTTTCTCCTTCGTCCGAGAACTACTGGAGGTTACGAAACGCACTATTTTTGCAGATGTTGCTTTTGAACTGCCCTCGGTTTATGCAGATGGTTTCCTCGAGATTATCGTCGGCAGCTCTGAAACTGCACCTCTGCCTGACAGGGTGTGAATTATTCCTCCCTGCATAACGTTCATATGATAGCGATGGATTTTTGGGATATTCTTAAACACTCTGATAGCTGATACACCTATCGATAACTCACAAGTATTGTGTATATTGTAATGTTTAGGAGCAGAAGTAGGTACCTGAACTATCCCATTTTGCCAATTTCTCTTTGTCATTTGAAGGGCTGTTTTACGCTAAGGAATGCTGCAATACTGCTTATAGACTCAGAATTGTATTTGAATATCGTCGCTGCCGGGACCAGACCTCCTATTTGAAATGTTTTAGCTTAGAACTTCGGTCTGTAAGGTTTTGTCATCTAATGTGCAATATTGTGTGCATATTATCAAAGCATTCTCGCTCCTCACAATGTACGTGTTGCGGGTCAGTATATCTCCAAAAATATTAACACATAGGAGGTTTCGTCCCGGCAACGACGATATGCTATTCTTCTTAACTTTCATCTCAACACTGAGTGTAGCCGCGCGTCGAGCTCGGGCTACATTGACCCATAAACCACCCAGATGACTGAATATTTCTTAGAATATTTCAGGTAACAAAATATAGTATCAAAGTAAACTCAAATATTCTGTTTAATTCCTAAAACTAGCATCGTCTGTTAATACAAATCGCATTTTGTCATATGTTACGAAAATTATCACTTCGACTTAAAAGCCTTCCCATGCCATATAAATAACTTAGTGGTCACCTGTTCAGTTTCTGTTTGTATGTGTGTATGTAGCATAACGACTGTATGCATTTTTGTTTGTCGCGTAAAAGCGATAGGGTCATGAGACTCGGCATGTATATTTGAAATTATGTTACCTAGATGCTGGGCTAATTAAAATTACGATATTCAAGGTAAGAAGGGGTCAAAGGAGGGCGTTTAAACAGGTTCTTGCTGTTATTTCTTCGATGGTCAGTTTTATTTATCAATGTTTCAAACATATTTAGTTTTAAAATACATTTTGAACATTTTAAGCTACGGCAGCTTTCAGACTGACATTATTACAAAAACCTAGGAAACTGTGTCACTGTCAGGTTGGAACCGCTGACCTTTGGATCGAGAGGCCCGCACACAACCACTAATACTCAGAGGCAGCCACTGGAACTAATCAACAAGAACACCATACTTCATCATATCCTTCTTCTATGGCTTTTCTCACATCTATGGGGTAGCAAATGTGGATTTGGCCCTGCATAACAGCCGGAAGCCCTTCCTGACGCCTACCCAGTATGGAGGAATGTAATCATTATTGCGTGTTTCTATAGTGGTTGATAGTGTGTGGTGCTCCCTGAATATGAAGAGGACAGTGTTGGGATAAACACAAACACCCTGTCCCCAAGCCAGAAAAAATTAAGCAGACGCGATTAAAATCCCCGATCCGGCCGAGAATAGAACCCGGGACCCTCTGAACCGAAGGCTTCAACGCTAAACTTTTAGATAAAGATTCGGACAACAAAAGCACTACTCTGACTGTAGTTAATTTACGTGTCCTCAATATCTTCTCCGGGCAGCATTACTTTTGCAATTGCACAAAAACTCGTTAAAGGCGGGAACAGAAGCCAGTTTGTGGTCATTGTGTCCACATGACTCTGTGTCAAGTTAAAAGTTTGCTACATTGACTGCCTTCTCATTTTCAAGTAACAGATCTTCCTTTGTAAAGGAGTGACATAGTTTTATTTAAGTCAGTACGACTATTGCAGAATAGTGTGAGAAATGAGAACGGCTGTCGGGTGTACCCTGGGCAGCGCTGACTGTAAGTCACCATTGGATACGTGAGCTTGTTTGATTATAAAACTATACACCTTTGATACGCAGCATAATTATGAAATTGCTTTCAAGTAATAATGGTAATTATTGGGTTAAAATGAAGAAGATGGGGTTACAAGGAGGTAGGCTTCTAATGTCCTCTGAGAGCACAGTACGGTTGTGTCATTAGGCTGATAATGTCAGGGGAAATATTACGAGCTCATTACATATTCACAAAGCGTTACCTTCGGCTGTGCCTTCGGAAGACTCGGTTGCTTGAAAGGCACGTCAAATCAACGTTGCGTCTGTGAAAACCACTATGAGATTATGTTGTGAAAGAAATACTGACCCGCAACACAAACATCATTTAGAGCGAGATTTCTCTCAAGTTACTCGCACTATATTGAACTTTAGATGAGAGAACCTTCCGGCCAAAGTTCTAAGGTAAAATATTTTACATGGCGGTTTTCGTAGCCACTACGATGAAGTATAAAATTGCTTTATTATTACAGCTCTAGAAAGGATAAGGTGATGTACAGTAATGACATCTCCTGTCCACGTTTCCCTAGCAATGAAGTACTTTTTTTGTATGGAATAGTTTGAGATATTGTGAATTCAGTATTATGTTGATTTCTGAGAGTGGTTTTCAAAATACAGCAGGTATTTATCGTGGTACATATTTCTGGGTCCGCCTCTGTGGTGTAGTGGTTAGTGTGATTAGCTGCCACCCCCAGAGGCCCGGGTTCGATTCCCGGCTCTGCCACGAAATTTGAAAAGTGGTACGAGGGCTGTAACGGGGTCCACTCAGCCTTCGGGAGGTCAACTGAGTAGAGGGGGGTTCGATTCCCTCCTCAGCCATCCTGGAAGTGGTTTTCCGTGGTTTTCCACTTCTCCTCTAAGCAAATGCCGGGATGGTAGTAACTTAAGGCCACGGCTACTTCCTTCCCTCTTCCTTCCCTATCCCTTCCAATCTTTCCATCCTCCCAAAAGGCCCGTATTCAGCAAAGCAGGTGAGGCCGCCTGGGCGAGGTATTGGTCATCCTCGCCAGTTGTATCCCCCGACCCAGAGTTTGAAGCTCCAAACACTGCCCTTGAGGTGGTAGATGTAGGATCCCTTGCTGAGTCCGAGGGAAAAACCAACCCTGGAGGGTAAACAGATTACGAACGAAAGAACGAACGAACGAACGAACGAACGAACGAACGAACGAACGAACATATTTCTGGACATACGGAATGGAACGTCAGAACGGGCCGACTTTGCTTCACTTTAAATAACAGTACGGGGAGCAATTCAATGAGGTGACACCTCCATGACAAGTTCCGTCATGTTAAGTCAATGAAAAGAGATAACAGGGCGCCCGATTACCGTCACCTCAAACAAGAATCATGGACGACATCTCTACCAGGTATTAAACGCCCCAAAGTGTAGTCTACGACGAGTATAGCTGAAACTCGGTTTGAGCGATAGATCTGTTCGGCGCATGTTTAAGAGCTGGACTGATTTGCAAGTTGCTCAGCGTGTAACAAAAAAAGCGGATTGTGAGCCCAATTAGAGATTTGCAGTCAAGTGTCTTACATGTCATACGATGATCCAAACAGTCGTATCAACATGATCGCATATTGAGTATGACTAAGCACGCAGTATGCCACAAAAGGGCATTCGCCAACGTTTTCTACAACTGGGAGAATTGTAAATGTACACGTAATGCAATACATGCATGTTGGGTAGACTCTGTATCATTCCGGAAGAGCATGGGGTCATCTCATCATCCAACAATCAGTAACCAGAACAAAAGCGTATATCTCTCATCTTCTCTAAATCACCCTGCGGCAGCCAGCACCACATCAAGGCGTTTTGCACAGGAGGACCTGCGTTCTCGCCGACCATTACGCCATCTTTGTTAACACCTCAAGAGAGACAGCTTTATCCTTGTAGTACAGGGTTTGTTTTAATGAGCTATGTTATCAGACATGCGACATATCTTCATTTTGATGCGGAATTCAAGCAGCGCCTGGGACGTGACTTCAAAGTAGAATGTGTTTCTTTGGAAGACTTACTTTGCCAAAGTCAGAACACAGAGAGCGTTAAAAACAGCCACAAAACACGTTTGTGTACCCCGCCCTTGACATACTTACTATAAAACATTATTTAAAAAGGACAGCCTTGACCTAGAAAACTGTAAACTGCATGAAAGCATGCCTCGATTATAGATCACTCATCACAAAAGCAGTAGACTTCAGTACGTGCTAGCGCCACTAGACGCTGGCATGTTGTACATACACTGGCAAATATAGCAGCAGTACTAGTGCATTTTTTGGAGTGTTCGGCTGTCCGTTAAACTGTAAACTTTGTGCTTTGGAATTATCAGGAAAATTAATCCCATGAATGTAGTCAAAATACCAAACAAAGTTGCGACGTGCTGAATATGGAAACGCAATCGAAGCCTAGGGTATGAAGTTCACGAATATGTTGTACAACATTGAAATGCAGAAATATAATTGGGATGACCTAGAAATGCATTAAGTTACGCTTGATAAATATACTGATTTCAAAGGAGAGGAAGATCCTGCATCTGAAGGTGCCTGTTCAAGCATTACAAGACTTTTATCTAGAGAGAAACGGAACCGTTAAGTGAACTATCTCCACCCGAACTGTCGGGGCTCATTGTATTAAACAATATTGATGACAGTATAATGGAGAGCATTTATGAATATTATTACGATCGTGGCTTCAACTCCTATAAGAAATTAACGAGGTGCTTTAAGATCATTAGAAGTAAATCAAAGTGCTAGTAAATTTTAAGTTATATGCCTCCAAATAACGAGAAGGGGCTCATATGAAAGGAAACGGGTTGTAACAATTACAAATTTTAAAAGCGTGCAATGTCACAATTTGGTAGATAAAGGACGTATGGATATACAGTTCATTATAGGTATCTGAAAATATGAGCAATAGAAGCGTATAAAATGGTTGTCCCGGACAATTTCTAAGCTTTGATAACTTTTATTTATCGACGATATTACGGCTGAATATGGCATTTCATCGTGACATATTAATACACTCTTCACACCTAAGAATATAGAACACGATAGTAGTATACGTCGGAAGGAAGAAGAGTTTGTGGAGGAAGTGAACACATTTATAACAGAGGGGAGAGTAGACAAAGGACATGGTTGGAACAGTGACCAAAGTCAATTTCATTATGAAGCATCTTCAATGTCAACGCCATCTCACAGCTTGTGTGTTGCGGTCTGTACACAGCGCCACACAGTGCTATAGAGTACAGTTGATGTGGCTTTATGAATGTGTGGCTGATTAGCTAACAAGCTTGTTTTCAAGAGACGCGAAGCAATTTCGCCATGTATGTTTCAAAGAAACTTGAGAAACTTGAGGCCAAATGTCCGACATTTTAAATGAACAAGTGAGACTATGTGAAAAATTTCTACCGCTTCTCATTATTATTATTCCGCTTTTCTCACACCTGTGGAGGACGTGTGTGCGAATTGCGTAGCGCGTGTGGATATGGATCTGTTTTACGGCCGGATGCCCTTTCTGACGCCAACTCTATATGAAGGGATGTACTTACTAGGCGTGTTTATGTGGTGGTTGTTAGTGTGTTGTGTTGTCTAAATATAAAGAGTAGAGTGTTGGGACAGACAAAACCCCTCGGTCCTTGAGCCAGAAGAATGAATAAGAATCAATTATTTAAATTCTTGACCCGACCGGGAATCGAACCCGAGACCCTCTAAACCGAAGGCCAGTACGCTGACCATTCAGAAAAGGAGTCGGACAACAAATATAAGTTCATTTATTATTTCTTAAATACATGACGATAGACGTTTCGCGTAAATAACTCCGATGGCTGTAAGTCTACAGCCTACCAAATCGTTATTCAATTAATGAAAAATGTTATTGGATTTAAGTGTCCGGCTCCATGGCTAAATGGTTAGCGTGCTGGCCTTTGGTCACAGGGGTCTCGGGTTCGATTCCCGGCAGGGTCGGGAATTTTAACCTTAATTGGTTAATTTCGCTGGCACGGGGGCTGGGTGTATGTGTCGTCTTCATCATCATTTCATCCTCATCACGACGCGCAGGTCACCTACGGGTGTCAAATCAAAAGACCTGCACCTGGCGAGCCGAACATGTCCTCGGACACTCCCGGCACTAAAAGCCATACGCCATTTCATTTCATTGGATTTAAGTCCCTCTCAGTACTTTTACACTTTTCGGAGACGCAGCGATGCCGGAATTTAGTCCCGCAGGAGTTATTTTACGTGCCAGTAATCTACAAACACGAGTCTGACGTATTTGAGGACTTTCAGAAAGTCAAATGGACTGTATCGCGATTGACCTGTCTAAGGCATTTGACAGGGTAGATCATGGGAGACTACTGGAAAAAATGAGTACAGTTTGGCTAGACAAAAGGGTGACTGATTGGGTGGATATATTTCTAGAAAATAGAACTCAGAGAATTAGAGTGGGCGAAGCTTTATCTGACCCTGTAATAATTAAGAGGGTTATTCCTCAAGGCAATATTATTGGACCTGTTTCCTGATATATATGTATAAATGATATGAGTAAAGAAGTGGAATCACAGATAAGGCCTTTCGCGGTTGATGTTATCCTGCATAGAGTAATAAATAACTTAAAAGATTGTGAGCAACTGTAAAATCACCTCTATCATGTTATGAGATGGACAGCCGGCAATTGTATGATGGTTAATTTTATGTTACTCTAACTGAGTGTTTGATCAAACGGTATATTTCAGTACACTGCGAGACTTAGTACTCTGCATACGATCTCCAGAGCCCTTTATCACCAAGTCACAAGCCCAAACCGGACTTTAGAAAAGCGAGTGTTGAAGTGTCATTACAACGTGGTTTCAAGAAATACGGAACAATTACAGTGCTAGCCTCTCCATCAACTTGCTGAAGTTTATCGGCCACAGCTCAGAATTCCACTTGCACTAGCCGGTGAATTCAAAGTTTGAGTCATAATTTACATTTTTGAAAATATACTTTAAATGCAAAAAATATAACGAGTCTTAGAATTATATTTTAAATGAAAATCTCCGGTGTTAAACCCACGACGAAATCCTAAATTAAACCTGGATTTTAAGGGAAACTCTCCGGTACGTACTAAACGCCAACGAATTCTAAATTATGCCTGGAATTGTCTTGTCGATGTTAAAACTGTCAAACTTCATGCCCATGTAATTCAAGGATCTCATCAACAGTATCAGATTGCCCACAAAGAATCTCTTAAATTAATAGGTGAAATGAAATGGAAATGGCGTATGGCTTTTAGTGCCGGGAGTGTCCGAGGACATGTTCGGCTCGTCAGGTACAGGTCTTTTTGATTTAACTCCCGTAGGTGACCTGCGCGTCATGGTGAGGATGAAATGATGATTAAGACGACACATAAACCCAGCCCCTGTGCCAGCGAAATTAACCAATGATGGTTAAAATTCCCGACCCTGTCGGGAATCGAACCCTGGACCCCTGTGAACAAAGGCCAGCATGCTAACCATTTATCCATGGAGCCGGACAATTAATAGGTCATATCATGTGACATTGAGCAGGTAGTTTCGAAAAAAATGCTTTATCCTAGGGAATGTCCCTGGGTAGAGAGAACGTGGGTGAACTCCTACGTGTTCACAAACTACATAAATGCTTCATTCAGGAGATCCCTCACACAAGAAACACATTTTCCAGGATACCACGAAGGATGGAATCTCAAAGAAGAAATATCCGCAGAAATCAGATAGTGGCAGGGTTGTTTACTCCAAGAAGTGCTATGTCAAAGAGTAGTAAGATAATGTGCTTATTTTGAGTAAGCGTTACATTGTGGGCGTTAGATACATTTGATGCAGAATGTCGTTCATTTCGCAAGAACTGCATCGGAACTGCTACTAGATTTCGTCGAAATTTGCACATTACAAGGACACCAGTGGGAGGGTGCACTGGAACTGAAGAGAGAGTAATCATTTATTCCAATTCAAATTATTCTGATACATGAATGCTCTTCCTGTTACATTTAAATTTATCTACTACCTTAAAAATTACACTTGCACCTAATTATTATTTCCACCTAATTTCTAAATTGTAGTTTAAAAATAAAACTATTTATTTTTGTCTAGGTATTAACACAGTTTTATTGTCTACGACAACATTTATTTTACCCTTATTATTAATTGGCCCGAGTATTTGTTTGTTATGAGTCCGAACAGATTTCTCCCTAGCTTACAACAGACACCGTGAATTCTCGATCTACCTATAGGGAATTCCACGATCTGGGGAAGGTTTGTGTTAATACCTGTAAGCTTGCATTCAGGGAGCAGCTGGTTCAAATTGCACCGTGATCAGCCTTGAAAACGTTTCTCCGTCCTAGCACTTTTTCATCTTGCATCCTACAAGCGTTAGTGCTAGCAGAGAAAACGGGAAACGAAACAAACAGATCTTTGGGAATCCTTGTCCCGAAGCATGACGACGGGTATGTGCTCCTCAGCAAGGCGGCCTTGTTTCGAAAATGGTTATTATTGTCTTAAGGGTAAGTACGGCAGGTAAACATCGTTTCTGAACACTATTTAGGGCAGAAAAATGCTGCTGGGTACAGTTGAAGGACTGTCCCCAAGATTTTCATAACAACGGCGTCCGAATCAAGACTGAATTCCGGTGAAATGAAAGACCCGTCAGATATTCAAGTCAATAAAAATTTACTTACAAGCGGGCGACGGTTAGTAAAGGCGGTTACCATCAGGGAGTGTTATTGGACCTCTGTGTTTCCCTATATACAGTATGGTCAGAAAAATCGTGAACCGGGTATATGAACGTTAGTGTGTTGGTCATACTGATAAATAGTTGGAAAAATTAATATATATCTCGCGACGTTGTCTTTTTATCAGCTGCCAATCAGATTGCCTCTCAGGCTACTTCAGATGGGCTTTCGGGTGCGGTGTTGTTACTTCTGCACGTGGCTCATAAACGGCTTGACAGTTCCAATAGAACAAATAAACTTCTCCAGGGGAGGGAATGGAACAAGGACTCCCTGCTGAGAGGCTCGACCAATAGCAAGCACGCTACGGTAGCATTGGCTGAAACGCACAGTGTGTTAATGTTTGATGCTCATTTCTCGCCATAGCTCTCAAATCAGACCAAGCCACGTACAGATTTACAAACACCGCCCCTTAAAGCCCATTTGAATTCGTCCGCGAAGCGAGCTGATTGGCTAATTTCAACAACTGATAAAAGAACAACGGCGGGAGATATCAACATACTTGTTTTCAAATTACTTGTCAGTATGACCAACGCAATAACGCTCATAAACTCGGTTCACGCTCTCTCCATCCACCCCGTGTATGTAAGGAACTGGAATCACTTATAGTGTTGTCCTGTATGGAGTAATACATAAGATACAGGCTGGTGAGTAACTGCAACAAACACGTCGACAAAGTTGTGAGATGCATAATAGACGGGTAATAGGGAAAAAACTCAGGTTGTAAGAATCACAAACAGAAGAAGTCCTCTCAGTTTGAATTATTGTGTCAGTGGTGTGGGAGAACCTCATGGGGATTACTGCAAGTACCTAGGTGTTAATATAATTAATGATCTCCATTCGGACAATCACATAACCGTGATTCATTTGCTTATGAGAGTAGTTAGAACTTTTAGTAACCAGAAATCTCGCATGTTCATAAAGTATGTGCTGAACTACTGGTGAACTAAGGAATACACAAATCACTTAATGTAATCTTTGATTTTTTAACATTTACGGTACCCATTTGAACGGAAGCAAATGCAAATGCATTATTATACTGATGAATGTTTTGGAAGTAATTTTTGGTTTTACTATAATTATTTTCTTAAATGATAATTACAGCATATTATAATGACATTAAACAGGCATCCCCGCGGACAAAATGTGAACTGGGCAGCAATGGAAGCGCGTATTTTCCTACAGCAACAGTATTCGCAAATCGCACACTTCGTACAAGTTTTTCAACTCATTATTTAAAAGAAATTGTACCGGTGGGTACACCTCTACGCCGCACTTTCAAATTTTCCGCCTTAAAGTACTCCCCTACAGCAGAAACTATGAACTTTTAAAACTAAATTATCTCAATAGTTTCTCAGAAGATGTCACTGTGTTATTTTCGAACTGTTTTTGTTTACTAATTATCAAGAAATGTGGACATTGTCTGATAGATGTTTCTACAAAACTATGACCATGCATCGTGGTGCGAAGTGGTAGAACTTTATTTGAAGAAATTTTGTATTCATAAGTTTGTACCTTACTAAATTTTGTTCTTTTATTTGTGGGTTGGCAATATTAATCTTTCTTTCCGCCAGTTTTGAACTTAGCCTATCAGTAATTTCTGCAATTAATTTCCAACCAATCCTAGGTTTCTTCTTCTATTTTGATGTGTAGCTTTTAGCCAACCAATAAAGTTGAGTGGGTGTGTCTTAATTATTCATGAAAGGTCTCGAATCTTCCCTGAGAGTATAAAAACTGCTGATTTTCCTGGTTCTCCGCCACTTCAACAACATCTAGCTTAGTGTATGGAAGTATAGCAGGGGGGCGGGTAGCGCCTCTTCCTCCGGGTAGCAGCTCTTCAACAAAGGTAATGGCCGTTTAACATCTTTATTTCTTGCTAGCTCAGCAGTTTAACCCTCGGGGAAGGTCCCAAACCTTTTCAATGTAACCTACCTGTCTAAAAATGTAACTTAGTGCCGGCTTATGTAAAATTTTCTTATTACTTTAACTTTAAATCGGGGATAGAGAGTGCTTTACCCTCTCGAGCTCCCCTCCATTTCTGATTTGAGGTGACTACGATTTCATAACCGATTTTCGTCTCTTCTTAATGTGTTAATTTTTTCTTATACGAGTCACCTCCCTAGTTTGGGAATAGCCCCTGTGTCATTGGCCTAGTGCCCCTTAGGTTTTATAAGGTTTCATGTAGGAGTGCAAGCAACGCCTCCATTCATCTTGGTATTTTGGGCCATTTAATTATTATGTTATTTTCTTTTAAGGCCCTGTAGGCTGGGTACCCGATACCCCTGTTTAATTCTTGTAAGTTGTGCCTTGATGGCAAGTGATTGTAAGGTATGGTATTGCCTTGAATAGGCTTGAAAGATTGAGAGCGGGTCAGCTCTTTCTGGTGTTTTGAAAGGTGCCTCTAGGAATCTTGACATTACTAGGTGGGAACAAGTGCTCCTTGAATGAAGGGGTTTTCTGCTCTTTGATCAAATGTGTGTCCCTTGGTAAAGTTGGGCTAGTAGCTCAAGGATTGTGTAATTGGGACTTGAAGCCCAGAACTTGTAAAGACCCCGAAATTGGAGCGTTCCTTTGTAAAATTATACCTTGTACCTGATTAGTGGATAGTGGTCGAGTTGCTGTTATTTGTTTAAATTCTATGTGAAATTTGTTAAGTTTTTCTACTATTGAAAATATAACCTTTATTGAAATATTAATTGATCTTTCAGCTTTGTACTTAGACCCATTCCAGCCCGCACCTTCTTTCACCTCTGCCTTCCACGGATAACTCCGTAACAGAAATTATCGATATTCATGAAATGAGAGTGTAATTTGTCACTGCTAATGTCTATTATATTTCTTTTGAATGCTTATTTGTCATCATTGGTTACTTGTGAGCGCCGCAAAAGGGATCTATACTACTTAAATAATATATATGATGATGTAAAATAGAGGGCGTATTATTCACTGGGAAGCCCCCAGTTAAAGTATGGTTTTAGTGTATGGAACACTCACCAGGATTAATTAATACGAGAAATGGGAAATATTCAACGGAAAGCAGCACGATTTGTTCTGGTTGATTTCCGACAAGTGAAAATGTTGCAAACTCTGGGCTGGGAAGACTTGGGAGTAAGAAGACGAGATGCACCAATAAGCGGAGTGTTTCATGTTGTTAGTAGATAGATGGCTTAGAATTGTATTCGTAGAAGAATAAGCTTGAGTGGAGCTTTTAAAGATAGGGGAGATCATAAAATGAAGATAAAGTTGGAATTCAAGAGGAAAAATTAGGACAAATATTTGTTTATAGGAAGAGGAGTTCGGGATTGGAACAACTTACCAAGGGAGATGTTTGATAAGTTTCCAAATTCTTCGATTTTTTTACCTTTTTTACAATTTGCATTACGTAGCAATGACGCAGATAAATCTTATGGCACCGATGGGATAGGAAAGGGCTAGGAGTGGGATGGAAGGGCCGTGGCCTTAATTAAGTTACACCGAGCTCGATAGCTGCAGTCACTTAAGTGCGGCCAGTATCCAGTATTCTGGAGATAGTGGGTTTGAGCCCCACTGTCGGCAGCCCTGTAGATGGTTTTCCGTGGTTTCCCATTTTCTCACCAGGCAAATGTTGGGGCTGTACCTTAACTAAGGCCACGGCCGCTTCCTTCCCATTCCTAGGCCTTTCCTGTCCCATCGTCGCGACGTATCGGTGCGACGTATAACAAATAGCAAAAAATTAAGTTACAGCCCCAGCATTTTCCTGGTGTGAAGATGGAAAACCACGGAGAACCAACTTCAGGGCTGCCGACAGTGGGGCTCGAACCCACTATCTCCCGTGTGCAAGCTCACAGCTGCGTGCTCCTTACTGCACGGCTAAGTCGTCAGGTTTTCCAAATTATTTAAGAATGGAATACGTAAAGAACTGGTAGGGAATTTGCCACCTGGCCGACAGCCCTAAATGCAGTTTAATGGTTATTGATTGATGGAAAGTAAGAAACTAATCGCATCATAGTGGGGAATTGTGAAAACTATGTAAGTAAAACGAAAACGGAGCATGTAACTTTTTTCGTGGCTCTTAGGTTATTGAAATGTTTAATTTTTTTTTACATGAAGGCACGGATGTGGAGAGTCACTCTCATTTCGAAATCCTTCCATTCAACATTCTTGTCCTTGCCAGTTTTGACCTCTCGGGAACAAGCAGATCGATGTTCTTAAATGCTCTCTTAAATCCTTTCATCACTTGTAGCCCGTGCTGTGATACTAGGAGTAATTAAGATGAGTGGCAATGGTTGTCCATTAAACAAGCCGTCTACTTCCTGCGAGGAGCTCGTACTTACTTAAGGTAATGGATCTAGCACATATCTACTTCATTACCCGACCACTCGTGCGACCTCCATATAAATAATTTTATATACCAGGGTAAAACCACTTGATGTATTAACGGTTGTATTAATATTATTTTCACATCGTTATGCCTAACTGAGAAACACGCTTGAACTTATTTAGCAGATGATTTTGATTTCTTCCCTTCCCAAAATCTCTTCATCCTCTCAATGAAATCCATCTCACGTTCGTCTGTCCAGATTTTATTAGTTCTAGCCTTTGGCTCCCCGAAACAATGATTATTAATCAATGTTCTGAAAGCAGATCGATTCTTCACAGTTTCGTGGTTGATGTTGATTTCCTTCAAGATCTGATTCTATTTCATTTAGCCAGTTGTTTTTGACTACCAGTAATAATCATAATGTAACGAGATGATTGTTGGTGCAAACAGATTGTAGCAAAGAGAGGAGGTATCTCGGAATGGAGAAACAAAGCCTAAGATAGGTATAAATTCGATTGATGGAACTGTGCGCCTTGAAATGTGAATGGAGGAGGTGGTGATGGTGGTTATTGTTTTAAGAGGAAGTATAACTGGGTAACATTCTTCTTCTTCCAGGGTCGGTCTTTCCCTCGGACTCAGCGAGGGATCCCTCCTCTACCACCTTAAGGGCAGTGTCCTGTAGCTTCATACTCTGGGTCGGGGGATACAACTGCGGAGGATGACCAGTACCTCGCCCAGGCTGCCTCACCTGTTATGCTGAACAGCGGTCTTGCGGGTTATGGGAAGATTGGAAGGGATAGACAAGGAAGAGGGAAGGAAGCGGCCGTGACCTTAAGTTCGGTACCATGCCGGCATTTGCCTGGAGAAGTGGGAAACCACGGAAAACCACTTCCAGGATGCCTGAGGTGGGAATTGAACCCACCTCTACTCAGTTGACCTCCCGAGGCTCAGCGGACCCCGTTCCAGCCCTAGTACCACTTTTCAAATTTCGTAGCAGAGCCGGGAATCGAACCCGAGCCTCCAGGGATGGCAGCTAATCACACTAACCACTACACCAGAGAGGCGGACCAATTGGGAAATCATTCTCTATTAACACAAATTGGAAGGGAAAATTGGAAGGGGTTCGACAGTTCGAAACATGAACACATCGGTGAAAGAAAGACAAGGGCCACGAAGGGTGTGAAAATGGGGCTCCCTAGGCCTCTGCATGTAATACCGTCGGAGTCGGAAGAAAACAAGAGTTGACCATAGGATATCGGATAGGATATGTGAAAGCAGGAGCTTGGCACAAGTAAGTGAAGTAAGTGCTGGGACTCAGGGTAGGACCCCATTGTCACCAATACCCCTCAAAAGTTAAGAGTCCCTGGGGCCCCTTTTAGTCGCCAATTACAGAGAGCAGTGATTGTCATGTGTGTTATTCTACCACCCCCGCTAGCCGCAGGGAAGAATGAAGGAGAACAGGCAACCTAGGAGAATAATATACTCGGCCATGGTGGGTAAGTTGAGTAGAGGGAGACTGAGGCGATAACAGTTAGTTTCAATCTCTAATTATTTAATACTAAGAGGACTAGCACAGAGCTAGATTAAAATAGAGGATTTGGTACGCATTTAGTTAAGTCACAGAAGCTTGCAGACTTAACATTGAAAGGCAGAACAGTATACAGGGTGTATCAGAACTACGCCCACAAAAAATCATGGATACTCTTCGTGTTATGTTAAAAACAATGGTGCAATCTGATTGGCGGAGAAAATTTTTCTTTTCTTGAAAATAATGTTACATTGTTACTTCCGGGCGCGGGATCAAAATTTACGAACTTACCGTATTTGCTATGCCAAAACACAAGCCGCTGCCTGTTGCTGTGCGTCGCGTCAGAGGAGGGAAAGGAAAGGAGGGGAAGTGGGAAGTGGGAGACAACGTTTATTCTCTGTGCGAATGCCCAAGTTTCTCGTTCGTTTAGTAAAGTCGCTTCCTATACCCATTAGGCATTGCACAGTTTGTTCTGTATACATTGACTACTATGCAAACTCCATAGTAAGAGACGATGAACGTGTACCAAGAATACAGGCAGCTTTCTAGGTAATTCGCAACACAGCACACATCCCGAAGAGAGTCTAAATATTACTACTACACCATTGTGAACAAAGCATCGAAGTAGAGGGGGGTATATTGAACATCTACTGTAATCAAACCATTGGATGTATTGTTTCCTTCGTTCAGTATTTCATTCCAGTTACAATGTTGTGAGTGAAGGAATACGCAATCGCGTGGTAGTGGCGTAGCATCTTCGAGAATGTTAAATAATGAAGAACGTTACTGCGACCAACAGACGAGAGGAGAAACGATCTGGTGTACTGATTAACTTACAAGTGTGTCTTAATTACAGCGTGTTCTTGTACTGTGTGTGCAGTTACGTCTGTTTAATAAACAAACTGTGGATATTGCCTGTTAGATACACGGGCAAAACTATGCGAGTCGAACAAGGATACTTGTAGATACTCGCGGAGCATTATCTCTGCCTCCATCACACACACCACTTCCCCTCCCTCCCCTTCTCTTCCCTGAATCACGGCAGCGGCTTGTGCTCTGGCACAGCAAATACCGTGAGTTCGTGAATTTGAATCGTGTGTCCGGAAGTAATAAATTAACTTCATTCTCTCGAAGAGAAACTTTTTTCCCGCCAATCCGATTGCACTGTCATTCTTAACATTTAACACGAAGGGCATCCCTTTTTTCTCTGTATACTTCTGATACATTCTGTCTAATAATGATATACGATCTGTACGTATATAATATTAGTTAAAATAATGATAATTATGGCCCGGATGTTTATGCAGTAATAGGTTAGAATGCAAACTTAGTGAAGCGAGTAACAAGTAGAGTCTATCCGCAGGACGGTAATGCTATGAGGTTTGCATAAACATTAGGGGTTCGGCCCATTAGAACCCCTAGAATTTATGTTACTTCCACTACATTACGTTAGAGTGGGCTAGTCGACATTTTCTACTAAATAATTTTGTTACTAAATAACTTTGTTATTCACTACTAAATAATTTTGTTACTAAATAACTTTTTAGTAGGAAATGTCGACTAGCCCACTCTAACGAAATGTACTGGGAGTAACATAAATTCTAGGGGTTCTATTGGGCCGAACCTGTAATGTTTATGCAAACCTCATAGCATTACCGTCGTGCGGGTAGACTCTACTTATTACTCACTTCAGTAAGTTTGCATTCTAACCAATTTTTTTATTACTGCATGAACATCCGGCCCCTAGTGATAATAATCGTGATAATCTTGTAGTGAAACTCTGGTACACTCCTCCATCTGTAATATGTTATTTGTAATATGTTCTCACTGGCTCAGTGATTGTTCATTACTCTGTATATTAATAGATCTGTCCTTGTTGAAGCACATGCTAGCCAGATGTCTTGTTAGTCCTCATTCGAGTCCTCATGATGTATTGGTTTACCCGTTGTGGTGCCTAATGATGTAACTCACATGACACCTGTCACTATCAAGCCAATCACTTGAGGCTATAGAGGCTTCCGACAGCAGGTAAGACGATACCACCATCAAGTGATATATATACGTATATACGAACAGTTCTGATTGGGAGGTAGGTAGGTAGAAGCAAACGTTCACACAATGATCAGCCCATTCTCTACTATCCAAGGGTCCTGAGTTTAAAATTACTGTGATTTCAGGTGGGAGAAATTTAATAATAAGAAGACAATATGGAAAGTTTAAAATCAGGATTTAACAACCATCCTCTAATCACTAGATGTGGGAAAATATCCCAAGTAGATAAATTTGAATACCTAGGCGAAATTAAACAACAAAAGGGATAAATCAGCAAGCAAACAAAGAAAGAACTACAAAATTACAAAAATCATACAAAATTGTCTGGAGCAGATACAACAACAAATATATATCCCAAAACGCAAAATAACGACAGTACAACGCAGTTGTAAAGCCAGAAGCTCTTTATGCATCAGAAACTTCGATAATTGGTGGCAGATCACAAATTAAAATCATCGAAAAACAAGAGAGGAGAATTCTCAGGAGAATTCTAGGAACTAAATGCGAAAATGGTATTTTGATGAAAAGGAAATGACAGGAAATCTATCAAGTAACAGAAAACATCACAGAAACCATTAGAAAAAGACTAAAATTCTATGGTCACCTGATCAGGATGGCTAACAAAGAAAACACTAAATCTCGCAGTATCACTAAAAATACCACAACTGGCTTACAGAAATAAACAAGGATACAGCCAACTCTCGCAATACAAGTGGATGAGACCACGCGACATTAGGTACCAACCGCCAAACTGAAAATCCCTTTGGGAACGAAATTAGGTGCTGTGACGGAATTTGGCACCCCTAATCTATGTATCAACGAACACTGTAAAGTGGAAAGTAATTTATTTACACTTCATTTCTTCGAGACGAACGTGCGGAGCTGGCTGTAACAGATGTACTCACAAACAGGTAGTCTTACGACTGCGCAAATCCCTCTTTATTTATGTATTTATTTATTTATTTATTTATTACCGGGCGAGTTGGCTGTGTTCGTAGAGACGCGCGGCTGTGAGCTTGCACCCGGAGATAGTAGGTTCGAATCCCACTGTCGGCAGCCCTGAAAATGGTTTTCCGTGGTTTCCCATTTTCACACCAGGCAAATGCTGGGGCTGTACCTTAATTAAGGCCACGGCCGCTTCCTTCCAACTCCTAGGCCTATCCTATCCCATCGTCGCCATAAGACCTATCTGTGTTGGTGTGACGTAAAGCCCCTAGCAAAAAAATATTTATTTATTTATTTATTTATTTATTTATTTATTTATTTATTTATTTATTTATTTATTTATTTATTTATTTATTTATTTATTTATTTATTTATTTATTTATTTATTTTCACTTTAGCAGTGGCGTATTTAGAGTTCGTGGCCCTCTCTTACACTGACAGTTAAGACAAGGATGCATGTCACCTAGCCGTGAAGAATGGTAGTGATTTATTGTTTTAATTCTGTTTCCCATTTACAGAGATGTTAAATATTCTAGTGAAAAATAATTAAAACGCGTTAAGATTTTATTAGTGTTGTGGAATTAATATTTTATCTGCTGAAAGAGCATCAGTCAACACTCATGTGCAGGTTATCCTGTTAGAAAATTTTATATTGCTTCAGAACATCATTAATGATAACATAATTAATATAAATTTTTCATTTTCAATAATTTACACCACGAAAATTAAATAGTTAATATATAGTGAATTATTTCATGTTTATGTGCTACTCTCATTGAGAAAATTAAGCTCGAAATATTTATATAATATAGAATATTTTCAGTGAATCACAGCCATAATTAATTGTCGTGAAGAGAGATGTGTTTCACCGTGGTTAACCGGTTCGAGTCCCGTTGGAAGAAAACATTTTCACCAAAAGCCTGGATTAAATTCCAAACCTCTCCGCAGTGCTCATATGGTGTGAGAGTACATAACGCTGTTGATGGTGATTCGTCAGTCGGATGGGAACGTTAAGCTTTGAGCAGACCGCTTGGTGCTCTTCGACAGGAGTAGGCTATGTGCCGGCACCGGGTTTCACCCTCTCCCTTCCTACTATCATATATCACGTCATTCATTTCATCTCATTAACTCATATGATGTGGTTGACGTTAGGAAGGGCAACCAGTCATAAAAATCCGCCACGACAGATTCATCTCACCTCGTACCCCACCCCGTAGATAAACGGGACAAGGGTTGAAAAAAAAATATGTGTGCTTGATATATTCTAAGGCATATTATGTAATGAAATAAAGAGACAGTTACCTTTGGAGACAGTGATACTTTTTCAGAACACATTCTATACCGCTTGATGCACTGCACATCGTGTGCACTGAAACCCAAACTCCAAAGCGCAAGAGCCCCAAAGGGCTTTGTCTACCAAGCGACCGCTGCTCAGCCCGAAAGCTTGTAGGTTACTGGATGGCGTGTGGTCGGCACTATGGACCTTTTCCGCCATTATTCTGGAATTTCTATATCGGGGCCGCTATCTCACCGTCAGATAGCTCCTCATTTGTAATCACGTAGGCTGAGTGGTGCTCGAACCAGTCATCAGATCTCAGACGTGGCCGGAAATCGAACCCCGGGACTTCAGGTAAGAAGCAGGCACGCTACCCCTACAACGTCGGGCAGCATTGCGTGTACTGTGTAAGAAAGAAAAAATAAATTATCTTCAGCAACATTTCGTAAAAGAAAGATTTATTATCGCTTGACAACTACCGTGTCTGATCAAAATCACACCTGCCGTTTGGTACAACAAATAGAACTGATACTATGCTTATACATATTTAGGTTTTGTTGTTATTCTACAGCCTGATTTGGAGTAATGACCATCAAACACGTGAGTAATATAAAGATTAGTAAACAATTTATCATCCAACTTGAAAAAATCTATCAGCCGTAGGAAGTCGCTAGAGTTAAGCCCAGAGAAAGAGCCGTGACATCTCGTGAGATTATTCTGTTCCTGTGAAACGTCACGGAGGTTAATGCATCTGAAAATTAATTATGTACATATATTATAACACAGAGTACGCTGCGAATAGTTGTCTATTATATTAAACGCGGACTGTAATGAGTAGACATTGGATTTACATGCTGTGTAAATCACCAATATAACCATGCGACTATGCTGAAGAAAAAAAATGGTGAAATATGCATTTACGTAGGCTATTAAACACTTTTATCAAATGAAAACGTAACATCCCGTTAGTAGACTCACGTGATTCACCCATGCCAATACATAAAATCATTTTCATGAATAAACATCTGAATGAATAACAAAAATCACACTACTTACTGTTGCGGCTGTTCCACTGGTACAAACAATCCTCGCATAGTTTGCAAGACGTATCAATCTATCAGTGTTCATTGTTATAACAATATGTATCCTTTTCCTAAATAAGACACAGAGTGTTAACTAATACACGTTGTACATTAATTAGTAAGGTTGTACGAAAACCGTGTAAAAATACCACCAACGTGAAGAAACACACTTTAATAATCATTCCCCTTTCATTTTACATTGCACCCCCTACTTTTCCTGTCCATAATTCGCTTTTTTAGTATAGTACAACAATCTTATACAAGTTTTCTGGTATAAATCCGTGGCGTTTGTCTGTTCAAACTAGTTACAATGCGGAGAATTATCTCTCTCTACATCAACTGAAGTGATAGGAATTCCAGAGCGAGTATAGATGATAAACATTCTGTTAGATCCACATTATCAGTAAGTTACCAGCCACGAATTTGTTTACAGTTACCATGATGCCGTAGCTCGGATTTCGTTTAGCGACATGTCCGAGATTTCCTGGAATACCTTGTAGTTCACACTTCACGTTCTAAATAATGTCTAGCAAATCACCAAGACGCAACTCACGTATTTACCTTCTTGGTTGATTCTACCATAGCTGGTATGATTTGTAAGCATGTGTAGATAATTTCCAATTCCTTTTGAACCGTTTCATTGCCGAAAGAGTTCACGGCATTAATTAATATAAATTTTCTTGAAGACTGATTGTAAAATATATTAAAATGTGCATATATATATGCGCTAATAAACTTACAGGTAATAATTTCTCCGATTTCCCTTTCAAACGCACTTGCTTGTTGGTTTTGGGGTTCTACACATCGACAAACAGAACATACATTTATATACAAATCCAATGTCTGCTAGTGATGTCCAACTTATTAGTGTTTCATTCAGAAAATTTCGGGTGTTTATTACGTTGATTTATTAATGGGGATATCCCATTTGGAGTTGCAGTCAAGTTTATATTTCCTTCTTTCAACAAATGAAGACAGATCTGGGATCAGAGTTTGAATGTCGAATTATAATGTTCCAACGACTCTCCCACAACATCTGACATGAAAAGTGTTCCCCTAACAACGTTCCAACAGTGTTTGAGAATGGAGTACATAAAAACATACAGCAAATAAGACGATAGCAGTCAAAGTCGTTTAGAAATTAAGCGATGACAGCAGCTTCCTCTAGAAACACTGGCCTGCAAATATGACGTGTTGTTATTGAAGTTACTTAAGGCAGGTATAAAAAGTTTCTGAGAATGATTTAACTTTTAGAGTTTATGTCCTGTGAAATCAGACAAAGTTTCAGAGAACTTGCTTCAGCATATATGAAGGTATATGATTAGGAAAACTCCGGATGGATGGAAGGGTGATTTTTCAGTTTTTAGTCAAAAAACATAACTACTTGAACTTGACAGGTGATCAATCTTTACTAACAAACAATAAAAAAGGGTCAAATGAATTCACTCAGTAAATTTAAAGGGATAGCCAGAAACTGAGTTTATAATTCAACACCTCGAAAAATAAAATAATGGCGGTGGATAGGCAGAATAACAACCGTTCAGAAATAAAGCAAATAGATAGATTTAACTTTGTCAAGGAATATTGTATATTTATCTTGGATCCCTGATAACAAAAAAAGATATTCTGCGTTTTCAGGAGAAGAGGTAATACGAAGATACAACCTCGCCTAAGATGTCAATGAGAAAAATAGTTAGTCTGTAGAAAGGCTACTTTTCCAAGAACCTGACAATAAGATTGGTGAACTGTCTATTATTATCCATATTGTTGTATGGTTTCGACTGGTAGACACTAGTAGAGATGAGAAAAACAAGATCGATGGAACCCAAATGTTTTACTGCAGAAGGATGTTGACAATTCCATGACCATTCACTGTACAAATGACATTATCCTCAAATAGTTTAAATTGAAAGTAGACTCCATGGCCAGACTCGCTCTGTAAGTTTTATTTTGGTCAGGATAAGACCAGATAATATAGAATAGGTGGACTCTGAAAGCAAATTTATAGGGCAGAGGCGGCGAGAAAAAGACTACGGGTACATGTAGAAGAAAAACGCATATTCTAATCAAACAAGTCAACGACCGGGAATCAAGAGAAATATGATGAGATCGCAATGATCTCCCACAGGAGATTGTGATTGAAGAGAGACCTGTGGATAGGACATCTACCTTGCTACATTGCATGCAATGTTCAACGATAAATTGATCTTCTCATTTTTGGCGTTTGTCCCGCTGGTGTTGGATATTGGAACGCCATCTTACTCGATCAAATGCGTAGTCTGATTTCAAATACAGAAACTTCATGTGAGCGTTGATTGTATCATGCCCTCGCTGTTTGGGTGTGTCTCCCGAACGATGCCCGTTAACGTCTAGATGATAACCACCATTAGCTATGGTAATCGGCGCAGCAGGTGGACATTGGGCGTACCACTGGAGACTTTCCTCTCGCATTTTCTCATTAATTATGTAACTTAACCGTAAAATGCCAATTTGTAATGTGGTCAGGCTTGAGATTCTCATAGATCATCGCAGCATACGCATCTCCAGGAGTGGTAAGTGGTGCTCTACTGTCACTACACTCAGTTCCATACAGAACTGCTGGACGAACTGAAGAGCAGTATATTTTTATCTTTAGGCGTTTTGCCATCCGCCTGTCAAAGAGCACACCAATAACTTCAATCCAGAGCATCTGTTCAGGATTCACCTTCCATCTTGCTTCCTCACTCACATCGTTATCACCGTGCAGACGTCTTCAGCAGGTACCATTGACTCGGATATTACTGTCACTTGGACATGCCACCAAGTACACTGTCTCTGGATTAAGTCTGTAATTCCTTGCTTCGACCTGATACTGCAGATCTTCCGTGGTTTTGCTGACAAGCATGACATAATCAACATAGATCAAATGCCACGGAGCTTCACAATGCCTAGTAGATCTCTGCTTATGGTATCCACAACACAGATAGTATGAAAAGTAACGGTGACGATGCACGGCCGTCTTGAACACCAACCGTAATGGAAAAAGCTGCCTGATTCGCCAACACCACACTCCACTCGACGATAAATTGATAAACTGATTAATAATTTAAGTATTCTTCTCCTAGACATTACATTCTAGACATATGATTCTGGTCGAGTATTGTGGCAAGGCTTGATTTTCCAAGTTCGCTAATAATGCACATCACTTTACCTTACCAATATGGATATATAGAATGATATAAGATTCTTTTACAAGATTGTTTTTGTCACTTGCGGAGGTTCAAGTTATTTCTGGAACGTTTGACACGAACTGTGAATTCAACAATGTGTTTCAATTAGACTTGCGGCTTATTAAGTCGTGTTGAGTACATATCGTAGATAAATGAAGTACATGTTAAGCAGAACACCCAGTGTAAGACGGGAAGGTTGTAAGTTCGGTTCCCCGTGATTTCCGGTTGGCCTATATTTATCTGTACTTAACATACCTCCGGCGTGTACTGAGTTACTCAAAATGACCTGAAAACTGCAAGTCATCTTAAAGTGCAATCTGACTGTGAAAATTGAATTTGAGTATTGTGTGTTTTAAAAGGCTGCAGTGGCCATGATTAAATTCAATTAAATAGGCTTTCGAAGATTTAATATCGGATGTTATACATCTGCCTTCAGGTTACTGATTTTGAAAGGGAATGTAAGTTATGGTGGAGGTGGTTGTTGTTTAAAGGCACTGCAATCATCAACTCCTCGTAGTAAATTAAACCTGTACAAAAAGAGAACAATATTGTCATCAAATATATATTCAAAATACATAAAGTGGAAAATTAAAGAATTACATACATAATTTTAAGAAAAAGTAGAATTCAGTACCGCAAAGCCAACGGCCGTAGCCGTGTTGAAACACCGGATCCCGTGAGATCTCCGAAGTTCAGCAACATTGGGCGTGGTCAGGAGTTGGATGGGTTGCCACGCGCTGTTGGTGGGGGGTAAGGGAATGGAGGAGCGGAAAGGAACTGGCCACCCTACCGCACGTAAACTCCGGCTCAGGAGCACCTCTGCGGAGGTTCGGACCTGCCTTCGGGCAGAACAACCCTTACCTTACCTAGTACCGCAAAATTAAATGAAATTTTCCTGAGTAACTTGAAACTAGAAGTACCTACTTAATTAGTTCACCCTCAACCATAAAGCGAAAGACGAGATCGCCAGTATTATCGTCACAGGCTGTCATGAGTTCGAGTGTGTACGGTAATCTAAGGTTTCGTCTTACACCAGGGAGATTGATGCATTCAGTGAGGAAGTGGGTCACGATGGAATTACCTCCGCTAGAATGTACTGAGGTGTATACATTTCTCAAGAGTTTGTAGACCTTCTGTGAACTATCATCAACCTGCATAAAACTATGATATCTCTTTGAGGATTACGAAACTTTAGTTGTCATATTAATTGCCTTCAGCTTGCTGGGAGTTCGGACAGCTAGCCTCTGCTATTCCAAGGTGATTCAGTGTAAGTGACTGTTGCTATAATTTAATTATAAATGTATATCGTCAATAACCAAGAAGTTTTAACGCGGTCTTCATAACTAATTAGAGCAACTGGGAAGGATACATGAAATATCTTCCAATAATTCATCCAAACATGATGTGGGAAAACGCTAGTTATCAATTTCTATGATATCCTAGGTTTCGAATATCATCCCACGTTTCTCCATAGCTGTCCAGGTACATCATTTCAACTACTACGTAAAATACACAGCATTACACTTACTTCACTTGTTTTTGAGTTCTCATAAGTCATTCTAGTTCATTTGAGGGTTTTCTGTTAAATAATACAGAAGACCACGAATTTTCATTCTACCACGTACCTTTTCACATTAAATTTTCATTTGTGAGCACTGGCATTTGAATTTATGTTTTCTGATTATAAACAAAGTTGGTAAGCCACTAATCACGTCCAAGTTATAAATTTCAAACCAGGACCAAAAACCATCAACGGAAGAATTCAAGCCTCAGAACTAGGCCAACTTAGAAGCATATTCGGATTAAAACAGAGGGAAATGGATCAGATACGCAATACAGTGTACCTAAAAATGCGAAACCATGTAATTAAGGACTCCTTAGATTCTTAGAAGGAATAAGATTAAATAAAAAAAATTACAGAAAAAGGAGAGGAGCCTAGTAAAATTATGAAGCGAAGATGGGAGAAAAATGCCAGACATTTCTGAGGTTCTGTGGCTAACACAACTACTCAAAAGCTGGGTGGGATGAATGGGGAGGCACTTCGTACAATTTACTGATGAATTTCTGGTTCTACGCATTGTATTACAAAGACATTCTGAACTATGATCATTTTACAGCACTTCAAGAACAAAATATTTTAACGTAAGGGGTTCATTAAAAGTTCTTCATTAGTTAGAAACACTCATAGCTATAGAATACGATCCTGGTAATTTATTTTTAAACTCTTGAAATGTCAAACAGATTTCTTTCCTTCGTAAGGAGATTAAGAAGTTTTTATTCACTTACCACTCAGCACTCTCTTGGACGTCTTCGAAGAACACTTCACCAAGCTACCTAAAAGAGAATAACACAAGTTAGACTAACAAGTAAAGAATACAGCAAAAGTTATCAGGAGAATAATGGCTCATTTCTGGAGCCAAGCATCAAAGAATAATGACGGCGTGCTCCGATCACTTCTAAGAGTAACTAAAGGGTGCTCGGTAATGACTTGCAGAGGGGCCTAATTGGGCAGACATAGGAAAGCTTCAGATTGTTCATGTAAGAAAGAGCAAGTTGATTTAAGTCGCACCGGCACAAATAGGTCTTATGGCGACGATGGGACAGGAGAGGCCTAGAAGTGGCGGCCGTGGCCTTATTTAAGGTACAGCCCAGCATTTGCCCTACCGGCAGTGGGGTTCGAACCCACTATATCCCGAATACTAGACACTGACCGCACTTACAGTAAGCGACTGCAGCTATCGAGTTCGGTACGTAAGAAAGAATAGCTGATAAATGTTCTTACTACTTTAGACATTTATGATGTACGGAACACGAATAATTAGCTGCCTAACTGAGGTGCTATATATGTACTCTCCACCCGTAAGGGGGTGGGTTCGAGGAAGTGAGCAAATAAAACTGATGCTCGCTGGCGTTTTAATAACGTCACCTAAGATACAATGCCCCTAAACTTCCGCAATCGCAGTTGTTGAGGTCATATCATTGCTGCCTAATGTAATGTTGTTTGCAGATGTGTCAATGTAAACTTCATGTCGAAAGTCATTCGATCGGGATAGGAATGGAACGAATGAAGCCCCAATCTAGCGGCGAGGATAGGAATTGTGCCGGCTGCCGAAGCCTGTCGTACTCTTCTGGAACAATGATTAATGACTCACAGATGAAATGATATTAGAGAGTGTTGCTGGAATGAAAGAAAACCTGAGTACCCGGAGAAAATCATACCCCGCCTCCGCTTTGTCCAGCAAAAATCTCACATGGAGTGACCGGGATGTGAACCATGAAATCCAGTGGTGACAGGCCGGCGCACTACCGCCTGAGCTACGGTGACTCTTTGTATTTCATTACGATAATTAATAAAAATGAATTTAATAAGAATATAATTAATGTTAAATTATAAAATTTAAAACAAATAGGCCTACGATTCTGCCTTAACGTCGCTCCGGTACAGATAGATCTTATGGCGACAATGGGATAGGAAAGTTCTAGGAGTGGAAAGGAAGCGACGGTGGCCTTAATTATGGTACAGCCCGAGCACTTGCCTCGTGTGAAAATGGGGAACCACGGAAAACCATCTTCAGGGCTGCCCACTATTTCCCGGCTGCAAGCTCAGAGCTGCGCGCCGCTAACCGAAGGGCCAACTCGCCCGGTACTAAACTAAATATAATAAGAGGAAATCATTCTTAAAATTAGTATCTTATATGTAAAAAAATAGGAAGTGGGAAATGTCATAACCTTTGAAACAAGCGATTAAGAATTTTTAATTAACCTTCTACCAGGGCATCCGTGTGTGTTTGTGAGTAGCAGCATCAAGTTTACATAGGATACTTATTGGCGCATAAAATGTCTCCGCTTAGCCCTAAACTTGATCACTGTTGCTCCTAAAAGTAGCGTTGTGTTCGTTTTTAATACAAAATGAGTCGACATCTCATTTCTAAATTACGCGAACTCCCAAGGGAGAAGTGAGCTCACCGGGCGAGTTGGCCGTGCGCGTAGAGGCGCGCGGCTGTGACCTTGCATCCGGGAGATAGTAGGTTCGAATCCCACTATCGGCAGCCCTGAAAATGGTCTTCCGTGGTATCCCATTTTCACACCAGGCAAATGCTGGGGCTGTACCTTAATGAAGGCCACGGCCGCTTCCTTCCAACTCCTAGGCCTTTCCTATCCCATCGTCGCCATAAGACCTATCTGTGTCGGCGCGACGTAAAGCCCCTAGCAAAAAAAAGAAAAAAGAAGTGAGCTCACGTCCTTCCGGGTGAACCGAATACTCCTTTACTGTCATGAATAGGCAACCATCAAATCACATATCAACATGAACATTTTTTGGGCCATTAATTATTTATATTCAGTTTATAAACTATGAGAGGAATGTTGTCTCAATAATTAGTTTCCCCTAATTGCATTGCACTGGAGCTTTTTAAAAGCTGGTAGCAGGTGCAGTTATTGGAAGCAGCACTTTGCTCTACAGTCTGAGAATCTAATTGTTTTTAATGCAGTCGTGTGTTAGTTCCCAGCAGGATGTGATGGGATATAAGATGAGTATCTCCCCCAGAACATGAATAATAAAAATGGAAGGAGAGGAATAATTTTATAACATAGCATTCTGAAATGGGTGAACGGCATATTGGACAATAGGGTTTTGCTTGAACAGTTTAATTTTACGTCTAAGGCAGGTTTTCTACTGTAATCGAAACAAAATTCTCTACCTAAATATTCCCCACTGCAGAGAATGTGCGGAGCATTTAATAATTTGATCCTAAAGGGCATAGACATTGACTTTGAGTTTACATCTTCAAAATTTCTTAGTTTGATCAAATAACATTTCAGTATATAAAATCCGAATGTCGCAATTTGTAAATGTATGTACTTTAACAGTGCTCTTAAGAGAGATAATTCTACTTTTGTTCTTTGTAACTAATATGGCCATTGCTGTAAACATAATATTGTAACTTAAACCAAACAAACCAAACCCCATGGCACTACAGCCCTTGAAGGGACTTGGCCTACCAAGCGACAGATGCTCAGCCCGAAGGCCTGCAGATAACGAGGTGTCGTGTGGTCAGCACGACGAATCCTCTCGGCCGTTATTCTTGACTTTCTAAACCGGGGCCGCTATCTCAGCATCAAATAGCTCCTCAATTCTAATCACGTAGGCTGAGTGGACCTCGAACCAGCCCTCAGGTCCAGGTAAAAATCCCTGGCCTGGCCGGGAATCGAACCCGGGGCCTCCGAAATAGGTAGGTACGCTACCCCTACACCACGGGGCCGGCATAATATTGTAACTTACTGAATCTTAATTTAATAATCTTCCATAAATGATTGTGCATGTTACTGTAACATATAAGACTGTATTGTTTTACTATTAGTTTAGTCTTTAGTCCGTCTCTGTGGTGTAGTGGTTAGCATGATTAGCTGCCACTTCCGGAGGCCCGGGTTCGATTCCCGGCTCTGCCACGACATTTGAAAAGTGGTACGAGGGTCCACTCAGCCTCGTGAGGTCAACTGAGTAGAGGGTTCGATTCCCACCTTAGCCATCCTGGAAGTGGTTTTCCGTGGTTTCCCACGTCTCCTCCAGGCAAATGCCGGGACGGTACCTAACTTAAGACCACGGCCGCTTCCTTCCCCCTTCCTTGTCTATCCTTTCCAATCTTCCCATCCCCCTACAAGTCTCCTCTTCAGCATAGCAGGTGAGGCCGCCTGAGCGAGGTACTGGTTCTGAGTCGGGATGCCAATTAGGCAAAATCCCTGTGAGCATAAAGGCACTCATCCCATCGACACACTAGGTTGAAGATCCCCGTGTGGTAAATCACCGTGTCCTGCTGCGTGAAGAAGTCCATAACCGCCTGCTGCACATTCTCTTCGGACAGGAAACGTCAACCCTTCAAAGCATTTTTGAGGGGACAGAAGGCGTGATAATCGCATCCAGAGTGGTCAAGACTATAGGGAGGTTGCTCGAGTGTCTACTACTTGAGCTGGCGTAATGGATGAGGCTGACCTCTCAGATCGACCGGCGTTTTGTGTCGAAACGCGACCCACACGGAACTGGGTGCACCATTCCACAACAGTGGTTTTCGACAGACATACTGCCCCATACACAGTCTTCATTCTCCGATGGATGTCCAACGGTGTTTGCCCTTCGTCAGTCAAAAGCAAAATGAAAGCACATTGGTCCGGTTTGGACGCATTTGGTAATAGCGTCGCCATAGTTCACGTGGTTGCATACAACGCACGCACCGTGGCATGACACGCCTACCTCACTAATCCCTTTGCCTACACGTACGTACCTATAAACCCGCATCGGAGTCGCGCTACGTTGCATGTCCGCTGCAGCAATGCCCTCAAACGGAAACTTCTTTAACATTCCTTATATTGTGCTGATTTGCAATTTTGTGACTGTGTGACCTTCATATTCCAATCACCCTCCTTCCTGATAGTGTATGAACTCGACCGCATTGTGTCCGGTTGGCCACTTTTGTTCTGTACCTAACATACCTTCAACATGTATTATTGTACCGGGAACAGCGGTACAGAACTAAGTCCCCGCAAATGAAACTTAAACTTCGCGCTGCGCCCCAGCTCAACAGCAGACGACAGCCAGGGACAGCGAGCAACCTGTGTGTGTGACGTGGAGCGGGTTGACGTCACAGCCTGCCTCCCCGAGACAGAGAGCCTACGTCAGTATGGAACATTCGAAATGTTCTTCGTTTAAAACCTTTTCCCACAGCAATGGTTAGATTAAATTAACAACATTTCATGTATCCACGTATTTTACCTATACATCTACAAAGTGTGATAGAAATCTGACGAGAGACAACGAAGTTATTAAAGAAAATGTAAAGACAGATTTTTGCTCGATTCGAGTATAAATGGAGAGCCGTTTCTCTAGGCAGATCAGTGTGTGTGTGTCGAGTGTGTGGGGCGAACAGCGGGAGAGAACGCGGATCTTCAATGCCACAGTCGAACCCGCCGGTCGACTCGTGGGGACCGCAACGCTTCGCGAGTGATAGTCTCATTTCGCCAATTTCTAGACTTAAACTCTACAGCACCGAGTTCGAACTTATAAATACTGTATTTCAGCGATCCGCAAGTGATAGTCTCATTTCGCCGAGTCTCAGACTTAAACTTTGTAAGACTGTGTGTGGACTTGTAAATTTTCCGTGATTCACGAGTGATATAATCTAGCCTCAATTAAGAGTGGTTTAAACAATAATTTGTCATAGATTAGCAAGTGATTTATTGTTTGAACGAATGTTTCAAACTTATATTTCTTTCCAAGTGTTTATAACTCAAAGTTGATGAAACAATTCGAACAGTGATGGACGGTGAACGATGTTCGCCTTACCAAGTAATTGAAATAATTTCAAACTTAGAATATCTCAGACTGTGACAAGTGATCAATTATTGGATTAATTTCAGTTTGTGACTGTCTCACCAGACTTATAGAAATTGTGTGATTTTCCAATATCTTGTAGATATTCATAGTAGACATTGGACTGTGTGTGTTAATGACATACAGTACCGGTCAAAAGTTAAGGGCCACATAAAAAAATCATGAAGTTCCATCTAGAACCTACAATTCTGCTACTAGACCTCTATATTTTTTCCCTGAGCTCTTGCATCTAATATAATGTACATCGCCTGATTTCAGTGATTTATACCATGTTTTGTATAAGTTATACAATTTTGACTGTTGGAAGGTCACATCAGAAAGTCAACATTTTTGGAAATATTATGTACTGTATCCTCTAATTGGTTTCAAGTATCACCACCAAGATTCTTTTATAGACTTAGCAATAGTTAGGGGTAATTTTAGTATAAGTATAAAAATTCCTAAAAAAAAGGTGGCACCCACTTATATGCGTTTAATTTTTTCAAACCAGCGCTAAAAATAGTCAATTTTTCCTCGTTCCTGTCATAGGTCTCAGTGTGAGCTATCAGCATCGGAAATATGTTGTTGGATGCCATCCACAGAGTGCAAATGAAACTATCAGGGCAGATAAGTTTGACGCCGATAGATCGTCCTGAGACCTTGGGGCATATATGACAAAAGCAAAGAAAAATCAACAATTCTGACCCTGGTTAAAAAAAATTAAACACGCAAAAAAACCACTGCCGCATATTTTCGGATTTTTTAAATTTACACTAAAATTTCCCCCACCTATTTCTAAATCTACAAAAAAATCTTGTTGATGATACTTGCAACCAATTAGAGTATTCAGTACGTTATATTACCAATTTTTTTTCATGTGCCATTCCAAGAGTTAAAAGTTTATAACTTTTACAGTATTTGGACTAACTCAATGAAATCAGGCGTCATATATTCTATTAGATATGAGAGCTCAGAAAGAAAATTACAGAGGTCCAGTGGCACAATTTTAGGTTCTAGATGACATTTCGTGATTTCTTTAAGTGGTCCTGTACTGTGGAATTCGTATTTGAACTGTGCATTCATGGTAGACATCAGACTGTGTTTAAGATGTGCATTTACAACAAATGATGAACCGTAAAATTAGACTGTGTATTTATTTACAAGCAGTGAACTGTGCATTTGAACTGTGTGTTTATAATAGACAGTGTATCCTCGTATAATCAAACCACGGACTGTGAAGGAATAGGATCCATTTCATTTAATTTCAAGTTTACATTAATGAGCCAACGGCCATAGCCGTGTTGAAACACCGGATCCCGTGAGACCTCCGAAGTTAAGCAACATTGGGCGTGGTCAGGAGTTGGGTGGGTTGCCACGCGCTGTTGGTGGGGGCTAAGGGAATGGAGGAGCGGAAAGGAACTGGCCACCCTACCGCACGTAAACTCCGGCTCAGGAACACCTCTGCGGAGGTTCGGACCTGCCTTCGGGCAGAATAACCCTTACCTTATCAACATTAATGAACCAAATCGGTTTACGAATGAAAGACTCTTTTTACATGTGCTTGAGTTGAAATTGCACAGAAACTTAAAAGAATATTTCGTGTGTGATAATTTCAAACTGTTTCAAGTGTCACATTTTTTTAGTCACTACTGTGACGTCATTCTGGTAGACGCAACAAAAGAGCAGACTTCGAAACTTCAGTGAGCGCTTAATTGTTGCCTTCGATTTATATACAGTCTGAGTTATGATACACCATGTCACCCCATACTATCACACTATTTCATGGCTGAAACCTGGCAAACGACGAACGTATCATATACTGATACAGATATACAGACTGCTCTCTGAAGACAGACCACTATACATTTCATCCCAGCTTAAGTATTTGTCCTCCTTTCACAGCAGTAATACCCGCTCTGGTTCCTCCCTTTCTGTTCCTGTTCACCGATCCTCTATATACAACAATTCCTTTGTTGTGGTGGGTTCTAGACTTTGGAATTCCCTGCCTGTCATTGTCAGAAATTCCACCTCATTACTTAAATTTAAGACTGCTTGCCGATACTACCTGCTGAATGCAGCTGACTAACTTGTATGACTGGAAGATCGAATGGATGTGAGTTAGAAAAGTGTAATGTATTTTTGTGTACGTTATTATTTACTATATAATATTACTAGCAGAAGTACCCGTTCTTCGTACGGGTTATCAGAAACTGGCTTTAGTTATTCATACCATCGGTGTGACTGGCTTTATCAGATATTTATAACACTGGTGTATTTACTTAAGTACGTAGAAATTATTTGTCATGTTTGGAATTATAGTGTATCTTCTTCTTCCTCATGGCGGCCTCTAAATATTAGTTCCTAATTAGCGTCGACCTCTAAGATCTTTTGCTACCATGTTTTCCTTCATTCCCACCTAGATATACCTGCTCCCTTCACAAAGCTGCAAGTTTAGTGTAAGTATACTTCAGCTAGATAGTACCACAAATATAAATATTATTGAATGTATTTGTTTGATCCGACATTTCATAACTATTACAAATGATCAAAGAAATACGCGATGCATAAAAGAATCTACTATAATTACTATAATTATAATTCTCAGGGCTTGTCACTCATGTCGCACATCATATAATGAATCTGAGTATAAATGTTGAAAATTTTTTTCAAGTCATGGGCGGCACCATCTTAACAATTGTGTACAAGTAAGGTTGTTTTCATGGTTACAATGATTGTAAAAGTGGACCAAAACATCGGCACTAATAACATCAGTGATCCTGCTACTCCATGATTTGATAGGAAATAGTTTAAACTATAGGTAACAGACTCCGCAGAATGCTGAAACCTAAGCCAGTACGTAAAAACGGAGGCCCGTCGACAACTGCTGGTCGCTGTAATACGGAGATCTCCGGGGCTATTATTTTTATACTTCACTCCCTTTCCATCCCTGCCCAAAGGAGTGCTATGAGCGTCTTACACAACAGTTTATTTTTTCCCGATAGTAAGTCAAATGGGTATCAATTTTGGTTGGCAGCTATGCCCAAACGTACATGCACAATGTAGCTGCTGTAGAATCCTGGAGCTGACGTTGCCATGGTTACGGCCGTGCGTTTCTTTATCCGATTCCTAGAGGAGGGGCAGTGTGGTTCCAATATCTCCATAAAGGTTGGTTTTAGGTCCTTAAAACATGGTTTTCGGGCTCGAAGGGTTTACCGAGTTTGTTCTTTGCATCAAGGTTCTTAAAATGAGCTTTGTCTCGTCCTTGTACGACAAATTCGATTTCGCCTATATTAGTCTATTATTTTAATACTATCAAATGTAGCCGTGCTTCGCTACGGTATTCTGAACTGTATACGAATATCTAAGTAAATACTGTACATGCAGTAAATTAGCTTGTTTTAAAATAGCATGTCTCTTAGCGTTATCAGAGAAACAGCATGGAGAGGTTTGTTTCCAATGTAAAGTGCTTGTTACGGATTTGTGATCATAACGACAGGCTCACTTGTCTACTGCCATTCACAATCGAGTTGGGAAGTTTACATTATAATTGCAGGCCCCATTGCCTGCTGCGCGGTCACAATCGATTTGGGGAGTTTCCGTTACAATGGCAGCCCCCTTTTCCTACTTCCAGACATATTACAAATTGAGGAATTTTTATTATAATGGCAGGAAACTTCCCTACAACCAGTCAAAATTGGGTTGTGCAGTTATCATTATAATGGCAGGCCCCTTTTCCAACTGCCAGCCAGCTTACTGATAGTCACACCAAGTTGGTGAGTTTCCATCAAAATAGCAGGCCAGTATGCCTAATGCCAGTCACATTTTAGATGGGTACATCTGTTTATAACTGTGGGAACGCTTGCCTACAGCCAAACACAATGGGGTAAGGGGAGTTTTGAACAAAAGTGCATGCTCCCTTGCCTTCTGCAAGTCAAATCGAGAAGTGAATTATTCATTACAATGGCAGGCCTGCCTTATTAATGCCAGTTACACAGGAATTGGAGAAGTACCCCATTCCTACTGCCAGTCAAAGTCGGTGTGGGGAGTACTGATTACAATAGCAGACACACCCTTTCTCGATCGCTACAAAATCGACATCAGTGAATATATATAGTTCGACATACGAAAGTATGTGCTTGTTTACAATATTGCAGACCTTCATTTACAGATTAACTGCTGCTAAACGGTAAAAGTAAAAAGGATAGAAATACGACAAAAAGTCGTAAGATCAAGGTTGTAGATCACTCCAAATTTAACGGGGATTGTGCCATCCGTTATGTGATAATACTTCCCGAAGGTCTGCACCATCATTAAAATTGCCTCCATATTTCGATATTCTTCGGGATAAGAAGGGAAAAATTTAAAGATCTTGGAAGTTTTCCGTCCGTTACAGGCTAAAACTTATAATTTTTCCAAATTTCAACATCCTTCTTCGACTGGCAGATTATGCCGCAATCTGGGTTTTCGGTGAGGAGTGTAAAAATTAGGACTTTCAGGAAACTAAACCAAAAAATATGCAGGTGGACATTATTACCCCTTAAACGTGTATCTGTACGAAAATTTCGCCAAAATAGTCAATGTACAGGCACACAGTCGTTACGATTTTATTTACATAGATAGATAAGGAACCTGCTCCACGTACAACACCTTTTGGGCTATATCCGCTGGACTGAACCTGAAAAACGGACCGTTTATGATATCTCCCTTATTAATCCTCCTGTCGAAAAAATGCACATGAACAAAGTTTTAGAAATGGAATTCCATCACGTTTGGTCAATTTCCAGTCAGGTTGATCTTGTACTGTATATATTGTGTAAGAGTAAAATCACCATTTCGGTTCCCTATAAACCGCCAGTCCATTCCGGGAACATGAAATGTTATTGAAGATTAATACCTACCGTTGGACAAGTGGATGTTAATGTAAAGTTTGACCCAAATATCTTCAGTAGTTTTCAAGTTGTAAAAAATACGCTTTACACGCACCCGCTCTTGAGTTAAGTTCATATCCTCGTATTGAAATGGTGCACATGAGGAAAAAGGCTTACGAATTAATTTCCATTAAGGCAGGTAAATTTACATTAAATTTGGTTGTGTATATTTTGTGGGAATGCAAAATCACGGTTTCGGTTTCGTATAATCCCCCAGTCAATTGAGGGATTTAGAAACAATATTTGCCCTAAAACCTACCAAAGGACAGGTGGATTCTAAATATCAAGTTTGGTGGACATATATCCAGTAGTTCCAAGTTATAGACAAACAGACAAACAAACAAACAGACAGACACCAAAACTGAATATATGCAGATGGTATTTATTACACCTGAAACGGATAACTGTACGGAAATTTCGCCAAAATAGTCAATGTACAGACACACTCTAGAAGTTCAGACCTTTATTGCGATAGTTACTGCTTTGAAACTGTACGACGTATCTACAAAAGGACATCACCATCAGATGCCCCTTTCAGTGCTCTACACGGTTGGTCCTATGACATCTTCTCGTATCCCCTATATTCATGGGTTATATTGAGTTAGGTTCATTGAATGGGGTGAAATTTTGTACAGTTTTCACATACCACTTGATATTTTTGATACTCATGTGACAGCTAGAATCATAAAATTTGGCTATAACATGGCCAATGGTCATGTCAATGTGCGTGCCGAATGTCATGATTCTACCTTTCCTATAAGTGTGCCAAATGATAACATATACGTGCAAAAGTACAAAATCAACTTGAAATCGAGAAATACAGCTGTATTTAATGTATTAGGGATAGAAATACGACGAAAAGTTATAGGACAAAAGTTGTAGATCTCTCCAAAATGAAACGCCATTTGCTTTCTGACTTGTGATACGACTTACTGATTAGCCACCAATTACCCCGAAACGAAGGTCTGCACCGTCGATAAAATTGCATCCATATTTCGGAATTTTCCTGGGCCAAAAGTTATACATTTGCATAGCTTAGAATATTGCCTCAAAGAAAATAGTGTCCAACATTCGGGATTAGAACTCGCATACATACGTGGTAATTAAGGAAGAAAATAATGCAGTTTAGTAAGTTGAAATAATAGAAAATGGATTATAACTGAGGACATCCGGATGACGACAAATATGTAAATACCAAGTGAATGTATTGGAAAATCAAACGCTCCTCAACAAATTATGCCGGTGTGAGTTATGGATATAAGAAAGCGGTAATCGGAGAGAAATTTAGGCGCAGGGATTCTTAGGTAATCAGATAAGAAGATGAATATTTGTGTTATGACTTAAGCTATTCGAGGACGGTTATAACCTCCAATGATATTCCGCCAATATCCCGCAGAATGGCCGATTGACGACTCTCTTGCTTTCTACCCAAGGAACAATCACGAATTTAAAGTAATGATGAGGAAAATGGCAATACGTTACTTCCCTGCTGGCAAGCAGTCAGAGACGTTGCCATGGTAACCCATATATTCGTTGTCGATCTGTCGGTCTCTCAATGCAGAGCATGGTATTGGCAGAAAATAGTAAATTTCTCCGTCATTTGAAGAGTAAGGTAAGTTATGAACATAACGAAACTTGTTTATAATGAAGAGACCTTTCACATACGGTCCACAGAGTTTGCAGAAAATCAATAGTATAAGAGAAAATGGAGGAAAACCGTTGTGGTGGAACGTGATGGTGGAACAGACAAACAGACAAACAAACAGACAGACACGAAAAGTAAAAACCACCGATTCGGTCTTGAGTTGACCTAAAACGGATAAATATTTGAAAATTTGGCAAAACAAAAGGAATTACAGACAGCGGAGCCCCTACAACTTTATTTATAAGATTTTTATATCTCCCCCGTCGCCCCCCTCGAATTGTTTTGAAGATAAAATACAGCCCATGTTACTCACTGGCAATGTAGCTTTCTATAGGTGAAGTAATCTCTTACCCGGAGGCCGCGGGTTCGATTCCCGGCCAGGTCATGGATTTTTACCTGCATCTGAAGGCTGGTTTGAAGTCCACTCAGCCTACGTGATTACAGTTGCGGGGCTATCTGACGCTGAGATGTCGACTCCAGTCTAGCCAGCCAAGATTAACGGCCGAGACGAGCCGTCGTGCTGACCACACGACACCTCGTAGTCTGCAGGTATTCGGGCTGAGTGGCGGTCGCTTGGTAGGCTACGGCCCTTCGGGACTCTTGCGCCATGGAGTTAGGTGTGGGGGTTTAACTATAATGCTACAATCCCACAATTGACACAAGTTCCCAGAGCGACATATATGTCGTCTCTCCGTGGCATCTGTTACGGAGTGCTCTTGTCACCATAACCCAGAGCTCACACGCAAGCCAAATCCATTACTGTCACTTACCGGCACGTGACGAAAGGCTCCGGGCGTTGTTCTCTTGTAGAGCATCGCGTGAACAGAGACACATCATCAACACTGCAGTTCACTCAGTAATAAATCTCCCATCAGACTGAGGAATCAACCCACGAGAAGTATATTCCCACAATTAAGAAACTCGTATCAGGTTGAAGCTCAGCCTTAGTTCATTCACACATTTAAGGAACTCTCATCGGATTGAGGAACTAACTCATGAGTAGTTCATTCACACATTTAAGGAACTCTCATCGGATTGAGGAACTAACTCATGAGTAGTTCATTCACACATTCTTTTTTTTTGCTAGGGGCTTTACGTCGCACCGACACAGATAGGTCTTATGGCGACGATGGGATAGGGAAGGCCTAGGAGTTGGAAGGAAACGGCCGTGGCCTTAATTAAGGTACAACCCCAGCATTTGCCTGGTGTGAAAATGGGAAACCACGGAAAACCATTTTCAGGGCTGCCGATAGTGGGATTCGAACCTACTATCTCCCGGATGCAAGCTCACAGCCGCGCGCCTCTAAGTGCACGGCCAACTCGCCCGGTCATTCACACATTTAAGAAACTCTCATGGGATTGAGGAACTCACTCATTAGTAGTTCATTCACACATTTAAGGAACTCTCATCGGATTGAGGAACTAACTCATGAGTAGATCAATCACACATTTAAGAAAATATCATCGGACTGGAGGAACTAACACATATAAGGCCCGCAGTAGCGGCGATTGAGAATTAAAAGTTCAGGGGAAAGATAAATAATATACAGACTACAAGGGATAAGCGGCCGGAGGTGGGGGGGGGGGGGGGCAGGCGATATACATCAAAACTGAATAAGAAAAGCTACAAAAGGGCAGGGTACTTTATGTTCTCTGAGCGAGTTTCGACAGAGAGGTAAAGGTTGACACTTTACCAATTTAAGTGCAGTAATAATAGTTTCCTGAGATTTTGATTCAATACTATAGAATAAAACTTTCACCAAAGGAAGAATATTACATATTTATTACAATTAAAATGAAGTACGAAGTGATTATACAATTAAAATAATTTAGTATTTGACTACACATTAAGAAACTAACAAACGCTAAAGAGACTGTCCTACTGACGAATGCGCGCGGCAAGCGAGTGAATCATACTGCTGGGAGATCAGAAGAATGCAAATGCCCGGTGAGGCACGGGGCGAAGGGGTTTTCACCAGCAGAGCCAGTGACGCAATGGTTACTATAGCAACTCCGCTACCACCCAGGCGACTTTATATTTTCTTCTATTGGCAGCTCTTTGCTCTTGTCAGTTGTAATCCAGCAAACTGCAAAGTGTGAGTCAATGTTTTCGTGTAGCTGATAAGAGCAGATAAGAGCCGATCTGTCAAGGCAGAACAGGAAGTTCGTGCTTGCAGGCTACATTCCTCATTCTTGCATTCTTCTCATCTCCACACAGTACCTCAGTGCCCATGACCTTAGCAAAAAAATTATATATATACACACCCCTGCTACCCTTCCTCACAGCTCATGCAAAGTCTCCACTACTTGCTGTGGTGCTATACAAATCGGTTAGTCGAGACGAACGATATTTTGTGCGTATTCCCGCGAATAATTTTGATAATAATTAAAGGAAATAAAGGAAAGAATTAGGCAGCAGGGCGTGTACAATTTTTTTAATAATTCGTAGTTTCAGATGGCCAAACTGAAATTAAAATGTAATATTTTCGCCCCCCCCCCCCCTTCCTCTCAACCAGCGCTACTGAGAGCCGGATTCTTGTGTAATTATATATTATATTCCTTTATTTGCAGACAAATGAAAATGTCGGTGAATTGTGTTTCTAATATGATTGAACCTGTGTTTCATCTTACATATTTTTACACATTCTTAGTCATATTACATATTTTAAATATTATGTGAAGAATGTAATATTTTTGTACATAAGTTATGTAGGTAAAAATGAAAATACACAGCCTGTTTCTAGTCATTCGACCGTGTCAGGAATTGTATGAATGAAGCCCCAATCTAGCGGCGGGGACATATCTAAGTAATTATTCAAACAAATTAAAATGTTAACAGCACCGTTAATTTTCAGACTATAATAAAGTAATATTGGCGAATTTTATCTTACGTCCTGTGAAGTTGACCGGTCCTTATCAGAGAGAATTTTATTGGATAAACGTCAAAACGTCAAAACATCACAATAGAAAGCATGGAGAAGTACTTGCTGACACACTGCTGATCACGATAAAAGAAAGTTATTGTACTGTTTGTGTTACGTAATACGTGTTTGGTTACAAGAACGAATCATATCCACGAAATTTGACTGTAATATTTGTCCCAAATGGAAGATAATGATTGCTTTTACTCAAGTAAAATCTGCAGTGAATTAAGAAATAGTACGAAATATTTTACTTGTAGAGAATAATATGAATACATACTTTACTACTTTACAACTATTTTTTCTGCTACGTCGCAGCGCTTCCGTCTCACACTTTCATGTGTGATGTCTTTGCTCACTGAAGTTGTTTGAATTCATTAGGTGTCTTCTTCATATTTCTCATTCGTTTTGTGCCGTAACTCTTTCATTAAGTGATATATTTATTGGTTCAGGGATCATGCGCTAGTCATATGGACAAAGAACTTGAGAATTCACAGACATAGCACTCCCATTCGTCGGTGCTAATCATGGACCTCAAAAAAGAAACAAAAGACTGCCTGAGCAGCGGAATGCAACATAAGGGTGTCCTGTCTACAGCCCGTAAGTACGTACAGAAATTTCTGTAGTAACGACGGTATTTCTTAATTTACCGCAGATTTTTACACTTTATTTGATTAAAAGTAACAATTATCTTCGGTTTGGCACAAAAATTACAGTGGAATGCTGTGGATACGATTCGTTCACGTAACAACATACAACAATACATTGCGTAGTATACTCCACGATTTACAGTACATAACATTATTTATTATTTTTATTACATATTTCACTGATATTTGCTATATTTTATGTACGTATTTCCCTTTTTGATATTATATAAAAATGCATGTCCTAGTCATGTTCATTCACACATTTAAGAAACCCTCGTCAAATTGAGGAACTAACTCATGAGTAGTTCATTCACACAATTAAGACAATCTCATTGGATTGAGAACTAACTCATGAGTAGTCCATTCACATATTTAAGAAACTCTTATCGGATTGAGTAACTACCTCATGACTAGTTCATTCACACTTTTAAGACACTGATCGGACTCAGGAACTACCTCATGAGTAGTTCATGTGCACATTTAAGAAACTCTCATCGGATTTAGGACTTAACTCATGAGTAGTTCATTCACACAATTAAGACACTATCATCAAATTGAGGAACTAACTCATTAGTTCATTCACACAATTAAGATACTCTCATCGGATTGAGGAAGTAACTCATAAGTGGTTCATTCTCACATCTAAGAAACTCTCATTGGATTGAGGTACTAACTCATGTGTAGTTCATTCACAAATTTTAAAAAACTCTCATTGGACTGAGGAACTACCTCATGAGTAGTTCATTCACACATTTCAGATACTCTCATCGGATTGAGGAAATAACTCACGAGTAGTTCATTCACACATTTAAGAAACTCTCATCGGATTGAGGAACTAACTCACGAGTAGTTCATTCACACAATTAAGACAATCTCGTCATATCAGGGAACTATCAGACGAGTAGTTCATGCACACAATTAAGACACTTTCGTCATATTGAGGAACTAGCTCACGAGTAGTTCATTCACACAATTAAGACATATCGTCATATTGAAGAACTAACTCACGAGTAGTTCATTCACGCAATTAAGACACTCGTCATATTGAGGAATTAGCTCACGAGTAGTTCATTCACACAATTAAGACATATCGTCATATTGAGGAACTAGCTCACGAGTAGTTCATTCACGCAATTAAGACACTCGTCATATTGAGGAACTAACTCACGAGTAGTTCATTCACGCAATTAAGACACACGTCATATTGAGTAATTAACTCACGAGTAGTTCAAACACACAATTAAGACACTCTCGTCACATTGAGGAACTAACTCACGAGTAGTTCATTCACACAGTTAAGACACACGTCATATTGAGTAATTAACTCACGAGTAGTTCAAACACACAATTAAGACACTCTCGTCATATTGAGGAACTAACTCACAACTAGTTCATTCACGCAATTAAGAAAATTTCATCGGATTGAGGAACAAAATCAAGACCGTTATTCCATTAATGCATTTTCTCGAAAGGACTAAGTAATAATAATAACAATAATAATAATAATAATAATAATACACTTCCTTAGCTGAATGGTCAGAGTACTGGTTTACAGGGCCCTGGATGCGATACCCGGCCGGACCGAACATTTTAACTCCGCACGCTTAATTCAAATGACTCTGTGTTTGGGTGCTTTTATTCCTCTTCATATTCACACAGCACATTATTCGTCTGTAAAAGTGCGTTTGACCCACATTAGTGCTGACCACAATATGACTGTAAACAGGGCCAGGAAAAGAGAAGAATCAACTTTTAAGTTATTTTTTATTTTGTTGTCGAGTGCTTACTAATTGTGCTAAATGTTTAATTCAGCTTGCAGCAACCTAGTACTGCCAGAGAGTAATAGGCTACAAGGAACACTACGCAGAAATTTGACTTCGACCACGAAAATTGTTATAATAAGACGCCATAGATCTACGGTGCTAAAGAACGGGATCATCAGCCCTTATTACGATCAATATGAGGAGTATTATTAAGAAATGCGTCAGCTGGAAGAGTGATGATCTGAGATAAGGAAAATTAAACTTTTAAACAGTTTCCTCTGAAACATCACATATACAATTATTAGTTTTATCACAATAAAAAACACGAATATAAAAGTGTTATTTATAATATTTCTTCATCTGATCTTACGTGCTCCCGTTTAGAGGAACTTCCACTTACCCATCACCTACCAAGGTATTTATCTCGGACGTTACTATTTCATTAATTTTACATTAACTATTTACAATTTGTTTACAATGATTACTGCAGAGCTGAGTGGCTCAGACGGTTGAGGCGCTGGTCTTCTGACCGTAACTTAGCAGGTTCGACCCTGGCTCAGTCCGGTGGTCTTTGAAGGTGCTCAAATACGTCAGCTTCATGTTGGTAGATTTACTGGCACGTAAAAGAACTCCTGTGGGACTAAATTCCGGCACCTCGGCGTCTCCGAAAGCGGTAAACGTAGTTAGTGTGACTTAAATCCAATAACATTATTTTTATCATTATGAATGATTACTACTATTTTATGCTAAAATACAGTTATTACTTGCTCTAACAGTGTTTTAAATGAACAAATGGAGATCCAATACTATATAAAATGGATTATTTTTCACACTCTGAAATAGAGGGTCTGAGAAGAGTTATTTCGGTGTCTTTCTAGCCTGACACCATGGAAAACTCTTCAGCATACTACCCTTTGGTCCAATGGGTCCCGACCTCGATTCCTGACCGGGCTGAGGATTTTAACCTTCATTGGTCTTTTTATGAGTTGGCATTGTGTGTTTGTGACTTATTCATCACTAGATTTCATCCTAAGCAGCGCCCCATCTTCACAGACGCGAACATCGTCAATGGGCGGCGTCAGCAGGAACGGCCTGCACCAGCCAACTCCGGAAGCTGCACGCCATTATTATTACTAAAATATTACAGTGCCAGTCTGAACGTTCAACAATTTATTATACCCATGCTCAATTGACGTGAATAGCGGCTCTACGATATGAGTATTATTGAACTCTTCAGGTGGTTTATGAAGGCTTAGCCTTAAACAAACAGATCAAGTAGAGATTTTCAACCCGAGCTGCTAACGGAGGTATCATATGCTTAGTGGATGATACTGTGATAGCACTGATTATGTACTTAGTAAGGGCGTGCCCTGATTGCACTCTGTAAACTCATGAAGGCTTTTGTGTCCTTTCTCATTATTACTATATTGATTAGCAAACTATTATATAGACTTTCAATCTCGTTTAATGTACTAGTGACATTAACCCTTTAAGGACTAGTTTGCAAACATCCCGAATTGGCCCCTTCCTGAGTTATTTTGTACGTTTTATAGAACTCATTTCTGTAAGCCTAAATATCTTGTAATACAATATCCGTATTCCACAAAAGGCACACAATTATATCTCCAATGTCGCTTTCCAAAATATCACTACTGTTTGTTGACCAAAAAATCATTATCTAATAATAGCTCGTAGCTTCTACTTCATTCAGTGAACGATTTTATCACACCATTATCTATATATATAAAATAACTTGTCCTGACTGACTGACTGACTGACTGACTGACTGACTGACTGACTGACTGACTGACTGACTGACTGACTGATTCATCATCGCCGAGCCAAAACTACTGGACATAAAGAAATGAAATTTTGGGGATATATTCATATTAAGATGTAGGTGCTCGCTAAGAGAGGATTTTTAGATATTCCGTCGCTAAGGGGGTGAAAAGGGGGGTGAAATTTTAAAATGAGTGTATCTATATCTCAAAACTTTAAACGTTTACAGATGTAAAAATTGGTATTTAGAATCTTCTTTTAAAATAAGGATACACGTATTTTTTTTGTTTTCTGAAAACCCCAATAGGAGGGGTGAAAAAGGGTGAAAATGGGGAAAATGGGTTGAATGCCTTCAATCAGGATACCGGTACTTATATCTCAGAAACTGAAGATATTACAGACCTGAAAATTGGTACTTTTGATCTCTTTTAAAAATAAAGAAACACGTATTTTTTTGTTTTTGGAAAATCCAATTAATGGGAGGGTGAAAAGGGGGTGAATTTTTAAAATGAGTGAATCTGTATCTCCAAACTTTGAAAGTTTGCAGATGTAAAAATTGGTATTTAGAATCTTCATTAAAAATAAAGAAACACGTATTTTTTTGTTTTCGGAAAATCGCAATAGGAGGAGTGAAAAGGGGGTGGAAAAATGGTTGAATGCCTTTAATGAGGCTACTTATATCTCAGAAACTGAAGATATTACAGACCTGAAAATCGGTGTTTGGGATCTCCTTTAAAAATAAAGAAACACGTATTTTTTGTTTCTGGAAAATCCAATTAAGGGAGGGGGTGAAAATGGGGTAATATTTTAAAATGAGTGTATCTATATCTCAAAACTTTTAAAGGTTATAGATGTGAAAATTGGTATTTAGAATCTCCTTTAAAAATAAAGAAACACGTATATTTTGTTTTCGGAAAATCCTAATAAGAAGGGAAGAAAAGGTTGAAGAAGGGGTCGAATGCTTTTCATGAGTCTACTTATATTTCAGAACCAGAAGATATTACAGACTTGAAAATTGGTATTTAGGATCTACTTTAAAAGTAAGGAAACACGTATTTTTTCGTTTTTGGAAAATCCAAACATTGGGGGTGAAAAGGGGGGGTGAATTTTTTAAAATGAATGTGTCTACATCTTAAAACTTTAAAATTTACAGATGTAAAAATTGGTAGTTAGAATCTCCTCTAAAATAAAGGAACACATATTTTTTTGTTTCCTATAAATCCCAATAGGAGGGGTGTAAAAGGGGGGAAAATGGGTTGAATGCCTTTAATGAGGATACATTTATCTCAGAAACGAAAGATATTACAGAACTGAAAATTTGTATATGGGATCTCCTTTAAAAATAAAGAAATACGTATTTTTTAGTTTTTGGAAAATCCAATTAATGGCGGTTAAACAGGAGTGACAAATTGGGGTGAATTTTTTGAAAGACTATATCTACAGAATATCTTGGAATCGTAAAATGTTACAGACGTAAAAAGTGGGTGTTTGAAATCTCCTGTAAATATAAAGAAACATAGGTGATTTGTTTTTGGAAACTCCACTTAAGGGGAACTCAAAAGGGGTGAAATTTTGAAATGAGAATTTTTACAGTATATCTAAAAAACTTAACATGTTACAGAAGTGAAAAATGGTATTTTTTTATCTCTATTAAACATAAAGGAACGTGTATTTTTAGTTTTCGGAAATATCACCTGGGTGGAGGGTGAGGGTAAAAGTGACTGAAAATGGTGTTGAATTCTTTTAATTAGGCTACTGATATATCAAAAATGCAGATTTTACAGACGTGAAATTTGATATTTTCAATCTGCTTTAAAAGTAAAAATACACCTATTCTCTAAAAATCCAATGAAGCGGGGGGGGGGGGGTTGTGAAAGAATTGAAAAATTAATTGGCTTAATTGTATGAGAATACATACATCTAATAAAAACTAAAGTTATTACAGATGTGAAAATTCGTATTTGGATCTCCTTTAAAAACAAAGAAAAACGCGTTTTGGGCGGGAAACCATCTTGGAGGACGGGAGTGTAAAGGAGTTGAATTCCTTTCATGAGGACACATAAATCAAAAACTGAAGAAGTTAGAGTCGTGATAATTGGTATTTAGAGGATCCTTTACTATTAAAGAAACAAGTATTTTTTTTCGGGAAAGTTCACTTGGGGGGGGGGGGAGTAGTGTGAAATGAAGTGAAGAAAGTAAATTACTTTGATGGGGATACTTATATATCAAAACTGAAGGTAATAGACGTGAACATTGGTGGTTGGAATCTCCCTTAAACATAAAGAAACAAGCCTTATTTGTTGGGGGGGGGGGCGGTGGCGGTAAATAAACTTAACGGCGGTGGGGTGTAGAAGGGGGTGAGACCAATTGATTTTACTGTTATTAATGTACTTATAAGGATCCTCCGTTGCTCAGGCGGCAGCGCGCCGGCCTCTCACAGCTGGGTTCCGTGGTTCAAATCCCGGTCACTCCATGTGACATTCGTGCTGGACAAAACGGAGGCGGGAAAGGTTTTTCTCCGGATACTCCGGTTTTCCCTGTCATCAGCCATTCCAGCAACACATAATAGTAATAATAATAATAATAATAATAATAATAATAATAATAATAATGTTCCGGACCGTCGTCAAATGTGCGGACCGCGCTGGTAACGGCTCCTGGACGGGTAATGACTAAGAATGCAGTCCAGCCGCGGGTTCAGTGTCGCCAAGGCACCCAATATGGCACCACGCCGGATCTCCTGAAGGATTTTATCCATATTAAAAATGATTAAACGAAAAGATGGCAAAGATTTACGGACCCAACTGACCAGGAGGAATACCTGAGCCTAGCCCGGGAAGTACGAAATCGATTGCTGGAAAGGAAGATTGAAAAATGGGAGGAAACGTGCTGTAAAATAATAGAAAACGAGTCAGATCGGGAATTTTGGTGGATTCTCGCAGAAAACGAGTCAGATCGCGAATTTCGGCGGATTATATATCCAAAACAATAAGCATTCAATTATAAATTTCAGTATAATACCGTAGCGAAGCACGGGTATCTTGCTAGTTGTTAATAAATCAATAAACTTGATATTGGTCGCACACACAGCCATAGAGATACAAAAATGTTGTTCAGCCTGTATTGATGAACAACATCAAATCGGGGTATAGTACAGAAACCAAAAATACATGTCACCAGATGTCGTATAGTAGAAAATATTGTTAATTTACGTGCGAAGTAACTGAGGCAAAAGGTGGTGGTGGTGGTGGTGATTATTGTTTTAAGAATAAGTACAGGGTGGCCGAAAAGTCCCTTAACATGGTACAGTCAGACATGAAAGGACTGCTATGAATAAAACAGGACTTTGTTATTTCAGCATTTATTTTGAATAAACAATGTCTGGTAACATTAACAATTAAAATTAATAATTCAGCGAATTGATCAACAACGTCAGTATGCTCCAAGTCACGATCACTAAACTCATTCACTGAGGATGGACGAAAACATGAAAGTCTTGCATAGTCGACCGCGGGATGCCTAATTCGAGAGATTGCTTACGGGTTGACTTCACCGGCGATCGTTCGGTCGAATCCGCCCCAGCAGCACAAGTTTCTGCGCGAGTTGTAGGCATTCCGCTACGTGGTACGTCGAGAACACTCCCATCGCAAAAGTTTTCTCCTCCCGTGCGAATAACGTTGGTCGTGATGGCGGTGGTATCCCAAACCTCAAAGCGAAGTCCTTCGAAATGTCTGTCATTGTCTTTTTCGTATTGTGACTTTCATGAATCCAAGAAGAAGCTACTAAAAGCTCCTCAACAGTGAAAGCACTTGTATCCGCTATGGTTTAACTCTTACCGGGCGAGTTGGCCGTGCGGGTAGAGGCGCGCGGCTGTGAGCTTGCATCCGGGAGATAGTCGAATCCCACTGTCGGCAGGCCTGAAGATGGTTTTTCGTGGTTTCCCATTTTTACACCAGGCAAATGTTGGGGCTGTACCTTATTTAAGGCCACGGCCGCTTCCTTCCAACTCCTAGGCATTTCCTACCCCATCGTCGCCATAAGACCTATCTGTGTCGATGCGACGTAAAACCCCTAGCAAGAAAAAAAGAAAAGGTTTAACTCTTTCGACTGAAGGCAGCGAAATACGCAGCGAACCACGTGACACGACTTTCCCAAGCTAACCGAAGTAGACGTGCCATATACAGGAGACAGCTTACGGCGGGAAATTGTTATCTCAACAATATGTAACAATAAGTAATGTTCAAAATAAATACTTATAATACATGTCTAACTGTCCTATGCTATAAAATGTAAAGGAGCTTCTCGGCCACTCTGTACAACTAGGCAACAATCCTTCATATAACACCAATCAAAGGGAGAGAGAGAAAAAAGAAGGGACTCAACACTTCAAAATTGAAGGTATCGGCCAAAGAAAGACAAGGGCCGAAGGGCGTGAAATGAAAGACTCCCTAGGCCTGGAATGCTCTAATACAGTCGCGGTCGGAATAGAACAAAAGTTGACCAAGGGAGGTCGGATAGGATGGATGAAATTGAAGTGCCTGGTGCAGGTAACTAGAAGCAATGCCAAGCTGAGCTAAGGTCCCCGTGGTCGCCAACCTATGCTCCCAAGTTGAGAGTCCGCGGGGCCCCTTTTAGTCACCTGTTAAGACTGCCAGGGTAGGTGGTTGTATTTGTTGTTTTAAGAGGAAGTACAACTGCGCAACCATCCTCTATATAACACTAATCAGAGAGAAAGAATGGAAGGGGTCCAACATTTCGAAAAATGAAGATATCGGCTAAAGAAAGACAAGGGCCACGAAGGGCGTGAAAATGAAAGACTCCCTAGCCCTCGCAAACCTAATAGCGTCGGGGTCGGAAAAGAACAAGAGTTGACCAAGGGAGGTCAGATAGGATAGATGAAAGTGAGGAGCCTGGCACAAGTAAATGGAAGCAATGCCAGGACTCAGCTGAGGGCCCAGTGATCGCCGACCCACGCTCCAAAGTTCATAGCCCCTGGGGCAAAAGACTGCCAGGGGATACCGTGGGTGTTATTCTACGGCCCCCACCGGCAGGGGGGACTGAGGCACAAATCTCCGAACCATACTAGTACGTTGATAGGCCATATGAGACATGCGGTGGCGTGCCGATGCATTCGTGGTAATTAAAAGGCTATATAATTTTTTTTCATTAATATAATGAGGTATACGAGTTGGGGATAGTCAAGTTCGGAGATTTGGCCTATACAGGATCAACAATAAGGTAGGCCGAACTGTCAGATCACATTCCAAACACGTAGAAGAAAGTATGTTATATGTACATAGGTCCAGGAATGCTTTATTTCCATGTGAGAACTCACTTTATACAACTCTACATAGTACATTAATCAGGGAATACACTGTGGAACAGAACGTGCCAGTATACCACATGAAATGTTCAAAATGCCAGCCGTCCCACTCTATGCCGTAGGCGGTGATGTAACCTTTATGCATGTACCAATGCTAGCGGAGGGTATTTTAAACCGTCTGGGCAGCGTATTCAATTATAAGCGTCCCAAGCGTACGCTTTCCCCTGACTTGCTTCAAATTTTCTTTGGCTGCATAGCCCACTTAAAAGATAGCGTGATAGTAAGTAGCCTATACATTGATCAAAAGTATCTGCTATAAGCTTGCCAAATTTGAACTCCATTGCTGAAGTAGTTTTTACGTGAATAAACACAGACCGACAAACATAAAAACTGTTATATTTATTTTTGCTGCCATTTCTCTCCTTCAATCGTGGTTCTCGTTGGAATCCTTTGATATTCATGAATGATAAGTAGGTATATTATCCGGAATTAGATTACGTTCTACATGGTGATAGCAATTTTAAAATCGGTCAAGAAGAGTTTGAGAATACCCGTTATATACAAACAAACTCCGTCCCTCTTTATATTTTAGTATGGATATTGGCAACAGAGCTATATTATCCCTCCGGCACAGTATCCCACTGATAACAATATTCGCTCCCTTAAACATCTCCAGCGTTGCCATAACAAGACCCCACTCATTCTCAACTATGGTGGTACCTATTCCTACCTGCCTTACGTTGTTGGTATCAACGTGGAAAATTACCACCTTCAACTTATCCTCTTCCTTCCTTTCTACTTTCCTCAATATCTGCCTTAACCTAATTCCTAGATAACACTCTGCACTACTTTCCTTTCCTACAAACACTTTCCCCACATGCCTAAAAATAGAGTCGCCCGTGACCAAAACCTCAACCTCCCTCACCTCATTATATACCTCTCCTCTCCCGGTATCCCTAAACTTCCATTACGGTTGCATAAGCTACTTTCTCTCTCTCTCTCCCTCACTCTCTCTCACACACGATCCTGTTTCATCTCCTTCCTCCTATCCTCTGCATCACGACTTCCTTTCTTACCGTTCTCTTTTCTCTTATCTCTCCCCTCCTCTGTAACACTTCACTGTTCCCCATCTTCCCTCTGATGTTCTATTTGAAGTGACTCATACCGAGTCATACTTAGCCCTCAGTTTCCTGTATTTTAAAACTTTAGTCGATCCCTCCTGTACAACTTCTCACCTTCCTTTCACTCCCTCTTTCCTACCTACCGTACCATGCACATTGATTTATGGAGACCTACTTTTGTTCCTGTCCTCCATTAAAAAACCTAATTTTCTCCCTCAATCTCGCTGGGAAAAGGAGTTTTAGAACTGGCAGACAAAATGAGGACCGTTTTTGCAAAACTTGCTTTGTAAAAAAGTGAAATTTTTCAGGAGAGACAAAATACTGTTTTCCAAGAAGTGCTTTTTAGTTATAAACTTTCTTTTTTGTTGATCAATTTTATAATTAGTGCGTATTACAGGGCGATCTTTGGGTTTTATTTAATTTAAGAATCGTACACTGTATGAGGGTCCAAAAGTCAACAGTTCTTTCAAAACTTGCATTCTACACAAAATATTAGTGAAGAAAGTGTTAGTATTTTTACTAAAACATGAGTTATCTTGATTTTTCCATCAATTAAACATATTTAATACCAGTGTAAGTTTTACAGTACACCACTGCTGCAATTTCTGATATGTACACTCTGATGAATATCGGTATCCGATGCCTGTCGTAAGAGGTGACTACAAGGGACCCCAGAGGCTCTGAACTTTGGAGCGTGGGTTGGCGACCACGGGGCCCTTAGCTGAGTCCCGGCATTATTTCCACTTAATTGTTCCAGGCTCCTCACTTTCATCTATCCTAGCCGACCTCCCTTGGTCAACTCTTGTTCTTTTCGGACCCCGACGGTATTACGTATGGAGGCCTAGGGAGTCATTTTTATGCGCTTCGTGGCCTTTGTCTTCATTTGGCCGATACCTTCATTTTTCGAAGTGTCGGATTCCTTCCAGTTTTCCCTCTGATTAGCGTTATATAGAGGATGCTTGCCTAGTTGTACTTCCTCTTAAAACAATAATCACCACCACCATCAGTTAATTCAGAAGAGAATGTTATTCTTGTTATATGAAATTTATTTACATGGACATTGTATCCACCTTTCACTCAAAATTATTCGACATCATAGTCTTCAAAATAATTTAAACATTGTCTTTGGCATAACGCTTTATGAATATAAAATAAACCACAAAAAGAAAGGAAAATAGTATCATTCTAATTTTATAAGATATTTATTAACACGAACAAGAGGACCATTGTCGTATTAATTTTAAACCAAATCCATGCAGTTAGAATATTAACAGTTTCAATGACTTCAAAATAAAAATCATTCCTGTAGAAAGCAAGTATTGCTGTAACTCTTAAGTAGTAGAAAACTAGTTTTGCAAAAGCTCGCTAAATTTTATCGACTATTACTGCAGCAAGAAGCAAGTTATACAAAAAGAGGTTTCACCATCCTATAGAGGGCTTCAATATGAATGTGAATCAATAAAAAAGTAAATTTCCAATTTTTTGCAGAAAGCAAGTTTTGCAAAAAAGGTCCTCAAATATATTCTCGGACACTCCCGTCACTAAAAGCCATTAGCTAAAAGGAACACTGTGTTAAATATGCATTAACACCGAAACAATTAGTATTATGGCATTAAAATTAACAACGCAGTTAAATGAAACTTCTTTCTCCACATATACTCTCTCCATTCACATTATATATTTAATTAATGTCATTGTAAATTATCACAGCCATATTAACAACAGTGTTGATGATAGTATTTATTATTATTAATTGCAACAGTCGTATCAGCAAACTATATCATTACATAACCGGTTTTTAGAGTCTAGGGTCCATCATCAATGTTTTTTCTTTTTGCTAGTTGCTTTACGTCGCACCGACACAGGTCTTATGGCGACGATGGGATATGAAAGGGCTAGGAGTGGGAATGAAGCGGCCGTGGTACAGCCCCAACATTTTCCTGATGTGAAAATGGGAAACCACGGAAAACCATCTTCAGGTCTGCCGACAGTCGGGTTCGAACCCACTATCTCTCGGATGCAAGCTTACAGCTGCGCGCCCCTAACCGCATGGCAAACTCGCCCGGTATCATCAATGTTAAAGCTATTTACAACGTTTAAATCCCCATGAGTGTGTCGTCAAATTGAATTAAAAATAAGCTAACAGGGCTCCATTTTAACTTAATTTTAATTCAATTTTACGACACACTCATGTGGACTTAATAGTTTTAACAGTGATGATGGACCTTAAAGTCCAAAAACCGGTTATGTAATAATATAGTGTGCTGATACGACTGTTTTGATTAATAATAGTAATACGTATTCATTTAAAGAAAATAGTTGGCCGCCTCCCAACACAGTGTACACTATTTTTTCAGTGTCCCGACAGAATCTATAAGATTGTAGCTTACCCGAGTGTCTCTATACCTACCAGACTACGGAGCTTAGTACAAAAATGTTCCAAGTATCAACTCAAGTTGTGAATTGATATGAACCATATGACCAATAAGGATCTAGTTGTGGCGCTGGCCACCTGCTTGCCACGTGTAGCCCTCTTTTTGTCGATATTCTACACCGCGAGGTCATGAATGTACGGCATTCTTCAATAACATTCTGGAGCAACGGACGATGAAGAGGTCAATGCCTTAGCCTGAATAAATGATCTCTATACAACAGTGTGAACATTTCATACGCCTTAACGAACAAAACTAGTATGTTGAAGTGCAGACTAAACATGGTTTATACCGAGCTCGATAGCTGCAGTCGCTTAAGTGCGGCCACTATCCAGTATTCGGGAGATAGTAGGTTCGAACCCCACTGTCGGCAGCCCTGAAAATGGTTTTCCGTGGTTTCCCATTTTCGCACCAGGCAAATGCTGGGGCTGTACCTTAATTAAGGCCACGGCCGCTTCCTTCCCACTCCTAGCCCTTTCCTGTCCCATCGTCGCCGTAAGACCTATCTGTGTCGGTGCGACGTAAAACAACTAGCAAAAAAAAATAACATGGTTTATCGGTGGAGATCGTCGTTTTTAGAGTAAACGAAAGAGATTTTCGTTCTCTTTTCTCTTCTTCTTCTGCCGCATTTCCCAAAATTTGTGGGGTCACGGGTTCGAACTGTGTGACACATATGTGGATTTGGCCAAGTTTTATGGCCGGATGCCCTTCCAGACGCCAACCCTAAGTGGAGGGACGTAATCACTATTGCGTGTTTCTGTGGTGGTTGGTAGTGTGGTGTGTTGTGTTGTGTGAATATGGCGAGGAGAGTTTTGGGACAAACACAAACAAGCAGTCCCCGAGCCAGAAGAAGTAATCTCAAGCGATTAAAATCCCCGACCCCACTGGGAATCGAATCCGGGACTCTCTGAACCGAAGCTCTCAATGCTGAACATTCAGCCAAGCAGTCGGACGTACTCTATGAATATTAAATGAAGCTCGAACAGGACGGATTCCTAACCTTCGAGTAATGAGAAATTCAACTGAGGTTGCGCAGTAGTTTGCATTGTTACTGTTTCCGTCTTTCTCCACCCATTACTGGGTCCAGCCAATTGTTGTGCAGTAGCATTTCTAACGTAACCACGATCAGTGGAAAAATCCTTGGAGTTAGATTGACTGCACTACATTGTTCATTTCCTATATTTTAATTTTCATTCTTATTTTTAGGTCTTCAATATGACCAGGTACTTCAGTAGTAAATATTTTTATCCAAATGTGCGTTATTTAAAAAGAAAAATTATTCGCATTATAACCACCGAATTGAGAGTGATCTTCAGGACCACACCACGTTGTTACTGTCGTACAAACACTGAATGGCCAAAAGTCATGGGAAGACACTGAATGTGATGTTCATAACGAGTTGCTCGACTGTGAACCCTCAAAACAGCAGGGATACGATGGGTCATCGACTCTACAAGGTATTGGAATCGTTCTGGAGGGATCTGTACCCACGCATCCTGCACTGCTACCCACAATATTGGTCTTGTGTAGTTGGTGCGAGGTTGCTGAAGAGTACGCCAGCATCGACACCATCCTATAAATGCTCTACTGGATTAAGATCGAGGGATCTGGAGGGCCAAGTCTTGGTTGTAACTTCACTGGAGTGCTCCTCCAACCACCTGCGTGCCACCACAGAACGGTGACACGGCGCATTGTCCTGTTCAAACACGACATCCCCATCAGAGTACTCTAGGGCCAGAAAGGGATGCAGATGGTCTGAAGAAATGTCCACATAACGTGAACCTGGTCAAATTTCCCTGCAGTCGGATAATGGAGCCTTATTGCGACCATGAGAACGCCGCCCAGACCAGAACTAAGCCACCTCCCGCCTGGACGCAACCTTGTTGACACTCAGTATCCATAGCTTCATAGGCATACACAAAACTCTCTTGAGCCCATCAGATCGTACGACTGGAACCAGGATTCATCGGACCATACCATACGCCGCCACTGTTGCATGGTCCATTGCCGATTTTCGCGAGCCCATGCACGTCATTGGGCTCTGTTTCGAGGTATCAGCAAAGGGACACGAGTTGGTCGTCGACTGGTGAAGCCCATGCGGTGCAGTTGCCTCCTTACAGTCCTAGTATAAATGGGTTCCTATCTCCCTACTTTCAACAGGGCGGTGATCTGACTCATAGTAGCCCGTCGAGCCCCTAGTATGGTTCTGCAGAGGCTACATGATGTCCGTTCGTTAAGCACCTGTCGTCTTCCCGTGCGGTGGTTTAAGTGTGTGGTAACATTCTCTCTGCGATATTGAAGATACACCCTCGACACTGTTTACCTCGGAAACCCAAATTCGCGTGTAATCTCCGTAATGCTATGACTCATGCGCCGATGATCATCCCACGTTCAAAGTCGGTTAACTCGCGACGTGTTGCCATCTTCACGGCAATGGTATCCGTGTCAGACTGCTCAGCTACGCCACAGCTAGCCCTAACGTTCAGGGGTCATGCACGGCACAATTTCTAATGGGACATCCTTTCCCGTGACTTTTGGCCGTTCAGTGTACATCACCACGTTAACTAAAAGTTAAGGAAGGAAATTTGTTGTAAATGTTTGGATATAAATCATATCTATCGATTGAAAACTTTTCCCACATAAGCAACCAAAGAAGTTCAAAACAATGTTGAATTTAAAAAAAAAATTGTTTAAGTTATGGATTTAAGTCTGTTTCACTGTCATTAGTAATGTTTAGCCTCTTGTTAGCAATCTATATTGTGAAGATCGTCCATCTCTAAGAACATCACATACTTACCTTCAGAACGTAATTTAGCAAAATGCCACGACAAATGGTGGATAAAGCGAAAGTTATCCGTACAGATCATCGAGGACCTGGAATGAGTGGAAGGTAAAAGCTTCCACTATACGTAACCTAGACACTTGGTGGGGTAGTGATTAGCTCTACGCATGGCCGCCTTTGTCCCCAGATTTTAACCTAGTGCTTATTTTTGTGACATATCACGCATATCAAATCTACAGCCTGATTCCAGTCATTTGATCGGGTCAGGAATGCAATGAATGGAGCCCCCATCTAGTGGCGATTAATGACCGGCAGATGAAATGAGATTATATTGAAGAGTTTTTCTGGCATTAAAGATGACAGGGAAAACCGGTGTACTTGGAGAAAAACCTGTCCCGCATCCGCTTTGTCCAGCACAAATCACACATGAAGTGACCGGGATTTGAACCATGGAACCCAGCGGTGAGAGTTCGGTGCGCTGCCGCCTGAGCCACGGGGGTTCATAACACGCATAATGCTGTGTAAATAGACGTCAACTTTTTTCGACACTGACATTAAAAATAAGTCTGTCAAAAATATAGACCCTTGGCACTAGATGAGTTGGGAGGGGATGGTATGTCCAGTTGTACTTTCCCTCAAAACTATAATCATAACCACCACCTTTCAACTGTTACAGTCTAGTACCATGTAATTTTCCATGCGTGCTGGTTACAAAATACAATGGCTATAGGAAGCTATGAAGTAGTGTCGCCAGTACTAGCTTTAATGACGCTACCAAACTAGGTTAGTAGTGGTGTGACGCCGGTTCTGATCCACTTTGGGGTGGGGGGTGGGGTGGGGGGTGGGCGGGGGGCGTGGTCTGTGCTCTGATTGGTTGGGGGGTGGGGGGTGTGGGCGTGGCCTGTGCTCTGATTGGTGGGTGGGTGGGGGGCGGGGCTTTGCTCTGATTGGTGGGTGGGGGCGGGGCTTTGCTCTGATTGGTGGAGGTGGGGGAGGGTGGGTGTGTTGGTCTGTCTCTGTGGGGGTTGGTGAGCGTGCGTGCGCGCGCGCGCGTGCAGGGTGGTGGGGGCGGGGTGTGGCCTCCACCCCCTTGGCGGAGGGGGGTTACGTTTCCCGCGCTCCCCTCCCGCTGAGTCAGCCTCGTTCCCCTCCCCTCGCTCCCCCCGCTGAGTCAGCCTTAACCGCGTTTCCCTTTGTGCAGCTGTGTGTGGCAGGTGCGCTCTCTTCCCGCTGAGTCAGCATGGCGTGCAGATGTGCTCCCCTCCCGCTGAGCCAACATCGTTCCCCCTCGCTCCCCCGCTGTGTCAGGCTCGTTTCCCCCCTTCCTATGTTCTTTTGTGTATGGCAGGTGCGCTCTCCCGCTAAGTCAGCTTCCCTTATCTCTTATTTTTAAACATGCATGCAGGTGCGCTCTCCCGCTGAGTCAGCATTGTTCCCTTCGCAGGTGCACCCTCTTGCCGAGTCAGCATTTTTCTCTTTGTTATTTTTAAAGAAAATGTGTGCACGTGTGCTGTCCTGCTGAGTCAACATCGTTATCTCTTATTTTTAAATGCATGCGGGTGCAGCAGGAGTGCTTAAGAAAAAAGTAGGTGTTATAAAATTAGGAGCGTTGTTGGCTTGCACGTACGCTTTCAGGGGGAGCGCTCTCCCCCCTAGCCTAACCACCTACAGTTTCATCACGTGCGCTCCCCTGCTAGTAAATAAGCGTGTAGTGTCTAAGAGTAGGGGTAAGAGATTGAGTATATATGCTGGAGGGTTTTGTAGACTGTATCAGAGATTCGTCTCAGTTATTGAAGGGAATACTTTCCAACAGCAAAATGGTACGAATGAAGCAGACGTTGCCGCGATGCTATAAACCTATGGACTTGAGGTTTAGCTTTCAGCAGCAGCAGCAGCAGCAGCAGCATCAACAACAGGAGGAGAAGAAGGAGATGTTGCCTACACCACCGATGCAGAGCTTTCCTCAAGTCCAAACACTATTGGACTTGAGCTGTGGTAGCCTTCAGCAGCGACAGCAACATTACCAGGAGGCGGAGATGTCGTTGGACTTGAGCTGTAACGGTAGCCCGCGACAGCAGGAGTTGCAGATCACACCACCATTTCGTAGTAGAGTTCAACCTCAGCAGCAGCAGCATCAACAACAGCAGTGGGAGGACAAGAAGGAGATGTTGCCTACACCACCACAGATGCAGTGCTTTCCTCAAGTCCAAACACTACTGGGCTTGAGCTGTGGTTGCCTTCAGCAGTGGCAGCAACATTACCAGGAGGCGGAGATGCTGTTGGACTTGAGCTGTAACGACAGCCTGCGACAGCAGGAGTTGCAGACCACACCATCACTTCGTAGTAGAGTTCAACTTCAGCAGCAGCAGCAGCAGCATCAGGAGAAGGAAGAGGAGGAGATGGACTGCAGTTTACAGCAGGAGGAGGAGGAGGAGGAGGAGCTGCACAATAGTTCCATTGTAAAATGGATTGAGGAAGTGGTGGTACTAATAAGAAAAGAAGAGGAAGAAGAGGAACGACAGAAAAAAAATCTTTTCCTCTTTAAGGAGGAGGAAGAGGAAGAAGAAGAAGACCTATATGATGAAGAAGATAGTGATGATGATAATGATGAAAAGACATTCATCAAAGAGATGAAAAAAAATTTCAGTTTTGATTCAGTTGCTCAAAGGGGGCTTGAGGAGCAAGGGTGTTGCGAAGCACCCAATTTGGAAAGAAGTAACAACGGAGAATTTTATACTTGTAAAAATTGTAAATGCATAAATATTTTTTAAATATTGTATTGTATTGTTTTGTTTTGTATTGTATTTTGTATTGTATTTTGTGCAATATTTTGGTAAATATATAATTATTTTTTATATCTTTTTTATTTCTTAAACCTTTATCTGTATCCTTTCATTATTACTAAGAGCAGAAGGAAGGAAAAAGGGAAACAAAAAAAAAGCACAACATCTTTTATTTTTTTTATTACAATCTATTCCTTACAATACATTAGTTTCTTTAATCCAAGAATTATGAGAATCATCATACCCTAACCATTTTACAAGCACTTTATTTCCTTTCCTTCGAAGTACGCGTTCTACTAGGTAGATGTCTGGATGTTTAGTCTTTTGCAATTCTTCTGTGTAGAAAGCACCAGCTATTAGATGTTGTTGACAGTCTTTTAAGAGGTATGTTACAGGGTTAGTAGGTTGCACCTTATAAATAGTGAAGAGCTCAGTAGTCCAGTTAGGTGTATACCCTTTTTCAAATTGATGTTTTTGCTTGCTCATGCGAACAATATCACCTACTTGAAATTTTCTCTTTCTATTATCTACTGTTTTAATTGCGTTATACACTGTTGCAAGCAGTCGATTGTCTTTTACATCACAAGGTTTCATTTTAATAGTACGGTGATAGGTGTGATTATAATCATGGATAAGCTTTTGTAACCTATGTATCCATGAATGAGTTCCTTGTTTAGTAAACATTCTCCACATACGTTCACGAAGTGTTCGGTTGAAACGTTCTACAACACAAGCTTTCATATTGCTGTACGTTGAGTAATGATTAATGTTGTGTGATGTGGTCCATCGTTTGAACTCAGCATTGTAGAACTCTTTTCCTCTGTCTGTTTGAATATGTTTAGGAAATCGTTTGCTCTTATTGTATATCTTACGCAGCACTGCAGCAACTTCTTTTCCACTCTTACTTTTTAAAGGTTGTGCCCAAGCATATTTAGAATAAACATCTATAATGGTTAGCATATACTTAAAACCATTATTTTCTCGAGAATAGGGTATCATTTCTACTAAATCCATTTGGTGTAGATCATCTAATCCTTTAGTAATAACCCACCGCCGCATGTAACATCTGCGAGCGGGGCGGTGTAACTCTCTAGCAATATTAGCTCTGATGTCAACACTCATTCTGATGTGGTGTAAAACGAAGACTGGTTATTTATGCAATAATTCGAGCTTCTCGAAGTTCTTCAATAATAGATAAAATTTCGTTTTCGTGTGCAGTATGACCTGCAGATTTAGAAGCCATTAACAGCTGTAGACGTTGTACAAGCTCATTAGGATCATCCCAGTGTACATAGTCAACAATAGGTTGTTGATGATTATATTTCCACTTCAAACCCATGCCTGTTCGCTTTCTTTTTCTACATGGCGAACTTTCTGTAGAGAAGAGTGGTTTAATAATGTTTGTATATTTATACCCTCGATTAGACATTAACTGTTTATCCGATCGATGCTGAACTCTGTGCGCGTTTGTAGATTCTAATATTTTTACATAATTTGAAAGATCTCTCTTTGTGTATATACTATTATTGGGGAAGGATTTAAAAATTAATTCATAAAGACCTCGCGTGCCTTTATAGCTTTTGTTATTTATGACTATGTCGTTACCGTGGAAACGTATTTCTGAATCACCAAGAAACCATCTAGCGTCTTCTTTTCGTACCCCATAAACTCGATCTAATACTTTGCGTACACTGTGTGGTTGTGTAAATAAATCCAAGTAAGAAGAAGCAATATTCCCTATTATTGGCTTCTGTGCTTTAAAAATGAATGGAACTTCTGCATTGGGTTGTTCTAGAAGAGTTCTTTCTTCGTTTTCTTTTGTTTCTTCTGCTTCTTCTGTTTCTTCTGTTTCTTCTTGTTTGATAGGAGGTGCTGTAGGAGAGTTGAATGAATTAGATTTTTCTGAGACGGTAGCCAGTAGAGATTTTAAGGGTTTGGATATAGGACTAAATGTTTTTTCAAGTTGATTTTCTTGTAAAAGCTCTCCTGATTTAAGCGCATCATATTTATATTTTACATTTTTAATAGCTTGCGCAAGATATTGATTGTCATATATGTCTTTCTTTATGTCAGATTGTACTTGGTTTCTCGAACGGATGCTGCTTTTCAAACGGGTGTTCGCTGAACGGGTGCTGTTTTTCGAACGGGTGTTCGTCGAACGGGTGCTGTTTTTCAAACGGGTGTTTGTCGAACGGGTGCTGTTTTTCAAACGGGAGTTCTTGGAAGGGCTCCTGTTTTTCAAACGAGTGTTTTTCGGACAAGTATTCGTTGAACAATTCATGTTTTTTCAAAGAAGTTCTGTAGATCTTTAGCTTTTGTTCTGTATCTATGAGCAGACAAACCCATAATGGTATTGTAATACGTTTTTCAACGCTTTTTATTCTATCATAGAGAAATCCAGGTTTGTTGTGTAGTCAAACACAATATGTAAAGGTAAAGTAGTCGTTGAATGCTTACCATCGTCTCCAACCAATTTAAATTGCAGTTTGTCTTTTGCGTGAACAGTAATTATAGTTCCTTCTCCGATTGTTATAACATTTTCATTATGTTTACACTGAATCTTGTTAGCTGCAGGAACAATAGACAATACTTCAAGTGTTCCCGAGTGTGGTAACGTGTATGTAAGATGCCCATTATTGAGACGATAAAAGGGACTATCGTACATTGATGGTATGCTTGTTATTTGTAGAAGGAAATGAACAAGCAGCTTATTTTTAAAGCCTGTACTATAGATAGAACGCGTTCATTTACAATGCTTAATATATTATCTTTTGTTTCAACGATGGATTTTTGGATCCATTCTATGTTCTTTTCGTTTAACAAATTAAGCGTTTTAGTCATGCTAGCTTTGAGTGTAGCGATGTCTTGCTTATAGGTAACCTCTATGTTATCGGTGTGCTGTTTGTTGTACGCATAATCTTCCAGGTGGTGCAGAGTGACAACATCTTGAGCTTCTTTGGGGTTTGAAACACCAGATAGTCGTTTGTCATTTATATCAATAGTCTCTTCGTTAATATGAAAATGAGCAAAGTGATTGCTAACGTTATTTTTAAGTTCGTTGATATCATAGATTACTACATCAGTTATGAAATTTTTAAGATTATCTATGTCTTGCTTATGGTAGACCTTTATTTTATCAATATCTTGTTTGCCGCATGCATAATTTTCTAGATGCTGTAAAGTGACGACATCTTGAGCTTCTTTGGGGTTTGAAACATCAGATAAACGTTAGCCTTTTATGTTGATAGTATCTTCGTTTATATCAAAGTGCTCAACGTGATTGGTAACGTTATTTTTAAGTTCATCAAGATTATTGACTACTACATCAGTTATGTGAGTTTGAAGATTAGCGATGTCTTGCTTATAATTAGTTTCTATATTATCGGTGTGCTGTTTGTTGTACACATAATCTTCTAGGTGCTGCAAAGTGACAACATCTTGAGCTTCTTTAGGGTTTGATACCCCAGATAGTCGTTTGTCTTTTATGTTAATGGTTTCTTCGTTTATATCAAACTGAGCAACATGATTGCAAACGTTATTTTTGAGTTCATTGATATCTTTGACCACCACATCTGATATACGGGTTTTAAGATCAGCAATATCTTGCTTATAGGCAATTTCTATGTTATCAGTATGTTGTTTGCTGCATGCATAACTTTCTAGATGCTGCAAAGTCACCACATCTTGAGCTTCTTTGGGGTTTGAAACCCCGGATAGACGTTTGCCTTTTATATTGATAGTATCTTCTGTTATATCAAAGTGAGCAACATGATTGGTAACGTTATTGTTAAGTTTATTGATATCATTGGTTACTACATCAGTTATATGAGTGAGATCAGTGATGTCTTGCTTATAGTTAGCCTCTATGCTATCGGTATGCTGTTTGTTGTATGCATAATTTTTTAAGTGGTGTAGAGTAATAGCATCTTGATCATTTTCAGGGTCTGAAACATCAGATAGACGTTTACCTTTTATGTTAATGGTTTCTTCTTTTATATCAAAGTGAGCAACGTTCTGTTTAAGTTCATTAATATCATTTTGATGGTTGGCTATCACACAGCCTGTGTATTGTTTATTATATGCATAATTCTCAAGATGATGCAACGTAACAACATCTTGAGAATCAATTGGATTAGAAGCTTTAGATATGCGTTTATTGTGTATATTGAGGTTATCAGTGTTTACTTCTATAATGTTATTTTGCTTATTTAAGTTTGATTTGAGTTCGTTTACAGCTTGGTTTATGCTTTCTACAACAGCATTAACATCTTCCTGACTAGATGCATACAGTTCCAAATATTGTTTATTTACCGCATCAAGAGGTTTTCTCGGATCTTCTAAACCGGTTAGTCTTCTTTTCTTAACATCTATATCACTCTCTGTTTCAATATCAAAAATATCAGCGTAAGTGTCAATCTTACGTTTCAATTCATTAAGTTCTTTTACAACTGATTCGTCTAAATACTCTTTAGAATGTGTATAATTATGAAGATGTTCCAAGGTCACTGCATTAGAAGCTGCGTTTTGATTTACTATTCCGGTAACTGTAGTGGATCCTAATTCCAAACTTCCCACTCCAGAATTGTTAACAATTGTTTTCTTGAATTCGTTAAGAGAATATACAACAAATTTTTTATTACATGCATCATTTTCAAGTAGAGGGTCGGCTACACAACGTAGTCGCTTATTATTTAATGAATAATCTCCATCTTCAGTGCGGTATAAGTTATTGGCTACAGCTTCAAACAAAATACCATCCACATAAGCCTTAGTTGGTATATCATCTTCCAGTACTGGGTAAGATACAGCAACCTTAACATTTCCACATACCTCCATGATGTTTACACTCACTACTCAGTAGATCAAATGAACATGATCCATATTATATTCGCAGTATTTATACCTTCCGTGTATCGAAATACTTATCGAATCCATTACGATACCGTCCGTTATGTAATTCACTATCTTTATCGATAACAAGGAAACTATATCGATTTTCATTCCAACACTGAGCGCAGAGTTCCTTAAACTCATCGAAGCTCATATCCGTATTAACATGATCATCGTACGCATGCTTTAGGTTTCCAACATCTTGTCTAAATAATATAATAAAATTTGCGTTATCTCGAAGTAAATGTTTGGGTAGACAGGTGTAAGTTTGACATAGATAAAACACATCAACACCAAAATGTCTAGCCATACTAAAATATGTTTTCATAATACTTTGTTTATCGCACGCTACATCATCGAAAATAATCACAGAGTGAGGTTTTGTTTCTTCAGGACGTATAACATCTTCGTTTTCAGAATAGCTGTAATAGGAGATACTTGGAATGGAAGCCAGCACCTTTTCTAAGCGAGCATATTTACTTTGCTGTAACGATTTCGAATAGACGTAGACGTTGGCGAAACGCAAACCATTTGGGTGTTCCAACAGATTAATCATAAGATTAGTTTTTCCACAATTCGATGGACCACATATGATACAACGCAAAGAGTTTGGAAGGAGAACACTGTGGCGTCGCACAGCATTTTGTTCTCCTCCTCCATCACCATCTTCTATTACACGAACAGGTAGAGAGATGGTTTGTTTTACCGTTTTAACCATAGCGGACTGAATGATATGCATCACCTGCATGCTTATATATATATGCTTACCTTGAGGTGAAAGCTTTCACACGATGTTTGTCACTCGAACGAGTAACAACAACGTTACTAGTACAACAAAGAAGACGAAGAAAAATAAGAAGAAGAAGAAGACTTGTTGTGGACGTGGGTTGTTGAATAAAATTATAAACAAAGGTATTGACCACCTCCCATTTGAAGCACACATTCCAGGTTACCAGTATTGTGGACCAGGCACCCGACTCGAAAAACGATTGAAACGTGGTGATCCAGGCATCAATCCTCTAGATAAAGCGTGCAAAGAGCACGATATTGCGTACCAAGAAACTGATGCAAATCATCGACGTGAAGCCGATCGAGTATTAGCTTCTAAGGCTTGGGCTCGAGTCAAGTCACGGGACGCAAGCGTACGGGAAAGGCTTGCGGCGTTAGCCGTAGCTGGAATTATGAAAGGCAAGGTAAAGCTAGGAGCCGGAAAACAAAGAAGACAAAAAAGAAAAAAACATTTATTGTTAGCTATTCAGAAAGCTCGCTCTGCGCTCGCACGTCTAGGACCAGGTGTCGGCATCAAGCAGGCAGCTTCCGCAGCACTCAGAGCTGCACGCAAAGCTGTAGGAAACAACAACAAGAACAACAACAGTGTAGGAAAAAGAAGAAGAGTTATCCCATTACCACAAAAAAAGTTGGGGGGGATTATTCCACTTATTCCACTATTCGCAGGCCTATCAGCCTTAGGAAGCCTAGCGGGAGGAGCGGCAGGTGTAGTGAACGCTATAAACAAAGCCAAAAAAGCAAGAGAGCAACTGTCCGAGATGCAACGTCACAACCATGTCATGGAAGCAGTAGCTTTACGGGGCGGAAAAGGCCTCTATTTAGCTCCTTACAAAAAAGGATTGGGTCTATACCTCTGAAACTACCATACAAACCGCTCTCTAACATTGAATTACATCAGTATGCCTTACAGTTAGGAATTCCTTATTTTCGTGGTGTTTACATGAGAGACACGTTGCCTAAGTACGCACACAAAAACGAGAGTTGTATTGTAAATCTAGAACCCTCTTCCCTTTCAGGTTCACACTGGGTAGCAATATATAAAAGAGGGAAGCATGCACACTATTTTGACAGTTTTGGTGATTTGAGACCACCTTGTGAAGTATCACGCTATTTGCGTGGTTGTAACCGTATTCTATATAACTACGAACGTTACCAATCTTTTGATAGCGTTATTTGTGGACATTTATGTCTACAGTTTCTACTAACTATAAATACTGCTGATAAGTGTTGACAACACATCATTCATCATGAAGAGTAGAAAGGAGTCGGTGTACACGTTGACTGGAAATGGGTCGGAATTGAGCATGGAACTATCTCCAGCGCTTGTTTTAGATGACTATTCGTACGAAGTAGGCATGAAGAGTTTGTATACCTCATACACGATTCCTAACATAACTAAAAATAATAATCTTCTGAGAATTAGGTATGTAGGTAAACATAAAGATATCAATCATGATATAAAGATACCACCAGGAATGTATGAAATTCAGGATCTTATAGATGTTTTAAATAGAAAGTTTGCACGAATAGGAGATACTCCTGATCAAACAAATGAATACGAAAAGAATGGTACAAACAGACCCAACAGTAATTTTACTTTAAGCTTTGACAAACATACTTTAAAATCAAAACTTTACAGCAAGTATACAATCGATTTCACCGTTGACGATTCTTTGGCACCTATTCTTGGTTTCGGGCGAACTATTTTGAAACCAAACACAACTAATATCTCACCTTCCCCTATCTGCATTTCGAACATTAACGTTATCCGTGTAGAGTGCAATATTGCAAGCGGTGCATTTTTAAACGGAAAACGTACACATTCCATTTACGATTTTTATCCTAACGTTGCTCCAGGGTATAAAATAGTTGAGCAACCCTTACCTATCATTTATTATCCTATTGCCTTACAAAGTGTAAACAACATCACTGTGACTCTCAAAGATCAAACTGAAAAGAAGGTTGATTTGCTTGACGAAAACCTTTCGGTTACGCTTCACATACGACCTATCGAATGAACACATGGGAATCGTCTACAGAAATACAAGCGATAGAAGTGGTAGTGGAGAACGTAAAGCTTCGAACCACATCTATCTAAAACCATTGACATTAAGCAACAAACGATATCTGGAATCTTTAGGATACAATGTTCTTTACCCTTATAAAGATATAAAACTAAACAGACACACCTCGTTCTCACCTACAGCCAGCTAAGCCTTTATAGAGTAAACAACATATTCACCATGTCTCAAGCGCCAAAAGAAGAAAAACCGTTTTTCAATCATTCTACTTCGGGTACTGCAGGATACAATGATGAAATACGAATCCCCTATTACGCAAGCAAGGATTCTATTTCTTGTAATCCTCACGTTATAAGTACAGTTACAGGCGGAATCTTAAAGTTTTTACAAACGGATACACGTACACCCAATATGTACAACAGTTACAAACGAAAGTTTTAAGTTTAAGTGCTATCAGCCCTTATAAAGGTAAAACACACTCCGTGTTTTGCTCATAGTGAGCTAAACTTTTGTATGGTAAACAACACCTCCACCATGTTTCGTACGCTAAACCTGTTTTCAATCGTTCTATTACTGCTGTTAAGGAGCGAACCTATCGCCCTTACGCAGGTACAACATTCGGCTACAATGATGAAATACGAATCCCAGCACGCAAGCAAGAATACCATCTGTTGCCTTCAAAAAGTTCTCTTCACGTTATAGGTAAAGTTACAAACGGAGCAGGAGCTATATCCACTACTTCTACCCTAGATAGCAATTTCGGTGCTTTTCTCTTCAGCGAATGTCGATATGAACTTAATGGTACAGAAATCGATCGAACAAGGAATTTGGGAATAGCAAGTACTATGAAGAATTTTGCATCAACGAAATCTACAACCAATCTCCAAAATACTGGTTGGTTCCCTGTCAGTCCAGGTTATGCCCTAGCTGACCCTACAACAGGTTACTTTCACATCGTTATACCTCTTTCTAATATTTTAGGTTTTGCTGAAGATTATCAAAAGTGTATCACAGGTTGCTCCCACGAACTAGTATTAATTAGAAGTAGCAACGATAATTGCACCCTCAAATCTACAGAAGATAATGATAACTCTAATATAATTATTGAGGATATTTACTGGAAGGTGCCTTCACTCTCTCTCTCCCACCAAGAACAAGCACGCATGCTTAACATTGTAGAAAGAAATGAGAACTTGCAAATCGCATTTCGATCGTGGGAATTGTATGAACTTCCTTCTCTGCCTGCAACCAAACGAATGAATTGGACAATAAAAGCATCTTCACAACTAGAAAAACCACGTTTTATTATCTTTGGATTTCAAACTGACAGAAAGAAAAAAAACACTAACGCTTGTGTGTTTGATCATTGTAATATTTCTAAACTAAAAGTCTTTCTCAATGAGGAATATTATCCAAATGAAGACATACGTGTTAAAATAAGTGCTGGAGACTTTTCCGAACTGTATGATATGTATACAAAATTTCAAGCTGCTTATTACTCATTAGAGGAAAATGAAATCGTTGGAACTATGCTTGGTAGACTAGAGTTTAAAACATTGGCGCCTTTCATTATTATCGATTGTTCTCACCAAAATGACTCTATTCGCTCATCTCCAGTCGACATTCGTGTAGAATTTGAAACCAACACCGACATTCCTGCGAATACATCTCTTTACGCACTTCTTCTTCATGACCGAATTGTGGCTTATAAACCACTTAGCGGAGAAGTTACCATAAAACAGATGTAGACTTGAGAAGAAACACTCACCATGCTTGCATACTTCTCTGTTATTATGGAACATACTATACTAGAACTTAAAAATAGGTATGACTGAACAATAGCGTGGTGTCGTCATAAATCAATGCTTCCTTCACCGCGCTCGTGTCGCCATCTATAAAGTGTTTATTGATGGAGTTACTATAAAAGAGATGTGGGCTAAGAGGAAACCTTCACTCCATGTGCGTGTACTTCTCTTTCATCATGGAACAGTCTCCACTAGTTCTCATCGATCTGAAACCTTTGGATAATGGGCGAGTTGAATGTGCTTTCTGTGAATACACCAAGGATGCTGACTTTAGTTGTGCAGCTTTAATTAAATTCGACAAACAAGATAAGTTAAAAAAAATTTAAAAGACTTACAAAACAAATGTTTCGTTGTGGTGAACGGATTGGGTGAAGAGTTTAAAACTGTTTTTTCTAAACCTGTTGCTGATTTGTCAATGTACGGATGTTCGAAAGCAGCCTTGACAGCAGAAGAAACCAGTGATGATGAATACTTTCCGTGTGAACTACATCAAGAAGAAAAACAGAAATGTGCGTTATGGCATAATAAACACATGCATGATTGGCTCTCTAAAGAGAGTAATGTTATGCGTATGCTGAGTGCTTCTATAAACAAATATCGTCATAGTGGACTTAAATCATTCAACACTCTGGACTGGTGTTATATGCCTGATGAGATTCTGATTTCGCTTGCTGATCATCAACTTCCTTTTCTTTGGAACATACTGCCAGATGAATTCAAGGAAAAACATCCTGAATATGAATATTGTTATGAACATTACTTCAACAACGATCCAAACGCTACTACTCAAATAGATGGTACTCCCAGTATGAAGAAGGACTGTCGTATGTGTAAACAAAAAAAGGTGAAGGAGATGTATTATAATAGTCCTTGCTGTCCAAAGGAATAAATAATAAAAAAGATGGTGTAATTATGTTTATATACACATTTTTTGTATATGTGTCTTGATTAAATAAATATCATATAACCTCTTTTGTGTATTATTTATTTCACCACCTTCCTTATTGTTAAAATAAAAACAAGCAATATATATAAATTTATTATTTTTATTTTTACAAACTAGCTCTTTTACATTTAATTACATATATAATCACTTCATTTATACTTTAATAACAATCAAATAGGTACACAAATAATTTGTTAGTTCCTGTACATACATTTTAATTAGTACATGAAACATCATACTTCTTATACTTCTTTACTATCACCATCAATACGGTAATGACCCCACGCTAAAGTTGAAATACCATCTGATTGTATGTATCGTTTATCATCATCTGGTGTTAAAACTACTTTGTTTTGACACACAGTAAACACATGATGAAGATTTGATTGTATAGAATACTGATTTTTCATCATATGCTTATTTTCTCTGAAACACTCCTCATAATCATCTATTGTCAAATTCGCTGTAGATTTTACACCTTTGGCTTTTGTTACAGTTTTCTTTTCTGTTTTTATAGCATACATTTTTGCTCTAAGTCCAATAAATTTACAAAACAACACACCTGACAATTCATCCTTCATGTAGCCTATTTCACGTCTATTCATTCTAGGAATTCTGTAAGGATTATCCTCTGAATAGTCTCCTGTATCAAACCATTCAGCAATATCTTCCTTTATATCTGCGTAAACATCCTTAGTTTTTATATGATAAATAAGGCTATCTGTATCAGTATACACTAATGTAAGGTCTCCCTCCTTTGGATACTTTTGCTTCATGTACGCATAATGAAAATCAACTACCTTTGTTTTAGATAAGTCTAATATCGTCATTCCTACAAACATTGGTTTATCGCTCTTGACTATCCCCCTTTCCATTTCAATAGCTGCACACGATTCATCAAAAATGACTCGTTTCTTAAAGGTAGGTTGCGCTATTAAACGCCCAGCACCAAAAGGTCCATCCCAACGTGTTGTCAATTTAACATCCCTAAACTTTCTCACATTCATTAGTGTGCGACCAAAAACGGAATTATTCATTAACTTGAAAAAGTTTTTATCAAGATCGTTTGTGCTTTGCTTACGTTTTTCTGTATTCAATTCAATGTAAGGTTTCATCCAAGGAGCTTGATTAAATTGTAGTATTCTGTAAATTTTTAAACATTGCAAACCATACTTTAAACATTGTTTCAAGTTTCGATAATGCAACACATACCGATGTTTATTATGTAGTGTTGTCATAAGTTTAGGAAGAGCCTTTTGTGCAGGAGATTTCCTCATTTCAGGACAAAGTGGAAAATCGTTATGCCAATCATGTATTTCTCTAGGATATAATAAATCCACTTCTAAAATATAACCTATTTCAGATTCATCATCTACATTTAGCACATCAAATTCATCTACATTTTCTACCCAAGAAAAATTGCCTACTGGGAGATACTGCATCATAGCCCACCCATATAGGTTATTTACATCCAAGTACAGTAAATAAGAGTCAGGTATTTCTGGGTTGTAATCGCTCATGTATTTATTGTTAGCTTCAACATACCTATGAGCACAATATACTACTCCTCCTCGAATACCTCTTTCTACAAATTGCATCATATCCACATCGGTGATGAGTTCTATGTGAACTTTTGTTGTCTTTAGAAGCGAACTCCAAGCTAAACCAGGAGCAGTAAAATAATGAGCAGGATCCAACCCATAAGTCTCTCTGCACACCTTCCTAAAGTTTTCAAAAATATCTGCCAAAAGTAGCACATCAGTTTTCAAATACAAATCTGAATAGTCACCCAAAGTAACACAATTAAAAGTTTTCCATACACGTTGTGCTCGTTCATATTCTATCTCAGAAATAGAACTACCAGTAAGCAAACTACCAAACATATCTTTTGGTGGTAAACTTCTTTCATCTAATACGCTTATTTCCTTTACATATTCGTAAGGAAAAACACCTTTTTGACACATCAATTCGAAATGAACAGCGTCTGGAAAATATTTCCGCGTGATATGTTTAGCATCATTGTTCATGTACAAAGCACATTTCTCTAATGAACTGCCTAAGAAGTTGAATGAATCAAGAAATCGTAATTGCAACGACCTGAAAGCTTTATTATCAACAACAGGAACAACTTTAGTAAACGACTTATAGCGTTCTGTATTAGTAGGTATTAATGTTACCCTTCCTGGATTAAATACCTCACTCGCATTATCATCATTCTCCTCTACCTCTACAATCTTCTCACACAATTGTTTGATAATAAAATGACTATCGTATCCACTCAAATTATGAAAAAAGACTGGTATGTAATTCGGTAAGGTGTACTGTAGATTACAACACTGGTGACTAGCACCACGAAATTTTCCAGTTAAGTGGTCATGATCTTTAACTTTAACATCTGTTGCGACAAACTCTTTTTCGCAAATATGACAAGTAGTTGCTCCTAAATATTCTTCTTCCTGATCTCTATTAAGTTCCTCTTTCGGAACTACTTGAACATAATAATGTGCTATATCTTGAACAATACTAGATAATTCTCTAACAAACCATTCGCAACAATCGTCTCCGCGATATAAATTAAATCTACTGTATGTTTCATTGTAAGAACAATGCAAATAGTAAGCGATACTGTGCGCTCTGTGATAATTCAAGGGAGCTGTATAGGAAGTTTCATTGTTTGGCATAGCCGTGTCAATCGGGTTCAAAACGCATTCGATGTCAGCATAAATAGTAAAAGGAACTATTTCTTTATGTTTATAATGAATGAACTTGATTATTTTTTCATTCTCTTTCGGCATTTCTAACTTTACAGGATTAAATTGACTACACGTAACCATGTGGTTATCTAGTCTGGGTTGTGTACCAAAGTATGATAAACAGCGTTCACACACATAGATCTTATGATTATGTTTGTTAACTGTTGAAGACACTAACCGAGATAGAGATTTGATCCACGAAAAATGGTATACAACGTTATCTTGTTCCGTTTGGAGCAGCAATAGGTTTACATGCTTCCTTGCAGAACCCTCTAATTTCTTTGTAATGTAAATAGGTACAATTGTAAACGGTTGATTGCTATCTTGCCCTGCATACATCCACTTTCCATTTTCATACATTACTCCATACACATTCACTGATATATCGTTTTGGTTTTCAAATTTAGACAACTTTTGCATTTCCATAGGAAATGAAATTCCTTCTAAGTTTAAAACACTTCTATAGTCTGGATATGATGATCGACGCTCGGTATGCGTTCTTGCTGGGTTAAGAGCAGCTACAATTGACCATGCAAAACAGTCGTCATCGTTGCATTGTACATTAACAACAGCTTTCTTATCCCGTATGGCTTTAGGTAATTTCAAATGGTGACCCGCATGAAATCCTACATATGAATTTATGTTTATTCGCAGTTCCAACAGCGACTTAAGAGCCCACCCAGAATCTCTCTCTGGATAGCGACTCAATTTGGTTAAGGTCTCTTGCACAACATTTTCTTCATACCAGTCTCGTAAATCTGTTGCAATAGTAATAATATGATTTTTGGTGTTGGTGTGAAGTTTAGTTGTCTGATCCGAACTAGGCAATATGTGTTCAGATATCAATGATGTGTTTACTTTAAGCGCACTGCTTTCTAACGCTTTTTGCACATACTTTTTAAACCATATGTAACACCTTTCCAAAAACAATTTAGGATCCTTCAACTCACAACTATTTCTAATTGACCCTGTAAACATACGCGTCCTGTAACTAGTTTCTAGTAATGTCCAAGCCATACAACATTTTTCTACTCTTACAGTTACTTTGCTTAAACAATTGTTTTGTATACAATTCTTTAGACTGTCAACTAGATTTACCCAATATGTATTCAATTCATTTGTATTTTCAATTAACGTGGGTTCATAGATTGAAAGATGAGTTGATGGAATAAAGTCTACAGACACATTCAACCCTCTGTCCAAACCACATTGTTCTAACATACTCTCTACGGAGGTGTATGTGTCACTTAAAAATTCTTCAAATTTATGATTGTTTGTTACATTATCCAAAGAAAAGGAAAGTTCTTCTGACAACCTCAAACGTTTTGGTTCCATCATTGTTTACCTAATTTCTCTATTTTTAATAAAAAACAGCAAAAACAGTTATGTACATCCGCATGAATCCACCATTGCGGAAGGAATGTATAATGCTACTAGAACAAGGAATTAGTTTCAAATCACACTTGTTCTCAAGACTTCATAACAAATGCTAATGATATACCTTACTGTACATATCAATAAACATTAATACATTTGACATAATTTCTTTACTTTAAATAGACAGTAATGACAGTTGCTGTACACAGTATGTACATCCGTATTGTAGTTCAATAACTGTTTTTGAATCCACGAATACGGGGAATGTATAACGTCACAAGAACAGTGAATTAGTTCGGAATCACACTCATCTTGAAGACTGCATAACAAATGCTGTTGATATATCTTACTGTACATATCAGTAAACACTATCACATTCGATTCAAACCTTAGAGTTTTGTAGTTATAACCAGATATTATTAAAAAATGAGCATTTTTATCCAACCCTGGAGTCTGTAATATCACACGTAACACACACTCATCAACATTTTTCCTGTGCTCTTGATAGTATTCTTTCGAAGAATCTGATGTGTATACAGTAAACGTTAAGGGTGTAATATTGTTTAACCAACAGTCTTCTTCTTCTTCTGCCTTACAACCCTCAAGACATGAAGAAACTATAACTAACTGTTCGATTCCTTCTCTCTGTCTTACACTTATATGCTTATATTTCATATTTTAGGCACACATATAAACAAGAAACAGCTTAGGCACACATATAAACACAGCTAAAAACTATGGTAGATAAAACATAGGTAGGGAAGTTTCTAGCGCCTTCCCCCTATACATGCATGAACAATGTTAAAATATTAAAGCAAACATTTTAAACTTTCTATTTAACAAAATCTACCTCGTTACGTGAATTTATTTTGCCTTTATATATGAGCTTCAATCCCCTTTGATTTAATTCCTCCACGTCGTTATCGGTTAGTTCTTGGTACTGAGCTGGTAAAAATACTGATGTTGCCACCTCTTCGTCACCAGATTTTTCTAAAATATCTGCAACAATTCGCCTCCCGTACCGAGTTTTAACAGCTCGGTACGAGAGTACATTGTAAACTTCATTGACCGCTAATTGATCTAGCGGTCTATACTCGCTTCCTCCTGATTTGGATAAAGTAGAAAGTTTCTTCAACAAGTCCATTACTTGATAGCAAACAGTTAAATCACACTCTGAAACCAAAAAAAAGAAATCCTAATATTATCCTCTCTATTCAATCAAGTTTTAACTTATTACATTGCGTTACAAAGAAACAGAGAGAAAAACTTACCAAAAGATTAGGTGTGAATCAAATCTCTGGTCAATCCCGAACAGCGCGAGCAGCAAACAAGGATATATGTAATAGATCACAGATGTACACAAGCAAGGTTGCAGAACCAGCGAATACGTTTCCACAAACGAATGCTGGCTATATATATACTAAACTCATCGCAGCAGGAGAGCGCACGTGCAAACCAACTCAGCGGGAGGGCGCACGTGCATGCATGTTTAAAAATAGGAGATAAAGGATGCTGGCTCAGCGGGAGAGCGAGGGGAGGGGAACGAGGCTGACTCAGCGGGAGGGGAGCGCGCACCTGCCACACACACAGCTGCACAAAGGGGGAAACGTAACCCCCCTCCGCCAAGGGGGTGGAGGCCACACCCCGCCCCCACCACCCTGCACGCGCGCGCGCGCACGCACGCTCACCAACCCCCACAGAGACAGACCAACACACCCACCCTCCCCCACCTCCACCAATCAGAGCAAAGCCCCGCCCCCACCCACCAATCAGAGCAAAGCCCCGCCCCCCACCCACCCACCAATCAGAGCACAGGCCACGCCCACACCCCCACCCCCCAACCAATCAGAGCACAGACCACGCCCCCCGCCCACCCCCCACCCCACCCCCCACCCCAAAGTGGATCAGAACCGGCGTCACACCACTACTTAGGTTAACAAGTTCCCAGCACCAAACCACTCAATAACGTTGTCAACACGCTGCTCTCACCAACAGAGACATATACAAGTTTTATCTGAAGAGCTTTAGGACTTTGAACATTTTCTTAACAACGACATGTTTCAGATTTTGACAGTTGCCAAGATAAGTTCGGCATGTCACAGCAAACACACAGGAAAATATGTGGCCCACGGAGGTGACAAGCACACATTCAGTAGCAGAGTTCTCCACTCGGAATTTCTATCCCGCTGAAGGTTTACGTCGCCCTGACCTGACTCAAAAATCACCGGATGGCCCCTACAGCCTGTTCTAGCTCAGTGGGCTGCTTTTATACAGCAGCTTTTATACAGCAGCTTAATGAAGTGCGCGCGTGGAAACAGAATTTCTGTCTCACTGTAACTCACGCAGACACCCCTGGCGGGTTGTTTTAGCCGATAAATGTTCACAGTAAACATTTTACATGATAATTAAAAGTGCTCTTTGTACAAGTGCATTGTAATTGACTTTGAAGTTTATTAACACACGCATGACACTCCTTGCACTCGAAATCAGTTGAAAACTGTAATTTCCAATAATATTCCATCTGCTGGGCAAATAACACACGGTCAGTAAAAATAAATTATTTGCCACTAAATGTGAAAATTAATTTTATTTATCCATAGAGTTTGCACATGCGTAAAAATAAAAGTGGCTATGTCCTAAATCAATAGAGATGTACATGGTAACAGTATTATCTGTAGAGAAAATTTCTCATTCTTTTTACTGTAAATTTCAGTCATGTAACGCCTCCCCCTAACTGTTTAGAGGGATTGAAGGTGTGACATAGGGCTAGCTGGCTTGGTCTTTTGCTGAGGGTTTGATGTTTGTCTGCAGGGTAAACACAGGCAGATTAAGAGAAATGACAAACACAGAAGGAAATGTACTCTCTGGTTCACGATGAGCTACCGTGCAGGACTGTTGGCCAGTAGCTCAGATCCTTTCTAGGAGAAGAAATATGACCTAGGCCATATTTCCCACCGTTGTCCGCTTTACCGTTCTTGTTTAGTATATAACATTTCTTCGGCATATATATTACATGTTTCACAAAACGACCTAATAATATGAAAGTCTATTTTAAAATACACACAAAATTACTTATGGATTCAATTGGTTATTGGGCAAAGATTCAATATGGGATATGAAGAAATTTTTTAAAGAAACGGAACGTATATTTACAAATAGCCCTTGTCTCTTTCCTTCAAACGGAGATTCCTATGAATATAGAAGGTTGTTATTTTTTCAGAGTAAGGGGAGGTGGGCAATCATCCACTCTTAATGCTAATCAGAGGAAAATGGAAGACCTCGTCGATACTGAGAGTGTCGACCGTGAAAGGCGGGTAAATGTAAGAGTGGTCGTGGTGGTGGTGGTGATTATTGTTTTAAGATAAAGTAGAACTAGGCAACCATTCTCTATATAGAACTAATCAGTGAGAAAAAATGGAAGGGATCGGCCAAAAAAAGACAAGGGAAACAAAGAGCATGAAAATGAACGATTCTATAGGCCTCGATACCTAATTTACTTCGGCGTCGGAAAATAACAGGGATTGGCCAAGGAAGGTCGGATAGGATAGATGAAACTGACGAGGCTGGCACAAGCAAGTGGAAGAAATGCGTGAACTCAGCTAAGGGCCCCGTTGTTGCTAAGCCACGCTCCCAAGTTCAGAGCCCCTTTTAGTCACTTCTTACGACAGGCAGGGGATACCGTGGGTGTTATTATACCGTCCGCACACACATGAGGGAATGAAAGTCTCTCTCTTTAACTTGCAAACCTAATACGGTATGGAGATGGAAGAGAACATGAGCTGACAAAAGGAGTTCAGATATGAAAATAGTGAGTCTGGCATAAATGTGGAAGCAATGTCAGCTATGGTCCCAGTGGTTATCAACTCACACTCTCGAAACAAGAGCCCCTGAAGGTTCAATAAGGACAAAATTCCGGGGCAAAATTCCCTGCCCGGAATTTGAAGCCAACCCTTCTAATTATTGAACAGAATATGGGTACTTATGAGGTCACTGAGGCCATCCAAGCAAAACCTGGAAACGTCTGTGCCCTGCGAAATATTTCAAGCGTTATCTGTGGTCAGTTCGACTCACGTACTGTATATTCTACCTTAATAAATATTCGAGATTAGCATATTGAACGTGGTCTCATTAAATTTACCACCTTCCCTTAAACAATGTATTTTTCTTCCTTCTCACATAAATTTAACCTGCCCTCTCTTTCAGTCTCCTCGCTCTACAGATGCCAACTCTATCTAATCGCCTTCGTATAGAACTATTTGACGAGCTTCCCTACCCCTTATTGTACCGTATGCAATTATCTTCATATTGGTCCGTATTGATAGTTCTACGTACGTCAGCTTACCACACCTAGTTCAAACTTCCGGAATGATAGAAGTTCACAAATTAAACACTGGCAAATCAACTCTAGTGAGTTCTCTTAAGAAAAAAAAATGCCAATTTATATTTGTCATTATTTTATTACCTAATCTAGGGAGTGAACTGACAGTTGTATTCGTGTTACAATTCATGGTTATGTGAATGCTGAATTTCTCATGGATGCACTTTCCACGGACTTACCTAATTAAAGGGGATGAATTCGACATTCATCAGTTACACTATTTTATCAATTTGATTTTGGTGACTTTAATTTTAAGATTGTATACCTGTAGTGACATCACCGACGCACATTTTACTTTTTTAAGACACATCAAACATCACAATACAACTCATCAGCACATCAACCAAGTTTTAATGTATAAGTTTGTCATTGCTTCATGCATACATACAGAGTCTAGTATTTTGTCAATTTTTAGTTACAAGTGGCTGTATATAATCATTATATGATTGAAACTACTCCCACAATATGATATAGGCCTATATAAATAGTCACATATAAATAAATATGTATTGATTAGGTGGAACCCTTAACCCTTGAAGTGCCGAGTGTTTTTTGCACATTGCACATTTATCCTTTAAAAGATATGCACGCTTAGTTAGAGAAAAGTTAGACAAGCAGCACACCATATTGCTTCGAAAATTTTATTTAACATGCTCATAGATAAGGTAAGAATGAATTCTGCCCGAAGGCAGGTTCGAACCTCCGCAGACATGTGCCTGAGCCGGAGTTTACGTACGGTAGGGTGGCCAGTTCCTTTCCGATGCTCATAGAAGTATTAGATAATTTATTTACTTACCTAGTGATATTAAGCGATAAAAATTCTGGAAACTAAATAAATTTTAGTTTTTCAAATGTTTAAGTTCGCCATTAATGATAAAAACGCTCATTTACAGAAATTGCTATATAAAAACACGCAAGATTTCTTCTAATTTCTAGGAATGTTAAGTTCTTATTTCATAGGCAAACATATAAACAAAAAAAAGATTTAAAAGTTATATGCTGCACACAGTTCCGTCAGCCACCAGTCAGGACTTGGAATCATTCCATGAGAGTTTTCTCTCCTGCCACGCCTCATAGTTCTCCATAAGTGCTGTATCCCACAATTACACTTCAAAAGAAACAATTTAAAATAAACTGAACAACCGGTCGAAAGAAAACGAAAGGGATCACAGAAACTAACAGCAACAACAAGCGAGCCTGAAGTTGCATAGCAACTGAGACCACCGGGAAGTTGAGAAATGACAGCTGACTTTATACCTATCATGACCGTGACCGAGTCATTTTTGGCTAGTGAGGAATTAGTGATGAAATAACTGAAGCTTTTCCATCGATGTCTTTCTTTTTATTACCCCGCGAGTGGTCGCTAGCCGAAATGTAACGCGAGTGGTCGCGCGTGAGACTTTCTCTCACATTAAAATAAATATGACATTTTTCACAGTTTTGAGAGGCGTAATGCAGACTGAAATGAAACGCAAGTTCTACCTTATATATTTTAGATAAGAATGAAATGATTAGCTGTGGGAGAGAAAGGGATAGCATATGGCTTTTAGAGCCGGAACTGTCCGAAGACAAGTTCGGCTCCCCAGATGCAGGTCTTTTTTATTTGATGCCCGTAGGTGACCTGCGCGTTTTGATGAGGATGAAATGATGATGAGGACGGCACATACACCCAGCCCCCGTGTCAGCGAAATTAAGCCATTAAGGTTAAAATTCCCGACCCCGCCGGGAATCTACCAAAGGCCAGCACGCTAACCATTTAGACATGGAGCCGGACATGATTAACTGTTTATTAAAGTCACAAATTAGTACTTAAAATAACATATGCAATGTACATAAAAATAACTTCCGTCCTGAAGTTGTAAAAAATAAAATCTCACACATGCATTATATCTAGTAATATTTACGTACAAGGCAAGGTTTCTGAACACAATAACATTTTCAGAAACAAGAAGTGCTCATAAGACAAATACTAACGCGTAAAACAGGAGGAAGTTTCCGGCTCCACTTTAAAATAACACCAAAGTAATTGGTTGCGCGATGAGAGAAACTCTCACGCAGCGCGCACGGACACATAGGAACCTTCGTTCTGACTAGGAGAGGGGGTGCTTACCGTTCAAATGTGAATCGCTCTACTTACGACAGTTATAAACTCAGCTAGAAGAGGGAACAGTCATCTCCCTTTCATCACTGTGAAGTAATATCACAATAAAAAATATAGTCAGAGAAATTCTCATATAGCGACCACTCGCGGGTTAAAGCATAAGTGATGTTGTAGCTGATCAAGCGAATGCTTGTATTATGGGTTGCGCATGCGACGTTGCATTCTAGTGATATTACATGCGTCGCAAGCACGACGCTTGGCAGTTCTAGGGTTAAGACTGACAATTCTAATTACCCCTTACTGTTTAAAAGGAGGAAACCCGCAACGAAGACAAGTAGCGCTGGAAGTCTTGCTTTGCCAGAACGTCAGAGAAACGCCTTTCCCACCTTGTATGTATGAATGTATGTTCAGTCCGTCAGCGATGCCGCTGGTGGGATCCTCAACAGCTCTGCCATCAGCTGGCATAGATGGCCTAGGCATCACTAAAGAGGCGTACTGGGGAAATGAGGAGTGAGGTAGTTTCCCGTTGCTTTCCTCACCGAGCCAGAGTTGCTATTACAAATCAGTCTGCCAAGTCCACTGAAATGCATACACCAACCGACCCTATGAGCAACATTTTTACACCATTCATAGCAGGGACTGGCTGCATAAGGATTGATATTATTAGCATCGCTCCTACCTCAGTCACTTTCATATTGTCAAAGCCAAGGATAAGACGGAGACAGATCTATGAAAGTAACAAAATTGCTCTAGCCTATACCAGAAGACACAGTGCACTGTAAACACTAAGCCCTGCCAACATAGGCATTTCACATCTTGCAAACCTGGAAATTCCTCCTAAACCAACTTTTATTTACGCAGAGTAATGTGAGATAATGGAAAAGTAAAGGACTTTAAGTGCCCTGGGGTAGCAAGTAACGAAGGGAAAGGACATATTTGGTCTGGCAACGAGGAGAAATTAAAATCATTCAAGCCCTTCAGGTCTTTTCAATCATGAAAGGTGGTGCTGGTGATTATTGTTTTAAGATGAAGTACACCTAGGCAACCATTTTCTATTAAAACTAATCAGAGATCAAATAATTGAAAGGGTCCGATAGTACGAAAAATGAAGGTACCGGCCAAAGGCGTAAAAATGAAAGACTCCCGACGCCTCGATATCTAATACCGTCGTGGTCGGGATAAAACAAGAGTTCACCAAGCGAGGTCGGATAGGGTAGATGAAAGTGAAGAGTCCGGCACAAGTAATTGGAAGCAATGCCAGGACTCAGCTTAGGTCCCTGTGTTCGCCAACACAGGATCCTAAGTTAGAGCCCCGGCGGCCCTTTTACTCGCCTCTTGTGTCAGGCAGAAGATACCGTGCGCGCCGGGCCGAGGAATTCGGGCAGTAGAGCGCTGGTCTTCTCACTCCAACTTGGCAAGTTCGATCCTGGCTCAGTCCGGTAGTATTTAAAAGTGCTCAAATACATCAGCCTCGTGTTGATAGATTTACTGGCATGTAAAATAACTGCTGCGAATCAATTCCGGCACCTCCGCGACTCCGTAAAACGTAAAAGTAGTTAGTGGTACGTAAAGCCAATGACATTATTATTATTATTATTATTATTATTATTATTATTATTATTATTATTATTATTATTATTATTATTATTATTATTATTATTATTATTATTATTTTCTTCAAATCCAGATTCCTATACATATACAAAGTGAGCAGGTCAAATAGGCTCAATGTGAATGTGGTGGTTATAGTTTAAAGAGTAAGGAGAGGTAGGCAACCATCCACTCTAAATGTTAACAAGACCTCACCAATAATGAGGGTGTCGACCGTAAAAGGCGCCAAAGTGTACGACTCTCTTTGCCTTGCAAACCTAATACGGCAGGGGTATGGAAAAGAACAATAGTTGACCAAAGGAGATCAGATATGGAAGATATGGAGCCTGGCGTAAGTGTCGAAGCAATGTCAGCTATGGTTCCAGTGTTGCCAACTCATGCCCCCGAATCGAGAGTCCCCGAAGGTTCAATGTGGAACATATTCCACGGCAAAAGTATCTGGTTCTATTAGGATTATCTTTTAAGTCGCCGGATTTCGAAACCAACCCTTATATCGATCAGAATATGGGTACCTATGAGATCCATCCGGGCAAAATATTTGAAGCTGGAAACGTCTGTGCCCTGCAAACTATTCCAAGCGTCATGCGGAAATGTGTGGTAAGTTCGACTTAGGTAAATTTTACCTTAATAAATCTTACAAATTAGCATATTGAGCGTGGTCCCACTCAATGTACCACCTTCCCTTAAGCATTGAATTTTACTTCCTTTCCTCATAAATCCAACCTTCCCCCTCCCGCAGTCTCCTCGCTCTCGCTCTGAAGATGCCAACCGTATCTAATCCGCTCTCGTATCGAGCTAGATGAAAAGCTTCCTTACCCTTTACTGTTTCAAGAGGACGAAACCCGCAACACACACGAGTAGCGCTGGAAGTCATACTTTGCCAGAAGTCAGAGAAACGACATTTTTACCTTGTAAAACAGGAAACTCCGCACTAAACTAACTTGTTTTTATGTAGAGTGAGGTGAGATAATGGAAAAGTAAAAGATAAAAATGATGGAATTCAGCAAGTAAGGAAGGGAAAAGATATGTTTATTTTGGCAAAGAGGATAAATTAAAAACGTTCAGGCTCTTCGTATCTTTTCAAATATGAAAGGTAGTGGTGGTGATTATTGTTTTAGGAGCAAGTACACCTAGCCAACCATCCCCTATTAACACTAATCAAAGAGAAGAAACTAACGGAGTCTGACCCTTCGAAAAATGAAGATATCTGCCAAAGGAAGACAAGGACCACGAAGGGCGTGAGAATGAAAGACTCCCTAGGCCTCGCAACCTAATATCGTCGGGGTCGGTAAAGAACAAGAGTTGACCAAGGGAGGTCGGATAGGATAGATGAAAGTGAGCAGCCTGGTACAAGTACGTGGAAGCAATGCCAGGACTCATCTCAGGGCCGCGTGGTAGCCAAACCACGCTCCCAAGTGAAGATCACCTGGGGCCCCATTTTGTCACCTCCTACGACACGTTGGGGATACCGTGAGTGTTATTCTACCACCCTTACCCATAGATGGATTTCAGTCATGAAATTACCAGTGTTTCGCCCCAGTGTGGCAGTGGGCTCGTCAGTTGGATACCACAACTTTCCAAGACGCTGGCTGCTAGTGCGCTGTTGAGACGCCACTACAAGCAGGAATTTATACCATTGGTGATACACACTTGCCCTAGTGTACTGTCATTGCATTGTCCTACATAGGATGCTTGCATCTGCATTGACTCACATTAGCGCTCATATTGATGCTTAAGTGAAACGATGCACTGACTCACATTAGCGCTCGCAGCGGAAAAAAGGCATACTTCACATAATTTATTGTATTTTATTTACCGAAAATTCGTAGCCCATATCCCTAGGATGATTTTAACAATGAGTTGCTTGCCTGAAGGTGTAACACTGTGGATGTTTTTGTGTAAGAAAAATTCTTCCGACGCACACTCTGAGATGGACGGGCGTGTTACGAAAAATATTTTCTTTATTTTTGTTAATGATGCTGCTTACTAGAGCATAAATAAAGAGCCTATACCGACAAGAAGCTGGAGGAAATACGCTATGAAATGATGGATAGGGGAGCATCATTTTCAATACGAAGAGGACATGCTGAAAACGGATATAATGGACATTATTGCTTTGGAAGGAGGACAGACTGAATCCTACCACTGATTAAACAGAATTGGGGGCCGATGACCTTAGCTGTTAGGCCCCTTTGATCAACAAGCATCATCATCATCAATATCAAACAGAATTGAACTCGTTCAGGCTCATGTGAAACATTATGTGAGCTTACGTAATACGGGCTTCAAAGTAAAATAAATGCAATTTCTTAAAAGAGAACGCAGGCTACTAGGGAAGATCACGGGCAACAGGTGGGTTGACGAGCAGTTTTGACTAAAATCCAGTAAAGAAGAATACAGAAAGATGGAACTGAATACAACAAAATTACAAAGAGAAGATTGATATTTTTTGGGCACATCTTCCGCATGAATAATAACCGACTCACGTAGAAAATCTGTAATTTTCTAAAACCAAAGGCATCTAAGTTGATATGGTTCCAGGAGAGTGAGAAAGATCTGGGAAAGGTGCGCATTACGGAGGATAACATCAATGAGAGGGTTAGTTTCAAAAAGATGGTGTAAATCAATCCGGGTTTTATGGTGGAGACAGAACCAGAAAACGGTGAGGCCCTTTACCAGAGAAGCGGAAGAAAGCGCCGATCGATGGGCTCAAGAGATACAGGCAGGATGTCAAAGCCGGCAGACGAACAAGGCACAGACACTGAAAATGAGATTGGTTGTTAACACGCAATCCATAGGTGCTCAATTAGAAGAAAAAGCAACAAAAATGCAAACGTTGCCTGAGAAAAGTTTTGCATTTGTTATACCTGATAACTAGAGTCATTATGCAAATCAAGTTAAGAAAATCGAAGATGATATGTGGAACGCTGACGAAATTCAGGACGATATCCAACAAATCATCGTCCACCTCGGTGACTCTTCAAACAAGGATTCTTCAAGCAGAGTGAAAATGGTAGAGATGAGCATTCCACATCTGCCTTGAAATCCCCGGGCATTGCTGACAATTTCATTACAAGGATTTAATTTAAAATGATATTTAAATTATAGTCTAATGTATTTACCTATCTGTGTTTGTGTGTTTCCGCGTTTTCATTCAAATAGGAAATTCGACATTCCGTATGTTGCGGAAGAACATTTATCGAATTTTGTGATGAAGTCCTTTCATCTGTTGTCAGTTACGAGTACATTTATATCAGACGTGAGCTGTAGGCTACATCTCGGAGAGCGACAGCGAGTGAAAGCAGGCCCTGATGACCTGCTGTCACTAATTTGTTGACGGAGCTTCCGCGGTTGTAACACACAGAATTTGCCTTAATAGTGAAACGTTTCTGGAGGGTAATGAACTCAGTACCATGACCCCTTAAAGCAACAACGATCATGAAACATCCTCTCATAAAAGAAACAAGTCAATGCAAGCATGGGTTTCATTTCGGGTTTGGACACGCATGTCGGTGCTTATCTTCTTCTTCTTCTTCTTCTTATTTTTATTATTATTATTATTATTATTATTATTATTATTATTATTATTATTGTTGTTGTTGTTGTTGTTGTTCCGAGCTATCTGTGGAACAGCAGAGGTGAAAGAAGGTGCTGGGTGGAATAGGTCTCAACTTACGAAATTAAAGTTAATTTAAAACTTTAACAAAGGTTATATTTTCTTTTCAAGGTAAATAAGTAACAGAATATAACAGGTACCAAGTAGCAGATCAACAAATTAAGAAAGTACAATTTTAGTTCGTTACAAAATCTGGGCTTCGAGCGCGACACTCACGAACCTTGAGCTATAAGCCCAACTTTACCTATATACCAAGTTCAAGCAAAGGGGCAGAAAACCCCAATCATGCCAAGTAGCACTGGCTCCTGATTACCATATTAAGCCTCCTCGAGGCAAACAGAAACCAAATTTAAGAAAGAGCAAACCCGCTCTCAAGGTTCAAGCCCATCAAAGGCTATAACAAACTATACTTCAAACTGCCCTCAAGGCATACCAAGAACAGGGGTAATAAATACCCAACTTACTGGGCCTATTCAGTAAAGAAGCAGGTTAATTACATGGCCCAAAATACCAACTTGACTGGAGGTGTAACTTGCACTCCTAACACACTTTTAAAACCTACTTGGCAGGTAGGCCGCATATACAAGGGCTAATCCCATACTAAAGAGGTGACTTGTATAAGAAGACGTTATTACATTAAGAAAGGAAGAAACGGTTGTGAAAACAAAGTCACCTCAAATCAATAGGAGTGGGAGCTCGAGAGGGTTTAGCACTCTCTATCCCAATTTATAGTTAAAGAGACGAAGTTTTACCAAGTGTCTATTACATTTTAAAGATAGGTTACATGAGAAAAGTTTTCGAACCTGCCCCGAGGGTTAAACTGCTGAGCTAGCGAGAAATGAAGTTATTAAATGGCCATTACCTTATGGATGAACTGCTGCCCGAAGAAAGAGGCGCTTCCCGCCCCCTGCTACATAATCACACTAGGAGAGATGTTACTGAAGTGGCGAGGAGACTAGAAAATCAGCAGGTATATATACCCTCGTGGAAAATTCGAGACGGTTCATGAATGATTACAACCCGCCCACAAAATTTTATTGGATAACAGCAAAAACTATTACACCAGACGAAGAAGAAACACTTTATTGGTGGAAAATTAATTACAGAAATTCCTGATTGGCTACATTCAAAACAGGCGGAAAGAAAGGATTATATTGCCAACCTACAACTGACAGAACAAAATTTAGTTAAGACAAAACTTATGAATACAAACTTTCTTCAGGAAGGTACATTCCTTTACACCAGAGTGCGATATTAGATTTGGTAAAGACATCTGTTAGAGAATGTTCAAATTTCTTGATATGGAGCAAACAAACACAAATCGAAATAGACACAGTTCAGAACACTTCAAAATTTACGGTAGTGACATCTTCCATGAAACCTTTGAATTAGTACAGTTTGTTAAAGTTCAGGCGTTCTCCTGCAGAGGAGTTTCAACTGGCGCAATATTTGAATTAGCGGCGTGGAGGTGTACCGCCTGGTACAATTATTATTATTATTATTATTATTATTATTATTATTATTATTATTATTATTATTATTATTATTATTATTATTATTATTATTCAGTTCGCATCCCTACATGTTCACACTCTTAAATTATTTAGAACTAGCAAATGTACCTGTGCTTCGCTACGGTATTCTACCATGTATACGGATTACAACGTAAATTACAGTAAACGCAGTAAGATTATAATAAATTGCATGTCTCTTAGTGCTATCCGAGAACCAAACCGGGAGGACGCCATACGTTGTTTCCGATTTACGGTGCACGTTGGGGAAATTTTGATGAAAATGGCAGGCTAAATTTCCTACCTCCATTCACAATCGAGTTCGGGAGTCTCTACAGTAACGGCAGGCTACTTGCCAACTGCCATTCACAATAGAGATGGATAGTTTTTTATTTTAATTAGAGGCCTCCTTTCCTAATGCCGGTCACAATCGAGTTGGAGATGAAATGTCGTATGGCTTTTAGTGCCGGGATATCCCAGGACGGGTTCGACTCACCAGGTGCAGGTCTTTCTATTTGACTCCCGTAGGCGACCTGCGCGTCGTGATGATGATGATGATGATGATGATGATGAAATGATGATGAAGACAACACATACACCCAGCCCCCGTCCCAGTGGAATTAACCAATTAAGGTTAAAATCCCCGACCCGGCCGGGAATCGAACCCGGGATCCTCTGAACCGAAGGACTGTACGCAGACCGTTCAGCCAACGAGTCGGACGAGTTGGAGATATTTGATTACAATCGAAAAACGCTGCACTATTAAAGTATAAAGAATCGAGATACGACAATAAGGCATAGGACCAAAGTCGAAGATCTCTCCAAATTGAGCAGCGAGTGTGTAATTTGTTTTGTGAAATGACTTTCTGTTTAGAAAGCAGTTACCACCGTCATTGAAATTGCCTCCACATTTGAATATTTTTCTGGGTCTAAGAGGAATACGTTTGAACAGCCTGAAATTTTTCCTCAAGGGGGAGGTGTCCTGTGACGAAGCTTTGTATTACATTATATAAGTAGAGAGTAGCAGGAGTCTAGTAGATTTTGTTTGTTTCTTTTAAAGAATAATCTGTTAGCAAAACATAAATTCCATCATGGAACAACCCATATCTAGCTATATTTGCAAAGAGTGTGGAAAAACATTTCCCCGAGACTATCACAAGAGACGTCATGAGATATCTTGTTGGACAATTTTTCAATGCAAACATTGTAGACGAGTTCAAGAACGCTCACAACGTCACGAAGCCGCGTGTATTGTAGCTTCATCGAGAAGAAAATATAAAGAGATCAGCCGTATTCAAGCAAATACTGATTTATTTTTAATAATTACACCTCTGCGAGAAATTTTTAATTCTCCCTTGTTGTCTAGGCCTACTACATGTTCTGTTGCTAAGCACAAATTTCGAGATAAAGGGCGGCAAGGTGATGATGATGATGATGATAATGATGGGCATGAGGATGCTGATAATAATAGTGATAATAAAGAAAAAAGGAGAAGAAAAAGAAGATGATCTCAATATTTCTCTGCCATTACAGCGTTATGATTTTACTTCATTTCCTAAGCCTGCTACACGTTCTGTCGCCATGCAAAGATTTCAAGAAAAAGAGATGCAAGATGAAGTAGAAGAAGACTTCAACGCTTCTATGCTATCAAAACAAGTTAAGTTTGTACCTGGAAACGCTACTGGAGAAACACGCATTACATCAAAACAAATCCCTACACATCAACTCTCTGCATGCAGGCTCATGGTTCACAACAAGCCTCTGTTACCCCATGTAGACGTAAGTTACTCTAAAGACCCCAACCCACTCGATAAACGTTTGCGACTGCTAAGAGCCTATCATGATGCTGGTTACACAGAGTACAAAAGGGATATTTTTGAAATACAGCACGAATTACGTCGTACAGGTATTATTGAGTAATAGCTCTTCAAACTGAAGACCTTAACTGTAAGCTCCCTCTCGACAGTACAGCAGCCAAAACACCTTCCTACATTCCCAGCCCTCACCATCACACTCACCATCACCTAAATCAACCTTCTGTAGCACATAGTGGATCGAGTAGCTATACTGGTACAGTCTCACTTCCAACATTTTCCCTTCCTTAGGGTGTTAACTCCGCCTCTAGCCGTAGAGGTGGTCTCAAGACCGGATAAAGGAGGAGGGTCATCCTAAATACTAGAAAAATGTAAACCCTTGCTCCCCAGTTAAGAGCCCTTGGAACCACTTTTAATCACCTTTAATGACAAGCAGGTTACTGTACCGCCCCCACCCTCAGGGGTGATGTAACACTTCCAAGGTCCATTCGTTCTTGAAGTGTTATACGTGATATGATTTCTGCTTGATTGTTCGCTTTTATGTGTGTGTTTCTTCTTTATTTCCTTTTCATTTTCTTTGTTCATTTGTTCGGTCGGTCATTGTCCATAGGTATTCGTTAAGGGCCGTTCACTCATCTGCCTACGGAAATCAAATTTCAAATCGAACGTTACGACTGGAATTTTATAATTAGCCAATAAAATATAATGCACCTGGATGAAGTACTTCAGGCAATTTTTTTACGTACTATAATGAAACATAATAAATGAGTTATATTAATTACACTAGCACGCCTGGAGGGTTACGTATTTCCACAAAGCTGATAGTTTGATTCGCAATTGTTATGTACCAGATTTATCATTCGTGGGATGGGACGGGTAATTAAGTGTCATTTTCAGCGAAAGGTCAGAAGTTTTTTATGAGTTCTTAGATTGGAAGCAATTTTCTAGAAAGTTGTAGTGAGTTGTACTTTGTTTTCTTCAAGCCAGGAGAATGTAGGCGTGGAGACGTTCTGTTGAACTTCTTTGAAAGTATGTCCTCTTTCCCCGAGTTTCTGTAACGTTTGATTATGAAAATACAGTGAGTTTCTCTCAACGGTTGGCCGGCAGAGGCGCGCCCACTTTATCCTCAACCCGTTGACTCATCACTCCCCGCTCCACGACATAGTAACAGGGACAGCACTTCGCTCACTTTATCCGCACATAAAAATAGATAAAAATTAAAAATTAAGAAAATAAAAGTTAAGAAAATGAGTAAATAAGAATTAAGAAAAGAATCTCGTGCCTTGCGACAGGAGATGTTGGAAATGTTCTCCTCCTGGATCCACACATTTCTGGCATCATCTTAGCTTGGTTTCAATTTTAATATTTCCGTAGCTCGCAATGCTGAGTTCTTTGAAAGCCCAGTTTCTCGTGGAAGTTATCTTACGGATTTTGTAGGCGTATGTTCTAATCTTTCTGCGATTTCATTTACTTTTTCCTCGTTAAGTACACTTTTTTTAACACTTCGCTTCTTATCGAGTAAAGAACCAGTTCCTCTCAATTTGTTTACGACTTTCCACAAGGTCGCTCTTTGTGGAGGGCATAATCTGAGAATTGTGTTACAAATCGCGTAACGAGGACTCTGCTTTCACATAATTATCGGACATAGATACCCTTCCCTCTACCGTGCACACATGTGAAGACATTATGAGAATAATAAGCCCAAGTAACACTTCACAACTCGAGAACACTTAAAGTGACAGATCAACAGTTAAAACATGTTCTGAGCACGGACCTGAACTGCGAAGTGCGGGCATTCCCGTGCTGCCGCTGCGCTGCGTAACGGGAATTGGTGAGTCAACGAGGGACAGATAAGCTCGCCGCGCCTGCCGGCCAGTCGATGAGAGAAACTCACCGTATATCACCTAGTTATTCCCTAGTTGTCATAACAACAGGGCCTACGCCTCAGCTGAAGGATGGACTTCTCAATGCCATCTTTTAACAGTATAGCGCTCCTCCATATATACATCCGGATGCTAGATCACCCAAGATGGAAATGAAAAGTTGCCAGTGTTGCTCTGGCCTCTTCGATAGCGAGACCAGCTGTTGCCTTTCGTGAGGTTCATTGGCGAACTGAACCAAAACAGTCCAAGGACTGATTAGGAATGATTGTTATTATAATAATGAGAGTGAATAAAGTATTTTCCTTGTGGTAAAGAAAATCCCCTCGGAAATTTGACACACAGTTCTTCATTTGGTAGCCGAATAATATTCATGAGTGATTACGAAAACCAATAAGGCAGGTCAGTTGGATTCTCACACACAAATACAAACAAACGCATTAATATGTACGCAGAAGCAGTAGCGGCGATTATGGGCGGGGTGAGGCGGGGGAGGGCGCAGTTGTCCCCCTCCCACTTAGTGGAGAAAACATTACATTTTTATTCTATTTTAGCCAACTGAAACTAGGAATTATTTAAAAAATAAATTTGTGCAATACCTGCTGCCTTATCAACTAATTATTTCCTTTCATTATTAACAAAATTATTTGCGGAAATACGCACAAAATGTCGTTCGTCGCGGCTAACCGATTTGTATAGCTCTACAGCAAGAAGTAGAGACTTTGCGTGTGCTATGAGGAAAGGTAGCAGAGGTACCTTTTTTGCCAAGTTCATGGACACTGAGGTGTGATTCACCCGCTTGCCGCGCGGATTCGTCAGTCTGGCAGTCTCTTTAGTGTCTGTTAGTTTCTTAGTATGTTTCAAACACTAAATGGTTTTTAATTTCATAATCACACCGTACTTCCATTTAATTGTAATTACACGTATAATAGCCAACGGCCGTAGCCGTGTTGAAACACCGGATCCCGTGAGATCTCCGTAGTTAAGCAACATTGGGCGTGGTCAGTAGTTGGATGGGTTGCCACGCGCTGTTTGGGGGGGGGTGTGTGTAAGGGAATGGAGGAGCGGAAAGGAACTGGCCACGCTGCCGCACGTAAACTCCGACTCAGGAACACCTCTGCGGAGGTTCGGACCTGCCTTCGGGCAGAATAACCCTTACCTTACCTACATGTATAATATAGTTGTTTTGGTTAAAGTTTTACTGTATGGCATTGAATCAAAATCTCAAGAAACTATTATTATCGCAGTGAAATTGGTAAACTGTCAACCTCTACTTCTCAGTCGAAATTCGCTCAGAGAGCACGAAAAGCTTACCATTTTGTAGATTTTTATTTCAGTTTGGATTTGCATCAACTCCCCCCCCCCCCCCACGCTATATACGACAAACACGGGTACTGTTTTTTGTCTGTTATTTTTTCTTGCCCACCCCCACTTCTAACTCGTAATCGCAACTACTGCACAGAAGGGTTAATTTCTGAGGAAATATCGTGTAAATTAGACGATTACTGAAGTTTATCTCTATTTATCTCTAAGTAATGAAACTTAAGGCCGATTAGTGAGTGTTGAGGGAACAGTTGTAACTTTAAACCTTCTTTGAGACTGACTGACTGACTGACTGACTGGTTGTAAACTAGGTGAATTCAATCTGCGAGCTCGCTACTGATAAATCTAAATAGCAGCGCTTCTCTTTACTCAGCATCAGTCGAGGTAACTCAATTTCGACATCTAGAGACACGTGAGCTCGTAACCCACAGTCTACTGTCGTCCAATTCTTTCTTCATTTCGTTGCGAAGAAAATTGTGAGGTACTTCCTTGCAGGCAACTGCCTATTCTTTTTAAAACGACAAGCTTTCAGTTTTATGTGTTCATCGCAGAGGTGGTTCAACTTCAACTAGCCAGCCAATATAATGTGAAGGTTTGTCGCCTCATTTGCAATCACGCTTCTACAATGAGTATGGACACCGGAAAGGTCGTCACCGACAGACAGGATCAAACAAACATACTCGGCCGGATAGTTTATACTGTGTTGTAGTATGAAATACTGCTTCACAGAAACGTTTGGTGGTTTGCCAATATAGCCAGGCGTCAGACTATTTCATGCAATGTATGGTCTGCATACTTGGTCATGCAGAATTCAAGTTCATAGTCATGAAAGTTCCCATTTTCTGGGATGAGCAAACAATGTGACATTTAACTAAAATATACCCTGTGAACTGAGGAAGATTCGCCCTAGGCTTCCTTTGTGATAAGATAAGCTAATAATGGTACAACTGAGCATTGGGCCAAAGCGGTTCAACCGGCCATGACAAGAAATAAGTACCTGATCAATGCCAATGGGAGTGACAATTGGTTTAAATTGAAGTACAGCTAGATGAACAACCCTTCTTAACGCTAATAAACAATAAAATAGGAACAGGCTGGATCATTAGAAGAACACGCTGTCTCAAAAAGAAAGGAGTACTGATTGTGGTGACTAGTCAACCACTAATCTGAAGGAACAGGTTTGATCTTCGAAGGACGATTTCGATGAACAAAGGGAAGTCCATGAAGTTTAAGAGAACGAAGAACTTCCTGGAATTCGTGCACTTTATAATTTCGGGGTCAGAAGGAGACAGAAGTTGACAAATGGAGGTTGAATAAGACATATTAAAGTCAGGATTCCGACAAAATTAAGTAAAAGCGACGGTAGAATCAGCTAAATACTCTACGGTCACATCTACTCTTTCATGCAGAAACAGCAGTGGTCATCATTTTAGTAATCTCTTAAGACAGGTGGTGGTGGTGATTATTGTTTTAAGAGGAAGTACAAATAGGCAAGCATCCTCCATGTATCACGAATCAGAGAGAAAAATGGAAGGGATCCGACACTTCGAAAAATGAAGGTATCGGCCACAGAAAGACAAAGGCCACGAAGGCCTCGCAACCTTATGTCGTCGGGGTCGAAAAAGAACAAGAGTTGACCAAGCGAGGTCGGATAGGACAGATTAAAGTGAGGAGCTTGGCACAAGTAAGTGGTAACAATGCCAGGACTCAACTAAGGGCCCCGTGGTCGCCAACCCACGATTCAAAGTTCAGAGCGTCTGGGGCGCCTTTTAGTCACCTCTTACGATAAGCAGTGGTTACCGTGGGTGTTATTTTGATGGCCCCACCCACGGGGGTTCCCACAACAGGCAGAGGATACCGCGGATTCTATTCCCTAACGCACTGCTATGCTGCCTCCCATACGGTTACAACGCACTGCAAGCATATCCTGCAAAACACATTGGACTCTATTCACCTTTCACAGCGTCAGAATATGACTTTCTTTTCTTTAGTTGCACACTAATGTAACAAATGATGGACCTAGTGAGTGATTAGGTATAGTAAGATATGCTACTAATGTTTAAACCCTGATACAGTGACATGATACAATATTATGAAACGGCGAAATGGAGGAGAATTCCATGCCAAATAACAGTCATGCAAGCCTCTAACACATCTGTTCCTCCGCTAAGTGGGATAAATATCAGTGTGATTTTCCGACTGTTGAACGTCAGCGGTTCGAGTCCCAGATTGTACAAATATTTTACTTGTACATGAAGCTTCAGTTTCCAAACACAGGCTCTGCAAACTAGCACCTACCGGCTATCGATTTCATGGAAATAAGCATGTGTCATTACTATATTCCCTGTCAGTTTATTAATACCATAGTTCCATCGAGTTTCATCTTTCTTTAGCTGTGAGGCCAAATAAACATAATTAGAGATGGTGGTGATGGTGACTATTGTTTTAAGAGGAAGTACAACTAGGCAAACATCCTCTATATAACACTAATACGAGAGAAAAAATGAAAGGGATCCGACACTCGATAAATGAAGGTACTGTATTGGCCAAAGAAAGACAAGGGCCACGAAAGGCGTGAAAATGAAAGACTCTCTAGGCCTCGAGTTCTCTAATACCGTCGGCGTCGGAAGAGAACAAGAGTTGACCAATGAAGGTCGGATCGGACAGATGAAAGTGAGGTGCCTGGCACAAGCAAGTGGAAGTAATGCCAGGATTCAACTAAGGGCGAGGTGGTCGCCACCTCACGCTCCCAAGTTAAGAACCCCTGGGGGTTAAAAAAAAAAGAAACATCGTTGAGTCCTTGTAATAGATGTTTTAACATTCATGTTTGTAATACTTTCTTTCCGTAACTCCAAGGACTTACGTTTTCAGGTAGGCTATGAAAAGCAGATGACATATAACCACATTATAAGGCGCAGCTGGTTCACCTGGTACATACATATATATAGGTGTGAATATATTATATCGCCAAGATACAGTTTGATTATTATGTTTTTTTTTTTTTTTTTTTTTTTTTTTTGCTAGTTGCTTTACGTCGCACCGACACAGATAGGTCTTATGGCGACGATGGGGCAGGGAAGGGCTAGGAGTGGGAAGGAAGCGGGCGTGGCCTTAATTAAGGTACAGACCCAGCATTTGCCTGGTGTGAAAATGGGAAACCACGGAAAACCATTTTCATGGGTACCGACAGTGGGGTTCAAACCTACTATCTCCCGAATACTGGATACTGTACAGTTTGATTAATCGAGAAGTTCATTTCAACTGGTTTCCTTGAGCACCCTTTAGGATGGATGAACTGTGCGGTAGGAGTGGAGAGAAAGACGATTGGATGAAGTGAGGGCCTTTCAAGAGGATATTGATCAGTTCGGATAGGAAAGAATGTTGGAGGTCGTGGGTTCGAAAGATGGATCCTTAGAATAGGAAGATAATATCAAGTCTGGGGATAGCAAAGGTATCGTGGAGGTATCGGAACGGGAACTCGATGTTGTGATGGACGAGTCGACGTTCTATGGTTAGAAATGGTTTGTAGAGGATGTGATCGGCAGTTAACATAATGGAGGTTACTGCGGCAGGTTCAAAGCAGAGACTCCTGACTTCGATGACGTTTCGACCTGAGTAGGAAATATTGTACTTATTTATGCACGCTCAAGGATCGGTAAAATATTTAATTTGTCACAAAATTTTGAACCAATTGAAGAAATTCAATCTAAAACGACATGATATCGTCAGCACTAAAAAAGCGACTAAGGGAGGAAATAATTAACCATTAGATAGGTATTATTTTCACATATTTAAGAATGTATCATTAATTTATGCCTAATCATATTAGCCTATTAAATATGGTTCAAAACTGAATATGTACCAACTACGGCGATGGAATTCTATTACGCATTATTACCACATTGACAGCTGGTTCGTAAAATAATATGATTATTAAAAAAACTAAAACATGAAATTTCTGTGTATAAGAATTTGATACAAAGGTAAGTTAAGTTTACGTCACTCTGTCTACTTTCAGGATAATGAGCTAGCCGTCCACATTTCCTACATAATTTCTCTTCAATTGGCAAAACGATTACGAAGTTCATCAGATGATGATGATGATGATGATGATGATGATGATGATGATGATGATGGTGATGATGATGATGATGTTTAAAGGGGCCTAACAGCTAGGTCATTGACCCCTAATGGTAAGAGGTGTAAGGAAATGAAAATTAAAACTTCGAAATGTATCCACTGACTTGAATCTAAAACGAATAGTGAAGAGAAAATAATCGTAAAACAAAAACAATCAGTGGGTCCAATTCACAATGTCTTAATTACTGGGATGACGCTTATTATCTAAAGGGGTCCAAAATACGTGTTACCGGCCCCTCAAAATGGTACTAATCACTAGTAAAACAGAACCATGGTGTTCCTCGTACAGTGGTACTAATCACAGGTAATGTAAACCCATGGCATGGCGTTTCTCACATAAGGCCACCACTCGCAAGCAACGCAGACCAATGGTGCTTCTCACTTAGGTGTTTCATCTGATGGAGATTTGATCGAAGAATGTTTAAAACTGGGGGCGAAAGAATTTAGTCCAAATCTGATAAAACAATACGAATCAGTAAATCTATCTGTTACCGAGTTTTTGTGGTAGTTATGCGTGAAAGAAGGTGCGGGGTGGTGAACAGGTCTCAAACTACTAAAGTAAAATTAATTTAAAATTTAACAAGGTTATATTTTCTTTTGGAAACAAAGAAATAACAAGCATGGCAGGTACAAAGTAGCAAGTCCAAAGGGTAGTTACAATATTTACAGGATTTGGGCTTCGCGCCCTGACTTCACAATGCTAGGGCAATCAGCTCAATTTTACCCCAAACACAAATTTCAACAGAGGGGCAGAAAACCCCATTCATGCCTAGGAGCCCTTGCTCCAAATTACACTGAAAAGCCTCCACGAGGCATACAACACTCAATTTTCAAAAGAGCCACTCGCTCTCAAATTTAAGCCTCTCCCAGGCCACACCAAACTCCACCTTCAAGCTGTCCTCAACGGACATAAACACAGGGGTAAAATACCCAATCTACTGAGGTCTATTAAATGAAAAGAAGGTTAATTAAATGACCTCTAAAATAGCAATTTGAGAGGAGGCGAACTTGCACTCCTAATACACTTTGATTAAGACCTACTTGGCACTAGGCCGTTAATACAAGGGCTAATCCCATACTAAAGAGGTGACTTAAGAAGAGAACAATTTGTTTTACGTTAACGAAGAATAGGTTGAGAAAAATAAGTTCACCTCAAAACAATATGAGTGGGAACTCGAGAGGGTTAGCACTCTCTATCCCAGTATGTAGCTTTAAAAGAGAATATATGAAAATAGTAGTTACATTTAGGAAAAGGTTACATGGTGGAACGCGTCGAACCCGCCCCGAGAGTTAAACTGCTGAGCTAGCAAAGAAAGAAGTTATTAATCGGCCATTACCTTGTTGTTGACCGCTGCCGAGGAAAGAGGCGCTTCCCGCCTCCTGCTATGTACTTAATACACTGAAAGATGGAACAGAAGTGGCCCGGAGACCCTAAGATCAGCAGTTTATATACTCTCGCGGAAGGTTCTAGGCGTTAGGGGAATGAGAACACCCTCCCACGAGGATTTTATTGGTTCATCAATAAACCCCCTACACAATACTAAGAAGAAACACATAATTGGTGGAGAATTAATTTAAGAAATTCGGGATAGGCTAGATTTAAAACAAGGGGAAAGGAGGGGTTAATATTGCCAATGACTGAAAGAAATTTAGCAAAGAACAAACATTTGAAATAAAAATTTCTCCAACAAAATAGTTCTTTGACTCCGCACTAGGGTGCACTATTGTTGATCTTCAGTAGTGTCCTCTAGAAGAGAAAGTTCACACTTCTTACTTCAAGTGAAACAAAAACACATCAAAAATGACACAGTTCAAAAACTCAAAATTTTCCACGTGGTGACATCTTCTGAGAAGGTAGAGAATTAATAGCGTAGATAAAGTTCAGACTTCCTCCAGCAGAGGAGTTTCAACTGGAGCAAATATTAAATTAGCGGCGTGGAGGTGTACCGCCCGGTACAGACCTTCCCCCCCCCCCCCCAAAAGTACCTCCAGGGGTGACACATGAAATCTGTTTGAAACAAGGTCCAAGTTATGCTGTGGATATGAAGATTGATTGCAGAAGCATTTATAAGATTTTCTTAATTTGGTTTGATTCAGTTTCAAAATTTTGTTGTTGCAGTTGAAGTAAAGTCTTTATATTTGTAGAAGTTGAATTTCTGAAGATAAACTTTTAATACTTAGAGGTGAAGAAAAATTTTGCAATTGCCACCAAATATTGCTGTTGAATTCCCAAGTGTAGTCATTGCTTATCGTAACTGTCCATGTAGTTGATGTTGATTAAGTTGAATGGCCAGACCGGCCGTTGCAGCTTGCGTCCAAAGGGAGGCCGCTCGGACCCCTCAAGTACCCTGAGATACCGCTCGCCCGCACTATGAGGGGAGCAGAGGTGTTGAAACACGCCGCGCCCGCGGTGAACATATACAGGCTGCGGGCAAGTAGCAGGTCGTGCGCCGCGCATCAGCCTTGGCCGGGAGGAGATCTCCGGCTCGCCGTGCACCTGACGTACTCGCTGGAGAAGAGGGGGCCCGTCCTCTGCCCCAGTTGCTGCACGACGCCGCGCTGCTGCGGGGGCACTGAAACATTAAAGCTAGGCGGCAGAATTGTGTTGGACCATCATCTTTTTGAGGGCACAGGCTTGGTGAAGAGGTTGAGGGGTCAGCGGCGTGCAGATGTCCATGGCGTTTAATATAATCAAGCCACAGTGTGTATTGGAGCAGGAGACGGGAGCGTGGTAATGGCCGAGGCAAGGACAGGATGGCAGTTTAACAAATCGGGGGAGGTTTCACACAAATGCTTACATATAAAACAAAATATTATAGAAGGGGCAGAATGCCTAGAAATTGAAAACTCAAAAAAATATAACCTTCATATCCCCTTTCACAATAATATGAAGCAAGTTAACACAGAAATTACGCCGGTTTCACCTGTGACAGGTGAACCCTAAATATCCTCTCGGTGGCTGGATTGCTTAATAACAACGTAACCGGCGTAAGGAAATCGAGAATAATGCATGGCCCATGAAATCTGGGGGCAAGCTTGCCCGCGGGAACAAAGTTCTTGACCATCACCTGGTCACCTACATTCAAAGTGGTGGGTCTCCGTCCACGATCATACCTTTCCCTAACCTTTTCATGAGATACCTTAAGATTGGCTTTAGCCTTCTTCCAAAGATCTTTAATATTATCCGGATCTATTGTCTCGGGTAGAATGTCACTCAGAGACCAGAGGTTAGAGAGCGGCGTGTTGGGAACAAACTTGAACATCAAAGAAGCTGGAGTGAATTTATGTGATTCATGAACCGCCGAATTCAAAGCAAAAGCTAACCAATGCAGGGACGTGTCCCACCTGGAATGATCTTCATGATGATAGGCAATAAGTGCGGACCTGAGATTACGATTAACCCGTTCAGCCAGAGATGGTTGAGGGTAATAAGCAGAAGTAGTTACATGAGAGATGGATAAGTCAAAACAGAATTTACGAAAAAGATTTGATGTAAACGCCTTAGCATTATCGGACACAATATATTGGCACGGACCAAAAGAAGCAAAAATAGAATTTAGGCAAGTAATGGTGGACTGAGCGGTAGCCAGCTTAGTCGGAAATAACCAAGAAAATCTGGTAAAACCATCTACGCATACAAAGATGAACTTGTTAGCATTACCCTTTGACTGGGGGAAGGGTCCTACATAATCAATGTACAGGCGTTCCATGGGGCGCGACGCTTGATGGGAAGACAACAGGCCTACCTTGGTGGACATGGTTGGTTTACTAAGCAAACAGGATTTACAAGCCTTTACTAGTTCACGGATTTCACCGTCCATACCTTTCCAGATGAACATTTCACGAATCTTTTCACGGGTTTTAAAGATTCCAAGATGCCCCCCTAATGGGGTCTCATGATAGTACTTGAAGATCATAGGCACCAGAACAGCTGGAACGACAACCTTCATCATCTTGTCATGCCTCGAAGGGCAACATAAAACACCATTCCTCAGAACATAAGGGACAACATGTTCCCCAGAAGAAAGGGTTTCCATTATCGGAGCCAGCGTCGGATCTTCATGTTGGTATTTCTCGATATCCCTACAGAGCATGGGGGCATCCGTTAAGATGGCATTAACATCTAATGGTGTTGACTCGGGAGATGATGAACTGTCGACCGGTTCATGGTTCTCAACGTCGTTTGAAAACATACGGCTGAGTCCATCAGCGACAATGTTTTCGGTACCTCTGATATGTCTAACATCAAACTGGAAGGCAGAAATACGGATGGCCCAGCGGGCTATACGACCAGTACGACGCGGCCTACCTAAGACCCAGCTTAAGGCTTGATTATCTGTCTCCAGGTCGAATTTAACATGTTCCAGATAGAGACGGAACTTCTCTAAGGCGAATAAGACTGCCAAACCTTCGAACTCATACATGGAATACTTGGCTTCTTGAGCCGACAAAGTCCTGGATGCATAGGCGATAGGTCGCCTCCCTAGTTCAGTCTCTTGAAGAAGGACTGCCGCTACTGCTGACGGCGACGCGTCGGTTTGGACGATGAATTTCTTCGAGAAATCAGGCATAGCAAGTACAGGGGCATTACAAAGACCTAATTTAAGGTCTTCGAAAGCGGCTTGTTGAGAAGGTCCCCACTCAAATTTGATGCCTTTCCTACGAAGAAGGTTTAAGGGCGCCGCTCTATTAGCGAAGTTAGGAATAAACTTCCTGAAGAAATTCACCATACCAATGAACCTGGCGATGCCTTTGATGTCCTTGGGAGGTTTAAAATCACGGATGGCCTGTGTTCTAGAATGATCGACGGCTACACCATCAGATGACACAATATGCCCTAGGAAAGACATAGAGGTCTTAGCAAAGGCAACCTTGGACAACTTAACAGTTAACCCAGCCTTACGAAGGCGATCGAGAACTTCTCGCAGATGATCTAGATGCTCTTCAAAAGTCTCTGAAAATACGACGACATCATCCAAGTAGTGATATAAGTACTCAAATTTGATGTCGGAGAAGACCCTATCTAGTAGCCTAGTGAGTACAGCTGCTCCCGTGGGGAGCCCGAAAGGCACGCGGTTGTATTCGTATAAGTTCCAGTCCGTGGCAAACGCTGTAAGATGTTTAGACTCTTCGGCAAGGGGAATTTGATTATAGGCCTGATTTAAGTCTAAGATAGTAAAGAACTTGGCCTTACGAAACCATGAAAAACAAGAATGAAGGTCAGGAAGGGGCACAGATTGCAACACCACCTTCCGATTGAGAGCCCTATAATCAATGACAGGCCTGAAGCCTCCTTGGAGTTTCGGAACTAGAAAAATAGGCGAAGAATACGCCGACTTAGAGGGCCTAATAATACCATCCTTCAACATCTGATCGATAATTTCTTTCAGAGCGTTCATTTTAGGTGGAGATAGCCTATACGGTGGAAAACGGACAGGAATCGAATCCGTGACCTCAATTTTGTATTCTATCAGGTCAGTAACACCAAGAGTATCAGAAAACACCTCTGGAAACGACTGACACAGCTTACGAATACTATCAGCCTGCTCCTCAGGTAGATGTCTAAGGTCTAACAACATCTCATCCTGGGTAGGCGAAATAGAAGAACATGATGCAGAATTACACTTTAATAGAGGGATGCTACAATTAGAGGCAAATTTGAAAGCGCACGACCTACTCTGAAGATCGAGCACAAGACCAGTGTGAAAAATAAAGTCCGCTCCCAATATAATGGGGCAAGACAAGAGCTTGGCCACAAACAATTTAACTTTCCAAGTGAATTTAAAAATACGAATTTTGACCAATAAGGAACCTAGAATTTCTAATGGGGATGAATTAGCGGAAACATATTGAACAGGAGATGAGACATAGTCAGGTAGTTTACAAACAGATTTCAATTTAGAATACCATTCAGCAGAAATAATCGAACAAACACTGCCTGAATCTAAGAGAGCAGTTATAGGCTCGTTATTTAACTCAATCTTAAGAAAAGGAACAGGTGCGGGGGAATCCGCCGCAATCCTAAGACACTCTTTGGGACCTTCAAAAGATAAATTTGAAAATTGCTCGTTCCCTGAATTTACAACCTGTTTACCAGGGGCTGAGTCTCGGGAAGATGGATTAGTCGACTCAGCCGATGCCACTAGTCACTTTTTATTATTGGCATAGGTGGAATTTGCACCAGAAGTTGAGCAGGAGGGGGTGCTATTCGAGTTTGGGCAATTCTTGGCAATATGTGAGAAAGCCCCACATTTAAAACAGCCTTGTGCTGAACCAGCTCCGTTATTTGCCCTACTAGTCTTGATCAGTGGACACTTATTGCGCAGATGGTCAGGCGACCCACAAGCATAACATTTACGGGGTGTGACTGGTCGGCGAGGTGGAGGCCGAGTATTACTAAACGAAGGAGGGGGTTCTTTTGCCACACGCAAAGAATCGGCGTACCTAACTCCTTCCGCTGAGACGGCCAACGCTTCAAGTTCAGAGAAAGTTTGCGGGCACGCCGCGAAACACAAGTATGACCTATAAGATGGTGAAATGCCTTCTACAATAGCCTGTACAATCTGATCTTCAGGAAAATGAAGGGCAAACACCCTAGTATAAAACTTAATGTCTTGTATGAAATCAGCCAAGTTCTCATCCAAGCGCTGTACACGATAATAGTACTTCTGAATCAGAGAAGACCTCGCGCGGGCGGGAATAAAATTTGCAAGCAAGTGTGCATGAAAATCTTCAATAGATGACTGTTCGGCTATGGCTCTTACTATTTTGTCAGAAAGAATACCAATTGCATAAGGATAGATGATTTGCACAATTTGACATGGAGAAAGAGAAAACACAAGGGCATGATCCTGAAATTCAACAAGAAATCTTAAAAATGAAATTACTTCACTGGTGGTATTAACCGAAAACTTAGAGATACCTCTGAGCAACATTGCCAATGGATGAGGCAAGCTGCTAAACCCGGGTGACATAGTAGGTAAAGGTTTCAATGGCAAGGTAGTTAATTCAGAACGGATGTTACTCAACGATGCACGGCGTTCAGACTCGTTGTCCAATGGGGCAGAGATAGTTTGGGCAGCGATGGTTTTCCTATTTACTTCTCCCTTAGGAGGTTCTTCCTCACTACCTACATTCACTATGGTGGGTTGATCAGATTTGGGAGGAACTTCCCCAGTTAACAATTGAGTGACCTTGCTAGATAATTCGGAAATATTTTCCAGGAGCGTACTAGCTTCCTTCCTCTGAACGTCATTCAGTTTTAGAGACAACAGATCGTTAACTCTATTTGAAAAGTGATATAGCCTGGGTTGCACACGCTTAATTTGATTAGGAGAAGGATCATTTTCATCAAAAAAACTAACTACAGATGCTAGCCCAGTAATATTCTCGACGATCGTGGAAAGAGAGTCGTCAACTTCTTTCTCTCCCAGTGTGGGGATGGAAATGGGCAAATCAAGGGACTCTCTAAGCTTATTTGTGTCTACTGCAACCGTGCCTCCAGATTGCACATTTCTAATAGTCAATTCGTAAATCAACTCCTCCTTGCGCAAATAGTTAAGATGGAGAACATCGCGAGGGCCGGGCATGATGACAGAACAATTTTGAAAAACTCAAAAATTCCAGCAACTGAGAAAATGGTTAGGGTTCGGAACAAACAATGTTTAGCCGTCAAAAGGGGCTAAATTGAGACCCATTCAACCACGCTCTGCTACCACTTGTTACCGAGTTTTTGTGGTAGTTATGCGTGAAAGAAGGTGCGGGGTGGTGAACAGGTCTCAAACTACTAAAGTAAAATTAATTTAAAATTTAACAAGGTTATATTTTCTTTTGGAAACAAAGAAATAACAAGCATGGCAGGTACAAAGTAGCAAGTCCAAAGGGTAGTTACAATATTTACAGGATTTGGGCTTCGCGCCCTGACTTCACAATGCTAGGGCAATCAGCTCAATTTTACCCCAAACACAAGTTTCAACAGAGGGGCAGAAAACCCCATTCATGCCTAGGAGCCCTTGCTCCAAATTACACTGAAAAGCCTCCACGAGGCATACAACACTCAATTTTCAAAAGAGCCACTCGCTCTCAAATTTAAGCCTCTCCCAGGCCACACCAAACTCCACCTTCAAGCTGTCCTCAACGGACATAAACACAGGGGTAAAATACCCAATCTACTGAGGTCTATTAAATGAAAAGAAGGTTAATTAAATGACCTCTAAAATAGCAATTTGAGAGGAGGCGAACTTGCACTCCTAATACACTTTGATTAAGACCTACTTGGCACTAGGCCGTTAATACAAGGGCTAATCCCATACTAAAGAGGTGACTTAAGAAGAGAACAATTTGTTTTACGTTAACGAAGAATAGGTTGAGAAAAATAAGTTCACCTCAAAACAATATGAGTGGGAACTCGAGAGGGTTAGCACTCTCTATCCCAGTATGTAGCTTTAAAAGAGAATATATGAAAATAGTAGTTACATTTAGGAAAAGGTTACATGGTGGAACGCGTCGAACCCGCCCCGAGAGTTAAACTGCTGAGCTAGCAAAGAAAGAAGTTATTAATCGGCCATTACCTTGTTGTTGACCGCTGCCGAGGAAAGAGGCGCTTCCCGCCTCCTGCTATGTACTTAATACACTGAAAGATGGAACAGAAGTGGCCCGGAGACCCTAAGATCAGCAGTTTATATACTCTCGCGGAAGGTTCTAGGCGTTAGGGGAATGAGAACACCCTCCCACGAGGATTTTATTGGTTCATCAATAAACCCCCTACACAATACTAAGAAGAAACACATAATTGGTGGAGAATTAATTTAAGAAATTCGGGATAGGCTAGATTTAAAACAAGGGGAAAGGAGGGGTTAATATTGCCAATGACTGAAAAAATTTAGCAAAGAACAAACATTTGAAATAAAAATTTCTCCAACAAAATAGTTCTTTGACTCCGCACTAGGGTGCACTATTGTTGATCTTCAGTAGTGTCCTCTAGAAGAGAAAGTTCACACTTCTTACTTCAAGCGAAACAAAAACACATCAAAAATGACACAGTTCAAAAACTCAAAATTTTCCACGTGGTGACATCTTCTGAGAAGGTAGAGAATTAATAGCGTAGATAAAGTTCAGACTTCCTCCAGCAGAGGAGTTTCAACTGGCGCAAATATTAAATTAGCGGCGTGGAGGTGTACCGCCCGGTACACTATCAAAATGGACTGTGAATTCAAGATCTTAGCAAGGAAGTACGGGTTGTTATAGTCAGCCCGCAGGTCACCGTTCGCGCACTGACAAGCGGCTGCTCGCGGGATGTTGTAGCGAGCCAAGCCTACCCATGCCTACTTTAGGTTGTTGTAAATAGAGACGGGAATTTGCCTATCTGCCTATTTTATTCCTGTATTCAGAAACGTAGACTTTTGAGATATAAATCCGTTTTAGGGCCCTTTTAGCTATATTTCGTTGGATTTATTGTGCCTATAAATGCCTATTTCAGGTGTTTGTGCCCATTTTGAGTATAACTGTATTTTAAAAAAGCCAGCTTTCTTCTTGTGCATTATATTGTAGATAGTGTGCTCGGCAGAATTATCTTATCTTTTCTCAATATCTGTTCTAGGGAAATTTCCATCAGGAGAAACAAGGAACAATTTGACCTCGAAGCCTTCAACCCTTCCAATCTCCTAAGGGATATGCGAGAACCAGTCAAAGTCGAACTATGTTGCACAACCCATATGCCCTGTACCTCCCTTTCGATGCGAATTGTTGTACGGGAACGCTTTATGTTCAGAACGTGTTGTGATTTATTGTGAAGGAGAAGAAAAAGAAGAAGAAGAAGTGTGTTTGCGGCAATGCCCAAAGAAAAATCGTCGAAGTCCTACTGGCTGAAGCAGTGGATCACAGGGGATCCCAATTTCACTACGGATGGAAGGGTAGTCTGTCAAGCTTGCTGTAAGGAGGTAAGTTCGTTTGTTCCTTTTATCTTTTCTGTGATTGAGAAGTATGGTCGCATTTCACTGTTGAATATATAGGCCTATTAATTTATGTATTGTCGAAAGTTGTTTTGTTGCAGTGCTGTATTAGTCGTGAACATTCAATAATTTATATTGCTAAAATGTAAATAATCCTTAAATTACTGATCGAGGAGTTACAATGCCGGTGGTCTCTTGTCACAGAATGGATGAAAATTAAATCGATATTTTGAACTGTGATTCACTTCCTGTGAAAATAGGAATTTACAACTGAAATTCAATTTTTAAAACTCCCTTTAAATACTATACTATTACATTTCCGCTAAGCCTTCGCGCAACACAGGTTGCAGATCCATGGTAGCCCGGCTAGGGCGATGCCACAGCGTGTTTTACAAGGTTGCCAAGACTACTTTTACAAGACCAGGCCAGCGAAAAGACCGTTGGTCTGGATTGGTGAGGTCCGGTTAGTAACCTTCTGCTTGGAGAGGGGGAGGGGGGAATCAAAGAGATTCTGAGGGGCGTAAACTCCCAGGTTAAGAAGGCTCTAGCATCCCCTCTAGAGTCTTGCTAAATTGTGACAAAAATAAGGTTATGGGCGCATGTCACGACAATTTCAAATTACACGGTTTTTAATTTTCAACGAGGTTGGCGGCCTTGTGGGCACACATGATGCGGGATCTATTGCAGGCAACAGAAAATAGTCTTCATGGCAGCTGACCGGGTTGACCAAAGTCGGCGAATAGAAACAAATAAAATGTTCATAAATCTGAGATTTATAGTGCCTCCGTTTTCTATATAAGTAATAATACTGCTAGGGCCAGCTTGGTGGGCCCTTCGCAAGCATAAATGACGGATCTCTCCTCTACGCTACTCCGGTATCGTTTCACGTCTTTTTTTAAATATATTGTCCATCCGGTGAACTCGACGCGATACTGAAAAATTATAACTGAAAATCCTTGAGAACATATTTCCGTGTAAATTAATAATTCTCCTGTTCCTACTTTAAAGTTTTGTACTTCTTGAAACATCATCTCTAATGGTAATTTTTTATGAACCAAATACGTGATATATACAGCACTAAGCATTATTGCCAATTAGCCCAACTGTAGAAATTTATGATATAGGGACAATGTAATTTATGTCAATTTTATTATTTTTCAGATCAAATGTGAGAAAAATACCATATAGATCAACTTAGAAATACTGCGATGCATCTGATACGAGTACAGAAATCTGTATCAACGCAACCTTTCTGCCAGTCCAATTTGGACAGCGACCAACAACCATTTCCTTCAGACCTATGCATTGCAATGTTGGGAGCTAATATGTCGCTGCATAAACCGGAGCGTCTTCAAATTTCAACAAGCTGCCAGGAGCAATCACCAAGTTAGAGAAGAGTGGCATGCGCCTGGTGGAGTCATTTAGGACTGTGGACTTAGTCAGGGGAGTTTTTAACCGAACCTCTGGAAAGGCAGCCACTGTCAGCGAAATAAAACCAGGTGAAGTGACTTCACTGACGTTTTGTCCAATCACTTCAGTGTGATGTTGAGAGATCTTTCTCTCAATACAAAAACATTATGCATGAGAGGAGAACAAAACATTGAAACATTGCTTGTAAATACCTTTTATAGTAATTGAGTGTGTTATTAAATTATAAGTAATTTTTATGCCTATTTTGTTGCCTATTTTACATGATAGTGCCTATTTAAACGCATATTTTGGTTCATTTAAGAGCCTATATGGCTGCCTATTTTGACTGTTTCTAGTGCCTATAATTCTCGTCTCTAGGTGGGATGCCGTTCGTAGGATGTATTGTATGGAGCACTAGAAAGGAATTGAGACCCTACCTTGTACCGGCGGGTCAGAGAACCTGTGGGGCTCAGTTAGAGGGTTTGAACTTCAGCCGCTTGGTTGGTAAAGGAAGGTGAGGTGTTCAGCCCCAATGATCCCAAGCATTTCAGGGTGGGTTGTGTTCTACACATCCGGAGACGGAGGTAATGGTGACCCAGTTGGCGGAAAATTGCCGGATTTAAGAGGATGGATTAAGTTTTCCTGATGTTAGGATTCACCGGTCAGATCAAAAGATGAAGGAGTTGTGTTAGAGTTGAATAGAGCGGTCAATGGAATGCTGGTTAGTTAGAGGCCAGAGATTTGGAAATGTCAGCTAGAAACATTATTATTATTATTATTATTATTATTATTATTATTATTATTATTATTATTATTATTATTATTATTATTATTATTACTATTATTATGATCATCATCTAGCTCGTTTGGGCCACCTGAGGACCATAGAGCTTGGACTTCAGCCGTATTGTTGTCGATGTTTGTCACTTCTGGTGTTCTTGATGGTGGGTTTGACTGCTGCTTTCGTCTTGGTACTTTGAGCTTTACTCTTGGCCAAGAAATCCTTCATTTTCTTGCTGAACAATATCTTGCGCGTCTCAGATCATTATGATTTGCTTCTGTAAGGGATTCTAAGAAGGGTCTGACATTAATAGTTGACCAGTAGTTATTTCTGTTCATTATTGTGGCTTGGTTGATATTAAGTTCTCCGATATCTTCCTCTACCTGCTGGATTCACAGGGATCCAGTGACTTTTACTCTTGATGGCTACTTTGAGGACCTTATTATTATTATTATTATTATTATTATTATTATTATTATTATTATTATTATTATTATTATTATTATTATTATTATTATTATTATTATTGTACCAAGGGTACAAGTTCCCCAGCTATTTAAACTGCGCGCCTTCTCTACGGCCATCTATGATAATGGACTTGTAAACTACAAAAGAATTTCGTCTTCTACAGTTAGATGTCTCTACCATCGATTTGTTTGCCCCCTCTACCAGACTGAAAATTAACTACTTGATAGGGTAATGTTTACTTTAGTATTTGCTAAACCTTTTTCTGAGGATTGTTTTCTTAATGTACCGAAGTTGTCAACACTTCAGCTGTTTCCTCCTCGAGTGTAATCTACCTATCAGAGGCTTGTAATTATTTTCTCTAGCCAATTAAAACCGGGGGTGTCTACAGAAATCCAGCTTATCAGCAAAGAGTTCTGGAACCTTCCGCTTATAGAACCATAAAATCAGGGCACTTTAGGGCCGTCTTGTCTAAATTGCTCCAGTGCTTGGGAGTGCGACTTGACAGAAGCCTAGGAGGCAGAGGCGAGACCTGCTTGAAGAAGATCGAGCAACACACGGTAATGTAAGAACTTACTTAGACATGTGATAGTGTCTACGGATAATCTGAGGGGAAGGTTCCAACCGTTTTCCCTTTAAATGTAACCTTGTAAACTGGTGGTTTCTATGTAGAAATATCGGCGAAGTCTGAGGACTCTGTTTCTATTCCCTTCTGGGAAATATGTAATGTAAAGAAACAAAGAGTGATGACCCTCTGTCGTTTCCCATTCGACCTTGCATTGGGTGACTAAAGTTTTCAACCTCGAAATTTTGCTGCTAGTTGCTTTACGTCGCACCGACACAGATAGTTCTCATGGCGACGATGGGACAGGAAAGAGCTAGGAGTATGAAGGAAGCGGAAGTGGCCTTAATTAAGTAGAGCCCCAGCATTTGCCTGGTGTGAAAATGGGAAACCACGGAAACCATTTTCAGGGCTGCCGACAGTGGGGTTCGAACCTACTATCTCCCGAATACTGGATACTGGCCGCACTTAAGCGGCTGCAGCTATCGAAATTTTGTAAATCTTGTCTTGGATTTAAATTTCCCTCCTTTAGACACACCATGTAGTATAGGATTAGCCTCTGTATCATTGGGCCATAAGCCCACTTAGGGTTTTAGCAATTTCTGTAAGGAGTGCAGGTGTTTTGCATCCTTGCATTTTGTTTATGGCTAGTTATGTGCAACCTTCTTTCTTTTTACTATTATGACCATATAGTATGGGCAATGATGCCCCTGTTTATTCTGTAACTGTTTCTGCGTTTTGGTTCCCTTTAGGAACAGTGCTTAATGTTATTTTTATTGTGGAGCAATCGATGAACACTTTAAAGTGGTGTCATTCGATGGGTTGCCTAGTGTGATTACGTGTATCAAAATAAACTCATTTGCCTCTGAGAGGCTTGACTATGGTATTTTGGAGCTCAGACTCCTGTATAATGTAACCGCCAAGAGTAAACCTTGCTTTTGTAAAATATTGTACCAGTCCGGAGCAATTATATTCTTCTCTATGTAAATTTAACCAACTTGTAATTATCGCAAGATTTTGTACCTGATGTTCGGACTTCTAAGTCCCCGGTATTGTTAGATGTGACGAGCTCGTTAATAACTTTTTCTATTGTTGGTTATTCGTCCAGAGTTTCTCTCTCTCAATGTTAAAAAAGGAAAGAAATAAAATTTCCAAATTTGTCGTGTTGAATTCTGCTCTAGTTAATTCACTCAGGCGCTTCTTATTCTTCGTTAAGCCACGAAAACCCCGGAGAAATTATTATTATTATTATTATTATTATTATTATTATTATTATTATTATTATTATTATTATTATTATTATTATTATTGTACCGGGCGGTACACCTCCACACCGCTAATTTAAAATGTGCGCCTGTTGAAACTCCTCTGCTGGAGGAAGTCTGAACTTTATGGACAGTATTAATTTTCAAGCTTCTCAGAAGATGTCTCTACCTGGAAATTTTGGAGTTTTTGAACTGTGTCATTTTCGACGTATTTTTGTTTTGCTTGTAGTAAGAGGTGTGAACCTTCTCTTCTAGAGTACACTACTGAAGATCAACAATAGTGCACCCTAGTGCGGAGTGAAAGAACTATTTTTTTTGGAGAAGTTCTTATTTCAAAAGTTTGTTTCTTGTTAAATTTCTTTCTGTTATTGTTTAAGTTGGCTGTATACCCCTCTTTTTCCCCTTGTTTTAGATTTATCCAATCCCGAATTTCTTTTAGTAATTTCCGACCAATCCGATGTATCTTCCCCCAACTTGGATATGTTTCTGTACCCTAGCCAATAAAGTGATTGTGGGCGGGTGTTCTCTTCCCTAAAACGCCTAGAACCTTCCGCGAGAGTATTTAAACTGCTGATTTTTGGGTCTCCGGGCCACTTCTGTTCCATCTTTCAGTGTGTAAAGTACATAGCAGGGGGCGGGAAGCGCCTCTTTCTTCTCCAGCTGTTCAACACCAGGTAATGGCCTCTTAATAACTTCTTTTCTTGCTAGGTTGGCAGTTTAACTCTCGGAGCGGGTTCGAAGCGTTTCCACCATGTAACCTTTTCCTAAAATGTAACCAATCTTTTCATCTATTCTCTTTTAAAGCTGCATATTGGGATAGAGAGTGCTAACCCTCTCGAGCTCCCACTCACATTGTTTTGAGGTGAACTTATTTTTCTCAACCTATTCTTCGTTAACGTAAAACAAATTGCTCTTTTCTAAAGTCACCTCTGTAGTATGGGATTAGCCCTTGCATTAGTGGCCTAGAGCCAGATTAGGTTTTAAAAACAAGTGTATTAGGAGTGCAGATCGCCTCCTCTCCAATTGTTATTTTAGAGGTCATGTAATTGCCCCTTTTCATTTAATAGACCTCAGTAGGTTGGGTATTTTACCCCTGTGTCTATGTCCAGTGAGGACAACTCGAAGGTGGAGTTTGGTGTGGCCTTTGAGAGGCTTAAAGTTGAGAGCGTGTGGCTCTTTTGAAAATTGAGTGTTGTATGCCTCGTGGAGGCTTTTCAGTGTAATTTGGAGCAAGGACTCCTAGGCATGAATGGGGTTTTCTGCCCCTCTGTTGAAACTTGTGTTCGGGGTAAAACTGAGCTGATTGCCCAAGCATTGTGAAGTCAGGGCGCGAAGCCCAAATCTTGTAAATATTGTAACTACCCTTTGGACTTGCTACTTTGTACCGGCCATGCTTGTTATTTCTTTGTTTTTGAAAAGAAAATATAACCTTGTTAAATTTTACATTAACTTTGATTCCGTAGTTTGAGACCCGTTCACGCCCGCACCTTCTTTCACCTCTACCTACCACCAAAACACGGTAACAACTGGTAGCAGAGCGTGGTTGAATGGGTCTCAATTTAGCCCTTTTTGACGGCTAAACATTGTTTTATTCCGAACTCTAACAATTTTCTCAGTTGCTGGAATTTTTTTTGAGTTTTTTGAAATTGTTCTGTCATCATGCCCGGACCTCGCGATGTTCTCCATCTTAACTATTTGCGCAAAGAGGAGTTGATATATGTGTTAACTATTAGAAGTGTGCAATCTGGAGGCACGGTTGCAGTAGACACCAATAAGCTTAGAGAGTCCCTTGATTTGCCCATTTCCATCCCCACCTTGGGAGAGAAAGAAATTGACGACTCTCTTTCCACGATCGTCGAGAATATTACTGGGCTAGCATCTGTAGTTAGTTTTTTTGATGAAAATGATCCTTCTCCTAATCAAATTAAGCGTGTGCAAGCCAGGCTATATCACTTTTCAAATAGAGTTAATGATCTGTTGTCTCTGAAGTTGAATGACGTTCAGAGGAAGGAAGCTAGTACGCTGCTTGAAAATATTTCTGAATTATCTAGCAAGGTCACTCAATTGTTAACTGGGGAGGTTCCTCCCAAAACTGATCAACCCGTCACGGTGAATGTAGGTAGCGAGGAAGAGCCTCATAAGGGAGAAGTCAATAGGAAAACCATTGCTGCTCAAACAACCTCTGCCCCATTGGACGAGTCTGAACGCCGTAACTCATTAAATAATGTACGTTCTGAATTAACTACCTTGCCATTGAAACCTTTACCTACTATGTCACCCGGGTTTAGTAGCTTGCCTCATCCCTTGGCAATGTTGCTCAGAGGTATCTCTAAGTTTTCCGTTAATACCACCAGTGACGTAATTTCATTTTTAAGATTTCTAGTTGAATTTCAGGATCATGCCCTTGTTTTTTCTCTTTCTCCATGTCAAATTTTGCAAATTATCTATCCGTATGCTATTGGTATTCTCTCTGATAAAATCGTAAGAGCCATTGCCGAGCAATCATCTATTGAGGATTTCCATGCCCACTTGCTAGCTAACTTCATCCCTGCGAGGGCCAGGTCCTCCCTTATTCAGAAGTACTATTATCGGGTACAGCGCTTGGATGAAAACTTGGCAGACTTCATCCAAGATATTAAGTTTTATACTAGGGTGTTTGCTCTTCATTTCCCTGAGGATCAGATTGTACAAGCTATTGTGGAAGGGATTTCACCACCCTACAGGTCATATTTGTGTTTCGCGGCGTTCCCGCAAACTTTCTCGGAACTTGAAGCATTGGCCGTCTCAGCGGAAGGAGTTAGATACGCCGATTCTTTGCGTGTAGCGAAAGAACCCCCGCCTTCCTTTAGTAATACTCGGCCTCCACCTCGCCGATCAGTCACCCCTCGTAAATGTTATGCTTGTGGGGCGCCTGACCACCTGCGCAATAAGTGTCCACTGATCAAGTCGAGTGGGACAAGTAATGGGGCTGGTTCATCACAAGGCTGTTTTAAATGTGGGGCTTTCTCACATATCGCCAAGAATTGCCCAAATTCGAATAGCACCCCCTCCTGCTCAACCTCTGGTGCAAATTCCACCTATGCCAATAATAAAAGGTGACTAGTGGCTTCGGCTGAGTCGACTAATCCATCTTCCCGAGACTCAGCCCCTAGTAAACAGGTTGTAAATTCAGGGAACGAGCAATTTTCAAATGCATCTTTTGAATGTCCCAAAGAGTGTCTTAGGATTGCGGCGGATTCCCCCGCACCTATTCCTTTTCTTAAGATTGAGTTAAACAATGAGCCTATAACCGCTTTATTAGATTCAGGCAGTGTCTGTTCGATTATTTCGGCTGAATGGTATTCTAAATTGAAATCTGTTTGTAAACTACCTGACTATGTCTCATCTCCTGTCCTATATGTTTCGGCTAATTCATCTCCATTAGAAATTCTAGGTTCCTTACTGGTCAAAATTCGTATTTTTAAATTTACATGGAAAACCAAACTGTTTGTGGCTAAGCACTTGTCTTGCCCCATCATACTGGGAGCGGACTTCATTTCTCACACTGATCTTGTGCTCGATCTTCAGAGTAAGTCGTGCACATTCAAATTTGCGTCCAATTGTAACATTCCCTTGTTAAAGTGTAATTCTGTATCATGTTCATCTATTTCGCCTACCCAGGATGAGATGTTGTTAGACCTTAGACATCTACCTGAGGAGCAGGCTGATAGTATTCGCAAATTGTGTCAGTCCTTTCCGGAGGTGTTCTCTGATACTCTTGGTGTTACTGACCTTATTGAATACAAAATTGAGGTCACGGATTCGATTCCTGTCCGTTTTCCACCTTATAGGCTATCTCCACCTAAAATGAAGGCTCTGAAAGAAATTATCGATCAGACGTTGAAGGATGGTATTATTAGGCCCTCTAAGTCAGCGTATTCTTCGCCTATTTTTCTAGTCCCGAAACCCCAAGGGGGCTTCAGGCCTGTCATTGATTACAGGGCTCTCAATCGGAAGGTGGTGTTACAATCTGTGCCCCTTCCCGACCTTCATTCTTGTTTTTCATGGTTTCGTAAGGCCAAGTTCTTTACTATCTTGGACTTGAATCAGGCCTATAATCAAATTCCCCTTGCCGAAGAGTCTAAACACCTTACAGCGTTTGCCACGGACTGGAATTTATATGAATACAACCGCGTGCCTTTCGGGCTCCCCACGGGAGCAGCTGTACTCACTAGGCTGATAGATAGGGTCTTCTCCGACATCAAATTTGAATACTTGTACCACTACTTGGATGATGTCGTCGTATTTTCGGAAACCTTCGAAGAACATCTAGATCATCTGCGAGAAGTTCTCAATCGCCTTCGTAAGGCTGGGTTAACTGTCAAGTTGTCCAAGGTTGCCTTTGCTAAGCCCTCTATGTCATTCCTAGGGCATATTGTGTCACCTGATGGTGTTGCAGTCGATCATTCGAGAACACAGGCCATCCGTGATTTTAAACCTCCCAAGGACATTAAAGGCATCGCCAGGTTTATTGGTATGGTGAATTTCTTCAGAAAGTTCATTCCTAACTTTGCTAATAGAGCGGCGCCCTTAAACCTTCTTCGTAGGAAAGGCATCAAATTCGAGTGGGGACCTTCTCAACAAGCCGCTTTTGAAGATCTTAAATTGGCTCTCTGTAATGCCCCTGTACTTGCTATGCCTGATTTCTCGAAGAAATTCATCGTCCAAACTGACGCGTCGTCGTCAGCAGTAGCTGCAGTCCTTCTTCAAGAGACTGAACTAGGGAGGCGACCCATCGCCTATGCATCTAGGACCTTGTCGGCTCAAGAAGCCAAGTATTCCATCTATGAGCTCGAAGGTTTGGCAGTCTTATTCGCCTTAGAAAAGTTCCGTCTCTATCTGGAACACGTCAAATTCGACCTGGAGACAGATAATCAAGCCTTAAGCTGGGTCTTAGGTAGGCCGCGTCGTACTGGTCGTATAGCCCGTTGGGCCATCCGTATTTCTGCCTTCCAATTCGATGTCAGGCATATCAGAGGTACCGAAAATGTTGTTGCTGATGGACTCAGTCGTATGTTTTCTAACGACGTCGAGACCCATGAACCGGTCGACAGTTCATCACCTCCCGAGTCCATACTATCTGGTGTTAATGCCATCTTAACAGATGCTCCCATGCTTTTTAGGGATATTGAGAAATACCAACGTGAAGATCCGACGCTGGCTCCGATAATGGAAACCCTTTCTTCTGGGGAACATGTTGTCCCTTATGTTCTGAGGAATGGTGTTGTATGTTGCCCATCGAGGCATGATAAGATGATGAAAGTTGTCGTTCCAGCTGTTCTTGTACCTATGATCTTCAAGTATTATCATGAGACCCCATTAGGAGGGCATCTGGGTATCTTTAAAACTCGTGAAAAGATTCGTGAAATGTTCATCTGGAAAGGTATGGACGGTGAAATCCGTGAACTTGTAAAAGCTTGTAAATCTTGTTTGCTCAGTAAACCCACCATGTCCACCAAGGTAGGCCTTTTGTCTTCGCATCAAGCGTCGCGCCCCATGGAACGCCTGTATATTGATTATGTAGGACCCTTCCCCCAGTCAAAGGGAAATGCTAACAAGTTCATCTTTGTATGCGTAGATGGCTTTACTAGATTTTCCTGGTTATTTCCGACTAAGCTGGCTACCGCTCAGTCTACCATTACTTGCTTAAATTCTATTTTTGCTTCTTTTGGTCCGTGCCAATATATTGTATCTGATAATGCTAAGGCTTTTACATCTAATTTATTTCGTAAATTCTGTTTTGACTTGTCCATCTCTCATGTAACTACTTCTGCTTATTACCCTCAACCATCTCTGGCTGAACGAGTTAACCGTAATCTCAGGTCCGCACTTATTGCCTATCATCATGAAGATCATTCCAGGTGGGACACGTCCCTACATTGGTTAGCTTTTGCTTTGAATTCGGCGGTTCATGAATCACATAAATTTACTCCAGCCTCGTTGATGTTCAAGTTTGTTCCCAACACGCCGCTCTCTAACCTCTGGTCTCTGAGTGACATTCTACCCGAGACAATAGATCCGGACAACATTAAAGATCTTTGGAAGAAGGCTAAAGCCAATCTTAAAGTGTCTCATGAAAAGGTTAGGGAAAGGTATGATCGTGGACGGAGACCCACCCCTTTGAAGGTAGGTGACCAAGTTATGGTCAAGAACTTTGTTCCCGCGGGCAAGCTTGCCCCCAGATTTCATGGGCCTTGTATCATTCTCGATTTTATTACGCCTGTCCCAGGTGAAACCGGTGTAAATTTTGTGTCAACTTGCTTCATATAATTTGATAGGAATATGAAGGTAATATTTTTTTGAGTTTCCACTCTTAAGGCGTTCTGCTCCTTCTATTTTGTTTTATATGTAAGCATTTTTTGTAAAACCTTCCCCGATCCGTTAAACTGCCATTCTGTCCTTACCATGGCCATTACCACGCTCCCGTCTCCAGCTATACACATGTGGCTTGCTTAGATTAAATGCCATGGATATTTGCACGCCGCTGGCCCCTCTACCTCTCCAACAAGCCTGTGCCCTCAAAGAAAATGATGATGGTCCAACAAAATTCTGCCGCCTAGTTTTAATGTTTCAGTGCCCCCGCAGCCGCGCGGCGCCGTGCCGCGACTGGGTTTGAGGAAGGGCCCCCTCGGCCCCAGCGAGGACGACATGTGCACGGCGAGCCGGAGCTCTCCTCCCGGCCTAGGCTGATGTGCGGCGCACGACCTGCTACTTGCCCGCAGCTTGTATATGTTCACCGCTGGCGCGCCGTGCTTCAACACCTCTGCTCCCCTTATAGTGCGGGCGAGTGGTATCTCAGGGTACTTGAGGGGTCCGAGCGGCCTCCTTTGGACGCAAGCTGCAACGGCCGGTCTGGCCATCCAACTTCATCAACATCAACTACATGAACAGTTACTATAAGCAATGACTACACTTGGGAATTCAACAGCAATATTTGGTGGACATTGCAAAATTTTTCATCACTTTTAAGTATTAAAAGTTTATCTTCAGAATTCAACTTCTACAAACATAAAGACTGTACTTCACCTGCAACAACAAAATTTTGAACCTGAATCAAACCAAATTAAGAAAATCTTATACATTTTTTTTGGCGATTAATCTCCATATCTACATCAAAACCTGGACCTTGTTTTCAAACAATTTCATGTGTCACCCCTGGAGGAACTTTTTTTGGGGGGGGGGGGGGGAGGTCTGTACCGGGCGGTACACCTCCACACCGCTAATTTAAAATGTGCGCCTGTTGAAACTCCTCTGCTGGAGGAAGTCTGAACTTTATGGACAGTATTAATTTTCAAGCTTCTCAGAAGATGTCTCTACCTGGAAATTTTGGAGTTTTTGAACTGTGTCATTTTCGACGTATTTTTGTTTTGCTTGTAGTAAGAGGTGTGAACCTTCTCTTCTAGAGGACACTACTGAAGATCAACAATAGTGCACCCTAGTGCGGAGTGAAAGAACTATTTTTTTTGGAGAAGTTCTTATTTCAAAAGTTTGTTTCTTGTTAAATTTCTTTCTGTTATTGTTTAAGTTGGCTGTATACCCCTCTTTTTCCCCTTGTTTTAGATTTATCCAATCCCGAATTTCTTTTAGTAATTTCCGACCAATCCGATGTATCTTCCCCCAACTTGGATATGTTTCTGTACCCTAGCCAATAAAGTGATTGTGGGCGGGTGTTCTCTTCCCTAAAACGCCTAGAACCTTCCGCGAGAGTATTTAAACTGCCGATTTTTGGGTCTCCGGGCCACTTCTGTTCCATCTTTCAGTGTGTAAAGTACATAGCAGGGGGCGGGAAGCGCCTCTTTCTTCTCCAGCTGTTCAACACCAGGTAATGGCCTCTTAATAACTTCTTTTCTTGCTAGGTTGGCAGTTTAACTCTCGGAGCGGGTTCGAAGCGTTTCCACCATGTAACCTTTTCCTAAAATGTAACCAATCTTTTCATCTATTCTCTTTTAAAGCTGCATATTGGGATAGAGAGTGCTAACCCTCTCGAGCTCCCACTCACATTGTTTTGAGGTGAACTTATTTTTCTCAACCTATTCTTCGTTAACGTAAAACAAATTGCTCTTTTCTAAAGTCACCTCTGTAGTATGGGATTAGCCCTTGCATTAGTGGCCTAGAGCCAGATTAGGTTTTAAAAACAAGTGTATTAGGAGTGCAGATCGCCTCCTCTCCAATTGTTATTTTAGAGGTCATGTAATTGCCCCTTTTCATTTAATAGACCTCAGTAGGTTGGGTATTTTACCCCTGTGTCTATGTCCAGTGAGGACAACTCGAAGGTGGAGTTTGGTGTGGCCTTTGAGAGGCTTAAAGTTGAGAGCGTGTGGCTCTTTTGAAAATTGAGTGTTGTATGCCTCGTGGAGGCTTTTCAGTGTAATTTGGAGCAAGGACTCCTAGGCATGAATGGGGTTTTCTGCCCCTCTGTTGAAACTTGTGTTTGGGGTAAAACTGAGCTGATTGCCCAAGCATTGTGAAGTCAGGGCGCGAAGCCCAAATCCTGTAAATATTGTAACTACCCTTTGGACTTGCTACTTTGTACCGGCCATGCTTGTTATTTCTTTGTTTTTGAAAAGAAAATATAACCTTGTTAAATTTTACATTAACTTTGATTCCGTAGTTTGAGACCCGTTCACGCCCGCACCTTCTTTCACCTCTACCTACCACTAAAACACGGTAACAATTATTATTATTATTATTATTATTATTATTATTATTATTATTATTATTATTATTATTATTATTATTATACATTCATTTCCTTTTTTAATGTTATTCTAATTACTTTTCTATTTCATCGCAGTTATTTTGAACTCAGTTGTAAAATAGTTTTACAATTCATTATTGGTTATTTTGCAGGAGCCTCCATAGTTCAGACGGCAGCGCGCCTGCCTCTCACCGCTGGATACCGTGGTTCAAATCCCGGTCATTCTATGTGGAATTTGTGCTGGACAAAGCGGAGGAAGGACAGGTTTTTCTCCGCGTACTCCGGTTTTGTCTGTCATTTATTCCAGCAACACTCTCCATTATCATTTCATTTCATTTTCAGTCATTTATCATTGCCCCAGAGGAGTGCGTCAGGCCTCGGCAGCCGGTCTCATTTCCTATCCTCGCCGCTAGATGGGGGCTTCTTTCATTCCATTTCTGACCCGGTCAAATGACTGAAAACAGGTTGTGGATTTTCATTATTGGTTATTTTGCACTTAGCTTGAAAAATATTTGTTTCATATGCTTCTGCTGTGGATTCCGGTACGATAAACAATAAAAATGAACTAGGCCTGAGAGACATAACAGAATACACGTACTCTCTTGCTGAACTTACGACCCGCATTCCTGAGCCCACGATGTACGGTAGGAGATAACATTCCAGAAGGTGAGCAGCGCCATGCTGGGCAGCGCATGACAAGCGTGCGTAAACAAGGGATGAGGACATGGCTAAACACAATTTACTGGCTGAGTGCATGGCAACCTATATTTATCGAAACAACAGATTGGGTTGACGTTAAAAATACAATGTTGGCGAAGCGTGAGATAAAACTATTCTGACGCCTCCCGCCAGGTAAATGGGGCGTCACTAGTACGAGAAAATCCAGGCTGGAAACACGGAATATTACAGGTAAAAATTCTAGAAAATGCACAGGTTATTTATTATTATTATTATTATTATTATTATTATTATTATTATTATTATTATTATTATTATTATTATTATTATTATACCGATTGGTACACCTATACGCCGCACATTTGAATTTTTCGCCTTAAATTACTTTCTATCGGAGAAACTCTGAATTTTAACAACTGAATTAATCCAACAGTTCCTCAGAAGATGCCTCTGTGTGTATTTCGATTTGTTTTTGTTTTTTTATACAGTTTTTTCTATAGTACGGGAATAGCCCCTGTGTATCGGCTTAGCGCCACTTAATTTTTAACAAGCTTTCATGTAGGAGTGCAAGTACTCGCCTCCACTCAGCTTTGTATTTTGGGCCATTAACTTAACCCGTTTCCTTCCTGCGAAGGCCCAGTAGATTGGGTACGAGGTACCCGTGTTCCATTATAAGTTGTGCCTTGATGTTAGTTAAGTGTAATAAGCTGTTATTGCCTTGAATAGGCTTGGACGATTGAGAGCGGGTCAGCTCTTTCTGGTATTTTGAAAGGTGCCTCTAGGAGGCTTGACATTACGAGGTGGGAGCAAATGCTCCATGCAATTAGGGGTTTTCTGCTCTTTGGTAATTTGTGGTTGCGAGCTGAGAGCTCAGGAATTGTTAAACTTGGGGGCTCGTAGCCCAGAATTGTAAAAAACCCTTAACTTACGCTTTCGTTTGTAAAGTTGCATTGTACCTGACTTTCTTTGTTATTTCACCTAGTGAAAATTGTTAAATCTTGTTATCAGTTGAAAATATAACCTTTATTTAAATTTTAAATTCATCTTTCGGACTTGTAGTTAGACTCATTCCAGCCCGCACCTTCCTTCACCTCTACTGATCCACCAAAACACGGTAACAATTATTATTATTATTATTATTATTATTATTATTATTATTATTATTATTATTATTATTATTATTATTATTATTATCATCGACGTGTTAAAGACACTCAAAATATAAACCCGTAAGCACCCTCACATCGATTCTAGCAGCCTTAACAGGGATTATTTCAACCACTCCTTCCTTTCTTTTACCCTTCCCAACGAAACATACGGTGTTCTAAAGAACAACAGCGTCAAAATATAATAGAATACAAAATTTTCGTGCAAATTAGTACTTGTAGAGGTTACGTGATATAGACTACCGAGATCGATAGCTGCAGTCGCTTAAATGCAGCCAATATCCAGTATTCGGGAGATAGTGGGTTTGAACCCCACTGTCGGCAGCCCTGAAAATGGTTTTCCGTGTTCTCCCGTTTTCACACCAGGCAAATGCTAGGGCTGTAACTTGATTAAGGCCACGGCTGCATCCTTCCTACTCCTAGCCCTTTCCTGTCCCATCGTCGCCATAAGACCAATCTCTGTCGGTGCGAACTAAAGGCAACTGTAAAAAAAGAAAAATATAGACTACAAAAATCGTTTGTCCCAAATTTGAAGTGCTTTAGTTCATATTATGGACAAACGAGTCTGGACTTCAACTGATTCGTCATATTATGGTTCATTCATTCATTCATTCATTCATTCATTCATTCATTCATTCATTCATTCATACACCTAATGCTCTTCGTCTTATAACCCAGGTATATGTGGAGATCTTGTACAACGTATTTCAAGTGTTAACCCAATCAACCTGGATCTCTGTTGAGTAAGCCAGGATCTGTCTCTCATAAGTGAGGACTCCGGGCGATGGTACCTTGTAAGGGGCCCTAACCAGGGGTACGGTAAAGACCTCAATGGCAGTGAAGGCGGAGATAAAATTTATTGGTACGGTGGAACTGTCGGATACTGACTACTGAGGTTAACAGTAGCAACCTACTGCCTTGTAGGAAGCGGAAGGATCCTCAAAGGCTAAAGAGAAGGCAGCCACCCAACAGGCTGTTGGGTTTGCGCAGGGCTAACTTCTCGGTCATTCAAAAAATAAGTGGTCACGTAAATTTCGAACACATGTATAAAACGGGCAGTGTATATGATGACGACCAAGCAATGGACACAGACTGATCTAAGAATGGCTACGTGGAACGTACTGAGTTTAAATAGAGCAGAGACTTTCAGGAATGTGAAAGATCAGCACTGAGGAATTACGAGATAGGAATAGCAGCTCTGCAGTAGATTAGGTGGAAGGAAACATGCACAATTGATTCGGGGGACGACACAATGTTTTGTAGTAATAGTTGGACCGCTGATTTTAGAACAGGCTTCCTTGTACACAGATCAGAGAAGGCGGCGATATTGAGCTTTGAACCAGTAAATGGCAGGATATGCACATTGAGAGTTAAAATGAATTCTTCAATATGAAAATTTATGCTCATGCCCCAACAGAAGAACCGACTTATGAAATTAAAGATTCCTTTTATGAACAGCTGGAACGCATATATGATAAAATTGCTGAAAATTATGTGAAAGTGATTTTAGGAGATATGAATGCGAAGGTTGGAAGTGAAATCCTGTATTGGCTAAATGTGGGAAAGTATAGTTTTCATGAAGAGTGCAATGAGAACGGAACGAGATTGGTTGATTTTGTGGTGAGCAAAAATGTCACCATAAGTAGCACTATATTCGCACATAAAGATATGCATAAAGGAACTTGGACTTTATTGGATAGAACCATAGTCAAACCAGATATATCATGTGCTTTTTGAACGAAGGCATGGCACAGATATAAGGGATGTTAAGGTGATGAGAGGGGCAGATGCTGATTCGGACCACTATAAGGTGACCGCTAAGTAAAGACAGAGGATATCAACAACCATCGTAGCGAAGTAGAAATGAATGAAAAGTATAACATAACTATAATCAGCACCGATGAAAAGGAAAGAGAGGAATTTCAAAGAAGAATGAAGGAAGCAATAAGAGTGATTATTGTTGAGGGGGAGGTAAGCCCTGAGATACACTGGGGAAAACTGGAAATAGCAATAGACAAACAATGGACTCCAGGCTGGTTCAAGAAAACGGAGCTAAGCGAAGCGAGAGGTACGATAGGGATTGGGAGAAGGCAATAGAAGAAAGACGTAATGCAAGTAAGAAGATGCTTCAGAGGGATACGCGGGTCGCCAGACAGAACTATGAAGAAAAGTAAAGACTATATGTAGAAGCACAAAAGAGAGAATCTGAGAAAAACAGATTGAAAGACATTGAGGAATGTAGAAATGAAAAGGACATAAGAAGAATATTTAGAGATATAAAGGAGATAAAACAGGGATGGCTGCCCCGTACAACAATTTGCATGGACAAAGAAGGAAAGATGACCAGTGATAAAATTATTGGAAGATGGGAAGAATATTCCAAAGAACTGCTGAAATCGGATGAAACCCAGGAATGGGGAGATGAGGAACAGGGGGAACAACACGACAGCTGTGATGAGGAAGATGAATCAACATTGGAAGAGGTGACTGAAGCTGCAAAGGAGTTGAGAAATAATAGAGCTGTGGGTGAAGATAAGATAGCAAGTGAGATATTCAAGTATGATGGTATAGGGGTATGACTGGAGTAGACAAGTGATCAACGAGGTCAAGGTCCTCCAAGGACTGTAGCGTCAAATAAAGTAAAGTAAGAAAAATTATGTCAAGTGTTGGTGGAGGTGTTGGTTGTGATTACTGTTTTAAAAGGAAGTACAAGTGAGAAACCCCTCTCTCTTAACAACAAAAAGAGTAAAATGGAGGAGATATCACCCTTCGAAGAATGAAGGTATCGGCAAAAGTAATTGGAAGGGCCGCGAAGGGCGTGAAGAAGTGAAACTCCATGGACCTTGCAAATCTAAAACAATCGGTGTCGGAAGAGAACAAGAGTCGATTTAAGGAGGTCAGATAGGAGCGCCGGAAGCGAAGAGAATGGCGCAAGTAAGTGGACGAATTACCAGACTCAGCTAGAGGCCCCATGGTCACCAAACCACGCTCTCGAGATCAATACTAATACTGAAAGGCATGATGCAAGCCAGGCGAGGATGAAGTAGAAGACAAATATCCTGGCTTCACAATACCATGATCAGGAATTCACTCAGATAGGGAACTGTTGAGGACCGAGCTCGATAGCTGCAGTCGGTTAAGTGCGGCCAGTATCCAGTATTCGGGAGATAGTGGGTTCAAACCCCACTGTCGGCAGCCCTGAAGATGGTTTTCCGTGGTTTCCCATGTTCACACCAGGCAAATGCCGGGGCTGTATATTAACTTAAGGCAAGGGTAGGTTCTTTTTCTACCCCATCGTTGCCATAAGACCTATCTCTGTTAGTGCGACGTAAAGTAAATTACATATAGTAGTCTAATTTAAAAGAGCTATTAGAATGTAATGTAAAATCACCTGTCAGTGTACGTAGAGGTACGATTTTCAGTCTCAAACCAGTGACGAATGGTCCACTGTAACCGGAACCGTTTGACACAACATGCGCAGAACACTCTTCAGTACGTAAAGATGCATCGAAGAGTCATTACAGCGCGAAGTCACATTGATTCAGCAAGGCTTCCCCGTGACAGAAATTGCTTAGCTGCTTGGTGAACACAACAGTGACGTTATTATGATGTAACACAGTTATCGTGTGACACAAAATGTTTAAGGACGTTCTCGCAGAAATCAGACGCGGTCAACAAGTGATGGTGATGGTGATTATTGTTCTAAGAGGAAGTAAAACTAGGCAACCATCCACTATATAGCACTAATCAGAGAGAAAAAATGGAAGGGAAACGACACTTCGAAAAATGAAGGTATCGGCTAAAGGTCACGAGCTTCAAAGAGCGAGGAAATGAAAATGAAAGGGAGTAATATGGCAGAAGTAGCCTCAGTGGAAGCAATGTCAGGACTCAGCTAAGGGCTTCGTGATCGTCAACACATGTGATCGGCCAAATAAAGACAAGGGCCACGAAGGGAGTTGGAGAAGAACTTTTCTTTTTACAATCGGTTATACGTCGCACCGACACAGATAGGTCTTATAACGACGATGGGACAGGAAAGAACTAGGCGTGAGAAGGAAGCGGCCGTGGTCTTAACTAAGGTAAAGCCCAGCATTTGCGTGGTGTGAAAAATGGGAAACAATGGAAACCCATCTTCAGGACTACCGACAATGGGGCTGGAAACACTATCATCCGAATGCAAGCTGTGCACCCTAACCGCACGGCCAACTTGCTCACAGAGGGATGTCCGTTGAGATTTGTTTTAAGAGGAAGTGCGGCTGGACAACCATCTTCTCTTAACAGTAATGAGAGGGAAAAGCGAAAGGATGTGATCCTTGCAAGAATGAAGGAATCAGGAAAAGAAAATGAAGGGCCACAAAGGGCATGAAATTGAAAGGCATCTTATACCTCGATATCTCGAATCACCTCGGGAGCTAAATTTTAATTCGATTTAACGAAATTTCCAGATATAGCGAGTACCGTTTTTGAGTATGTAGCACATAATTGAATCATATGTACGTTGTATACTGACTATATTATTTTTTACAGTATTTAAAATTGTACAGACTCTATTTTACGGCATCGCATTAATCATAACCCTGTTATATTAACTTTTTAGAAGACAGGATCTCCGCCTCTGTGGTGTAGTGGTTAGTGTGATTAGCTGCCACCCCCGGAGGCCCGGGTTCGATTCCCGGCTTTGCCACGAAATTTGAAAAGTGGTACGAGGGCCGGAGCGGGGTCCACTCATCCTCGGGAGGTCAACTGAGTAGAGGTGTGTTCGATTCCCACCTCAGCCATTCTGGAAGTGGTTTTCCGTGGTTTCCCACTTCTCCTCCAGGCAAATGGCTGCATGGTACCTAACTTAAGGCCACGGCCGCTTCCTTCCCTCTTCCTTATCTATCCCTTCCAATCTTCCCATACCCCGTAAAGGCCGTGAGGCCGCCTGGGCGGGGTACTAGTCATACTACCCAGTTGTATCCCCGACCCAGAGTCTGAAGCTCCTGGACACTGTCCTTGAGGCGGTAGAGGTGGGATAACTCGCTGAATCCGAGGGAAAAACCGACCCTGAAGGTTAAACAGGTAAAGAAGAAGAAGACAGGATACAGTAGTGAAATAAGAAACATACCTCCGTTAACCAAACCCCATGGCACTACAGACCTTGAAGGGCCTTGGCCTACCAAGCGACCGCTGCTCAGCCCGAAGGCCTGCAGATTACGAGGTGCCGTGTGGTCAGCACGACGGGGTCGCGATCTCACAGTCAGATAGCTCCTCAATTCTAATCACGTAGGCTGAGTGGACCTCGAATCAGCCCTCAGGTCCAGGTAAAAATCCCTGACCTGGCTGGGAATCGAACCCGGGGCCTCCGGGTAAGAGGCAGGCACGCTACCCCTACACCAAGGGGCCGGCACCTCCGTTAACACCTTTGGAAAGTATCCGTTAGTCTCTTCTGTTTGTTACTGTTAACCTTTCCTCCGTTGAAACTTCTCGTCAATACCAGGCAGCCGAGATTCGTAAATGGAACTTAACTGAAATTTAAGTTACTTCGAGAGACTGAAAATTCGAGTATTGGAGGTTCGAGATATCGAGGTTCGACTGTATCATCGCGATCGGAAGAGAACAATATTTGACACAGAGAGGTCGGAAAGGTAAGATAAATGCAAGGAGACTGGCGCAAATAAGTGGAAACAATGGCAGGCTAGCCTCCGTAGCTCAGTTGGTATCCCGCCAACCTCTCACAGTTGGGTTCCATGGTTCAAATCCCGGTCACTCCATGTGGTATTTTTGCTGGACAAAGTAGAGGCGGGACAGGTTTTCCTCCGGGTACTCAAGTTTTCCCTGTCATAATTCATTCCAGAAACACTCTCCGATATTATTTAGTTTCACCTCTCGGCCATTATTCACTGTCCCAGAGGACTGTGACAGGCTTCGGCAGCCGGTGGATTTGCTATCCCCGCCTCTAGATCAAAATCAAATCATCATCATCATCATCATCATCTGTTTACCCTCCAGGTTCGGTTTTTCCCTCGGAATTAGCGAGGGATCTCACCTCTACCGCCTCAAGGGCAGTGTCCTGGAGCTTCAGACTCTTGGTCGGGGGATACAACTGGGGAGTATGACCAGTACCTCGCCCAGGCGGCCTCACCTGTTATGCTGAACAGGGGCCTTGTGGAGGGATGGGAAGATTGGAAGGGATAGGCAAGGAAGAGGGAACGAAGCGGCCGTGGCCTTAAGTTAGGTAAAATCCCGGCATTTGCCTAGAAGAGAAGTGGGAAACCACGGAAAACCACTTCTAGGATGCCTGAGGTGGGAATCGAACCCACCGCTACTCAGTTGACCTCCCGAGGCTGAGTGGACCCCGTTCCAGCCCTTGAACCACTTTTCAAATTTCGTGGCAGAACCGGGAATCGAACCCGGGCCTCCGGGGGTGGTAGCTAATCACGCTAACCACTACACCACAGAGGCGGACATTTTCCTATAATATAACATTATATAACTTACGCTAATAATTTTTTCTATTAAACACACAGCTCATCCTTAATAAATTTACATTGTTTACAAAATTCTACTTATAATATCTCCTGTACTACTTACAAATATAGTCAACTGGTATACAGTATGTGGAATTACTTCAAATGATACTATACAACTGGTATAAGATTAAAATTTACATTGCATTTATTTACTTTTTCTTTTTTTTACCCATTCTGGAACCTAAGTAGCATAACAACCTGCTGCGTCTTAACCAGAGCCCCTTTTACCACCACTTTTCAGAGTTCCTGAAGGGCCTTCACAGCTACCGTAGCGGTCCCAGGGCCCTCGAAGTCCCCACTGTACTTCACCCCTACAGGCAGTCCCCTACTTGGGGGTCCAAACTCCTTAGACCAGGGGATGGAATTAATTTATTCACACACATTTTTTATTTACATTAACCTGCACTGGTCGAATGCCCTCTAACATTTCATTTATTTTCTCTGTTGCTGTTTATTCTCTTCTTGAATATCTGTACATATTTTGGAAAAGGATCAAACACTACCCCTGGTAAACTGTTCCACTCCTTCACACCCTTCCCAATGAATGATAATTTACCCCAATCGCTTCGGCTAAAATTCCTTCTAATTTTATATTTGTGGTCTGTCCTGCCGATAATTATTTTCCAACTGAAGTCTCTCACGGATATCTCCCCATGCTTCTTCTCCTGTATAGGCTCTATACAATCCTATAAGTCTAGTTTTCTCCCTTCTCTTACTTAAAGTTTCCCACCCTAGTTCCTTTAACATTTCTGGTACACTACTCTTTCTCCTGAAATCCCCTGTTACAAATCTTGCTGCTTTCCTCTGCACACTATCTATTTCTTTTATTAGATATTCTTGGTGAGTGACTTCATTATATTCCTGACCTGGTCGAATGACTAGACGCAGGCTGTGGATTTTCAATTTCATTGCCAGACTCTGCTAACGACCCCGCGGTCAACAAACTATGCTTGCAAGTTGAGATCTTGTGGGGTTATCCAATTTAGTCACGTCTTAGACAGGTAAAGTAGGTGATAACATGTGTGTAATCCAGAGATTACAGCAGTATCATAAATATAAGTCCGCCTCTGTGGTGAAGTGGTTAGTGTGATTAGCACCACCACCAGAGGCCTGGGTTCGATTTCCGGCTCTGCCACGAAATTTGAAAAGTGGTACGAGGGCTGGAAGGTCCACTCAGCCTCAGGAGGTCAACTGAGTAGAGGGGCGTTCTATTCCTTCCTCAGCCATCCTAAAAGTGGTTTTCCGTGGTTTCCCATTTCTCCTCCAGGCAAATGCCGGGATAGTACCTAACTTAAGGACACGGCCGATTCCTTCCTTTTTCCTTGTCTATCCCTTCCAATCTTCCCATCCCTAGGCACACAAGGCCCCAGTTCAGCATAGCAGGTGAGGCCGCCTGGGCGAGGTACTGGTCCTCCTTCTCAGTTGTATTCACGACGCAAAGTGTGACGCTCCAGGACACTGCCCTTGAGGTGGTAGAGGTGTGATCCCTCGCTGAGTCGAAGGGAAAAACCAACCCTGGAGGGTAAACAGATTAGTAAAGAAAGAAAGGAAGAAGATAATAAATATACAAAGCCTTTCTAATATGTACAGTATAAGAAGGTTAACAAACGTACCAAACCATTCTATTATGGCATCCATTTATTTTTCCATCTTTGCTTCACCTATCACAATCTTAAATTGTAAACAAACAGGGGTAAAGATTTAGTACTTTTTCTTCACCGTGGAGTCACAGTTAAAAAAAAAAAAACAATGACAGAATTAGAACACTGTTTACGATCGGAATGACAAGAGCACTCAGGAAATGGTTCAATATCCTACCACGCAAACTGTGCTTGAAAGTGTTCATGTAATCAGTTTTGCTTTAAGTGCATCGTAAGAGGCAATCTGTCTTGAATTAAATATTTGCTGACGAATCATTACAGAGCTATGTTAGGAATTCAACAAGTTTAAAACTTTACATCGGTCTAGAAGAAGTGTTACCTGAATATATTGTGCCAACCATAGAAAAGAAATTAAATTTTACAGTCACATCGAGAGGCCCGATATGTTGAGCACAAATTAGATTGTAGTAGAACGTTACAAAACGTTTAGCTGTTGATGTATATTTTGTTCGGCTCAATAGCTAAATTGATAGCAATTTCGCCTTTGATTCGGGTTCTATTCCCGGCCTTGTAGGAGATTTCAACTCTACACGGTTCATTCCTCTTGCTGGTTGGGGGAAGGAGAGGGGTGTCTGTGTGTTTATGCCGTCTTCAACATTAGAATTTATAACTTATTAGGTACGGCCCAATCATCACAGCGGCGCAGGTCACCTATAGGCTATCAATACGAAAGACATCTATCTTGCCTCTACGGAGGCCACACGCTATTATTATTATTACTATATTATTATTATTACTGTACGGGGTGGTACACCCCCCACGCCGCTAATTCAAACTTTGCGCCAGTTGAAACAAACTCCTCTACTGGACGAATTCTGAACTTTATCTACTGTGTTAATTTTCAAGTTTCTCAGAAGATGTCACTACTTGGAAATTTTGAAGTTTCTGAACTGGGTCGTTTTCGATGTATTTTTGTTTTGCCTGTAGTAAGAAGTGTGGACATTCTCTTCCAGATGGCACTACTGAAAAACTACAATTGTGCACCCTAGTGCGAAGTGAAAGAACTATGTTTTTGGAGAAATTTTGAATTCATAAGTTTGTTCTTTGTTAAATTTCTTTCAGTTATTGTTCAAGTTGGCAATATTAACCCTTTCTTTCTGCCAGTTTTGAAACTGGCCAATCATAATTTTATGTAATTAATTTTCCACCAATAAGGTGTTTCTTCCTCATCTAGTGTAGGGGTTTTCGTCGTTAACCAATAACATTTTTGTGGGAGGGTGTTCTCATTCCTGAAACGCCTCGAACTTTCCACGAGGGTATATAAACTGCTGATTTTCGGGTCTCCTGGCAACTTCAGTAACATCTATCAGTGCGTAAAGTACGTAGCAGGGGGCGGGAAGCGCCTCTTTCTTCGGGCAGCAGTTCAGCCACCAGGTAATGGCCGTTTAATAACTTCTTTTCTTGTCAGCTCAGCAGTTTAACTCTCGGGGCAGGTCCGAAGCCTTTCCACCATGTAACTTTTCCCCTAAAATGTAAAGACACTTAGTATCAATTCTATCTTTTAAACTACATATTGGGATAGAGAGTGCTTAACCCTCTCGAGCTCCCACTCATTTTGCATTGAGGTGAACTTATTTTCACAACCGTTTCTTCCTTAACGTAATGTAAATTGTTTCCTTCTAAAAGTCACCTCTTTAGTATGGGATTAGCCCTTGCAGTAACGGCCTAGTGCCAAGTAGGTTTTATATAAAGTGTATTAGGAGTGCAAGAACGCCTCCTCTCAAGTTGGTATTTTATAGGCCATGTAATTTACCTGTTTCTTTACTTAATAGGCCTCAGTAGGTTGGGTATTTTTACCCCTGTTTTTATGTCCTTGGAGGACAACTTGAATGTGGAGTTTGGTGTGGCCTTTGATAGGCTTAAATTTTGAGAGCGAGTTGCTCTTTCTTGAAAATTGAGTTGTTGTATGCCTCGAGGAGGCTTTACCGTGTAAAGAGGAGCAAGTGCTCCTAGTCATGATTGGGGTCTTCTGCCCCTTTGTCGAATGCTGTATATCGTAAGGTTGGGCTTATAGCTCAAGAATTGTGTGTCTGGCTCTCGGAGCCCAAATCCTCTAATCACTGTAATTGTACATTTTCGAATTGTGTTTCGGCTACTGGGTACCTGTTCTATTTGTTATTTCTTAATCTTGAAAAGAAAATATAACCTTGTTAAATTTTATCTTAACTTTAATTTCGTAAGTTGAGACCCGTTCACCCCAGCACCTTCTTTCACCTCTGCACATCCACTATAGTCCGTAACAATTATTATTATTATTATTATTATTATTATTATTATTATTATTATTATTATTATTATTATTATTATTATTATTATTATTCCGATTGGTTATGTCTTACAGTTTCAGCGTATCGGCTTTGATAACATAAATATTTATGAATCTATACTTTTGTTATTCATTTCATAACAACGTCGAGCATCGCTAACATGGAAATAATATTCAGTAGTGTGAACTGGAAGGTGGTGTGTTTTTATTTACAACTTGCTATACGTCGCATGGATACAGATAGGTCTTATGGCGACGATGGGACAGGAAGGGGCTAGGAGTGGAAAGGAAGCGGTCATGGCCTTAATTAAGGTACAGCCCCAGCTTTCGCCTGGTATTAAAATGGGAAACCACGGAAAACCATTTTCAGGGCTGCCGACAGTGGGTGTCGAACGGTGGTGGTTTTGTCATGATTGTCTTAAAATAAAAACCCACTTGGTCGTCACCCATATTGATAAAAAGAAAATGGTGTGACGCTAACTCTCAAAATGAAAAAAGCAGATTGTGAAGGAACAATCGCTTGTTGAAGAATACGACGAACGTCTTCCTGTTTAGACATTTTGGACAACCTGAAAAATCCAAATGATAATGTCTCAGTTAATCTAGAAACAGAAAATCAAGTCTTAATTTGCCATCTCCCTGGCTATATCATCGACACCGATTCATGGAACTTGCTATGCATCAGGACTTTGTGCTCAACATATCGGGCCTCTCGATGTGACTGTAAAATTTAATTTCTTTTCTATGGTTGGCACAATATATTCAGGTAACACTTCTTCTAGACCGATGTAAAGTTTTAAACTTGTTGAATTCCTAACATAGCTCTGTAATGATTCGTCAGCAAATATTTAATTCAAGACAGATTGCCTCTTACGATGCACTTAAAGCAAAACTGATTACATGAACACTTTCAAGCACAGTTTGCGTGGTAGGATATTGAACCATTTCCTGAGTGCTCTTGTCATTCCGATCGTAAACAGTGTTCTAATTCTGTCATTGTTTTTTTTTTTTTAAACTGTGACTCCACGGTGAAGAAAAAGTACTAAATCTTTACCCCTGTTTGTTTACAATTTAAGATTGTGATAGGTGAAGCAAAGATGGAAAAATAAATGGATGCCATAATAGAATGGTTTGGTACGTTTGTTAACCTTCTTATACTGTACATATTAGAAAGGCTTTATATATTTATTATCTTCTTCCTTTCTTTCTTTACTAATCTGTTTAACCTCCAGGGTTGGTTTTTCCCTTGGACTCAGTGAGGGATCACACCTCTACCACCTCAAGGGCAGTGTCCTGGAGCGTCACACTTTGGGTCGGGAATACATCTGAGAAGGAGGACCAGTACCTCGCCCAGGCGGCCTCACCTGCTATGCTGAACTGGGGCCTTGTGTGCCTAGGGATGGGAAGATTGGAAGGGATAGACAAGGAAAAAGGAAGGAATCGGCCGTGTCCTTAAGTTAGGTACCATCCCGGCATTTGCCTGGAGGAGAAATGGGAAACCACGGAAAACCACTTTCAGGATGGCTGAGGAAGGAATAGAACGCCCCTCTACTCAGTTGTCCTCCTGAGGTTGAGTGGACCCAGTTCCAGCCCTCGTACCACTTTTCAAATTTCGTGGCAGAGCCGGAAATCGAACCCAGGCCTCTGGTGGTGGTGCTAATCACCCTAACCACTTCACCACAGAGGCGGACGTATATTTATGATACTGCTGTAATCTCTGGATTACACACATGTTATCACCTACTTTACCTGTCTAAGACGTATTAACTGATACTGCGTTGGCAAGAACACAAAATGTTAGCCGCTCGGTGTATCACTCCAAGCCTTCGTCCATGAAAATATTTAGCCTAAATTGTGACATGGAGAAGTCAACTAAGACTTCATACTAGTAATTTTACAGATATTTAATATTACTGATGTAACTTAAGAACTTCAGTGAACTGACTATACTTCATAGTGTTTTGTAAGTTGTCATCATAATAATGCGGTAAGAATTTTGTGCGTCTACACTTACCATCTAGCGGAGTATTTTTGTCACAGCCTAATTCTCAAGGACTCGAATAGAGCAGGCAGTATAGGAGGATCAAGAATGCGGTGGCTTTATCCATTCTGCCGTTAGATGGCATTACTGCTGCGTAGTGCGTGAGCTTAGGGAGTTACGTACCCAAGTAGAACAACTTGCCTGAATATTGGCGAGATGTAGCTAGATAGTTAGATAATTTTCGTTTTTAACATACCAGTCCTCTGGTTGATACATGTTTTGATAACTATTTGTACTTAACACACTGGTTCATCCCATATTCATAATTTCTCTCATGCTGCTAATCGTATTTAGTTTCGTCATTTTCAGGTATGTACGACAATACCCCCTCCACTTTAATCTTCTTTTTTGACATTTTTCCCCTTCTATGGCCGAAGAGCTACTTTGTTAAGCTGATGGCCCGACCCTCCTCGTGTGAGGAGAGGGAATGAAATAACTTGTTTTCGCTTCGCTCTAACACCAACTTTTCCTACCTCATTTATTGAGATATATTTCTGGAAATATTAGCTGCACCTAAATAGTGCTTATAACAATTTATATAGAGATGGCAAAAATTGTTTAAATACCGATATATTGAAAACTTATTTTTGATAATCGATATTTATGGCACATAATATATCGGTATATTCAAACTATATCGTTAATGATAACCCAAGAGTCCGAGACCAACAACAATATCATCAGACCTGGTTGATTGAGTTTGCCTTGCTAATGGAATTCGCGGTTTAATTATCCATGGAATATATCCATCAACGGCTGCTAAATTCAGATGAGCACCAGCCTGCACACAAATTTTCATTGACCCTCAGTCACAAGATATATTTATGTCAATAGGCGCCAGCAGTCGAGCCATAGATCCTGAATAATTAGCTTTTTGAAAGAACTAAGTACATCTGTGAAAGAGAGTGAAAAAATAGTGTAAGTAATGCTTGATGAAGTTCATATAAACCTCGTAAATTGGTAGGCATGGCTGAAAATAGTTAAGAATATGATGCAGAATCTACCGTGCAAGTATTTATGGCTTTATCATTACATTCTGGGAATAAAGATGGCATTGGTCTTTTTTTCTGGTGAATAACATTAACTCAGACACTTAGGTGTTAGAATTCATGGTTGAATTAGGTTTTGATGTTTTGTACTTTACTGCTGATACCATTTTACACAAAATATTTTGGTCATTATATTTGATTCTCTTAATTATCTTGTTTTTCTTGGAACTGCCGTGGTCCCCGTTTTATAGAACTTCAATATAATTTCAAATCCTTGTATTTTGGAAAAAAAAAGAAAAAATTGATATCGAGATATATCGATATTTTGTTTTGATAGTAGGATAATATCGGCATGTCGATATCGAAGGAAATATCGATATTTTAGTACGGTGTATCGGAACGTCCCTCGATGTTATCCTTACCTACGAGATAAGTAAAGGCCTCTGCATGCACGGTCTCTTCAAGTACTAAATTGACAGAGTAGCAGAAGTTCAAATAGCGCCGCTGGATGTCAGGTTTTCTCTCTATTCCTCAGCACGATTCCAATTGGCATTACGAGAATAACTTGCAGATAAAAGCACATTACAGATATACAAATATAAATATAAAACATTGCGTTTTGAGTAGGAAAGTGATATTTCTATGACGTTTAATGGAGAAAAATAAATGTATCACCCAGTAATTCAAGATGAGGTCATACGAATCAGGTAGTATCATTGCAGCCGGAAAGTTCACGTCCTAATAAAAATGAAAATAACCATAGCATATTTTAAAACACCGTAGTATTCACATAGCGTACGTCGATGAATGCAGAGTGGGTTTCGGTCCGCAAGTGGCCACGGCTGGCCCGTGGTCCCACAGCTCTGCACTCCGACCGTCCAACCGAACAGAGGGGGGGTGGCCACGGCTCTACCGTGGCTCTTCACCTCTGTATTCGGAAGACGGAACACTGTCGACTGTCCTGAAAATGGTTTTCCGTGGTTTTCCATTCTCCTGCACTAAGGCAAATGCCGGAACAATTCCTAGTATAGGCCACGGCCACTAACTCCCTCACCTTCTCCGAGCATCTCCTTCAACGTGACAAATGGCCTGAGAGACGGCGTCACCGTCTAAGAGGCCGGCCTCCACCTTCAGGTGAGGAATGAGAACATTTTAGTAGTAGTACATAGCCTAGTCTTGCCACGCAAATATGATGGATACCCTGAAAAAAAGTGTTGGCATTAGTTGCGGCTAGTTTTAGTAGAAATGCTAAAGCATGTGCTTTCAAAATGTTCACTACATACTACAGACTTCGAGGAAGGTTGCCACATGCTATTCTTCTCGTCACCCCGACCTGATATAATGTTGACCCATTTTTCTCGTAGTTCTACATTTGCTCGTGGGAAAAAATGCCACTACCTTTCTGACGTTTACTTTGGCAGAATGCTACACAGCAATAAACCATTATTTATCACGCGCATTAAACATCCTGTGAATATAATGTTTACAAAAAAAAAAAAAAACTCTCTCGGCTCTTGCATATTTATCAATATGCACAAAACATTTTCTTAATGTAAATCCTCAGCTTGTTTAGTCATTTGACCGGGCCAGGAATGGAACGAATAAGGCCTCATCTAGCGGCGAGGATGGGAACTGTGTCGGCTGCCGAAGCCTGTCGCACTTCTTGGGGCAATGATTAATGGCTGACAGATGAAATGAAATGATAGTGGAGAGTGTTGCTGGAATGAAAGATGACAGGGAAAACCGGAGTACCTGGAGAATAACCAGTCCTGCCTCCGCTTTGTCCACCACAAATCTCGCATGGAGTGACCGGGATTTGAACCACGAAACCCAGTGGTGAGAGGCCCGCGCGCTGCCACCTGAGTCACGGAGGCTTCTATTTTCTTAATATTACGTTTAAATATAAACCATATACTCACCCCAAGCTTTATACACAAATCAACGCCTCTTGTAATTAATTTTAAGGCTTATCTCACCTAAAAACTCACTGACTTACCTTTTTGCTTCACAGTTTCCTTATACGTCTGTGTTGTTAAACAATGGAGGGCTAACACGAAGTCTAGCGGCGACTCTGGAACTAGAACGAATTTCGCGCTGTGTAAACTGCCATGCGGAGGCCTTATTACTAAACACGTAGGCAACGGTGTTACATATTCCACCGTTTGTATTCGAATTATAACCCAGCCTATCAGAGGCTCAGAGCAAGGTATTGATTAAATTGGATATTTCCAGGTTGCAGTTCCAGTTTCACTAGCACCATCTCTTGAAGAATTATCGGCGTTCTCTAGTGCGGATGTATTTATGAAAATAATAATTCAAAGGAAAACGATACATTTACGGAAAAACCGATATATTATTCGGTAAATTGAATCAAAATTTCGGTATCGATATACCGATAAATCGAAAGGAAAATATCGGTATTTCGTAAAAACCGATTTATCGTTGCCATCCCTAGGAGAGGGAATGAAATAACTTCTTTTCGCTTTGCTCTAACACCAACTTTTCCTACCTCATTTTGGGATATATTTCAGGAAGGATTTCTGGAAATATTAGCTGCACCTAAATAGTGCTTATAACAATTTACATATGGGGATGGCAAAAATTGTTTAAATACCGATATATTGAAAAATTATTTTTGATAATCGATATTTATTGCACATAATATATCGGTATATTCAAACTATATCGTTAATGACAACCCAAGAGTCCAAGACCAACAACAATATCATCAGACCTGGTTGATGGAATTTGCCTTGCTACTGGAATTCGCGGTTTAATTATCCATGGAATATATCCATCAACGGCTGCTAAATTCAGATGAGCACCAGCCTGCACGGTTGCTAAGGTTATACTCCCGAAACACAAATTTTCCTCGACCCTCAGTCACAAGATATATTTATGTCAATAGGCGCCAGCAGTCGAGCCATAGATCCTGAATAATTAGCTTTATGAAAGAACTAAGTACACCTGTGAAAGAGAGTGAAAAAATAGTGTCAGTAATGCTTGATGAAGTTCATATAAACCTCGCAAATTGGTAGGCATGGCCGAAAATAGTTAAGAATATGATTCAGAATCTACCGTGCAAGTATTTATGGCTTTATCATTACATTCTGGGAATAAAGATGGCATTGGTCTTTTTTTTTCTGGTGAATAACATTAACTCAGACACTTAGGTGTTAGAATTCATGGTTGAATTAGGTTTTGATGTTTTGTACTTTACTGCTGATACCATTTTACACAAAATATTTTGGTCATTATATTTGATTCTCTCAATTCTCTTGTTTTTCTTGGAACTGCCGTGGTCCCCGTTTTATAGAACTTCAATATAATTTCAAATCCTTGTATTTTGGAAAAAAAAAATGATATCGAGATATATCGATATTTCGTTTTGATAGTAGGATATCGGCATGTCGATATCGAAGGAAATATCGATATTTTAGTACGGTACATCGGTCGTCCCTAGGTGTTACGGTGTTACATATTCCACCGTTTGTATTCGAATTATAGCCCAGCCTATCAAAGGCTCAGAGCAAGGTATTGATTAAATTGGATATTTCCAGGTTGCAATTCCACCTTCACTAGCACCGTCTCTTGAAGAATTATCGGCGTTCTCTAGTGCCAATGTTGTTAATGAAAACAATAATTCAAAGAAAAACGATACATTTATAGAAAAACCGATATATTACGCGATAAATTGAATCAAAATTTCGGTATCGATATATCGATAAATCGAAAGGAAAATATCGGTATTTCGTAAAAACCGATATATCGTTGCCATCCCTAAATTTATAGAATATTTGACATATTGTATGTGAAATGAAGATGAAGATATCGGGCAAAGAAAGATCCGGGCACGAAGGGCTAGAAAATGAAAGACTCGCTAGGCCACCACACGTAATACAGTCGGGATCGGTAAGGAACAAGGGTTGACCAAGGATGGTCTCACAATGGAGGATGAAATATAGCACAATAATGGATGGATGAACTGGAAGAAATTGAATGGAGTACGGTGGGATAAGAAAAGTAGTTCCAGGTTGAAAGGAAAGCTCTACAAATCTGTGGTGAGAGCTGCGATGCTGCATAGTACAGAAACTTGGCCCATCACAAAAGCTCAAGAGAGAAAGTGGTAGAAATGAGAATGTTGAGATGGATTAGTGGAGTTACAAGAAACGATAGAATAAGGAATGATAACATGAGAGGATCAGTGAAAGTGGGACCCATAGAAAAGAAGGTTCAAGAAAGTAGGCGAAGATGGTATGGGCAATGTGCACAGAAAAGGGGAAAACTACGTGGGAAAAAGAGTTGGAAATCTGAAAATTGCAGGGTCAAGGAGAAAAAGGAAAACCAAAGATGTGTTGGAAAGACAGGGTAGAAGGGGATCTAAGAGAAAAGGTTTGAAGGAGTGAAGAAGCATTGGATTGACATTTATGAAATTGAAGAATCCAACAAAGCAACGCTGGCCCTGCATGACGTTGAATAGGATGAGATACAGAAGAAGAGTTTCCTACCTTGCGAATTTAAGACTTTTTTTTGGCAAGTCCTTTAACGGTGAGCATTCCCGACATGGACAGCGTCTATTGTTCAGTCATCATTGTAATCAACTCGCAAATAATAGTGGTGATTACTATTGTGATTGTGTAAGTAAGCTGCACATCCGCTCGGCCGTTAACCATTGTTCATCAGGAAGATAATGAATAGGGCTATCGAAATGAGAAGAGAAAAAACCATCATTTCAAGAATTAGGGAAGGTGCTTGTGGTGGTTGTGATTATATGCTTAACAAGAGGGAAGAACCAAACCAAACCAAACCCCATGGCACTACAGCCTTTGAAGGGCCTTGGCCTACCAAGCGACCACTGCTCAGTTCGAAGGCCTGCAAATTACGAGGTGGCGTGTGGTCAGTACGACGAATCCTCTCGGCAGTTATTCTTGGCTGTCTAGACCGGGGCCGCTATCTCACCGTCAGATAGCTCCTCAATTCTAATCACGTAGGCTGAGTGGACCTGGAACCAGCCCCCAGGTCCAGGTAAAAATCCCTGACCTGGTCGGGAATCGAACCCAGGTCCTCCGGGTAAGAGGCAGGCAAGCTACCCCTACGCCACGGGGCCGGCTAACAAGAGGGAAGAGGGGAAAAATTGAAGAGGTCCGACACTTCGAAAAATGAAGGCATCGGTCAAAGAAGGGTAAGGGCCACGAAGGGCATGAAAATGAAATAATCCCTAGGCCTCGAATACTCTAATACCATGGGGATCAGAAAAGAAGAAGAGTTGACCAAGGGAGGTCGGACAACATGGATGAAAATGAGTCTGGCCCAAGTAACTGGAAGCAATGCAGAACTGAGGTAAGGGCCCCGTGGTCACCAACCCACGCCCCCAACGTAAGGTGGTGGTGGTGGTGATTATTGTTTTAAGAGGAAGTACAACTAGGCAACCATCCTCTATATAACACTAATCAGAGGGGAAAAAATGGAAGGGATCCGACACTTCGAAAAATGAAGATATCGGCCAATGGAAGACAAGGGCCACGAAGGGCGTGAAAATGAAAGACTCCCTAGTCCTCGCAAACCTAATAGCGTCGGGGTCGGAAAAGAACATGAGTTGACCAAGGGAGGTCGGATAGGATAGATGAAAGTGAGGAGCCGGGCACAAGTAAGTGGAAGCAATGCCACGACTCAGCTGAGGGCCCCGTGGTCGCCAACCCACGCTCCAAAGTTCAGAGCCCCTGAGGCCCCTTCTAGTCGCCTCTTACGACAGGCAGGGGATACCGTGGGTGTTATTCTACCGCCCCAACGTAAGAGCCTCTTGGATCCCTCTTAGTCGCCTCTTACGATAGGCAAGAGATACCGTGGGTGTTATTCTACCGCCCCCAACTACAGGGAGGAAAAGAAGAATTAGAGACAAGGGAATCACAAGGGAGGGGGTTGCTGTAAGATCACTGAGCTCGAAAAAAATACAAGGTGATGGTCTACAATGTCCGAAGTTCGTAATCAGCTGTATCATTACAATTGCTCACTATTGTTGGTTGAGGTATTCTGTCACTTTACTGTCTCAATTACGCAAATAGCAACCCGTCAAAGGGGTACAAAACCCTGTATTTACATAAACTTACAATATATGCCTTCATCATTGTCTTCAATATGTAGGTCTATGTAGGTCTATTGAGCATTCAGCAATGTTCTAACGATGTTGAAGGTGTTCAAAATTGCAGCCTTTTATGCCACGTTGAGAGTGCAGAAATTGGTGTAATGAAATGAAATGGCGCATGGCTTCTAGTGCCGGGAGTGTCCGAGGACATGTTCGGCTCGCTAGCTGCAGGTCTTTTGATTTGGCACCCGTAGGTGACCTGCGCGTCGTGATGAGGATGAAATGATGATGAAGACGACACACCCAGCCCCAGTGCCAGAAAAATTAACCAATGATGGTTAAAAATCCCGACACTGCCGAGAATCGAACCGGGGACCCCTGTGACCAAAGGCCAGCACGCTAACCATTTAGCCATGGAGTCGGACATAACTTGGTGAAAGACCAGTGGGAGAAAGGGGAACTGCCACTCTTTCTTGTTTCCAGATTCCTGCTCCTTCCATAGCCAGAGAATTATATTTGTTAATCTTCTCCATGTCCTTCTTTCCATATTGTGGTAATTTTGGATGGTGATATCAATGAGATATGTGTGCTGGTTCGTTCGTTCGTTCGTTCGTAATCTGTTTACCCTCCAGGGTCGGTTTTTTCCCTCGGACTCTGCGAGAGATCCCACCTCTACCGCCTCAAGGGCAATGTCCTGGAGCGTGAGACATTGGGTTGGGGGATACAACTGGGGAGGATGACCATTACCTCGCCCAGGCGGCCTCACCTGCTATGCTGCACAGGGGCCTTGCGGGGATGGCAAGATTGGAAGAGATAGACAAGGAAGAGAGAAGGAAGCGGCCGTGGCCTTAAGTTAGGTACCATCCCGGCATTTGCCTTGAGGAGAAGTGGGAAACCACGGAAAACCACTTCCAGGATGGCTGAGGGGTAATCGAACCCACCTCTACTCAGTTGACCTCCCGAGGCTGAGTGGACCCCGTTCCAGCCCTCGTACCACTTTTCAAATTTCGTGGCAGAGCAGGGAATCGAACCCGGGCCTCCGGGGATGGCAGCTAATCACACTAACCACTACACCACAGAGGCGGACGCTGGTTCGATTTGTTTGTTAATGTTGTGTGTAGTCTGTTGTGCGAAGTTCTTTTATCTGTTTGTACCGTGTGATCCCAGACGAGTTTAAGATATTCCTCCTCCAAAGCACTTTGCGGGGAGTTTTTGTAGTAAGACACATTGTTGTGGACCAAGGATCTAGCCAGGGCAATTTAATGGTGTATAACTTTGGCTACATCATTATGTCCGTTAATATACGATGTTGGCACTAGGAATCACCAGTCACCAATGATGTGCTCAATGTTTTCTCAACTGTTGTTACATTTCCTGCAATCTTCAATTTTTGTAGTGGGATCTTTAAGGATGGATTTCGTATAACTCTCTCTTAAGATCAGTCGAGGATCGCCTGATTGAAGTGGTGGTGGTGGTGCAACATCTTCTATGTAACACTAATCAGAGAGAAAAAATGGTATCGGCCAAAGGAAGACATGGGTTACGAAGGGCATGAAAATGAAAGAGGCCCTAGGCCTCGAGTGCTCTAATACCGTCGGATGTCGGAAAAGAACAAGAGTTGACTGAGAGAGGTCGACAGGTTAGATGAAAGTGAGGAGCCAGCCACAAGTAAGTGGAAGTAATGTCAGTACTCAGCTGAGTGTCCCGTGGTCGCCAACCCACGCTCCCAAATTAAGAGCCCCTGGAGTCCGTTTTAGTTGCCTCTTATGACAGGCAGGGATTAACATGTGTGTTATTTTACCGCCCCACCCACAGGGCGATGAAGGGCTCCCTAGGCCTCATAAGCCTGATACCGGCAGGGTCGGAAAAAGCTGACAATGGAAGTCAGATAGGAAAGATGAAGACGAAGAGGCTGAGACCAATAGTCTCAGCTAGGTACCTGTAGTCGCCAAACCACGCTCAATTAAAAAAAAAATTTTTGCTATTTGTTTTACGTCGCACCGACACAGATAGGTCTTATGGCGACGATGGGGTAGGAAAGGCCTGGGAAGTGGAAGGAAGCGGTCGTGGCCTTAATTAAGGTACAGCCCCGGCATTTGCCTGGTGTGAAAATGGAAAACCATCTTCAGGGCTATCGACAGTGGGGCTCGAACCCTCTATCTCCCGATTACTGGATACTGGCCGCACTTAAGCGACTGCAGCTATCGAGCTCGGTCGCTCCCAAATTAAGAGCCCCCCGTTGTGTCTCTTTTTAGACACCTCTAAATACATACAATGGATACTGTGAATGTTTGCTATTTTAAGCAAAACTACTTAAATAATAGTTTATTTATAACGTGATAAATCCAGATTTTGTCTGTATTAATTTCTGTAAAAGAGATTACTTTCTTATATGAAAGTAAAAAGGACAAGTTAGTCAATTATTAAAAAAAAACACATCTTAAATGTTAAATACATCTTCCTTGGAACATGAAGAATGCGATGTTGAGTGAACTATTTATGTATCCTACTGTACTTGAACTATCTATATAAATAAAATTGTTTCTGTTTGTCTGTTTGTCTGTCTGTTTGTCTGTTCCACCATCACGTCGAAACGGCTGGATAGATCTCAACCAAACTTCATATTTAGAGTATACTGACCCCGGGGAAGGTTTCGATATGCATATCATTTTAAAATCTTTGAAAAGACGGGGGTTTTATAGGAAAAACGGTTTTCCTCCATTTTCTCTTATACTATTATAGGCAAAATATCGAATTTGTCGTATAAGGACGAGACAAAGCTCAATTTAATCCTCTTGACGCAAAGAACAAAACTCGGTAAGCCCTACGGGCCCGAAAACCATGTTTTAAGGCCCTAAAACCAACCGTTACGGAGATATTGGCACCACACTACCCCTGCTCTAGGAATCGGATAAAGAAATGAACTGCCGTAACCATGGCAACGTCAGCTCCAGGATTCTAGAGCAGTGAGATTATGCATGTACGTTTGGGCATAGCTGTCAACCAAAATAGGTACAAATAAGACTTAATATCTGGGAAAAAAATATACTGTTGTGTAAGGCACTCATAGGACTCCTTTGGGCGGGGATGGAAAGGGGGTGAAGAACGAGTGTAAAAATCTTACTATATATAGAAATGGAAGTGTGTGTGTAAATGACACATCTCCAACTAAACCACTGGAGCAATTTCAACCAAACTTGGTACACGAATCACTTACTATCGGGAGACGATCACTGTGGGGGGTAAGCCATCCCTAGCGCCCTTAAGGGAGAGGGTCAGGGGGGTGGTAGTTACAATAATAATCGAGAATAGTGTCGAATTCATAGTTTTCGGGGTCGCTGAGTTGAAAAGTGATACTCTAGAATTTTTTTAAAATCCAGCCCCCTTTTAGGTTTTGGAGCAAAGGGTGGGGGGGTGGGGTGAGATATAGAAATAATTAAAAACAGTTTCGAATCCATAGATTTCAGGGTCTCTGAGATGAATAGTATTACTCCGGATTTTTTGCAAATCCAAGTGGGGAGCGAAGGGGGTGAGATATAAAATTAATCGAAAAACTACATATAAAAATATTATCTTCTTCTTCTTACTATATATAAAAATTGATGTATGTGTGTGCGTGGGTGTGTGGGTGTGGGTGTGTATATGACACATCTCCTCCTAAACCACTGGAGCAATTTCACCAAACGTGGTACACTTATCAATTAGTATCAGGAGACAAACCGCGTGAGGGTAAGACACCCCTAGCACCCTTTTGGCAGGGGGCGAGGGGAGTGGTATAAAAATAATCTTATAAATAAAGTTGTTCGTTTCTGTTTGTCTGTTTGTTTGTTTGTTTGTTTGTTTGTTTGTTTGTTTGTTTGTTTGTTTGTTTGTTTGTTTGTTTGTTTGGCTTAAGTGCGGCCAATATCCAGTATTCGGGAGATAGTAGGTTCGAACCCCACTGTCGGCAGCTCTGAAAATGGTTTTCCGTGGTTTCCCATTTTCACACCAGGCAAATGCTGGGGCTGTACCTTAATTAAGGCCACGGCCGATTCCTTCCAACTCCTATCCCTTCCCTGTCCCATCGTCGCCATAAGACCTATCTGTGTCGGTGCGATGTAAAGCAACTAGCAAAATAAAAAGAATAAAAATGTTTGTTTGTTCCACCATCACGTGGAAAGGGCTGGATAGATCTCAACCAAACTTCATATTTAGAGTATACTCACCCCGGGGAAGGTTTCGATATGCATATCATTTTAAAATCTTTGAAAAGACGGGGGTCTATAGGAAAACCACAACGGTCTTCCTCCATTTTCTCTTATACTATTGATTTTCTGCAAACTCTGTGGACCGTATGTGAAAGGTCTCTTCATCACAAACAACTTTCGTTGTGTTCATAATTTACCTTACTCTTCAAATGACGGAGAAATTTACTATTTTCTGCCGATACCATGCTCGGCATTGAGGGACCGACAGAGCGATAACGAATATATGGGTTACCATGGCAACGTCTCTGACTGCTTGCCAGCAGGGAAGTAACGTATTGTCATTTTCCTCATCATTCCTTTAAATTCGTGGTTGTTCCTTGGGTAGAAAGCAAGAGAGTCGTCAATCGGCCATTCTGCGGGATATTGGCGGAATATCATTGGAGGTTATAACCGTCCTCGAATAGCATAAGTAATAACACAAATATTCATCTTCTTATCTGATTACCTAAGAATCCCTGCGCCTAAATTTCTCTCCGATTACCGCTTTCTTATATCCATAACTCACTCCGGCATAATTTATTGAGGAGCATTTGATTTTCCAATACATTCACTTGGTATTTATATATTTGTCGTCATCCGGATGTCCTCTGTTATAATCTATTTTCTATTAATTTCAACTTACTAAACTGTATTACTTTCTTCCTTAATTACCACGTATGTATGCGAGTGCTAATCCCGAATGCTGTACACTCTTTCCTTTGAGGAAATATTCTAAGCTATGCAAATGTATAACTTCTGGCCCAGGAAAATTCCGAAATATGGATGCAATTTTAACGGCGGTGCAGACCTTCGTTTCGGGGTAATTGGTGGCTAATCAGTAAGTCGTATCAAAAGTCACAAAGCAAATTGCGTTTCATTTTGGAGAGATCTACAACTTTTGTCCTGTGACTTTTCGTCGTATTTCTATCCCTAATACATTAAACACAAGTTGATTTTGTACTTTTACACGTATATGTTATCATTTGGCACACTTATAGGAAAGGTAGAATCATGACATTCGGCACGCACATTGACATGACCATTGGCAATGTTATAGCCAAATTTTATGATTCTAGCTGTCACATGAGAATCAAAAATATAAAGTAGCATTCAAAAACTGTACAAGATTTCACCCCATTCAATGACTCTAACTCAATCTAACCCATAAATAAAGGAGATACGAGAAGATGTCATAGGACCAACCATGTAGAGCACTGAAAGGGGCGTCTGATGGTGAAGTCCGTTTGTAGATACGTCGTACAGTTGCAAAGCAGTAACTATCGAAATAAAGGTCTACACTTCTAGAGTATGTCTGTACATTGACAATTTTGGCGAAATTTCCGTACAGTTATCCGTTTCAGGTGTAATAATGACCATCTGCATATATTCTGTTTTGGTGTCTGTCTGTTTGTTTGTTTGTCTGTTTGTCTAAAACTTGGAAACTACTGGATATATTTCCACCAAACTTGATATTTAGAATCCATCTGTCCTTTGGTAGGTTTTAGGGCAAGTATTGTTTCTGAATCCCTGAATTGACTGGGGGATTATACGAAACCGAAACCGTCATTTTGCAACCAAACTTAATGTAAATTTAGCTGCCGTAATGGAAATTCATTTCTAGGCCTTTTTCCTCATGTGCATCATTTCAATACGAGGATTAATAAGGGAGATATCATTAACGGACCGTTTTCCGGTACAAGTCCCACCGGACTTAACTCAAGAGCGGGTGCGTGTAAAGCGTATGTTTTACAACTTGAAAACTACTGAAGATATTTGAGTCAAACTTTATATTAACATCCACCTGTCCAACGGTAGGTGTTAATCGTCAATAACATTTCATGTTCCCGGAATGGACTGGCGGTTTATAGGGAACCGAAATGGTGATTTTACTCTTCCAGAATATATACAGTACAAGACCAACCTGATTGGAAATCGACCAAACATGATGGAATTCCATCTCTAAAACTTTTTTTCATGTGCATTTTTTCGACAGGAGGATTAATAAGGGAGATATCATAAACGGTCCGTTTTTTCCGGTTAAGTCCAGCGGATATAGCCCAAAAGGTGTTGTACGTGGAGCAGGTTCCTTATTTATCTATGTAAATAAAATCGTAACTACTGTGTGCCTGTACATAGACTATTTTGTCGAAATTTTCGTACAGCTACACGCTTAAGGGGTAATAATGATCATCTGCATATTTTTTGGTTTAGTATCTTGAAAGTTCTACTTTTTACACTTCTCACTGAAAACCCAGATTGCGGCATAATCTGCCAGTCGAGAAAGAAAACTGAAATTTGGCAAAATTTTACGACTTAGCCTGTAACGGGCGGAAAACTTCCAAGAGCTTTAAATTTTTCCCTTTCTATCCCGAAGAATATCGAAATATGGAGGCAATTTTAATGATGGTGCAGACCTTCGGGAAGTATCATCACATAACGGATGGCACAATCCCCGTTCAATTTGGAGTGATCTACAACCTTGGTCGTACGACTTTTTGTCGTATTTATATCCATTTTACGTTTGACTTTTCTCTATTTCTCGATCTTAAGTAAAGTAGTACTTTTCACATACATAATTCATACCTTCCATCACTTAGAGGAAAGATAGAATCATCATACTCTACACGAAAATTGGTCCACCCAGTAGCCATATGTGAGCCAAATGCTATGTATGTAGCTGTCACTTAATTATCCGAAAAGCAATGCAATGTGAGATAATCTTACACAAATGTTACCCAAGTTTCTAACTCAATCTGACCCATGAATAGATGAGATATCATATGACCAGCAATTTAGGCCGCTAAATCCGGCGTCTTATGGTACAATCTTTTCTCGATATGATGTACCGTTTAGAAGCAGTTAATCTGTAAATGAAGGTCTGCAATATTGTAAACAAGCACATACTTTCGTATGTCGAACTATATATATTCACTGATGTCGATTTTGTAGCGATCGAGAAAGGGTGTGTCTGCTATTGTAATCAGTACTCCGCACACCGACTATGACTGGCAGTAGGAATGGAGTCCTTCTCCAATTCCTGTGTAACTGGCATTAATGAGGCAGGCCTACCATTGTAATGAATAATTCACTTCTCGATTTGACTTTCAGAAGGCAAGGGAGCATGCAGCATACAGTCTTTGGCTGTAGGCAAGCGTTCCCGCAGTTATAAACAGATGTACCCATCTAAAATGTGACTGGCATTATGCATACTGGCCTGCTATTTTGATGGAAACTCATCAACTTGGTGTGACTGGCAGGAAGCTGGCTGGCAGTTGGAAAAGGGGCCTATCATTATAATGATAACTGCACAACTCAATTTTGACTGGTTGTAGGGAACTTTCCTGCCATTATAATAAAAACTCTTCAATTTGTAATATGTCTGGAGGTAGGAAAGGGGGCCTGCAATTGTAACGGAAACTCCCCAAATAGATTGTGACCGCGCAGTAGGCAATGGGGCCTGCAATTATAATGTAAACTTCCCAACTCGATTGTGAATCGCAGTAGGGAAGTGAGCCTGTCGTTATCATCACAAATCCGTAACAAGCACTTTACACTGGAAACAACGTATGGGGACCTCTGCATATTGTTTCTCGGATAACGCTAAGAGACATGCTATTTTAAAACAATCTTATTTACTGCATGTACAGTGTTTACTTCAATATTCGTATACAATGCAGAATACCGTAGCGAAGCACGGGTACATTTGCTAGTATTATAATAATCTGGTTAAGAATTGTATTGCTGCTCATTCTTGATCTTTCTGAACGTTGAAGGCTATGATGTGTAAACAATTTTTAGTAGAGGAGCAGTGTTAATTGAGAGTTCAATCTGCTAAAATTACAGCGCATTTGAGTGACGAAGATGATGACATCGAATTAATTTTGTATCCTCCCTTTTTACAGATACACATGTCGCCTCTCTGTGAATCACTCCCTGGTTCACTGCGCAAGTGAAGCCACTCTGTATATTTTCACTCCAGCGCACAAGGATAGAGACCTATTAACATCAAAGTACGGAAAACATCGATTTCCGGATCGATATCTTGAAATACTCCCTGCTGTAAGTCAACGAAAATTTCTACTTCACATTACGTACGAGATGTTTGCAGTAAAACTTCATCAAAGGCAACGCACGAGAGGAATATTATACAGTCTATACGTGGTTATTTCATAGTTCAATGACTTTTGGTCTCGATTCATACCCAGGTGTCTGTGATCTGAATGGTGACTGTGATGTTGGAGATAATTGTTTGAAGGGAAAATAGAACGATTTAGAATAGAATACATTTATTTATCATCTACAGGGTGACCCATTTACAGATGATGTAATAGAAAATTAAATAACTGCAATGCAACTCTGGAACTCAATTCCAGTGAACTTAATAAAAATCTACAAATTTGAAGACCTTTAGATTTAACTTGTGAAATTATTTCCTAAACTATGGAACTATCTGCGTGAACGATGTGCGACTGTGTGAGAAAATGACTATAGTTGTTGTTAAGATTTTACGTTGTACTGTAGAGATACACTTTCAACAGTTAAATTAATGAAGCTGCATTTGTAATATAAGGTTATCATCGCAGTCAGTTTATTTTTTGTTTCTTTGTAATATATAATAATCATAATTTTTTATATGGTTAAGCGTAAGAGAGAGCCAGAAACACTAACTTCGCCATTAATAATAATTAGAAGAAGAAGAATAGAAAATATACACATACGTACAAATATGTGTCTTCACAGATTTTAATCATTCAACCTAACCGAGGTGGTGGTGATTGTTGTTTTAAGTGCAAATACGACTGGCATTACATTTCAACACTAATTATAGGAAGTGGAAGAGGTCCGATCCGTCAAAGAATGACGCTATCGCGAAAAGGGAGTGGTGGTGGTGGTGTTTATTGTTTTAAGAGGAAGTATAACTAGGCAACCATCCTCTATGAAGAAAACTTACAACCTGTTTTCTAGTCAATGACCGGGTCAATGCCTGTCGCACTCCTGTGGGGCAATGGTTAATGACTGAGAGAAGAAATGAAATGATATTGGAGAGTGTTGCTGGAATGAAGGATGGCAGGGAAAACCGTAGTAGCTGGAGAAAAACTTGTCCCGCCTCCGCTTTGTCCAGCACAAATCTCACATGGAGTGACCGGGATTTGAACCACGGAACCCAGTGATGACAGGCCGGCACGCTGCCGTCTGAGCCACGTAGGCTCTATTTTTATTCCATTAACTTTAATTCCTGCTATTTCTTCAGCTAAAGCTGCTTGTATTATTTCCTCTGAGTATTAGTTAAGCAGCATAGGAGACAGGACACAATCCTTTATTACCACCTCTTCAGCTATTGTTTATAACGGTACTACATTAAAGGTTATTGATAAATTACTGTAGTTGAAAAGTTTACATTGCAGTAACTTAAGTGTCCTAATAAATTGTTTCTTTTGACAGCGTGCATTGGATAATAGAACATAAAATAAGGTAGTCTTTGTTCTGATTAGCTGTTACAAAGGTATCCTTCTGGTTATGGTATTCTAAACTGTTGAAAATGACTTCCAAAATTTGCCATGTCCAGTCATAAACTGTGTAAGTATAAAAAGTGCGTTCTAAGAATTTTGAAATTGAACGTTGATGAACGGTTAGAAAAAAACAACTCCGGCGTGACATCTCCCTTCTTGCTATTTGTCCATACAGAGTTCCAACTGTCGTCATTATCATTTCTTAATATCTTCTTCACATGAAATAGACTACGGGATACGTGAAGAAGCTGAAATATGTATCCCATCGAGCTGAGAATTTCGATAACATGTCCACCCTCTCATTTTCAACACTTCCAGCATGACATTTTAACCAACTAAAGCAGATATGCAAGTTGCTGGTTAAGATTAAATTTCTAATGTTGAAATGTGACGTAACTCCAACGTGTATTTATTTCCTATGCGTCTTATATCAATTCGCTAGCTCTGAGTAAACAGGATCTGTAGTATCTTCAACAGTGCCATTCGGAAAAATAATGGCCTTGACTTCAGTCTGCCATTGCGTGAGTTTGTAACTGAACTTCATCGCGCAATTGTATGAAGTCCTAAAAATAGGGGAAATTGTAAGGTGAAGTCCTATAATATTATGTTTGTATGTGTATTGCTTCATTTATTTTGTCATTTTACTTTGTCGTGTGTTGTTCCATCATATTAACATAAGGTTCTTTAGTTTTTAGAAAAATACTTTAATATTTTATATTAATATTATAGGTAACATAAGGTTCTTTAGTTTTTAGAAAAATACTTTAATATTTTATATCAATATTATAGGAGATTAGAAAAAATTGTAGAATATAGTTTAGATATAGGTATCACCATGTTAATTGTAGATTATCTGACGTAGTTGCCACTGTAGTGTGCAATAAATAAATAAATAAATAAATAAATAAATAAATAACAGTATTTTTGGAGAACTTGGCACTGTACATGTTCTTGGCAGGCACTGGAATCTCTACACGCGGGAGACCTCAGCTAGGGAACATATTAAATCAAAATTGGATCTTAATATCTGAAGGTTGAAATCTATTCAGGTAAATGCAAACCAAGTGTTCTGCAAATCCATATTTTCAGGGCTGTAAGGATGTTTTCACACATTGTTGAAGAGAGGTAAAAAAAAATGGTCATCTCTCAAGCGCAGACAACAAGAGTTAGGCCACCCAGTGATACAGGAGCAGACAAGCCACATAAAAATGGTCCTAAATAAACTCGGCATATCGAAATACCATTCTGCAATCCCGTTTTATGAACATGTGTTTGTTCTAGCTGGCAATATTCTTAAAGATAGTGGCAGTGATGGCGTTTATTGAAGACGATTTAATTAACACCACGTTTTGAACGTTGTTCAAAATGTATTTTAATCATGTAAGTGCTTTAAGGGGTGAGACCTAGCTTAACACGGGGAAAATAGGCGAATATTCATTCGATTGTTATATATGCTACAAACGTTGTTGACAAATGCTGCACATATCCCAGTATTGGCATGCTTCAGAGCAATCAGAAGCAACTTCAAAAATGTCAAAATTCTAATTATAACATTTTCAAATAAAATGTTCAAAATTTCCCGCCTTTTTAACAACATATCACGGTTTCCTTCATAACCCTCTTACTGATTCACAGATAATTATGAATTTCTCAGTTTTTTCTCCCATAGTGTTGTACTACAATCTGTACCTCGTTCAGATCAATAGGATTTAAATGAGATTTTATATATAATTTTTATTTAAAAAACTATAAATATTTTCTGGTGCTCAGAATAAAAACGCGACAAAAAGTCCAAATCACAGTATATGTTAATGATTGAGGTTCATTTTTTAGCTGGAGTTTTGATACACACTTTAACAAAGGAAAAATACGAAAATTCTTATAAACTTGGAATTTATAAGGGAAACTGTGATATATTGTTAAAAAGGCGGGAAATTTTGAACATTTTATTTTAAAATATTAAAATTATTAAAATTTTGACATTATTAAAGTTGCTTCTGGTTGCCAGGAAGCATGTCAATACTGGGATGTGTGCAGCAATTGTGAACAACAATTGTAGCATATTTAACAATCGAATGAATATTAACCTATTTTTTTCTTTTGTTAAGCTGCGTCTCCCCCCTTGATAACGGGTATTATTTTTTTATAATCAATACTGGAAATGTAGTTATACAACGTTGTGTTTAAATCATTTAAATGTTCATAAACGTGACTCAAACAATGCGTCAGTAAATGATATAGTTCCAAAACTATCTAGCTTCAACTTACACTAGCAAATTACTTCAATTTCCACTGATAAGAGATTTTTCAATCACAGTATCACGATGTGTATAGAAGTAATGAATGAAAGTACCTTATATTCATATTCATATCTGAGTTTAAGTATAAAAAAATAAAATTTAGGCTACTGGAACCTAAAAATCAATGCAAGGAAAACAAAAACCGAGATAATATGTAAATCAAAGAAAACCCCTATAACTCACATCAAAATTGGCCCTGATAAAATTGAGCAAGTGAAACAGTTTTGCTGCCTAGGAACCCTAATCACGAGTGACAATTATAGCATACAAGAAGTCACGAAAAGCATAACAATCGCAAAGAGAGCTTTCGAACATAAAAAGCATCTCCTGACCAACAAACATATAGATATTCAAACTCAGAAGTAATTTGCAAAACTTTTGTAAGGAGCGTGACTCTGTATGGTTGGAAAGCTGGACATCTGGAGAGCAGGAAAATAAGACTAGAGGCAATAGAAATTTGGATCTGGATGGGAATGCAGAGGATAAGTTGGACTGAAATGAAGAGCACTACCGAAGTCCGTAGAGAGATAGGAGGAAAACGTAGTCTGATAACTGAAATTGAAATACGTAATATAAAATGTATCGGTCACATGAGGAGTTCCTTTGTAACACCATTGAAGGAATAATTGCCGGGAAAGGAAGAAGAGGACGACCCAGAGTGTCTTATTTCAAGAACCTGCTTGTGAGGATGAACTGCAAGACCTACGCTGAGTTTAAGAGACTGGTCCAAGTTAGACATCTATGGCTGCAGCGACACGGCCTATCCTTTAGAATATGATGATGAAAATAAAACACCGTGATTTATGAAGTTATGAAGTTTTGCATTTCACGGATTTACCTCACTTTGGAAATAAACTCCTCAATTATATGGCATGCTTTTATGGTCGGGTGGCTTTCCAAACTCGGTTGAAGAGTGGTGGTGGTGGTGGTGGTGGTGGTGGTGGTGGTGGTGGTGATTACTGTTTTAGAGGAAGTACAACTAGGCAACCATCCTCTATATAACACTAATCAGAGAGAATAAATGGAAGGGATCTGATACTTCGAAAAATGAAGGTGTCGGCCAGAGAAAGTCAAGGGCCACGAATTGCATGAAAATGAAAGACTCCCTAGCCCTCGGAAACCTAATACCGTTGGAGTCGGAAAATAACTAATGAGGATGAAATGAATGATGGCGAATGAAATCCAGTAAGGAGGTGGAATCGGCTGTGGACTATGAGTAGGAATTGTCCCCGCATTTTCCTGGAAGTAAAAATGGGAAAGCAAAGTAAACCAATCTTAGGACAGCCGACGGTGGGGTTCGATCCCACTCGAATCCCGAATGCAGAGCTCGGCTTCATAGCCGTAGCGTGTTAACAACCATGGCCTCTCGGCTCGAAAAACCTAATCCTAGGGATGTTGGAGGATAAGCGAAACTGATCATCAAAAGTCGGACGGGAAAATAAGTAAAAAGGAACACGAACGAGGAAGCAATATCAGAATCGAACGGAGCCCTGCCATTCCCAAACGCCTCACCTGAGAGTTCGGCTCCCTGGCTTACGACATAAAATCAATAGTCACGTGTACCACGCTTCTTTGTTCTTTATAGGTCGTAATAAATCATCTCCTATACTGACAAATGTAGCACTGATTGTAGTTCAGTGTTACATCCAACGGGTCTGCCTCTTCTTTTCAGCTCTACAAGACCACACGCAACAGACCATACATTAAATGCACTTGAAGTCCTGAATTTGTCTGCTTATCGCGTGAAATGAAAAACTCCCTAGACCTCGAGTGCTCTTTAACAACTGAATACTGTAAATTTAAATGGCTTTAAATGCCAAATTAAAAATTTCAGGACTTTTTTAAAAGAAAAAGTTCTACGTAACAACCCAATGAATGTGTAAAGGGCTTGTGGCCAAAACGTTGGAGGTGGTGGTAGTCGTGATTATTGTTTTAAGAGGAAGTACAACTAGGCAACCATTCTCTATATAACACTAATCAGAGGGAAAAAATGGAAGGGATCCGACATTTCGAAAAATGGTATCAGCCAAAGAGAGACAAGGACCACGAAGCGCCTGAAAATGAAAGACTCCCTCGGCCTCGAGTGCTCTAATACGAGAAAAGAAAAAGAGTTGACCAAGGTAGGTCAGATAGGAAGGATGAAAATGAGGAGCCTGGCACAATTAATTGGAAGTAATGCCAGAACTCAGCTAAGGGCCCCGTGGTCGCCAACCCACGCTCGAAGATTCAGAGCCCCTGGGGCCCCTTTTTGTCGCCGCTTACGACGGGCAGGGGATACCATGGGTGTTATTCTACCACCCCACCCACAGGCGGACCTCTAGTGATAATAGACAACGGTTGTCCAGCCGTACTTCGTCTTAACACTATAATTACGTCCACCACCAACTTAGCAGTTTCCATGTGGTTAGAACAATAAATTAGGCTCTGACCTGGACTGCGCTAAGAGACAAATAAAAAAATGCATTAGACTAGTCCGTAACGAGCCAGATGAAATGGACAATTTTATCTGCGAATGAATTTTCTCTTGAATTGTCCGGCCGTCATGAAAAAAAAGCATTGTCATAACAATAGGCACCATCACCACGAGAAGCAACAATGATCCATGAACAACAATTGGTAATAACTATAGGCTATGTAAACAGCGTGTCGATAATAATACGGTCGTCATAGAATTGGCTAAGAAAGTAGGGAAATGCATTTTAGAGAATATTTATGCCATTTAGTGATGACTGGATTACTTTGGAATTGTTCCAGATGTCCAGTTAGAAGACTGAAAGAGACCTGCATTCAGCCGGAGAATGCATTGCAGGTATTCCAAATCGTAGTGAAATACTTTCAGTAGAGTAACATGGGCCGATTGCAGAAACGATGACTAATTTTAAGCCTTAGGCAAAGTCTAACTAAACGACGTCTAAGTCATGTTCGATGTTCCGTTGCTTAAACGGTGTTCAGCTGGTGTTTAGCAAGACATTAGCAAGACATTGTTTATGTTTCCACATCAGCCCCAAAACAGAAATAGAAGTGTCTTCGATGCTACTTTTTGCCAGCTGGGATCAATGAAAACTCACCAATGCAGGCGCCATCTTTAATCAGCTGTTGTATGTTGTGAAAGTGCCAAGACGTTCAGAAAACTTTTCACGCGAAGAAAAAATAGCATTTTCTGAAATTGCTAAGTCGCATGATGTTGTGGAATGTAAGGCATACAACAGCGATACAATAAAGGAAAAGAAGGTAGTCTGGAAGAAGATTAGAGAGGCTTTTGACAACAGTTTTCCTCAGAACCCCCCACGTGACAGCAAGACTCTGTTGAGTAAGTTTCAAGTTAATTTTGCGGGTTTTATGTATTTCAGTGGGAATTAAGCTGTTCTATATTGGAAAACTAATCATGTTAAATCAAAATAAAGGCAAAAGCTGACTCAATAGGCATGCACTAAAATGTATTGGGGTATTTTAACAGGTCTGTGGCGGAGACTGAAGCTCCAGGCTAAAAACAGATTGGATGATAAAAGAAAAAATCCTAAACAACAGGAGGTGGGCCTCAACAAAGCCCCTTAAGTTCTTTAGAGGAGAATAAGCTGGTGGTGTTAGGCGATTCAGGCGAACCTCTCGAAAACCCGTATGAAGATGAAAGAGAGCTCGCTTACATACGCATAATGTATACTATTTAATAATCATTACTCTTGATGTAGGAAATGTATTGTAAATAAATTGTTTGACGAAAGTTTTAATTGCTCCATATGAAAACAGATCCGTGCGGAAGGTATTACCGCTCAGCTGTCGCTGCTCAGCGAGCGAGAGGTGGAGAGAGGTTACCGTCCTGACGCCGAAGTTAAGGAGGTGGAAAAGGAGGACTTGATCGAATTCACAGGGGAGAAATCTTCACCTCAGACTCCAAGGTAAGTTGTGGTCAGAAATTTTAATTAATTTCTGTTCTCTACGGAATGTAACCTCAGTTTTTTTTAGAAAAAAGTACAGTATAACCTCTAAACATGGTCTATGTTTTCGTGTACTTCCAGTGCCAAGTCCAGGAAACGGCGACACGAGAAAGATGAAGAGGACGATGCAAGAAATCGACAAGAAACAGTTGCGTGTGTTAGATTTACAAGAAAGGAAGGCACTGTTAGACATTTATTTAATTGAACAGGAAATGAAGGAAAAGGTTATGACTAGAGCCCGGATTTCCATGCAAATGTATGTTTTTAAATAAGCTAGCTACACTTTTCAAACTTTGCAAATATTCGTTTTACGGCTTAACAATTCAAAATAACCGTTCTTTTTCCGTGAATGTTTGCATGTTTTGGCATTTTTCGGAGAAAATTCATGCATAATGCATATTTGGACGTTTAATATTGCATAATACGACTTTTATTCTGACTTTGACGCATATATATTGTTAACTTGCATCATAGTGCATTTTCTGAATGTTCGTTTGCAGAATTTGGGACAATTTTTCACGTTGTAGGCTACAGTATGTCTATTACTGAGAGACGGAGAGAATGTATTCCTGGCATCCTATGTGACAACTATAGTTAGTAGCCTATATACGGTACAGGTCCTACAGTATAATGCAATTAACCAAACACTTTCTTATCTGTTGCTTGAGTAAACAATGACGTAAGTCGGAAGGCCCCACGTCGAAATCTCATTCTTAGGAATAAGGTGTCCCAGTTTTACAGTTGTACATTGCTATAAATTGAACCGTAAATTGTGCATTAATCATTGACGGCTCATTTTTCGTCTGTTAGACGAACAAAAGAAACCTTGTATCGCACTTCTGTGGCGCCGCGTTACTGGGATAGCAGCTTACAAATTCTGGTTTTTCATTGAACCCTCTACCGTTGTTATCCTGGAATGTCCTACCCGGAACTCTCAATCGTCACACGTCTGTGTTATCGCAGCAAGCAATCGTTACCACTTATTGAGGACATTCAAATGTGTCTGCAATCATCGGATGGACAAGCAGCTGCCGCAGATAGAGATAAGTTGAACAAACTAATTCGTTCAAATCCTGATTTTGAATTCGTCAAGCTTATAAAAGACGTATTGTGGTGAAAATGCAAAAGACGTACAATTTGACCTCACTTTGTCCAAATGTCTTCATTGAATTATGCATCTATCAGTTCTCGTGACGTAAAAAGATAATTTTCTGTGCTTAAGTATGTGCTGAATAATAAACGGATGAGCTTAAACCAAGACAATTTGGATAAATTATGGTAGATTTTGTTCATGTTTCAAAAGGAACTGAATTTTGATAGTGCATATTTTCCAGTTTATTGTGCATGTTTTGCCATATGATCGTGCATGAATGCATGCATATTTTGAGATTTGATATTGCATGGAAATCCGGGCTCTAGTAATAATAATATGCGCCTCTGTGGTGCAGTGGTTAGTGTGATTAGCTGACATCCCCGAAGGCCCGGTTTCGATTCCTGGCTCTACCACGAAATTTGAAAAAGTGCTATGAGAGCTGGAACGGGGGTCCACTCAGCCTCGGGAGGTCAACTTAATAGAGGAGGGTTCATTCTCACCTCAGCCATTCTCGAAGTGGTTTTCCGTGGTTTCCCCATTTATCCTCCAGGCAAATGCCGGGATAGTACCTAACTTAAGGCCACGGCCACTTCCTTCCCTCTTCCTTGTCTATTCCTTCCAATCTTCCCATCCCCTACCAAGGCCCCTGTTCAGCATTGCAGGTGAGGCGGCCTGGGCGAGGTACTGGTCATTCTCCCCAATTCTACCCAATGTCTCACGCTCCAGGACACTGCCCTTGAGGCGACCTTCGTGAAGCCGGTGTCCCAGATTAACTTATAACGCCTACCGATTGTTGGATGACCTAACTTCCACTCCAACATCGCAGATTTTGGTACATCTCCCGGGAGAGGACGCCTTGCAACGCCTCTTCGCCTCCGGAGCGACCATTCGCCATAAGACCTACGCAGTGGTGCCACCTCCCTCGTCCGTGCAAGACCAGCTCTCTGCGGATCCATCTGTTGTTCCAGGCGTCAACGCGTCTCTACCCCGGACATTGCCTCAGCCACCATCATCCTTCTTCTCAACAACTTCTACTCCTACGACCACTATGACGACCGCATATACCAGTTCTCAACTTCCCATCACCACTGTCACAACTTGTCACCCTTCACCAGTAATGTCCTCATCCCTCCCACTACTCACGACTACCACAATCCTGCCATACTCTTCCACCCCGTTGACTTCGACCACCGCAGCTCCGTCATCGCCGCCTCTACAAGACACCTCCGCAGCAGCCGAAGAGCCGCCACCATCGCCGCAGCAGCAACCGCCATCCTTCCATGCCACGTTTAGTTGCGTCCTACGCGGGATTCCACCTGACATCTCCGAACGGGCGGTCCTCCACAAAGTGGAGCCCTCCCGTTCTCCACCCGAACCCGTTCGCTTCCCTTCAGCTACTTCACATCGTCGCCCCCGGCCAGCCGCTCCTCCTGTTCCACCTTTTCCACAAGTTTGTCAACCCCCTCCTCAACCTCGTTTCATTCCCCCACCCCTTCCGATATTCGACCTTCTGCGTTTTCTTATCACTTCTCTTTCCAATATCACAGCCACCCTCTATCTCCTCACCTTGCATCTCCACCCAAGACCTCTTTTCTAACCTTCATCTTTCCCATTTTGCACTTCACCTTTTCCCTGTCCACCCTTGCACTCTCCTCTGAGTATTTATTCTTTGCACACATCCCCGATGATTAAATACTATCCGCACACACCTCCTAATTCCATACATGAAATAACCCTCCTCCGCATACCATCATTCCTTCTCCAACCTGCCGAAACTCCTGGCCAGAGTCAGGACGTTACCTTCAGGGTGGCCCACACCTCCCCTTCAGGGAGGGGAATGAAAACATTAGAGTAGTAGTAAAAATGGTAATAAGGCCATACGGGCCAAGGAAAATTCTGAAGTCAAAATAGCATGATGATTTTTTTGGTCACCAAGTTGCACGGTGTAAAAAGGCCAATATGGTAATGGCCAAATAATAAGACGGCGCACAGGTCATCGGTGCTCCACCATTCCGTAACGATGCGAGACGGACTTGTGAGGGATGGAGCCACAGTTATATATACAATGGAAAAGTATAGAAGCATAGTTAAGAGAGAGCCAGCGTTTTCCAGAACAATGGCATCACAGTCACATATCCGTGGGTAGAAGTTGCAGCAGGCAAGCAAGGCAGTACATAGCGAAGGAAGTGGTATAGCAGTCGAAAAAAGAAGCGCCAGAAGAAGGTAGGAATGCAGAATTACGCTGAAACCTGCATAGTTGTAGAGAGAGAAGGTTACAGGTTGGTTTGATTCCCACCTCAGCCATCCTCGAAATGGTTTTGTGTGATTTCCCACTTCTTCTCCAGGCAAATGCCGGGATGGTACCTAACTTAAGGCCACGGCCGCTTCCTTACCTCTTCTTTGCTTGTCCCGTCCAATCTTCCCATCCCTCCACAAGGCCCCTGTTCAGCATAGCACGTGAGGCCGCCTGGGCAAGCTACTGGTCATCCTTCCAAGTTATATCCCCCGATACAAAGTCTCACGTTCCAGGATATTACACTTGAGGCACTAGGGGTGGAATCCCTCGCTGAATCTAAGGGAAGAACCGACCCTGGTGGGTAAACAGATTAAGAAAGAAAGAAAGAGCCACTACGGAACACGTGCTTTACATATTAATTCGACCACGTTCTCCATAAATTAGCAATAATTCAACGTCTTCACGTAGGGAAAGAATAAGTGCTGTGAGGTGACCTGGTAGGTGTGGATTATTATTTGTGTGAGTTGGACTCGGCAGGTTGCGAATTCGAATGGCTTGCTGGCTGTTCTGAAAATGGTACTCTCTGGTTTCCCATTTTCAGCACCAGTTAAATGCCGGGACGGTACCTTAATAAAAGACCAAGGCTGATTTCCTTCTCAATCCTTTCCCCACCAATCCTTAGGGGAAAGACGCCAAATCAGAGCGCATCCCTTAAAACCAATAGCAAATAAAAATATTTATCGTATCACCGCTAAAATGGAGCAGCCCTGTCGTTCAAAAATATTGCCTCATGCTGCTGGATTCAAACTACTACGCTTCCGTTACTGAAACAGCCTTTCCTGTAGTCCTTAACCGATTCTGCCACGGTCGACATATATGATGGTTGCTAGAGGTTTAGTACTTAAGTATGGCCGTTCCACCTGGGAAGTTAATATCCGTGTCAAAGTCTTCAATGATGGTTTACTTCTTTAAATTATATTACATTAATTCGATCGTATTACGGATGCCTGTGCGTTTTCAAGGCGCAATAAATCACATGTTTGCAGAATAGTCATTAGTATTTGGCGTGGAATTGTGCACAGTAATTTTTTCCTTTGCTAGGTCCATGGATCAATTTACAGTGGTGACACAGAGGTGGGGAAGAGCCTTATCAAACGTAAAGTAGAACTTTCAAGTTATTTGGTGTTCATAAAACTAATAAGGATCTTTAAGTTAAACGCGTTATTTGGGTTGCCTATACCGGGAAAGTAAGGGGCTGGTGAAGCAGCTGGTATTATACACAGTATAAAATAGGAAGAATGGTATTTCTATGGAATAATCTTCTTTCTAAAGAATACTTAGCTCAATTTCTGGAATATAACTCTGAGTAATATAAAAGGCAGAGAGTACATACATTGATTGACCAAAAAGTTCAAGCACAAAGAATAAATGATCGGATGTCAATGTAACTTCGTGGATGTACATACCATCGGCGGGCATGTAAATGATTTAGAGTTGCAGTTCTCTGTGACAGGCAGAGCGTCCACCAGAGTGCATTAGTGTTGTTCGTTTTCCCACGCTATTGGTCAGAGACTAGCAGCAACCGGACTAGGCAATTACCGTCCCATGCGCAGCCTGCCGTTTACAGTGTGAACGGGAAGCATGGTCTGCTGATGAATGGTGTCGCGTTGTGTTCAGCCGTTGCCTACGAGATACACAAGGCCGGGAAATAGGAAGCAATTTGCCGCCGAAAAAGCGGCCCGACCGTGTTCACGGCTTGGCCGCTAGATGTCAGGTTTCCGTTCTGTTCTTGGCTGACTTTTAACATTGTGACGTGCGGACTAATAGTGATGTTGTGTTGATTTTGTGCAATTTATTGTCAGTATTTTTTCTATCGGTGTGTGTATGTGAGGTGAAGAAGATGGTGAACTGTTGTGTACCTCTTTGTACTTCCGATAGTGCTAAAAAGCAAGAAAATATGACGTTTCATAGTTTCCCTTCGGAGCGCAGTTTAAGAGAGAAGTGGAGGCAAGCTATTTCCAGGCAAGGTGATAAAGTAGGATCTCTTTGGGTACCTACCAATTCTTCTCGAGTGTTTAGCTTGCATTTTAATACGTCAGATTTTAGTGTAAGCACATCAATCAAGCGAATTCTTCCCAACAAAGTTCCTTCTGTTTTTAGTGTGTACCCTGTTCATAAATAGAAAAGTAACAAGCGCAGGAAGGATCCAGCTCCCAGAAATGACGTACCATCAAAATTTAGAAGAATTTCTGATTCAGATAATGATATATCTTCAACAAATAACGGTTCTACACCAGTCACAAACGAAAAAGGGGTACATGTCTCGTTTCTATGTAAGGGAAAGCCTACGAGTAGTTCTTTTAAATCGAAATATTTATTGACGAGAAAGTCAAATACCAGGTTAAGGGAAACAATATTTAAATTGAGAAGTAGGATATGGGCAATGAAATCAGAAAAACACTTTAAGATATCTGAACTTGACCAAAAAGTAGACCAACTTGAAAAGAATGGTAAAAATGGTAATTTAAGAGCTTTATTTCTGTTAGAACAAATTGAATCTTACAGGAAGAAAAAAGTGAAATACGGTGAAACGACCCTAAAAATTTGCGTCCTCTGGCATAGGAAAGCCCCTACCGGCTACAGATTTCTGAGATCCTTGCACTCCCTAACACTACCGCATCAGAGAACGCTGAAAAAATTCATCGGATTTTCTAATGGCGAAACGGGTATAACATCGCTCACCAAACAACGGCTTCAATACGAATGTCGCAACATCAGATGTGCGGAGGAAAAGACTAGGTAAAATAATACTCACAAAGTTTCTAAAACCAATTCTGGACAATCAGGCGAAGGAAATTTCCGATCAGGATGATGCGTTCAAGAATTTCAGAAGAAAACCCCTGAACCGCAAAGTGCTGAAATTGTGATAACTTCCTGCATCTCAGGTAAGCTAATCTTATGTATCGGCACGTCATACATTACAGATAATATTCTATAAGATTGAATGAATCGTTCCTTGTGATCATTTGAACATTAATGCTGCTGATATGTATTTGTCTTAATTGATCACGAAGTTTTCGTGAATTACTTATTTCGTCTTAACATAGTGTGAGACAAAGGCCTACGTTCCAGAAAATAAGTCATACAATTGCTCTTAGTCTATTTTTTATCTTATATCTGTTTGGTGTCCTCTGAAATTCATCATCATCATCATCTGTTTACCCTCCAGGGTCGGCTTTTCCCTCGGACACAGCGAGGGATCCCACCTCTACCGCCTCAAGGGCAGTGTCCTGGAGCTTCAGACTCTTGGTCGGGGATACAACTGGGTAGAATGACCAGTACCTCGCCCAGGCGGCCTCACCTGCTATGCTGAACAGGGGCCTTGTAGAGGGATGGAAAGATTGGAAGGGATAGGCAAGGAAGAGGGAAGGAAGCGGCCTTGGCCTTATGTTAGGTACCATCCCGGCATTCGCCTGGAGGAGAAGTGGGAAACCACGGAAAACCACTTCCAGGATGGCTGAGGTGGGAATCGAACCCACCTCTACTCAGTTGACCTCCCGAGGCTGAGTGGACCCCGTTCAAGCCCTCATACCACTTTTCAAATTTCGTGGCAGAGCCGGGAATCGAACCCGGGCCTCCGGGGGTGGCAGCTAATCACGCTAACCACTACACCACAGAGGCGGACGTCCTCTGAAATTACTAGTTTTAATTAAATTTTATAGTTTTTCGCAAACCAACGTGTTGCAATGAGCGGGCGAGACAGAATAGTAAAGAGAACTCTAGCAGCGCTTGTCGGAAGTATCTCGAGGACAAGTTTAGAGTGCTGTATTTCTAGGCCTTGTGTATCTCGTAGGCAACGGTTCAGTGAAGAATCGCAGTTTCGCAATACCCCGCGCTTAACGATCATCTGCGAGTATGGCAGTGACCTGGAGAGAGGTCCCATTCTTTCCATATTTTGGAGAGGCACAACTGTGTTATCCGGGTGTCAAGATGCGGGGAGCCATCAGGTATTCAGGTCACGGCTGGTAGTGGTGGTGGTGATTATTGTTTTAAGAGGAAGTACAACTAGGCAACCATCCTCTATATAACACTAATCAGAGGAAAAAATGGAAGGGATCCGATACTTCGAGAAATGAAGATATCGGCCAAAGAAATACAAGGGCCACGAGGGGCGTGAAAATGAAAGACTCCCTAGCCCTCGCAAACCTAATAGCGTCGGGGTCGGAAAAGAACAAGAGTTGACCAAGGGAGGTCGGATAGGATAGATGAAAGTGAGGAGTCTGACACAAGTAAGTGGAAGCAATGCCAGGACTCAGCTAAGGGCCCCGTGGTCGCCAACCCGCGCTCCAAGTTCAGAGCCCCTAGGGCCCCTTTTAGTCGCCTCTTACGACAGGCAGGGGGTACCGTGGGTGTTATTCTACCGCCCCCACCCACAGGGGGAAATCACGGCTGGTAGTGGTTCAGGGAAATCTGACTGCATAGCTGTACGTTACGGACATCCTGAGTCTTTATGTGTTGCCTTTCATGCGAGAGTATCGTAGTGCCATTTTTCAGCACGACAATGCTGGTCCACACACCGCACGTATCTGCGTAATGTTGAGATACTCTCGGGGCCAGCAAGGTTCGCCAGATCTGTCCCTAATAGAACATGATGTGTGGGACCAGCTCGGACGACAACTCCGTCCCAGTGCAGCATCCAGGATATCAAGGACCAGTTACAACGGTTGTTTTTTTTGTTTTTTTTGTTTTTTTGCTAGTGGCTTTACGTCGCACGGACACAGATAGGTCTTATGGCGACGATGACGATGGGATAGAAAAGGCCTAGGAGTTGGGAGGAAACGGCCATGGCCTTAATTAAGGTAAATCCCCAGCATTTGCCTGGTGTGAAAAATGAGAAACCACGGAAAACCACCTTCAGGGCTGCCGACAAAGGGATTCAAACCCACTATCTCCCGGATGCAAGCTCACAGCCACGCGCCTCTAACCGCACGGCCAAATCGCCTGGTTACAACGGTTGCAGGCGAGCCAGCTTTACGAGGGGATTCGACAACTTGATGACACCCTTCCCAACAGAGTTAGTGCATGCATCCAGGCCAGAAGGGTTGCGACATCATAGTGATAAGCAATCTCGTACTGTCAAGTTCATTGTAATTTTCACTCGATTTCCTAATCACTGAAATAAAATCACATACACTCTTACCACGTGAAGCTTCATTTCATTGCCTACTCCTCTCCTGGGTGCTTCAATATTTTTTTTTGTCAGGTTGTGTAGTATTATAGATACATTCTCAAGTTCAATGTATTATCCCAGTGCAGTGATTCTTTGGTCTTTGCTGTATTAACCTAAATAAGCCTAAGTTATAGCGTGCAAGCATTTTGATTTTTACCCAAACAATTCCAATGGATTTTTTTGCTAGTGGCTTTACATCGCACCGACACAGATAGGTCTTATGGCGACGACGAGATAGGAAAGGCCTAGGAGTTGGAAGGAAGCGGCCGTGGCCTTAATTAAGATACAGCCCCAGTATTTGCGTGGTGTGAAAATGAGAAACCACGGAAAACCATCTTCAGGGCTGCCGACAGTGGGATTCGAACCCATTATCTACCAGATGCAAGCTCACAGTTACGCGCCCCTAACCGCACGGCTAACTCGCCCGGTCAATGGATTTTGAATGCAGGAGGTGGACATTCTGATGTCTGTAACATTTAAGAATAAAATGCAAACAACTGTCACGAGATACAGTAGAACTCCGTTTACCCGAAATAAAGTGGGTGGAGCCACTTCGGTTGACCCGTGATTTCGCATGAAACATGATAAATATTTTCGGAAGTAAAGTGTGGAAACAAAAATGCATACACTCTGTTAGGCAAAGATGCATACTGTATATTAACATTAAAAAGTTCACATAATGCCACTCATTGTATAAAATCAGTTATTTTATTCTGAAGTTTCTTGATACAGCGCTGTCACGCCACCGTTTAATCAACAATACATCAGCTGGTGTACATTCATTGCTTTGTTCAACAAAGCGGAAAGCAATCTGAAATAATGAAATAATTCTTTCGTTACTACTGAACTGTATACAGTAATTTTATTACAGTACTGTAATTAAATCGTGTGGTACTGTATTTTAATAAAAAATCGAAATCAATGTTACCTCCAATGCATTAAATCCATCATCTGCTGTAACTCGATTCTCAAAACTGCCATTGTCAAGGTCGGAATCGTCTGCATAATCTTCATGACGAAGAATACAGTCTGACTGTCTGTTAGGTCATAAGCCCAGAGGCTGGTTGGATCCTCAAGTAGCACCCCCAAAGGTTATGCGGTTATAAGAAAACCCCAAAAACCAATGGCAGCACCAAAATGAGGCGTACTAGGCAAGATGAGGAGTGAGGTTGTTTGCCATTGCTTTCCTCACTGGGTCAGAAAGTACTATTGCAGCACGACTGACCTTATGAGCAGCACCTTTCATAACACTCAGATGCACTAGTCATGCTCTGAATGTCATTACTCAGCACTACCCATACCCCAGAAACTTCCATATTGTCACAGCCATGGATGTTGACTGATGGTTGAAGCTACACTTTACTCTGGCCTGTACAAAGAGATGGATACAAAAGTACTGTATCCATCAAGAAATGACAGCAGGCAGAAGAATACAGTAATAATAGTAATAATAATACAATAGTAATAATAATTCCTGCTTGTTCAAGAAAAATGTGTCCTGGAACGAACTAGAGGGTAAGAAACTGTTTTGTTTTATGCTACACGTGTATCTGGCGTAAGTCATAATATAAAAATAGGAGTTGCCTAGGAGCTCTCAGCACATATAGCAAGGGAATTACTAATGTCGACGGCTAAGAACGGAGGGTAAAAACAAAATATTAAAAATACAATTTTGCTAGAGCATTTTGGTTAAGCCGGGTTTCGGTTAAGCGAAGTTCGATTAAGCGGGGTTCTACTCTACTTCCGAAGATATTTAACGAATTTCCCCCTTAATGTTTCCCATTTTCCTAGAACATTATGGCACTCTGGGTTAAATTCTGGCATTCGTATTCTAACAAATGTTGAAAAATGATCGTTACCTTTTGTCTAGTAATAAAGTCAATAACTGTCACCAAATCCACTATACCTCACCGAAAGTACTGTGGTAAATAAAATTCTCGAGATAAAAGCAAATGTTAATGTAAAAACACCTCTCACAGTAAAGAAGACGTGCAATACCTTTGAAGAGTAGTGAAAGGAAAGTGCCGTATATGAGCACTTAACAGGTATAAAAGGGCCTCTAACAACGTAACCTCAACTAATGGTCTCTAGATGTCGTAGGTCACTCACCCGCTGTCGGAAGTTCTGACAAGGAAGACCGATTACTGCTACACAGTCACTCACCTCACACGTCTGAAACAAACAGTACAGTCTTGACTTGATAAAACTGTGAATACAACAATAATAAATATCAACAACATACATACATACATATTGCACTTATAACGGAGTGCCACACAAAGGGTGCAATACAACGTACGCCCTCATAATAGACTGTTATGCCTTTTAGCGTTCAGTGCGCAAGCCTTTGTGATTTTGTTAAATTACACCATAATCCTCTATTTTCAACTAGTTCTGTGGCACACAGGATAGACCTACTTAGTCTACAAGAAAAGTGGAAGGCACAACCTTTATGGTGTAAGGAGGTTCACAAGGACTTGGAAGAAGTGGGAATTATCACAGATGTTTGTCATTTATTTTAAAAAATTGTATTACAAGAAACTTCGAATTACTCTCTCAGTCTCTAAAGACGCTCACAGACACTTGAGGTACACCTGCGCTATGATTAGAGAATATCTGATTCGTATGTGATTTTCTGTTTCAACATTGATTGTTCCCCCCTCCTATTCCTTCCCCTTCCCTTCTCAAGCGTAGTCTTGGTGGCTGGTTGTGTCCAGCGTTTGAGTCTCATTATTTATTTGCTACTATATCGGAGCATCTACTTTGGGGTTAATTTCGAACCCAAGGCTGCTGAGCTGCGAGCATCGGAGTGTAAGTCGTGAGTGAATGTTGCATGCGTATATTGAGAGAAAGGTTAAATATTGTGGTAGCGAATGGGTGTGTGATTGGGTAAGAGTTGTGCTTCTCTTTGTGCTGTGCTGTGTGGATGTGCCGGGTTCGTAACCCAGGGGCCTATGGGCAAGTTGTACGCCGTTTCATTTTCGTAATATGTATTTATATAATGTTACATTCTGTTAATACTTGTATTTCTTTTATATTACCTGTTGGTAACAGATATTCTGTTCTCAGTTGAATGTACAAGGCCAATATAAGTTTATTGGTTTATTATTGGAAGGGGAATTCAGTTATAATATTGTAAATACTTCGTTACATTTGAATAAATGACAGATGAATTTACGGATGGAAAACTCCCTAACGTCGGTCTAACTCGCTTCCCCTCTGAGTATATTCCTGTTCTTAGGCCCTAATGCTAGCACCTTCTCAGGTGGTAGCATTATCGCGTGGTTTCCATCTGTAAATACAATCTTGTGTATTATTCTTTCGTATTTAAAGGGGCAAATATGACTGATCCTAGTAAAGATGCACAAGGGTCTATTGGACCTATTAATGGACTGAAATGGAACAAGACCCGTCATTTTGGTATCTTGGGCAGTACTATATGCGCCAATCAGATCTGCCAGAATGTTACAACTCTCCTCTCCTCAACTCTTCTTTTCCCTTCTCTTCTCTTCTCTTCTCTTCCCTTCTCTTCTCTTCTCTTGTCTCGTCTCGTCTCGTTCTGTTTTGTTTTGTGTCATAGTCTACGGAGTCTACTTTTAGAACAAAGATATATGAATGAAAGTTTATGTCCAAGGAATTTGTAATCATTCATTTACATTTAGAGCTATCGTCCAGGTGAATATTCCCTATCATTTGTTTACCTACTCGATTCTTAAATTATTTTAAGGATACTTACTAGCTTAAAGTGGTCAAATTTGTGATTTTTATTTTATTGTTTAGTTTAATTACGCACACATTTCTGATTAAATCTAAGTTTTTCATGAGGATCGGACTGTTAGTTTTTTAAATATAAATTAGTTTGTGCCATAGAGCACAAAGAATGCCACACCCCCCTTTTATACATGCCGAAACTAAAACACATACACAACGTTTTGGATATAGGAAAGGTTAGCGTCTTCAAAGTAGTGGGAAAATAAATTGTTTTTTAATGATTTTCACGTCGAAGTTCCCTTTGCAGAGAAAAATAATTTTCTCATTATTTAAGAAAGTAACACTGAAAGTAATATTTTCACTTGGTTAAATATTCCTGCATCACATTCCAGAGGCCCCATGGATTCTAAACTTGGGAGCGTGGGTTGATGACCACGGGAACCTCAGCTGAACCCTCAACTCGGATGGTTTTAGAGCACTTGATGCCTAGAAAGTCTTTCATTTTAATGGCGTTCGTGACCTTTGTCTACCTTTCGCCAATATCTTCATTTCTTGAAATGTCGGATCTCTTCTCTGTGATTAGTGTTATATAGAGGATGGTTGCTTAGTTGTACTTCCTCTTAAAACAATAATCACTACCACCACCATCACTCAGATTCCATATTCACATTCAACATAGACAAAAATCGTACGGAGCTTAGTTTACCTTGGTTTAATTAATTACTTTAATTAATTAGTTTAAATAATTACCTTAGTTTACCTTTAAAACAATTATCAAAATACCTAATAAGAAAACAACTGTATGCGTCGTAATCATTTACTTTGTTTAAATTCCTGTTCTAGCTTTCGAATGTTACATCAGGTACTTCAAAAAATTCTCTCTCCTTGAAGAGGTCCTGGTAATAATAATAATAATAATAATAATAATAATAATAATAATAATAATAATAATAATAATAATAATCGTATGGCCTCAGCTACCGTGTGCAGACATTTCAATTTCACGCCATCTGGCTGTCTGCTCGTCAATTTCGACGTCCTGTTTTACTCTAGTCTCCAACTAGATGGCAGACCGAGTAAACCGAAAATCTCTTGGGCGTCTATGGCTGAGATTTAATGAATTTTGTCGGGTAAACACCAAATGTGTCACCAGAGATCTTTTACATGCCGACATCGTACGACATAGAGTGTCGAATGGACTTTTTTTCCACCTTTCAAAAATCCGACTACCTCTGCCGGGTTTGAACCCGCTATCTTGGGATCCGGACGCCGACACTCTACCGCTGATCCACAGAGTCAGCTAATGTCCTGGTAGTTTCATACCTCATATTCTGAAGTAGAATATTGCTATTACCGAGCTCGATAGCTGCAGTCGCTTAAGTGCGGCCAGTATCCAGTATTCGGGAGATAGTAGGTTCGAACCCCACTGTCGGCAGCCCTGAAAATGGTTTTCCGTGGTTTCCCATTTTCACACCAGGCAAATGCTGGGGCTGTACCTTAATTAAGGCCACGGCCGCTTCCTTCCCACTCCTAGCTCCTTCCTGTCCCATCGTCGCCGTAAGACCTATCTGTGTCGGTGCGACGTAAAACAACTAGCGAAAAGAATATTGCAGAGCAATCACAAGGCTTCGTTCTCAATCTTGGCTAAACAATGTAATGATGTGCATGCTGTTTCCTCATCATTAACATTTTAAGAGCTGCCTGTGCGAATAGAAGAGAAACACTGACGAGCAGCTTCAAAGCCAATGAACCGTCAGGCCGGAAGTCTGGTGCTGTAAATTTTTAATGTCTCAGAAGCTGATGCAGCTGATAGGAATTTACATTCCGAATGGGAGAATATGAACAAGAATTTGAGTGAGTGATCGTGTTCGAGGTGCAACATTTGCGTCGGGTGGTGGTGGTGATTATTGTTTTAAGAGGAAGTACAACTTGGCAACCATCCTCTATATAACACTAATCAGAGAGAAAAAATGGGAGGGACCAACCCTTCGAAAAATGAAGATATCGGCCAAAGGAAGACAAGGGCAACGAAGGGCGTGAAAATGAAAGACTCCCTAGCCCTCGCAAACCTAATAGCGTCGGGGTCAGAAAAGAACAAGAGTTGACCAAGGGAGGTCGGATAGGATAGATGAAGGTGAGGAGCCTGGCACAAGTAAATGGAAGCAATGCCAGGACTTAGCTGAGGGCCCCGTTGTCGCCAACCCACGCTCCAAAGTTCAGAGCCGCTGAGGCCCCTTTTAGTCACCTTTTACGACAGGCAGGGGATACCGTGGGTGTTATTCTACCGCCCACACCCACAGGGGGACAGCATTTGCGTCACTCAGAAATACCGGTATATGATTTTCTTCAGGCGTTTCAACGTTTACATGGAAGAAAAGTTTCTTATTACTTCCTTATGTGCTAGGTTATGTCTTAATTTAAGTAGTTGTTTACTAAGATGTAATTGCTTTGGCTTGTTTGTCTGCTTTTATGTTCATTGGATCAACTGCCAATTTCCTTCTTTATGCACTTGTTTCTCAATATTTTTAATTAACGGGACTGCCTGTGCAAGTGGGAAGGACATCCTTATTTTGTTACCCCGAGGGAAGACAAAAATTTAGAAACGATCCTGGTACTCCTGCAGAGATGGGCGACTTTTTTCAGTCTGCGACAGATATGCTTTTTTTTTGCTAGGGGCTTTACGTCGCACCGACACAGATAGGTCTTTTGGCGACGATGGGATAGGAAAGGCCTAGGAGTTGGAAGGAAGCGGCCGTGGCCTTAATTAAGGTACAGCCCCAGCATTTGCCTGGTGTGAAAATGGGAAACCACGGAAAACCATTTTCAGGGCTGCCGATAGTGGGATTCGAACCTACTATCTCCCGGATGGAAGCTCACAGCCGCGCGCCTCTACGCGCACGGCCAACTCGCCCGGTGCGACAGATATGAATATCAGGATAATTAATAGAGATAATGGTTCAAATTTTAGACACAACTGTAAATTCTTATTAATCCTATCCACTGAGCGAGTTGGCCATGCGGTTAGGGTTACGTAGCTGTGAGATTGCATTCGGGAGGTGGTGGGTTCGAATCACACAGTCGTTAGCCCTGAAGATTGTTTTCCGCGATTTGCCACTTTCACGCCAGAGAAATTCTGGGGAAATACCTTCCCAGTCCCAGCTCTTTCGCCTCCTTGAGTTGCCGAAAATCTTGAATGAATTAGTGCGACGTTAAACCACTAACAACAAGTAAGAAAAGAAAAATCTAAACTCAGATATGACATGGAAGACTTGAAATCTAACATTCTCGTAACCACTCAACCCCATTGCCACCCTAATTAAGGGAAGTGAAAGTCTTCAATAGCATCTCCTTCAGAGGTCTTTATTAAATGTACAGAGATATTTCTTCCTTCAATTCACCAGCCATCTTAGCGTCCACTGTTGGTTTCTCCCCCGGACTCAGCGAGAGATCCTACCTCTATGACAGCCCTAAATGCAAATAAATGAACATTGATATTCAATAGACATAACTTTCATTCATATATTTTGGTTCTAAAAGTAGACTCTGTAGTCTGTGACAGAATCACCTTGTGGATGACAGTCATGAATATTCTTGTTCGCTTGACTGACAGAGTGAACATAACCTCCGTACCTCACCGTTACAATTACACAGTTACGTCCTAGACGATGATGCAACAGTAAAGGGCTAGGGTTAGGAAAGTGACGTTAATTAAGACACAGTCCCAACATTTGTCTGGTGTGAATATGTGAAACCAAGGAAAACCATCTTCAGGGCTGCCGACAATGGGACTCGAACCCATTATCTCCCGAATGCAATCTCACAGTTGCGCGACTCTAACCGCACTGTCAACTACTGTCAACTCGGTCGCCATATATCACCGTTAATGAGGATGTTAACTGACTTGAGATTGTATGCTACCTCTTCATTTCAGGTGAGTATTATAACTATTATTATTATTACTATTATTATCATTATTTGGCTTAATTAACTAGAACATGTTATAAGTTACCAAGATTGCAGGCTTAGAGAACAGTAAATAACAACATTGGCATATCAGAAAAATTAACTTTATAAGAAATGTTTTTTGAAGTCGTGGCTTCCCACATCAAAAGTTACATCAAATTTCCTGCAGACCAGATTGTATTATTTTCTTATAGGTATTCTCATAACCAAATAAGTATAAACGATCTTCTAACGTCAAAACTGGCAACAAATAGCGTATGATGACTTTCGTTAAACAAAACACAATGGCTTTTTCCGTTATGTAGCAGGCGTAATGATGCGATCTAGGAAGAATGAGCATAATATAGTGTGTTGCCACATCTCCCGAGAATACTTATTGTATAAAAGTGTGTGCTCTTTAAGTGTTGTCTATGAAATGTAAACTCATTTAAGTGAATACTTACTATAAGCGATCCTTTGTTACTTAAGGGTTCCACTTATGTATAAGTGCTGTCTATGAATTCGTTCTACTCCCGTCAGACAGCGGGTACTGTGGATATGATATATTCACCCACTCTAAGAGGAAGATCCTTACTTGTTGTCATGAATTTTTGAAACTAACATAGTACCTGTTATTTGCCAGTGGCATAAAAATATACAAGGCGAGTCTCTCCGCTATGACTAAAAGCAAAGAGTGATTCAACGCATGATAAAGAAGATAATAAATCCAAGATACATGGTCCAGTTCCCTGCCAATTTAGAACTAAAACGATATGTTGCTAAGACAGTAACTGAGCCTGCATTAGATCACACTAAAGAAATTGTTAGTTCTTAGTAATATCCTTAAAATACGCAATTTAAGTATCAATGTGAATAGTGGGCTTGTATGAGGATTCTTTCGTACTAAAATGTAACATGGTCTAGCTAAGCCGGTCAGAAAATAACGTAGTGGTAGATTACGTAATAGTCAACGTTGACTAGACCAATTTCACTTGGTAGAGGCAACGCAAAACGATGCTTTTTCTCCTCCAACTTCGGTAAGTTTTAATTAACGAATAGTAGTAGTGTATTGGATTTGACTTCTTGACTTACGCGTAATATCCGCGTCATCATCTCCCCAGGCACCTCCCTGCGTTTTGCAGCAGAGGAGAGGCTCACTTTGTATAAACAAACAGATTTTGGATCACAGTGATGCTAAACATCTATAGGCCACCATGGATAATAATTATAGTATCTTTGTAGAACTGTAATTAAACTTCGTTTTAACATCAAACACATGTTCAGTAATCACATTTTTAAGAAATAATAACGTCTTCTATATTAATTATAGAATGAATCGGAAGCGTGAGAAAGATTTAATGTAATAAAGGACCTGAGAGCAATTCAATGCTCATAATCGAAAACTTGTTATGACACAGATATAGTCTACATCATTACGATTCAATATCTGAACTTCTAGGTTCAATGATATGAATTCCTACATGATATTATTTAGTTCTCTAATTGGAAGGTGGTGGTGATTATTGTTTTAAGAGGAAGTACAACTAGGCAACCATCCTCTGTATAACACTAATCAGAAGGAAATATGGAAGGGATCCGACACTTCGAAAAATGAAGATATCGGCCAAAGGAAGACAAGGGCCACGAAGGGCGTGAAAATGAAAGACTCCCTAGCCCTCGCAAACCTAATAGCGTCGGGGTCGGAAAAGAACAAGAGTTGACCAAGGGAGGTCGGATAGGATAGATGAAAGTGAGGAGCCTGGCACAAGTAAGTGGAAGCAATGCCAGGACTCAGCTGAGGGCCCCGTGGTCGCCAACCCACGCTCCAAAGTTCAGAGCCCCTGAGGCCCCTTTTAGTCGCCTCTTACGACAGGCAGGGGATACCGTGGGTATATCAGGAACATCTCAGTAGATTTACCGGCACATAAATTAATTCCTGCGGGAAACATTTCGGCACCTCGGTGTCTCCAAAAGCCATAAAATTTCTTAGTAGGACGTAAAATCAAAAATATGATTTATTATTACGTGGTGGTGATTGTTGTTTTAAGAGGAAGTACAACTGGGCAACCATCCTCTATATAACAGAAATCAGAGAGAAAAATGGAAGAAGATCCGACACTTCGAAAAATGAAGGTATTCCCCAAAGAAAGACAAGGGCGACGAAGGGAGTGGAAATGAAAGAATCTCTAGGCCTCTCAAACCTAATACCATCGGGGTGGAAAAGAACAAGACTTGTCCAAGGGAGTTCGGATAGGATAGATGAAAGTGAGGACCCTGGCAACGCCAGGATTCGGCTAAGGGCCCCATGGTCGCCAACCCACGCTCCCAAGTTCAGAGCCCCTGGGGCCCCTTTTTTACTCGGTTCTTACGACAGGCAGGTTATACCGTGGGTCTTATTCTACCGTCACCACTCACAGGGGTTATTACATTATTTTGTGTACTCGTTACATTTACTGTGTATTGTGCTATATCTGTTTTCCTTATTTATTTTTTAACATTAATTTTATGTTGAATATTTTAAAAGTACTATATATTGTAATTGGAGAGTCATCCCTATAATAGGCAAAAAAAAAAAAAAAATTAGGAGATGACGCCTGGTAGCCTGTTAAGTGTGGTCCAGGCGGAGCAAGGAAGGTTGAACCCAGGCAACTTTGTAGTATCCCTGCTGTTGGCAATGCCTTAGTATGTGATTGGGACCATTCATGTTTCCATGGTTCACCAGGTTTAAAATGTGAATTGAGTAATTTCTTTGCCGTCTTCTAGGCAGGTTTCCGTGATTTCAGTCTCGTTACGGCATTTTCATCTGTATCCTGATGTATTGGGAGGTGGTGGTGGTGGTGGTGGTGGTGGTGGTGGTGGTGGTGGTGGTGGTGATTATTGTTTTAAGAGGAAGTACAACTGGGTAACCATCCTCTATATAACACTAATCAGAGGGAAAATGTGGAAGGGGTCCGACACTTCGAAAAATGAAGATATCGGCCAAAGGAAGACAAGGGCCACGAAGGGCGTGGAAATGAAAGACTCCCTAGCCCTCGAAAATCTAATAGCGTCGGGGTCGGAAAAGAACAAGAGTAGACCAAGAGAGGTCGGATAGGATAGATGAAAGTGAGGAGCCTGGCACAAGTAAGTGGAAGCAATGCCAAGAATCAGCTAAGGGCCCCGTGGTCGCCAACCCACGCTCCAAAGTTCAGAGCCACTGGGGCCCCTTTTAGTCGCCTCTTACGACAGGCAAGGGATACCGTGGGTATTATTCTACCGCCCCCACCCACAGGGGGATGATGTATTGGGAGGTAACTGTTCTTCGATATCCTGGTCCACAATCTAACAAGGGCACCTTTGCCATCTGATATGAGGAGGCTGAATGTTGCTCAGTAATGGTAACCATGGAATAGGAGTGGAGCGCAATGTACCAGATATAATTCTCATTGTGTACTGCAGTTGGACATCAACCATACTAGTGTGGGAGCTAGCGATTGACCCATACAGAGGAGCAATATTCATCTGGTGAATATACTATTGCTAGAGGAGTTGTTCGTAATGTACATGCATGTGCACCCCATGAAGTACCAGATAGTCTACCCAACAATTTGTTAAAGCTTTTAAGCTGCTCAAGATGGCATCGATAGGTTAAGAACCTGTCTAAAGATACACCCAGATATTTTGGGTAGGTATTACACCGTCAAGTGTCTTTATTAAATTTCTTTTGCTATTGGCTTTACGTCGCACCGACACAGATAGGTCTTATGGCGACGAACGGATAAGAAAGGCATAGGATTGGGAATGAAGCAGCCGTGGCCTTAGTTAAGGTACAGCCGCAGCATTTGCCTGGTGTGAAAATGGGAAACCATTGAAAACCATCTTCAGGGCTGTCGGCAGTGGGGTTCAAACCCACTATCTCACGGATGCAAGGTCATAGCCGTGCGCTCCTTGATCATAGGTTGACAGTTTGCTACCCTGTTATTTAGGTGGAATGTAGCTACCTCTGTCTTTAGTGGACCATGTTCCAGGCGCCATTTCTTAAAATAATCATCTTGTCAAGGTCTTGGGATAGAATGTCTTCCGCCTCATTGAAGTCTGCTCTTTGTATGGTGAGGTTGATATCGTCCGCAAAGATGAACTTGAGATATAACGGTTTCTGGGAGATCATGAATATATAAGTTGAAGAGAATGGGAGACAAGACTGATCCCTGTGGCAAGCCATTATTAAGTTTCTGGAATCTACTACTACGGGGATGTTCTGTATGAATTTGGAAAAATCTGCTACTGAGCATATTTTTGTTAGGATGAACATTTAGGACATGGTATAGCCCTGATGAGTTTCAGGAGAAGGCCTTCTTTCCAAACTTTGTCATAAGCAGCCGTTAGATCAAGGAACACAGATATACTTTTCCATTTACCTTTGTAATCCTGTTTTGAGGAAGGAAGTCAAAGCGAGAATCTGATCATCGCAGTCTCGAACATGCCGGAAACCAGCTTCCTCAAGTAGAATAAGGTGTTCAATTGCTGGAGCTATTCTATTGAGGATAAATAGTTCTAGAAGCTTATAATGTAACATTTAATACAGTCATGGGTCTATACCTTTGAGGTGATTTGGGATCCTTGCCTTGTTTCAAGATAGCAATAATTATTGTAGCTGTCTTGAATAGAGGAGGCAAACGGCCCGATTGCAGAACATTACTGAAGAAGGAAGAAAGCCAACGTTTGGTTGCTGGACCACAGCTCTTTATAAGTTCTGGGTACGCGCCATCAAGTCCAGCAGCTTTACCATTTTTGAGTTTGTTCAAACGTTTACGTACCTCTTCTGAGCGGAATATGCATTTGTATAGGTGTCTTGTTTTCCCTGCCTTAGTTCCGATTTTACCTGCTTAGCGATTTTCTTATCCCCTGAAAGGCGCGATGTTGAGACGACGTGATTAGCTATGGTTTCCGCATAAATTGAGTATTGACTGCTTGATAATAATGGAAATTAGATCGAGCTTGCGGATGACAGACCATGCTTTTCTACTGGAGTGTGTGAAGTTAAGATCCCGTATATTTGTTATGCCTTCTCTCTTGTAGCATCTTCCAGGGATTTCAGAAGTTCGATTGCTTTTTCCTAACTATATTCTTCTTCGTATTTAGCGAACAAGCGACTGGCTTCCTCATTACAGCCTGGAATGTAATCCTTCCGATACCCTCGAGGAATTGTTATTTTTTTGCGGCAGATAGTATTGGTCCAAGAAACCTTCCGTAATTTTCAAAATTTCGAGCTATCCATCTAATATAGGCATCTGTGCGCATTGCACACGCTTTCCAATCAGTTTTTTGAAAGTTCCAGCGAGGTTTAGGTATAGACCTAATAACAGGTATCTGCAGGCCAATTTTGTAAATTACGGGGAAATTTTTCAGTACCTCCCTGTGTACTGGGGAAGTTGTCATGAGGTTAGAAGAAATGAAGCATATATCGGTTGAATATTCTTTATTACAACGGTCAGAGTAGGATGTCCCTATGTTCTTAGCATCGTAGACTAGCTTAAGGTCTCTCGTGACCATAAATTCAAACAGTGTGTTACCATTCTCATCACACTCATCATATCCCCATAAACTGTGGTGGCTGTTGAAGTCACCATGAATTATACTTTTTTATTTCTGTAGGTACCAGCACGATGGGATCTGGACAATTGCTTGTAGGTGGCTTATATACATTGGTTATCACAACATTCTGCAAGTTGTATACATGAGGAGGAGAAAGTTTCATTCACAACATTTTCAAGTACATCATAGTCCACTACATCTTTCCTGACCAAAGTGGTAATGCCATACTTACGATGATCCAATGCTATTACTAATTGGTATCCTGGAATTTTACCCCTACAGTTCAGTTGGAGGTCATCTTCTGTATGAGTTTGCTGAAGCGCAACTACATCCTCGGAATGATCCAAAAGCCTTTTGGATAAGTATTCGCTTCTTGCCTCACTGATGCCTTCGATGTTTAGTTGACATATTGTAAACTGAGAGCCGAAGATTCGGGTATGGAAATGGGAGTCCTTAGGACTGCATTTCTTATTATTTCAAATCAAAACAAAGCAAAATCTCTTTATTTGCAAATGAGGTGTCTACCTCATTTCTAGATTGTCATAGCTGTGAGGCCCATTAGGTCAGTACGACGGCATCTTATTTTCGTTGTTGCTCTATTAGCAAAATACAGAGGACACGTGTAGGTGGTGGTGGTGGTGATTATTGTTTTAAGAGGAAGTACAACTAGGCAACCATCCTCTATTTAACACTAATCAGAGAGAAAAAATGGAGGGGGTCCGACACTTCGAAAAATGAAGGTATCGGCCAAAGGAAGGCAAGGGCCACGAAGGGCGTGAAAATGAAAGACTCCCTAGCCCTCGCAAACCTAATAGCGTCGGGGTCAGAAAAGAACAAGAGTTGACCAAGGGGGGTCGGATAGGATAGATGAAAGTGAGGAGCCTGGCACAAATAAATGGAAGCAATGCCAGGACTCAGCTGAGGGCCCCGTGGTCGCCAACCCACGCTCCAAAGTTCAGAGCCTCTGAGGCTCCTTTTAGTCACCTTTTACGACAGGCAGGGGATACCGTGGGTGTTATTCTACCGCCCCCACCCACAGGGGATACACGTGTAGGGTACTGTAATGTGGACTATGTATACATATCACTTCGAACATTGGTATAGAAATTAGAAAGATGTTTTTGAAGATGTTCGTATGGAGCGTGGCATTGTATGGAAGTGAAACATACTAGCTCAGAAAGAAATAGAATAGATGCTTTTGAAATGTGGTGTTACAGAAGAATGCTGAAGCTGAGATGGATAGATCGAATCACGAATGAGAAGATACTGAATCGAACTGGTGAGAGGAGATTGATGGTGGTGATTATTATTTTAAGAGGAAGTACTACTAGGCAACCATCCTGTGTGTTACACTAATCAGAGATAAAAATGGAAGGTACCCGACACTTAGAAAAATGAAAATATCAGCCAAAGAAAGGCAAGGTTAACGAAGGGCGTGAAGGGCGTGTCCCCACGCCTCGATACCTAATACCGTCGGGGTCGGAAAAGAACAAGAGTTGACCAAGTGAGGTCGAATAGGATAGATGAAAGTGGGTAGCCTGGCACAAGTAAGTGGAAGCAATGCCAGGACTCAGCTAAGAGACCCGTAGTTACCAGCCCACGCTCCAAAGTTCAGAGCCCCTGGGGCCCCTTTTAGTCCCTCTTACGACAGGCAGGGGTTGCCGTGGATGTTATTCCACCGCCACCACCCGCATGAGGATGGTAAGAGGAGATCGATTTGGTTAAATCTGAAATGAAAATCTTAGCACAGAATAGGGTGGTGTGAGAGCTGCATCAGTTTATGGGCTGATGTCTCAAAAAAACAACAACAACAACAACGTTTTAAGGTGTTTAAAGAGTCCATTGCATATCTACTTTTTGTGTCAAGAACGTGTACAAAGAATCAGTTGTCACCTATCTCATCATACGCTATAGAATTATTATTATTATTATTATTATTATTATTATTATTATTATTATTATTATTATTATTATTATTATTATTATTATTATTATTATTATTATTATTGTACCGGGAGGTACACCTCAATCCCGTACATTTAAAAGAAGCGCCTTAAGGAACGCTATCTCTCCTACAAAACGTGAAACAGCTACTGCATGAAGTTGGGACATTAATCAGAAGGTGTACTCATAAATAACTGGGTAATATGTTATTTTGAAGTTGCCTAAACTGGATGGTTGTATTTGTTTTGTGTTGGTTTACGTCAAGAAGTTTGAACCTTTCTCCATAGATGTCCTTACAAAAACTGTGGTCATGCACTCTGGTGCACGATGGAAGAACTAGTGATTTAAAGAAGTTTTTGTAATTATGTTTTCTCAACTAAATTAACTTTCATTTATTTTGTTATTTCAAGGTTTGCAACACTTCTTTCTCATTCCGCCAGTTTTTGAATCTGGCCAATCACAAATTTTCTGTAATTATTTTTCAGCCAATAATAGGTTTCTTGTACCTTTTCAGTTTGCCAATAAAAATGAGAAAGTGTGTCCGAATTTAGTCCAGAACCCTCTCGAACCAACCCCTCGGGTATATAAGCTGCGGCCTTTTCAGGCTACCTTGTCTTAGTGATCATCGTTAAATTGAGTGTGTGTGTTAAGGCAGGAGGCTGGGCGCCTCATTCTTCGCCAGGCAGTTCACCAGCCCAGGTAATGGCCAACATTCTTATATCTCTATAGCTACCTCCGCAGACTTACACGAGGGGAAGGTTCGAATTTCTAACTATGTAACCACTTGTTTTCTAAAATGTAAACTTTCTTGCAGCTAATGTAAAATTTCATAAAGACTTTAATTGTAAATCGGGGATAGAGAGTGCGTTACCCTCTTGAGTTCCCCTTCAATTTATTTTGAGGTGGCTACGATTTTGTAACTGTTTCTCTTTTCTGTAAAACGTTAAAACGTTAAATTAACCTCCATTCTAGTCACCTCAGTTACTTGGGATTAGCTTCTGCATCATCGGGCCGAGAGCCTAATTAGGGATTTATACTTAATTTTCTAGGAGCGCAAGTTTACGCCTTCGTCCATTTTGTGTTTGGGCCAGTAATTTAACCTGTTCTCCTTTCCTCGAAGGCCCAGTAGCTTGGGTAGTAGATACCCCTGTGCAAAAATTGTAATTTGTAGGTTGGGCCTAGAGAGGCCGAAAATTGTAAGATTTTTGTCTAATGTTGCCTTGAGTAGGCTGTAAGAAATTGGGAGCCAGGCTCCTTTGTGGAATTCGGAGAGATTTTAAAATCATTTTGTGTAATATTGGGTGGGGCCTTTGGAAGGCCGTATTTGTAACCTTTGGAGCAAAGTGCTCTGGAATTGGGAGATTTCTCTCCTCGTCTAACTAAGCGCAACAGTTGCGATGTAATAAACTTATAAATTTGGAGCTGGAAGTTCAGCACTTTTAATTTCCAAACTGCTATTTTTACCTACCACTTTGTTATTTCACTTAGTGAAGAATCTTTTTAAGTTTGAAGTTTGAAAAGAAATATAAACTTTATTTTAAAATGTGTAAGTTAATCTTTGATATAGCAGATGGACAGATTCCCACCAGCACCTTCTTTAACCTCTCTGTGATCCACAAAAGCCCGGTAACAATTATTATTATTATTATTATTATTATTATTATTATTATTATTATTATTATTATTATTATTATTATTATTATTATTATTTTGATAGCTCAGTAAGTTGTTATTTAGAGGTACAGACTGTGCTGCAGAGCTCCTTCGTAGCTTCAGATACTGCTGTGTTCCGTGGCATCATTTCCCTTGATACCAGGACGTATTGTTCATGGACGACAAAGGGGATACAGATAAGAGACACTGCACTCTCAGGTGACATGGTACTCGACTCATCACAATATGGGCCAAGCAGAAGGTGGATCGTGTCGCCTGCTCTGTTACATGAACTGAGTGCATCAAAGAAATATTTACCATAACTGAGGATCGATAGCAAACACTGTTTTCGGAAAATATTAGCACATGTTACATGATTTCAAGGTAAATTTGCTAGCACTCAGTTTTCTCTATCAGCATATTTTCGCTTGAATTTGGTGATAGCAGTTGTTGATTTCGAATTGACAGCATCAATAAAATCTGCTCGATTCATCCGGCTCTTAGTGTAAAATATCATGTTCATACATTCGGGTTTATAACTCCGGAACTAAAGATCCGATACCAAAGATTAAGGTATCGTTTAACTTGATATGTAGGGCACGGGAGAAAAAATGGCACTCGATGGGATTAAGTTAAATACACACGGTAGAGATGAAATTTAAATAAAGTGACAATTTTGAAGTATTTCGGTATTTTTGGTCTCTATACTTCGACATTCCCATTAATACGAGGTGAAGTATTTGAATAACAAAATAAATCATCCGTTTTCAGTGCGCGAGTATACGGCTCCATGACCAAATGGTTAGCGTGCTGGCCTTTGATCACTGGGGACCCGAGGTCACTTCCCGACAGGGTAGGGAATTTTAACCATAAATTGTTTCTTCCGCTGGCTCGGGGACTGGGTGTATGTGTCGTCTTCATCATTATTTCATCCTGATTACGACGCGGAGGTCGCCTACGGGCGTCAAATCAAAAGACCTGCACCTGGCGAGCCGAACATGTCCTCGGATACTCCCGGCATTAAGAGCCATACGCCATTTCATTTTTCATTGCGCGAGTGCTTTACACAAGGCTAGAGCGGAACCCAACAAACGGGAGAATGACCTTGAACGTGCTCTGGCAGTTCCCCTACTCCTCGCACTATAGGCAGGTATGTGTTGTGTCGAACAATAGCCTGAGGCGACCCCGACGGACAGCTTCCTGTTTAGACGGTGGCGTGACATCGCTGCTCGGGAGCGGTGCAGTTCGTTTAAACAGAAGACACTTGAGAATTCTTAAATAATGAAAGATGTGTTTTCACTTTCATCACTACTTAAATAGGCTAAACAAAGTTCAACTTAAGTAGGGATTGTTTCCAAAAACGCAATTTCAATTTCTTTGAGTGTAACGCTATCTGTATGTTTTTTGTGACTACTGTGCTGTAATGTTCAACGCAAGTACTTTTTTTTCTTGTACCCAGTGATTTTCATGTAATTTCATTAGTCCGATTGTTGCTATAGTTCAAGGTAATCTCGCTCCCATCCATCTGGTATCACCGAGACTCTTTTGTACATGATTTTTTCACGATTAATTACTCCGAAGCTAAGAACATTCGAAGGTGATTAAGATGTCTAGAAACAGAATATATGATGCCTTATGTTTGGAGGCTTGAAAAGTCAAAGTATCAATACCGATTTCTCATGTGGGACACCTTTATAAAAGACTCTGTGAACTCAAGAAAATGGCCCCAGAACGGTTGCCTTACAATTTTTAAAGAAAAAGTTACATGGGCTTTGTAAATGAGATAAATGTGTAATTTGCTTCATACCGATTTTCAAGGATGACGAATCACGTTTTTCTCTGTATTTCAATGACGCCTGTCGTCGAGTGCACCGAAGACACATCCTGGATGTGTGCAAGGTGAGGTTCAAGACGGAGATGTATCTGTGATGTTTTGATGGTGTTTTTCGTATCATGGATTGGACTCGCTCACTGAGGTGACCACTCCCATTTCTATTTAAACATTCTGGATGATCAGGTGTTGCCTGTCAGCCAACATCTGCATGATGATCTCCCAATTATTCAAGATGACAACAGCAAAGATCATCAGGTTGTGCGCATATGTGACTGGTTTGATGAGCGCTCCCCATCATATTACATTTCGATTGGCCTGCAAAATTACCTGACTTGAACCCCATTGAAAATCTGTGGTACATGTTGAGACAGGAGGTAAAACGCCGATATCAGCATCCCCGAAAATTGGTGGAACTACGAGATCAGATCCTGAGCGAGAGACGTAACCTGGATACCACGTACTTGCACAACCTTGTGGACTCAATTCCTAACCGAATCCAGGCGGTTATCTAGTCCAGAGGCGGAGTTACAATGATGCTTGTAATAACTTTTCCAGCGGTGAATAATTTTTTTGTCTGGTGGTACGGTTCGCGCAAGCTTGCGCTATACACGTTGGCACCGAACCGATGTCCACTTTGTTCGAATAGGCAACCCAAATGTGACATCATAATAAGGGATGGCAAAAGCCAATGGTATAAGATCTATACTGTTTTATCATTTCACTAATTAGGATTATTTGTTTCTGTATCAGTACTTTCATTAAAAAGTGGCTTTCTGGTATTACTAACACTGTTACCGCGTATTTGGGATATTTAGTTTACTAATAATTAGATTTGATCGTTACAGACCTTTATTTGTTAGAGTTAATTCCTTTAGTACTATAACGTTAATAATACGAATACAAATAATTTATTCCATAATAATAATAATAATAATAATAATAATAATAATAATAATAATAATAATAATAATAATAATAATAATAATTGTACCGGTTGGTACACCTATACGCCGCACATTTGAATTTTCCGCCTTAAAGTACTCCTCTACAGCTAAAACTCTGAACTTTAAAACTGAATTAATTCAACCGTTTATCAGAAGATGTCACTGTGTTAATTTCGAATTGTTTTTGTTTACTAATTATCAAGAAGTGTGGACATTCTCTCACACATATCTCTACCAAAAACTATGATTATGCACCCTGGTGCGAGGTGATCGAACTTTTCTTGAGGATATTTTATACTCATAAGTTTTCCTATAACTAAATTTCGTTCTTTCATTTGTAGGTTGGCAATATAAATCTTTTCTTTCCGCCTATTTTGAAATTAGCCAATCGTAAATATCTGTCATTAATTTTTAGCTAATGGCGTCTTTCTTCCCCATTTTGGATGTGTAACTGTAAGCTATCCAATAAACGCATGGGGGTGTGTCTTAATTATTCATAAATGGTCTCGAATCTTCCACGAGGGTATAAACACTGCTGATTTTCTTGTCGCTCGGCCACTCGTACAACATCTAGCTTAGTGTATGGAAGTATAGCAGGAGGCGGGAAGCACCTCTTTCATCCGCCAGCAGCTCTTCTACAAGGTAATGGCCTTTTAACATCTTTAATTCTTGCTAGCTCAGCAGTTTAGCCCTCGGGGAATGTCCGAATCCTTTTCATGTAAACCTACCTTTCTAAACATGTAACTTAGTGCCGGCTTATGTAAAAGTTTCTTATTACTTTAACTGTAAATCTGGGATATAGAGTGCTTTACCCTCTCGAGCTCCCCTTCATCTTGAGTTCAGGTGACTACGTTTTCATAACCGATTTTCTACTCTTAATGTATTAATATTTTCTTATACTAGTCACCTCCCTAGCTAGGGAATAGCCCCTGTGTCAGCGGCCTAGTGCCCCTTAGGTTTTATATAAGGTTTCATGTAGGAGCGCAAGCAACTCTTCCATTCATATTGGTATTTTGGGCCATTTAATTAACCTTTTATTTTTCTTTTAAGGCCCTGTAGGGTGGGTACGAGATACCCCTGTTTAATTCTTGTATCTCGTGCCTCGATAGCAAGTCACTGTAAAGTCTGGTATTGTCTTCAATAGGTTTGAAAGATTGATAGCGGGTCAGCTCTTTCTGGTATTTTGAAAGGTGCCTCTAGGAGGCTTGACATTACTAGGTGGGAGCAAGTGCTCCATGTAATTAGGGGGTTTCTACCCTTTGGTAATTTATGATTGTGAGCTGAGAGCTCAAGGATTGTGAAATTGGGGCTCGAAGCCCAGGATTTGTAAGGACCCCTTAACTTGTGCTTTCGTTTGTAAAGTTATAATTGTACCTGATTTTTTTCATTGTTAGTTCACCTAGTAAAAATTTGTTAAATCTTGTCGTCTATTGGAAATATAACCTTTATTTAAATTTTTAATTCATCTTTCGGACTTGTAGTTAGGCCTATTCCAGCCCTCACCTTCCTTCACCTCTGCTGTTCCACCAAAACACGGTAGCAATAATAATAATAATAATAATAATAATAATAATAATAATAATAATGATAATAATGTCTCGTCCATTATGAATCAGAAATCGCAATATTAACCGTCAGGTAGCGACTTTGACCTAAGTACCCGCAACTGTACTTTGTATACGAGTGTTTAGAGTGGCGGGTTTTTAATACAGAAGTCCTAGGTACGAGACTCGCTCGCAACCACAGGTTTTTAAACCTGTAATATGATACATACGAATATCTACATTAGAAACGCTGTCTTACTAGTCTAGATGTATATTCCTTCTAGGTACTCTCATTCATAGTCATGTTTCTTCTGCTTTTACCTGAGTGGAGAAGTTCAAGGGAAAACGTGGATTAAAAATTAATACCAGGAAAGTGCAAGAATACTCATCCCAGGTAGTTAGTGGCGTTCTTATGGTGGATGTTAATAACTGTTCCCGTAATCAACGGTCAAATATCCAGCTGCAGTGTCCTAGTATATCGATAGACCGATCATGTAAGAGTCCAGGTAACAGAGACTCTAAGTAATTTATACCAGAATGAATGATACAGCAAACGACCTTGTAGATTTGTCATTGTTAAGAACTTGCATGAGAGGGAGCCTATCAACATAGGGAAAGTAATGATCCATGAAGTGGTATAATGGCTGATGTTGGGAATGAGTTAGATAATGAACATTTCGGATTCAATTGTGGGACCGCTTAAACTTGTCGATTTCTGCCTTTTGAATATTAATGAAGGGAAGTTCTCTTGCCGTATGTATGATAAAATATATAAATCCATACCGACTGACATGTGTAAGGTTCACCATGAAATAGTACTGTCCTCAAATATGATAAAGCCTCTGCTCACAGTACGAATTCTAACCATTTTATGGGATGACGATTGCAGTAATGATACCGATGATAATTTATCTCGGGTTAAAAATCCATCTGAAATATAAATTTTCGGAAAGAAATGAAATTATGCCATTCTTCAAAGAAACTAGAATCTATCAGGTTATTTCATCGGAGTCCTCCGTTTTTTTCGCTATTGCAATTGAAAGGTGGTGGTGGTGATTATTGTTTTAAGAGGAAGTACAACTAGGCAACCATCCTCTATATAACACTATGTATGTGTGTATGTTTAGTCCTCAGCCCGAAGGCTGGTTGGATCCTCAACAGCTCCGCCATTAGCTGTCATAGATGGCCTAGGCATCACTGAAGAGGCGTACTAGGGAAATGAGGAGCGAGGTAGTTTCCCGTTGCTTTCCTCACCGAGCCAGAAGTTGCTATTACATATCAGTCTGCCAAGCCCACTGAAATGCATGCACCAACAGACCCTATGAGCAATATTTTCACACCATTCATAGCAGGGACTGGCTGCAGAAGGAATGGCATTACTAGCATCACTCATACCTCAGTCACTTTCATTTTGTCAAAGCCAAGGTTAAAGCTGAGACAGATCAATGAAAGTAACAAGATTGCTCTAGCCCATACCAGAAGACATAGTGCACTGTAAACACTAGGTCCCGCCAGCAAAGGCGTATATAACACTAATCAGAGGGAAAATATGGTAGGGATCTGACACTTCGAAAAATGAAGATATCGGCCGAAGGAAGACAAGGAACTCGAAGGGCGTGAAAATGAAAGACTCCCTAGCCCTCGCAAACCTAACAGCTTCGGGTCGGAAGAGAACAAGAGTTGACCAAGGGAGGTCGGATAGGATAGATGAAAGTGAGGAGCCTGGCACAAGTAAGTGAAAGCAATGCCAGGACTCAGCTCAGGGCCCCGTGGTCGCCAACCCACGCTCCAAAGTTTAGAGCCTCTGGGGCCTATTGCAATTGAAACTCAACCAGGGCCTAAAATGTTTCGGTCCATTAATATAAATCACGCAAAGATGAACACATCCATTTCCGCATCTCATTTTCTTCGAAAAAAGTATCCTAAAGGTTAGCTACAAGAAAACAATAAAATAACAAGAAACGGCATCAATATAAAATCGCACACTATTAATATTATAACCAAAGACATAAGGTAGCCAGAAATACATTAAGTGAACAGAATGATGACAGATGCAAAATACATAACAAACGAAATTTTTTATTACTTTCAACAGATGTTCAGATAGAACTATTTCAGCTCTGCTCAACCACGTGAAGAGGAGGATATCAACTTTTGTGAGGATAAAGTTCTCTCTTCCTTTTTTCGAATGAAAGTCGATACATCAACGGGACAGGATCACATACTAATTAGACCGATCATAGCTTTTAAAAATACCAGAATGCTATCTTTAATTGCTATAGTTGTGCTCAATATTGGTAGATGTCCTAAATGTCTAAAGAATGCTAGAACAGCTCTGAATTACAAGGGTGTAAATCCAGATGGCATAGTTAATAGAAGACCAATTGCAATATATTTACTTAATAGGAGGATAATATTGAAAAGGCTCTCGATAAGCGATTTCATGATTATATGGATGAATCACCTAATCAGCGTGGTTTTGTATCCTTTCCTATCCTACCACTCTCATTAATACCTCATTAGTTAATGCCTGTCTACAGGCAGCAAAGCTTGACAAAAGAGACAGCTACATCGCCTTTATGGACGTATACAAGGATTATGATAACGTGGTGCACGAGCGTACGAAAAGGTAGTTGCTCCAGAATAATATTCCACAAAATTTGAGAAACATGGTATTTGAACTTATTCAAGGATATTCTATTCAACTTGAATTAGGGAAGGAGAAATATTGATCCATTTCTCCGCTAAAAGGAGTGGTACAAGGGTCATAAATATATCTTGGTTTATTCACTCTAAACATTGATGATCTTGACCGAACAACAAATAACACAAGAACTAGGTTGGAAAAGACTACGTACTATCCCAAAGTATTATAAATCTTGTTATTAACGGACTGGCATCAACATGCTTGATAGTAATCCTTCAAAGTGCAAAATTATTAGCATCATAAATGGTCAAGTTGTAGAGGGATCCGTAACCCTACCTTATGGTGATTACGTAAGCTCCTTGAAGAGCAGGAAGTTAATCAAATATTCGGATGTCACTTTCTCGGATGAAAAAATATTTTAATAAAAGCAAAGTAATTCAAAATATAAAGATTTATTTCAGTCCTTTGGAAAGTAAATTGTACTCAAACTCGATCGAAACTTAACATTGTAAATCATAGTGTCTGGCCAAGTATGATCTACAAATTACAAACAACACATAACGAACATATTCCTGGAAGTTGGTGGTGAGGATTATTGTTTTAAGAGGAAGTACACCTAGGCAACCATCCTCTATGTAATACTAAACAGAGATAAAAAATGGAAACACTTTGAAGATCAGGAAGTTAATAAAATATTCAGATGTTACTTTCTCGGATAAAACATATTATGATAAAAGTAAAGTAATTCGAAAAATCACAGTATCGGACAAAGAAAGACAAGGGCCACGAAGGGCGTGAAAATGAAAGACTCCTTAAGCCTCGCAACCTAATACCGTCGCGATCAGTAAAGAAGATGAGTTGACCAAGGAAGGTCGGATAGGATAGATGAAATTGAGGAGCCCGGCACAAGTAAGTGAAAGCAATGCCTGGACTCAGCTCAGTTCCCCATGTCGCCAACCAACACTCTCAAGTTAAGGATCCCTGGGGCCCCTTCTAATAACCTCGTACGACAGGCAGGGGATACCGTGGGTGTTATTCTACCGCCCACACACACAGGGAGTATGGAGAGGGGCTTAAAATGCTATTTATGGTGATTCGCCCATCGGATTGAGACATTAATACTTAAGCATATCACCTTGGTGTTATTCAGCACTATCATTATCACCATTGCGCACACAGGCACGCGTGTCACCCAAGGGAGCCAACTAGGAACACCCGCATCAGGCCATTCCGGAGACCACACGGCATCACATCACATAACTATCCCAAGTATTGACTACAAAGGGAAATTCAGGAATATTATGGACATGGCTAAAAACTGGGATATATATATTACTGAATGTATTCTCCACTTACGGGCTAGTTACAATGAAATTGGTATAACGTAAAGTACACAATATTTGACATAAACGTAAAAACTACAAAACTTAACTACCAAAAATGGGTTCATAATTTCGTCCCCACTTTATTTATGAAAAGTACAATTAATTTTAATATATACTTTCCCTATAAAGAATTACTTGAAGTCCTTTTATGAAATTCTTTATAATGTAGTCCTTTAGCGTTGTTCGTAGGATGTTAAATGCTTTACTTGCTCGTCTGTAACCCATTATCTAGTCCCTCATTACTTTAATAGCCTCTTTCATAGCCTCCTTACCTCATACGAAAATAATAATATTCATAAATAACAAAATGAAACTTTAATAACAGTTCCAAATTTCGTCCCCTGGGCAAAAATAGGAACTGTAAGGGGGACGAAATTATGAACATTTCATGATTTATAATAATGGCCGATATAGTAAATCACGCCAACCATCTCAGTGTAACGATTACATGCCAGGAACTACACTATACGAATGAAGTGGTGATGGTGGTGGTAATTATTGTTTTAAGAGGAAGTGCAACCTTCGGGGTCGTAAAACTACAAGGGCTGACCAAGGGAGGTCGGATAGAATAGATGAAAGTTAGGAGCATGCCACAAGTAAGTGGAAGCAATGCCAGGACTAAGCTAAAAGCCCCGTAGGCGCCAACCCACGCTCCCAAGTTCATAGCCCCTGGGGCCCATTTTAGTCGCCTCTTACAACAGGCAAGAGGTTCCCTGGGTGTTATTCTACCTCCCCCACCCACAGGGGTATTACACGACTGATTTGCAGCCCAGTATTCCAAACACATTCAGTGCTCACTCTAGGAAAAAACAGGCTCTTAATTTGAATGCTGCACGAACTCAGCTCATCATTATAATGGCTACTCACGCGTTCCGGTCTTCCTATCATCAAGTTCGGCGGCGAATATCCTGCATTTCAGTACACGCCTTCGAAGAAACCTTATTCTTATAAACTTGATTTTCATCCATCCTGTTCTGTTGCTTTCAACACGCCGCAAGGTCTACTGCCTGCTATACGCATCTACTACCTCGCTTGTAGGTTCGCTACACATCACGTGATTCACAACTCCGGCCACGTTTAAATAACAGTATTCTGGCAAGTTCTACCCACTGTAATATACTGTATATTGTGCTGCTTTTCTTGCTGTTACTTGTTCAGCATCTATTGTGTGGTTTGTAAGGTCAGTGAGTGGCCGGTGCCGTTTCATCCGGAGCAGACATTTACCATGAACGAGGTGAGCTGGGTAGTGCTAATTATCGGTGGAACTTGTTTATTTAGAAATAAATTTTGACCTCAAATGAATGTGTTGAATTAGCAGGTGAAATTCTTGTTGTATACATCATCCTTTTATCACGAACGCAGTGTTAGAAATTGGTTCAATTGAAAGGAAACTCTAATATACAGTATCTCCTGTTGGGACTTAACATTCTGATAGAAAGAAGCAATTTTGAAGTATTAAAAAACCTTTCATACCAAGCTGATACTCTGTTTTGAAACGTGATGGTGCTGTTTGTAGTTTTTAAGAAGCCTAAGGCTGAATTTAAATGTTTTAATAGAATACAGTATGTAAAGTTTTGCATGCATTTGAGTCTTGAAGAACATTCAATATTTTTCGCTGCCTTATCTGGAAATTGCAAAGGGATGATATTGTCAGTTATTTTTCTCACAATTTGGTCTATATTCTAGTATTTTGGTTTAAAATTCTTGCTTCTATTCGTTTCTATACTAGCGTATTAATGTCGTATAAATAAGTTGACTGGGCGAGTTGGCCGTGCGCGTAGAGGCGCGCGGCTGTGAGCTTGCATCCGGGAGATCGTGGGTTCGAATCCCACTGTCGGCAGCCCTGAAGATGGTTTTCCGTGGTTTCCCATTTTCACACCAGGCAAGTGCTGGGGCTGTACCTTAATTAAGGCCACGGCCACTTCCTGCCAACTCCTAGGCCTTTCCTATCCCATCGTCGCCATAAGACCTATCTCTGTCGGTGCGACGTAAAGCCCGCAGCAAAAAAAAAAAAAAGTGGATCACCAATCTCTTCTTTTCTCCTCTATTCTATATACAGTATATTAGGTTTCCTAGGAAAATTTTATTAGGATTGATTTCAGTTATACATTCTGAGCGCTGGTCGTGAAGCCTCGTTAATGTCGGTGTCAATAACAGAATTTTATACTTTGCTCCCTCCTCTTTGGAGCATAAAATTGTAAGTAACTTTTTCAAATTGCTGAAATACGTTCGGTTAACCCAGAATAGAATGTTAAAGTATTTGTTATATGGAATACTCCAAGGGATTTTGTTAATAAGTAACAGGATCTAGGGTATGTTAACAATAGGTTTTCTTATTATTTTGAAGGATTCAATCTTCTGTGGTATTATTAAAGTCATAATCCTTTTATGCTCCCTATCCGTTCTTTTTGCTCGATAATGGCCTAGGATTTATGATATCACTCTTGGCAGACACATTCTGGTCCGGTGTCCCGCGTTTGACTTCCCTGTTGATAAACAAACCTTACGTTTGCTAGTCAGCTGCGCCCAGCAGCTGACTAGCGGTGTTGTATTGGAGGAAAGAGATACCTGTCTGAACTTCAGATCTTTGTGGAGTTTCAATAATGGGCTCATAAATACATGCGTAAGGATTGCTATGACACGCATGACTGTATTATATACACTGATGTCTCCCGCATACCAAGTTCTGATGGAATTGACAGTGTTGGCTGTGCATTTGTAGTCTACGATAATGCTGCTGAAATATTTGCAGCTCAGTGTAAACTTTCTCCCAACTGCTCAATTTTTCAGGCAGAACTTTGGTCCTTAAAGTGCGCATTGCAATGGTGCAAAACTGACAACAAAAGAGCACGAATCTTCCGTGATTCACAAGCAGCATTGAACTCAATAAACGATAAATATGACTTAAATCCAATAGCTGTCAATATCAGAGCAATAGCTCAGGAGTGTTCGCACATCTGTACATCTTGGATTAGAGGTCACACTGGGTTTATTGATAATGAAAAAGCAGACTCATTAGCTAAATCACCTGTTACGTCTCTTTTGGATATTGCATATCATAAATCTTTAACATATTTTGTTCAATGACAAATCAGGCAATATATTTTACATCGCTGGAATATTTTATGGACATGTAGTTTTAAAGGATCTGTTACGCGAGAAATATTTTTTTCCGGAAGTTCATAATCGACTATTATGTAAAGCATTAGTGCCGAACTTTGTTTTAACTCAATTTTTAACTGGTCATGGAAAATTTAAATCGTGTTTAGAACGCTTTAAACTTAATGTTTCAGACAGCTGCTTATGCTTTTGTGGATCAGTTCAGACAGTGCATCATTTGATATATGAGTGTCCAGTGTTTGAAATGGGAATATATTTTTGCAATGTCACCTGAATGGTTGTAACCTGGAATTGTCTAAACCACTGTATAATATACTCAAATCAATACTATATACAATGTTGTTATGTGCAGTTTCTCACATTCATTAAAAAAAATTGTAAATTAAATTAATAAGTACATCTCTTTGTTGTGATTTTAAACTATAACCCTTATATACCTATGGTAAAATAGGATTCCTGTATTCTTTTTCTGATACTAAATAAATAAATAAATAAATAAATAAATAAATAAATAAATAAATAAATAAATTGTTTTTACAAGTTGCTTTACGCGCACCGACACAGATAGGTCTTATGGCGACGATGGGACAGGAAATGGCTAGGAGTGGGAAGGAAGCGGCCGTGGCCTTAATTAAGGTACAGCCCCAGCATTTACCTCGTGTGAAAATGAGAAACCACGGAAAATCATTTTCAGGGCTGCCGACAGTGGGGTTCGAACCTACTATCTCCCGAATACTGGATACTGGCTGCACTTAAGCGACTGCAGCTGTCGAGCTCGGTAAATAAATAAATAAATAAATAAATAAATAAATAAATAAATAAATAAATAAATACATGCGTTATCCCTTCTTTAAATTAGTGCCTAGCCTTTTATATTTCTTTGAAAGATTTCTTGTAATGCCTCTTCCAGACGTAAGCGATACATCACGAACTTGGTTTCGCTTAGCTTAGGATCACACTTCCTGGTGGTGGTGGTGGTGGTGGTGATTTTTGTTTTAAGAGGAAGTACAACGAGGTAATCATCCTCTCTGAACAAATAAGTGGAAAAGAAATTTAAAATATAAAACAAAATTATTTATTCAACAAAGGAATTTGGAAAAGCAGTACAAAATAAAACAAAAAACAATTATAGTATTAGGCCGAAAGGATTACTAACGTATCAAAAGGGAACGTACGTTCCCTGAGTAACAGTACACTTGTAATTTACGTACCCTTGATCAGTCCACTGTCGCACATAAAGCGGATGACAAGATCAGCAGTAGTCGCGTCATCGGCTAGTATGCGTTCGAGTGTTTCCTGCAGGCCGAGGCTCCGTCTTAGGCCAGAGAGATCGGCGCACTCTGTGAGGATGTGGGCCACGGTGAATTCGGCACCACAAGAACACACTGGGGGGTCTTCCCTCTTTAGGAGATAAGAGTGCGTGGATCGTAAATGACCTATCCTCAGCCTGCACAGTACTATGGCCTCTCTCCGTGAAGGTCGGAAAGAGGACCGCCACACGGTAGTTGTCTTCTTAATTGCTCTCCGCTTGTTGGGAGTTCCGATATCTAGCCACTCCGATTCCCAGAACGCCAAGATGGTTCGACGTAGCTGAGAACAAATATCCTTAGCAGGTACATTGGCGGGTCTTGGAGGTAAAAGTGCAGCTTCCTTTGCTGCTTCATCCGCAAGTTCGTTTCCCGCAATCCCAACGTGGCTTGGAAGCCACGCAAAAGTAATTCTGGTGCTACCATCGCTTAACCTGGCTAGAAGGTCATGTATCCGCTGCACCAGTGGGTGTTGCGAGAAACAGGTTTCAATAGACTGCAGAGAGCTTAACGAATCGGTACACAACAGAAAGTGGTTTCTTTCGTCACGCAGTGCAAACTGCAGAGCCTCTAAAATGGCGTAAAGCTCTGCAGTATACACGCTACATACTTTAGGGAGCGAGACCTTCGTACTCATATCATCAATGACAAAAGAGCAACCAACATTATCTCCGATTTTAGAACCATCCGTGAAGATAAGTCTCGCGGCCGGATATTGGTGAACAAAGTCCTGGAAATACCTCCGATGAACGGAGGAATCCGTGTTCACCTTGGGTCCACGGAGTAGATCTAGACGTATATCCGGCCGCGGAACCAACCACGGAGGTACCTCGCTAAGAGTTCGTTCAAGACAACCACCGATATCAATATTCAAATCATGACACAAGCTATCAATCCGAAACCCAACCGGCCGTGTGGCATTCGGCCGGTCTTGGCACCGCTGGTGGTATTGGGTGCGATAAATGCATTGATAGCTTGGATGTAGCGGCATTTCACGAATTTGGCAGCGTACGTTAGGAGTAACTGCTACCTCCTTATCCGTAAAGGTGGAACTCCCGCTTCAGCGAGCAGGCTGGGAATGGGGCTAGTACGGAAAGCACCCGTTGCCAGCCTTACTCCACTATGGTGAATACTGTCTAAAAGGCTCAGCGTAGATTTTGATGCTGAGCCATAAGCCGCACTTCCATAGTCAATTCGGGAGAGGACCGTCGCCGTGTAAAATCGTAGCAGTACCGCACGGTCAGCCCCCCACGAAGTGCCGCTGAGAAACTTAAGCATGTTAAGTCTCTTCATGCAGGCAACCTTTAACTGACGGATGTGGGGCTGCCACGTAAATCTCTTATCAAAATGGAGACCCAGGAATTTGCAGGTGTCAACCACTGGTAAGACACTGTTTCGCAAGCGGAGCTCTGGTTCGGGATGCACAGGTCGACGTCGACAGAAGTGTACAACTGAGGTTTTCGCTGCTGAAAATCGAAAACCATGTTGCAGGGCCCATCTGTCGACTCGGTTAATAGCTTGCTGTAGCTGTCTCTCAGCAAACGCCACCCTTCCGGAGCTGTAATGTAGAGCTAAGTCGTCTACATACAGCGATGGAACGACTGCGGGCCCAGCAGCGGCAACTATGCCGTTGATGGCGATTGCGAACAGCGTGACACTCAGTACCGATCCCTGAGGTACTCCATTTTCCTGAACGTAATATTGAGAAAATGCATTCCCTACACGGACTCGAAAGAGACGGAGGGACATGAAGTTCTCAATAAACGTTGGCAAATTTCCCCGAAAACCCCACTGGTGTAGAGTGGAGAGAATCCCATATCGCCAGGTAGTATCGTAAGCTTTTTCCGGGTCTAAAAACACGGCGACTAGGTGTTCCTTCCGGAGAAAGGCCTCCTGAATGGCGCTCTCCAGTCTGACCAGATGATCAGTGGCAGACCGATGAGAGCGAAAACCACACTGGTAGTTAGACAAGAGGCCCTCCCTTTCCATGGCCCACACAAGACGCCGGTTAACCATCCTTTCAAATAGCTTACAGAGGCCATTTGTAAGGCATATTGGCCTATAACTATCCAGAAGTTTTGGATCTTTACCTGGCTTGGGAATTGGTATTACAATTCCCTCACGCCATTGAGATGGAAACACTCCCTCACTCCATATTCTGTTGAATAGGGTGAGGATATCCTTGAGACATCTGTCACTCAAATGCTTAAGCATTTGATTATGGATTTGGCCGGTCCAGGAGCCGTATCTCTGCATAGCGCAAGTGCACTTCGCAACTCCCACTCCGTGAAGGCCACGTTGTAGGGATGTGAAGCACTAGAGGCAAAAGAGAGATGGTGGGCCTCTGCTTCGCGCTTAATTGGAAGAAATGCAGGGTCGTATCTCCAAGAGCTGGACGTATCTGCGAAATGTGACGCGATGTGGTCTGCAATGACTGAAGGAATCGTAACTATATCTCCATTAATGGAGATTCCGGGTACTGAGGGCACATTCTGTACTCCGACAATTCGGCGGAGTTTTGTCCACACTTGTGATGACGGAGTATGTGCCGTGATGGATGACACATACTTTTCCCACGTAGCTTTCTTACTTTCTCGAATCAAAAAGCGGGCCTTCGCGCGCAGACGCTTAAATGCGATATGATTGGCCATCGTAGGATTCCGACGATAATGTTTAAAAGCCCGTCGGCGATCACGTATGGCTGCTGCAATTTCGTCCGTCCACCATGGGACCTGCTTCCGGCGACGAATACCGGACGAGAAAGGAATTGTTTCCTCTGCAGCAGCCAAAATTCCAGTAGTAATGGAAGAGACGTGGTCGTCAACAGACTCCAGCATATCATCAGCCATCACTGCGCGTTTTGTAAATTCTGGCCAATTTGCCCGCCGAAGTAACCAGCGCTTGGGTACTTCGGACTGTCTTTGATTCAAGAGAGACAGAATTATCGGGAAGTGGTCACTATCACAGAGGTCGTCGTGAACTTGCCACCGTAGCAGGGGAACTAGCGCACGGCTACACAAAGTGACATCCAGGTTTGAGAATGTGCCATGCGCGCTACTGAAATGTGTCGGTTGCCCTGTATTGAGCACAGAAAGATCAAATAGGTTGATCATTCGCTCGAGCTTCCTCCCCCTAGAACAGGAAGACGGAGAACCCCATAGTGTGTTACGGGCGTTCACATCCCCCAGCATGAGGAAAGGAGGAGGCAACTGAGCGATCAAATCTTGTAGTGCATGCATATCAAGGTTATAATCCGGTGGAAAGTACACGTTGCAAACCGTTGTCATTACTGGCAACGGTGTGCGAACTGCAACTGCATCTAGCTGAGTACGGAGCGGTACTTCTTCGCTGAAGATGTCGGAGCGAACTAGGGTACAAACGCCCCCAGTTGCCGCGCCATCCACAGCTACTCTGTCTTTGGAATAAAGACGATATCCTCTCATAGTCGTGTCGTGTCCAGGTCTCAAGCGAGATTCCTGTAGACAGACTATGAAGGCCGCGTAGACGGATATCAGTTGACGTAACTCAGCTAGGCGACAGTGGTAACTACTGCAGTTCCACTGCAATAGTGCCATTGTGTGGATTGGTAGTGTTGCGAAATTAGGACAATTGCTTGCCCTTCTTTTTGTCAACTACCTGCCATTTTCCGCCGTTGTTGTCGGTATTGTCGTCACCATCCACGACAATGAGTGGTTCAGTCTCCATTGTCTCCTCAGAAGAAGGAGGCGCAGTGACTGGACCCTCCGCGGACGGTGATCTCATTGGTCTGGAACAGTGGGCCTTCTTTCTGGGAGAACTAGGTTCTCCAGAAAGTGATCGAACAAGAGGGCGTCGGGGCCTCTCGCTCTTGCCCACCGTTTCTCTCTTTTTGGGAGGAGAGCCGGCAGATGGCTTGCCGGATTTCTTCGGTGATCCTGTGGACCCCGACTGAGTTGGAGAAGGCTTCTTCTCCAATTTTTTAAGGGAGCTCTGTGGCTTCACCTTCTCCTCCTTTATGATCTGGGCATTGGAAGGAGGGCTGGACTTTCCAGCCCTATTTGGGGAAGTCTTTCCCCCCGCCCTGTTGGGGGAGGACTTCCCAGCCGAACGTTCCTGGGAAGGGCCCTTCCCAGGCAACGTCGACAGTAACGCTCTTTTCGGTTTTTCACATGGTGAAACTCCAGTTTCTTTACTTACTGAATTTTGTTGCTGGCTTTGACTTTTCAATGCATTTTCAGTACCGGTGTTGTGTACAAAACTCTGTGGAGTGATCCGTACGTTTGCGACCTTTTCCGCGAATGAGATGGAGAACTCCGGAGCAGCCATGGACTTGAACTTCCTCCGGGCGTCTGGATAAGATAGCTTATCCAGCGTTTTTATCTCCTGGATCTTCTTCTCCCGCTTGAATGTGGGGCACTCCTTGGAGATTGGAGCATGCGTACCCGGGCAGTTGACGCACACAGGTGGTGGTGTGCATTCAACCCCAGCATGCTCGCACTTCCCACACATTTTGCAGGTCGTCGAACCTGTACATCGCAATGAGGTGTGGCCAAACTTTTGACAGTTATAACACCTCATTGGTGCCGGAATGTACGGACGAACAGTCAGACGATACATAGCTACTTTTATTCGTTCAGGTATGGTCTCAGCGTCGAAGGTAAGGATGAAAGCACCCGTATCGAGTAGCTTATCACCCACACGCCTCTTCAACCTCTTCACGTCGGTTACACCCCGACGTGCTAGGTACCGGATCATTGTATCATCGGAAGACTTAACCAAATCCCTGTGGAATATAACTCCCTTGCAGGAGTTAAGGGTTTAGTGCTTCTCGATTTTCACCTCTACCTTACCGAATAACTTGGCTTTAAGTAGCCGTCTGGACTGTTCAGCCGTAGATGTCTTGATAAGTACGGATCCATCTCGGAGCTTGCGCATCTCGTCGACTTCACCAGCAACAATTTCTTCGATTGAATTGCTTATCATAAAAGGACATTCGTCAAGGAAACTTTTACCATCGACCCTGGAAGCAACCAGGAATCGAGGAAGACGTTCGTCACTCATGTAGTCTACAGGAACTGGAGTATACCGCTTACGTTTTTTACCTATATTTGACGCTGTTTTTTGAAGGGTGCCACCCTTTGTAAAAGAAGGAAGAGAAAGAGGTTCCGTCTTTTGTCCCACGAGTACTCACGGAAATAAGAGGTCGACCTCCGGCAGAGCCAAGGAGATTTACCGGAGGCAAGGCTATATACTCCAGAGGGCGCCCGGTATCTGGAGGGGGTCGCTTGGAACTACTCTCCCAGTAGCCATGCATCACCTCGCCACGACCCGAAACTTGTGATTGGGGGAGGATAAAACCTCCGTACTAACCTAATTATTTTTTAATTTAATTTTTTTAATTATTTTTTATTTTTTATATTTTTTTATTTCTCTGTAATGTCTAACCTAATCTACCCGAGGCAGAGAGGGTGGCCAGACAGGAAGAGGAATGAAATTAAAGATGGTGAGAATAGAAGGGTAGAAATAGTGATGAAGAATAAAGAGCACAGACACCTCTCAAGCAACTCGGGGGACACCTTGTTAGTCTGGCCCTACACCGAGGCCTATCCAGCATGGGTAACCCTGAGCTGGCACAGCCCTCGGGCTCAACAAGCACACAAGCCCCCACACCGACTTCAAGGTCATGGTGTCCCTAGAGGGGGCACTTCCTGGTGCCTAATAACGCAAGAGGTGTCAGCATGAAAAGTAAATCTTCCTTGTACACGGAATCTAAACGTAGTGCACAAAACCAACTCTCACAACAAGACAACGGGATGACACTACGCGTGTGCGCTCGGCTAAACAGTAGATACGAGCCGTAGAAACTGGAAATCCTTAAGGTGACGAAATTAAGTGCGGGGACGGTCGCATAGCATAGATGAAAGTGAGGGGCCTGGCACAAGTAAGTGGAAGCAATGCCAGGACTCGGCTGAGTGCCCCTTAGTCGCCAACCCACGCTCCAAAGTTCAGAGCCCCTGAGGCCCCTTTTAGTCGCCTCTTACGACAGGCAGGGGATACCGTGGGTGTTATTCTACCGCCCCCACCCACAGGGGGATTTAATTAAGACCACGGCTGCTTCTTTCCCACTCTTTGCCTTTTCATATCCCGTCGACGCCATAAGACCTATCTGTGTCAGTGCGACGTAAAACAAGTTGCAACCAAGGCAGAGCCCAATATGTCAAAGAACATGATTTTTCAGGAGGCGCTTTTAAAATTTGGCGAGCTCAAGGAAATTCATGTTACATTTCGATGACCGCTAAGTAGTGGTGGTGGTGATTATTGTTTTAAAAGGAAGTACAACAAGGCAACCATCCTCATCCTCCGTATATACCTAACACTAGTGAGAGAAAAAGAATTGAAGAGATCCGACGCTTCGAAAAATGAAGGCATCGGCCAAAGAAAGACAATGGCCGCGACGGGCGTGAAAATGAAAGACTCCCTAGGCCTCGAGTGCTCTTAAACCGTCGGGTCCAGAAAGTAACAACAGTTGACCAAGGGAGGTCGTGTAGGATAGATGAAAGTGAGGAGCCAGTCACAATTGGAAACAATACGAGGAGACATCTCAGGGTCCCGTGGTCGCGAACCCACGCTACCAAGTGGAGAGCCTCTGGGGCCCCATTTAGTCGCCTCTTAGGACAGATAGGGGATACCGTGGGTGTTATTCTACAGCCCCACCCACATGGGTGAACTGGTATATATAATAATAATTTTTAAAAGGGGACCGAGCTTGATAGCTGCAGTCGCTTAAGGGAGGCCAGTATCCAGTGTTCGGGAGATAGTGGGTTCGAACCCCACTGTCTTTAATTAAGACCATGATCTTCCTTCCCACACCTAGGCCTTTCCTATCCCATCGTCGCCATAAGACCTATCGGTGTCGGTGCGACGTAAAGCAAGTTTTAAGAAAAAGCAACTTGTACTAAACGGGAGGACCGGGAGAGTTGGCCGTGCGCGTAGAGGCACGCGGCTGTGAGCTTGCATCCGGGAGGTAGTAGGTTCGAATCCCACTATCGGCAGCCCTGAAGATGGTTTTCCGTGGTTTCCCATTTCCACACCAGGCAAATGCTGGGGCTGTACCTTAATTAAGGCCACGGCCGCTTCCTTCCAACTCCAAGGCCTTTCCTATCCCATCGTCGCCATAAGACCTATCTGTGTCGGTGCGACGTAAAGCCCCTAGCAAAAAAATAAAAAATAAACGGGAGGAGCAAGTTTTATTTATTTACAGGAAAAAGCGCATTCGGTGCCTCAGTACCTATATCTTATACTGAACATATTTTTGGGAATAGCGTATTGCACGGACACCAGAATCATACCGCGATTTGTCTTCATATTCTTCGTCGCAAAATCTACCATACTGGTCTTACAACACAGTACCACAGATATGATACTAAGAAGGGAGAGGTTACCGGTGCCGGCACATAGCCTACTCCTGTCGTATTGCATCAAAGGGTCTGCTCAAGTCTTAACATATCCATCCGATTCATCATCATCAGCGTCATATGCCCGGGCTTTGGCACGCCATCTAGTGATTAGAAATTGTATGACACCGCCTCTTTTACCCTGCCGACCGAGTATTCTGATGGCGGACATGTTTTCCACCTACTTGACGCCAACCACGGTGTCAGTGCATATAAATGAAATGGCGTATGGCTTTTAGTGCTGGGAGTGTCCAAGGACATGTTCGGCTCGCCAGATGCAGGGCTTTTAATTTGACGCCCGTAGGCGACCTGTGCGTCGTGGTGAGGATGAAATGATGATACAGTCGACACATACACCCAGCCCCCGTGTCAGCGAAATTTACCAATTATAGGGCCGGGAATCGAACCCGGGACCCCTGTGACCAAAGGCCAGCACGCTAACCATTTAGCCATGGAGCCGGACGGGGGATGGTGGTTGTGGTGGTGATTATTATTTTAACAGGAAATACAACTAGGCATTCGTAATCTAATCAGAGGGGGAAAAATTGAAGCGATCCTATACTTCGAAAATGAGGGTATCCGCCAAAGAAAGGCAAGGGCCACGAAGGGCGTAAAAATGAAAGACTCCCTAGGCCTCGAGTGCTCTAATACCGTCGGTGCCAGAAAAGAACAAGAGTTGACCAAGGGAGGTCGGATAGGACAGATTAAAGTGAGGAGCCTGGCACAAGTAATTGGAAGCAATGCCAGGACTCAGCTGAAGTCCCCGTGGTCGCCAACCCACGCTCCCAAGTTGAGAGCCCCTGGGGCCCCTTTTAGTCGCCTCCTACAATAGGCAGGGGATACCATGGGTGTTATTCTACCGCTCTCACCCACAGTGGGTGCCTGCTGGATGGCTCACGAGTAGTGAACGTTTGAAGTGGATTGATAATTCTTTATTCTGATCAGAAAATACTTGTATAAAAAGATCTTACTAAGGACCGAAGGAAGATTCTTGACATCCCTTGCCTGTCCACTTCATGGCGACGCAACGAGGCAGTGCTGTAATGTGGGATTGCCTACTAAAGCATTCATTCTCCAGCTGGAATAGAGTTTATCTTCAACTGTGACGCCAACCAGGAAATCCGTTTCCATAGAAACGCAGCTGGATGGGTCCTATTCACAGCGAGTGTATTCCTTTCTATTAAAGAGCTGGCAAAGTGCGGTGGGCATGCGCACGTATGACTTGAGAAGCATGTCTCGGTCATATATCTCCCGTTTCCCTACCCCTCCAACAAACTCTCGGTTTCATCCAACGTGTCGAGCTGTGTTACAAAGGATTATATTCACATCTCTCGGACGGATTATTCTTTCAACGGAAGCTTCCAGATGGGGAAATATCTCGCTTCGTGCTGTAAAAATATTTCTTTGGCATCGTACAATATTCTTTCTTAATGTACGTAACGAACTACGTCACAACCTATTCAGCAGTATTTTAGAAATATTCTTCAAGAGGAACAAATATTTTTCTACTCCTCGTTTTTTATTATTATTATTATTATTATTATTATTATTATTATTATTATTATTGTTACCGTGTTTTTGTGGTAGTTATGCGTGAAAGAAGGTGCGGGGTGGTGAATAGGTCTCAGGCTACGAAATTAAAGTGAATTTAAAATTTAACAAGGTTATATTTTCTTTTCAAAATCAAGAAATAACAAACATGGCAGGTACAGAGTAGCAAGGCAACAAAAGTATAATTACAGTATTTACAGGATTTGGGCTTCGAACCCCGCGATCACAATCCTTGAGCAATTAGCTCAGTTTTACCCCAAACACAAGTGTCAACAGAGGGGCAGAGAACCCCATTCATGCCTAGGAGCACTTGCTCCAAAATACACAGTAAGGCCTCCTTGAGGCGCGCAGAAAACAAAATTTGCAGAAAAAGAGCAACTTGCTCTCAAAATTCAGGCCTGTGAAAGGCCCCACCTAATTCCACTTTCAAGCTGTCCTTTCAGGACATATATAAAAAGGGTTAAATACCCAACCTACTGAGGTCTGTTAAATGACAAGAAGGTTAATTACATGACCTCTAAAATAACAATTTGAGAGGAGGCGATCTGCACTCCTAATACACTTGTTTTTAAAACCTAATCTGGCTCTAGGCCACTAATGCAAGGGCTAATCCCATACTACAGAGGTGACTTTAGAAAAGAACAATTTGCTTTACGTTAACGAAGAATAGGTTGAGAAAAATAAGTTCACCTCAAAACAATATGATTGGGAGCTCGAGAGGGTTAAGCACTCTCTATCCCGATATGCAGTTTAAAAGATGGAATAGATATAAGTTTCTTTACATTTTAAGGAAGGTTACATAATGGAAAAACTTCGGACCCGCCCCGAGAGTTAAACTGCTGAGCAAGCAAGAAAAGAAGTAATTAATCGGCCATTACCTGGTTGTTGACTGCCGCCGAAGAAAGAGGCGCTTCCCGCCCCCTGCTATGTACTTTACACACGAAAAGATGGAACAGAAGTGGCCCGGAGACCCTAAAATCAGCAGTTTATATACTCTCGCGGAAAGTTCGAGGCGTTAGGGGAATGAGAACACCCTCCCGCAAACTCTTTATTGGGTAGGATACAGCAACATATTCAAGTTGGGGGATGATACATCCGATTGGTCAGAAATTAATGAAAGAAATTCGGGATTGGCTAAATTTAAAACAAGGGGAAAGAAAGGGTTAATATTGCCAACTTAAACAATGACAGAAGGAAATTTAACAAAGAACAAACTTTTGAAATTAAATTTTCTCCAAAAGAACAGTTCTTTTTCTTCGCACTAGGGTGCACTATTGTAGTTCTTCAGTAGTGTCCTCTAGAAGAGAAAGTTCACACTTCTTACTACCGGTAAAACAAAAATACATCAAAAGTGGCACAGTTCAAAAACTCCAAACTTTCCAAGTAGTGACATCTTCCGAGAAACTTGAAAATTAATACCGTCGATAAAGTTCAGACTTCCTCCAGCAGAGGAGTTTCAATTGGCGCACATTTTAAATTAGCGGCGTGGAGGTGTACCGCCCGGTACTATTATTATTATTATTATTATTATTATTATTATTATTATTATTATTATTATTATTATTATTATTATTATTATTATTATTATTATTATTATTATTTCCGATACCGAACACATGATTATTCTTTCCCTTGTAATCTATCTTTCCCTTTAACACACACATCTTCATCCTTCGATCAATTGAAACTTTAATTTCTGTCTTTTTTTGATAAATATTGTACGTCCTGGATCTGTGACAAAGGCAATGGAAAACTGCCTCGTTCTTAATTTCTCCACGTAAACGTTTCAACCATATCAAGCCTCTATGTGGAAGCTATTGGTAGGTCTGTTCGGAATCTACCAGCATTAGAAAATATAAATTTTTCTACCGAACAAGCTGGGCACGGGGTTTGTATCACATAGCTTGCACTCGTGAGATAATGGGTTCGAACCGCACTGTTGAAAGTCCTGAAAATGGTTTTCTTTTTTTCCAAATTTCACACGAGGGAGATGTACCTTACTTAAAGCCACGATCACTTCCTGCCAAATTATGGCCCTTTCCCATCTCATCGTCGCCATAAGACCTGCCCGTGTCGATGTGACGGAAACAAATAACATATTATTATTATTATTATTATTATTATTATTATTATTATTATTATTATTATTATTATTATTATTATTATTATTATTATTATTATTATTATTATTATTATTGTTCCGAGGTATCTGTGGAACAGCAGAGGTGAAAGAAGGTGCTGGGAGGAATAGGTCTCAACTTACGAAATTAAAGTTAATTTAAAACTTTAACAAAGGTTATATTTTCTTTTCAAGATAAATAAATAACAGAATATAACAGGTACCAAGTAGCAGATCAACAAATTAAGAAAGTACAATTACAGTTTGTTACTGGATTTGGGTTTCGAGCCCCAGACTCACAATCCTTGAGCAATGAGCTCAACTTTACCTATGTACAAGGTTCAACAAAGAGGCAGAAAACCCCAATCATGCCAAGGAGCACTTGCTCCCAATTACCCAGTAAAGCCTCCTCAAGGCATACAGAAAATCCACTTTTAAGAAAGAGCAAACCCGCTCTCAAAGTTCAAGCCTATTCAAAGGCTACACCAAACTCCACCTTCAATCTGCCCTCCAGGCACACAAGAACAGGGGTAATAATACCCACCCTACTGAGGCCTATTCAGTAAAGAAACAGGTCAATTACATGGCCCAAAATTCAGAGTTGAATGGAGGCGTAGCTTGCACTCCTAATACACTTTTAAAACCTACTTGGCACTAGGCCGCTTACGCAAGGGCTAATCCCATACTACGGAGGTGACACGATTAGAAAACTTATTTACATTACGAAGGGAGGAAAAACGGAAATGAAAACGTAGTCACCTCAGAACAATAGGAGTGGGAGCTCGAGAGGGTTAGGCACTCTCTATCCCAATTTATAGTTAAAGAACCAAAATTTACCAAATGTCAATTACATTTTAAAGATAGGTTACATAAGAAGGTTTCGAACCTGCCCCGAGGGTTAAACTGCTGAGCTAGCAAGAAATAAGGTTATAAAACGGCCATAACCTTGTGGATGAACAGCTGCCCGAAGAAAGAGGCGCTTCCCGCCCCCTGCTACATAATCACACTAGGAAAGATAATACTGAAGTGGCGAGGAGACCAGAAAATCAGCAGTTTATATACTCTCGCGGAAAATTCGAGACGTTTCATGAATGATAGGACACACCCACAGCAGTTTATTGGTTACAGAACACAGTTACAGAGCAGGTTGGGGAAGAATGCCCCGATTGGCCGAAAATTAATTTAAGAAATTCGAGATTGGCTACTTTCAAAACTGGCGGAAAGAAAGGATTAACATTGCCAACTCTCAAACCACAGAACAAAATTTAGCAAAAACAAAACTTATGAATGTTAAATTTCTTCGGGACAGTTCATTCCTTTACACCAGAGTGCGTTATTAGTTTTTGTAGAGACATCTAGAAGAGAATGTCCACACTTCTTGCTACAGGCAAACAAACATAAATCGAGATAGACACAGTTCAGAACTCTTCAAAATTTACAATAGCGACATCTTCTGAGAAACCTTAGAATTAATATGGTTGTTAAAGTTCAGGCTTTCTCCAGTAGAGGAGTTTCAATTGGCGCAATGTTTGAATTAGCGGCGTGGAGGTGTACCGCCCGGTACAATTATTATAACATAGAAAGAGACTTAGAATGATCTGCGAAAGAAAATTTACACAAGTCATTATTAATGGGGAGAAAATAGGTGAGATGAGGTAAGCTCCCGGAAGGTCTCGAGAACCTACAACCATTGGGGGCGAAAAAGAACAAGAGTGTCCAAGGGAGTCGTGGTGGTGATGATGGTGGTGGTGATTATTGTTTTAAGGGGAAGTACAACTAGGCAACCATCCTCTAATCAGAGAGAAAGTATAGAAGGGATCCGACACTTAGAAAAATGAAGGTATCGTCCAAAGAAAGACAAGGACCACGAGGGCGTGCAAATGAAAGTCTCCCTAGGCCTCGAGTGCTCGAACACCGTCGGGGTCGGAAAGAAATAAGAGTTGACCAAATGAGGTATCGACAGGGGGCTGACGTCTTTAAGCATCTTCAAATACCACAGAACCGAGCCAGGATCAACCCGGTCAACTTGAGCTCAGAAGGCCACCACTCTACCATCTGGGATACTCATCCAGGCCCAGTACTATTTAAAGCATTCCCTGTACAATGGGGAAATGAACGTATGAAATTCCATATTTCCCTTGTATAAATTCAAGCTGTTCTGTTCATAGAGAATGGAGACTCCGGGTTCCTACTTATTTATATCGTGTCAGAAGCAGAGTTACATACAAAAATATAAAAAGACTGTCTAAAAAATTAAAATTAATTGTGCATCGAAGGCTCATATTGTGGTGCACGAGAATTTTTTTTTTTTTTGCTAGGGGCTTTACGTCGCACCGACACAGATAGGTCTTATGGCGACGATGGGATAGGAAAGGCCTAGGAGCTGGAAGGAAGCGGCCGTGGCCTTAATTAAGGTACAGCCCCAGCATTTGCCTGGTGTGAAAATGGGAAACCACGGAAAACCATCTTCAGGGCTGCCGATAGTGGGATTCGAACCTACTATCTCCCGGATGCAAGCTCACAGCCGCGCGCCTCTACGCGCGGCCAACTCGCCCGGCGCACGAGAAATTAGCAACTTCCGAGCGCAAACCTTGTCGCCTCAAACAGCTCGTTCTCAATACATGTGGCAGGACGATGATGACAAGCAGATGGGTCGTAGTCTGCACTTCACCACAGCCACACCAGACAAGAGTCTACAGAACATCCCCACTTGCGTGGATTGGTCTTGCACCTAGTTACACCCGAGCGCAGTATTTATATATATCCAAGTCCTCCCGTACTCCGTATGTCCAGCTGATAAGGTGTTTTCCATCGTCCAAGATGCTCAACCCTAGTTCGCCACAAAGTGAGTCTTGCTTGCTGCTGTGTTACTTCAAGTTTCTGTGTGGTCTTCAGGAAACGTGAACTTAACCGTGATGGTGCTGGTCGGAGTCCATACAGTGGATGAGTTTTAGATTATAACGGTGTGGTCTTCTCCTCACCTCATGTCGGATATCAGGAGGTGCGTGATAGTACAATTTTTCTTGTGGTGTAGGTCTTAAACGGCCTGTGATGATGCGACACGTTTCATTGATTGCCACATGTACTTCTTTGGTATGGCAAGATCGGTACAATACTGGGCAAGCGTACTCTGCTTCTTCTTCTTCTTCATGTGCCATGTCCTCGTAGAATGTTGGCGATCAGTAGCATGATCTGTTGTTTGTTCATAGCTGTTCTGAACAGAGTAAGCTTTGTCATCCCAAACCACTGGCTCAAGTTGCCGAGCCATGATGTCCTACTTCACCCCGGACCACGTTTTCCATTAATTTTCCCTTAGAGTATTACTTGCAGAAGGTGGTATTTACAGTTCCGCATCATATGACCAAAGAATTCTAGCTTCCTTCTCGTGACGGTAGTGAGAATTTCTGGTTCTTTGTTCATACGGTGCAAAACGTCTCTATTGGTCATTTTAGCTGTCCAAGGTATCTTCAGCATCCTTCAGTACGTCCACATTTGAAATGCTTGCAACTTCTTGCACATGGTCTCAGTTAGTGTCCATGCCTCAACGCCATGTAACAGAATGCTGGAAACGTAGCACCGGAGTAGCCGTGTCCGTAGTGAAATGGAAAGGACACGGCTTGTCAAAAGTTTCCTAAGTCTCTGAAAATAAGTTCTGGCCTTCTCAATTCTGCATCGGATCTCATGAGTAAGGTCCCAGTACTCTGCTGCTGAGTAACATAATGCTAGTGCTGAGGTTCTCACTGTGCTTGGCTGTGTTCCCCAGATTGTACCAGTCAGCTTCCGTACCACATTACTCCTGGCAGACACTTAGTTAACTGTGTTCAGCCATTTCTTGTCAATAAGAAAGTGTGAGGTCTAAAGTAATCCCGATATATTTTAGGGTCTCACAATTGTGCCACCTTGATCCCTCCTCGTGTGATATTCAGATATCTTGTGGCGTGTTTACTCTTCAAATGGAAAAAACAAGTCTGAGGTTTTGCGGGTTTTGGCTTCAATTGATTATTCCTCTAGTATGAGGTAAGTTCTTTCATACGCTAGTTAAAAGTCATTTCAATCTCTTCAAAACTGTCAGCTTGAGGAGTGAGAGCAACATCGTCAGCATAGATGAAACTCGGTGTTCCTTTGGGCAATGATTGATCATTTGTGTAGATGTTAAAAAGGGTTGGTGCAAGTACACTACCTTGAGGTAATTCATTTTTCTGCATTCTCTACCTACTTCTCTTTCCCTGGAATTTCATAAAGAACCTTCTGTTTTGTAGGACATTTGTGATCATACAAGTAAGCTGTTAGTCATGTGTGATTTCGTAGAGTTTTACCACAAGAAGATTATGTTTGTTGTAGGCTGCCAAGTGATCGATGAAAACAGCACCTGTAATCTTCCGCCTTTCAAAACCATCTTAGACTTGTTGAGTTAATTTGAGGACCTATGATGTGCATCTCCTACCTTCCCTGAAACCTGCTTGTTGAGGAAAGAGATAACGTTCAAGTTTGCCCATCATTATTTGAAGGATGAGTCTTTCGAGCACCTTGTAGAGATAAACCAAACCAAACCCTACCCAACTCAAACCCCATGGCGCAATATCCCCGAAGGCCTGCAGATTATGAGGTGTCATGTAGTCAGCACGACGAATCCTCTCGGCCGTTATTCTTGGCTTCCAAGACTGGAGCCGCCATCTCACCGTCAGACAGTTCCTCAATGGTAATCACGTGGGCTGAGTGGACCTAGAACCAGCCCTCAGATCCATATTAAACTCCCTGACCTGGCCAGGAATAGAACCCGGGCCTCCAGGAAAGAGGCAGGCACGCTACCCCTACATCGCAGAGCCGGCTATAGAGATGACATAGTACTAAAATGGGTCTACAACTCATCGAGTCATTCTTATCTTTACCAGGCTTAAGGATAGCAATAACCTTACCTTACCTTCCTCCAAACTTTTGGTGTCTTGAGTAACTGGACGCAGTTATTCATTAATATCAGGACCCAATGCTTCGTAGCAGGACCAATGTTCTTAATTTCTTCAACTCTTATGTCATCGAGACCAGCTGCCTTGCTATCTATGAATTTATTCAAAGCCTTCTCGAGTTCAAGAAGCGTGAAAGGTTGGGAAATATTGTTACTCTCCAGCACAAGTTGGCGTATCAATGGCTTCTTTATTATCTTAAAAGAGTTAGTTGGGTTTATCATTTTGGTAGCAGCTAATGTGTAATTTCATCTCCTGTGATACTAGTTTGCGGGTTTGATTGGGTAGGATAGTTAGCAAGTCGCCGAATAAGCCTCTAAGCTTTCTGGTTACTCCTGTGCAAGTTTGCTCCCTCTTTGCCTCAGAGATGGAAACGATAATGCTGTCTGCTGCTCGACTAGTTTCTTCACGAAAAGTGATGGAGTTTATAGTATTCTAGTAAGGCGGAAGTTTGAGATGTTATTCCTGGCAGGTAGTTCGTTCTGCATCCTCAAGGACTTGATGCCCTTGAGTAGGTTTTCACTACATCAACAAAGGATTTGTAATTTTCAGCTAGTGGATCTACACTTCGTACCCTCTCGTCTAACAAGTTAAAGAATTTTGTCCAGTCCGCCTTTTTGGCGTTGTATCTGCGTATGAAATTCATTTATTTTGACGTTATAGTGGGAAGAAATTAACACATCATTGGTTTATGTTGGGTATTTGCGATCGGTGGACATACGTGTTTTGAACACTGTTGAATCATGATTTCACTGGATCTGGATCTGGATTATATCTTCTTTGCCATCTTCCCCCGTTGAAGGAGGAAGGGAGTTTGCTATCAAGTATTAGAGAACGTTTGTATGTTGTTGCCCAGCAAAGAATTGCTTCTCCATTTTCATCCTTTTTTCTGTATTCCTAAACATGAATCCGGTTATTGAAATCTCCAGTAATGACGGATGCATTTTAACAGCTATATAATTTCTGAGGAAAAGTGAAACAAAAATCTGCTGCTGTGGGTGGGGGTGGGGGTTGTATACAGAGGTGACTACACAACTACAGAGTTCCAAAGAGATGATCTCGATATTATTGTCATCTGTTCGATATACACTGTCGACATGGAACTCGGGTTTTATCAAAATGACACTGCCATATTGAATTATTGTTTCTGTCAGCGACCAGTTTCATTCCAGATATTCTAGGACGTCCCTGATGTGTATCCTTATAGGTTTCTTGAATACACAGTACATCACACTTCTTGCTTCGACATGGATCATGCAGTAATTGCTCTTTGCATGATGACATGCCTTCGATGTTAATATACGTAGATATTACAGTAAGGGTTGACTCTGAAAAGTGCCGCGTATTTGATCTCACTTGAACGTCCCCTTCAAAGCTAGGCTTCTTTCAAACCTTTCAAACGAGCCATACATACAATCACCACACTCGCCCTTCCTACTCTTTTGATTCACGATCCACATCGAGGACCTTCCGGATCTTATCTCTGCTATTTATAACAAGCCAAAAATGAAACTGGATATTAAAGATATAGTTATAGAAAGTAGAGCATGTGGGATTCTATGAAAATCAGAGAGAAAAATGTGTAAATTCTTTACTAATCTTAAAAACATCAAATGATTGTAGATATTCATTTTCATCAATATCATTAGAGCGCGAATTTCTAAGTACTATTAGTAATTTATCCCGTTAATAACAAGTGGAGCCTGACCCACTTTACAGTTACATAATGGGGCGTTGAATTCATTTTAGGGTCTCTTATTATGTATCGTACGGCCAATACACACTTTTAACAAAAAATGCATACATATATATACATATTTACAACTGAGAAACGATGAACTCAGCAGGAGTAGTGGTGGTGGAGATTTTTGTTCTAAGAGGATCATGTAGTAATTGCTAGAACTAATTGTAGAACTAGGCAACCATCTTCTACATAACACTAACCAGAAAAAAAATGGAAGGATCCGACACTTCGAAAAATGAAGTTATCGGCCAAAGTAAGACAAAACCAGTCTATGGACTGATGACTCAAACAACAAGAAGACAAGGGCCACGAAGGGCGTGAAAATGAAAGACTCCCCAGCCCTCCGGAAACCTAATAGCGTCGGAGTCGGAAGAGAACAAGAATTGACGAAGGGAGGTCGGATAAGAAAGATGAAAGTGAGGAGCCTGGTGCAACAAAATGGAAGCAATGCGAGGACTCAACTGAGGTCCCCGTGATCGCCAGCCAACGTTCCCAAGTTGAAAGTCCCTGAGGCCACTTTTAGTCGCATCTTATTATAGGCAGGGGATACCGAGGGTGTTATTGCACCGCCCCCACCCACAGGGGGGCAGCAGAGGTACACGTGCTTTACAACTGAATGTCCAGCCCTCAATCCACAGCACGCCCTCCAGAGTTGCCAGCAAGAAATATTCTTCAATATCATAACAGGCCCGAATCTTGCAGACGCTGACAATATGGTGAATGGTTTGGTGTGGAGCTCCGCAATGTCTGTCTGGAGTAGGCAGCTTGTTCCACTTGTGTAGTGCATATTTTCACCTGCCATGGCTCGTTCTGATTCCGCTCGAGGCAGTCCAGGTCTTGCGTGGTAGCAGAAATCCACTTGCAAGTTTAGCACCTCAGACGATGTTATGCAGATGCTGCTTGCCGTCGACCTTTCCATTATTCAAGAGGTTTAAAACCCCTGGTAGGAAGAGTTCGCTTTTTAAAGCAGATAATATTGAACTAGAATTGCTAAAAACACTACGCCAGAGATGATTACTGATATCACGAGCAATTCAGATTTGGCGTGATGCTTCATTCGGAAGACGCGGAGGAAAAAATATACTAAGTGAGAATTCGTACTCATAATAAAGCAAAAGTATGATAATTTGTTTTCTTTATTGTCTTATACACCACCCGTGTGCCTTTCTTTCTTTCCTTCCTTTCTTTCTTTCTTTCCTTCTTAATCGTTATCCTCCAGGGTTGGTTTCCCTTCAGACTCTGCGAGGGATCCCATGTCTACCGCCTCAGGCGTAGTGTCTTGGAGTGTAAGTCTTTGGGATACATCTGGGAAGAAGGACCAGTACATCGCCCAGGCAGCCTCACCTGCCATACTATACAAGGGTCTTGTAGGGGTGATGGGAAGATTGGAATGGATAGACAAGGAAGAGGGAAGGAAGCGGCCGTAGCTTTAAGTTAGGTACCATCCCGGCATTTGCCTGGAGGAGAAGTGGGAAACCACAGAAACCACTTCAAAGATAGCTGAGGATAAAATCGATCCCCACCACCGGTGGGACGTTGAATACAATTTAGGGTTTCTTATTATGTATCTTATAGCCAATACGCACTTTTAACAGCAAATACATACAAATATTTACAATTGAGAAACGATGAACTCAGCAGGGGTAGTGGGGGTGGTGATTTTTGTTCTAAGAGGAAGAACAACTAGGTAACCATACTCTATATAACACTAATCAGAGAGAAAAATGGAAGGGATTCGACACTTCGAAAAATGATGTTTTAGGCGCCTCTTATGATAGGCATGGGATACCGAGGGCGTTACTGTACCGCCCCCACCCACAAGGGGACCCCTACCACCACCACCACTACACAATAGATATCCCGAGGCTGAGTGGACCACGTCCCAGTCCTCGGAGTTGCAGCTAACCATTACACCACGGAGGTGGACCAGCCGCCTATCATTCATTTTAATTGTAGGTCCCATTCTGAAAACGAATCTGCGTGAAAGATAAAGTAAAATATTACTTCGGTATACTGTGCTATAAAGATTCGTTAATATTAAGTACTGGTAGGCATGTTATTCCGGGATAATGTTTTACTGCAGGGGATGAACGTCATTCTTGTTTGATGCTATTCTACTTATTTTCTGGTTTCATTTTGAAAAACTTACCTCTGAATTGTCCGGCCCCGCGGTGTAGGGTTCCGACCAGGTCAGAGATATTTACCTGGATCTAAGGGCTGGTTCGAAGTCCACTGATCCTACGTGATTACAATTGAGGAGCTATCTGACGGTGAGATAGTGGGCCCGGTCTAGAAAGCCAAGAATAAAGGCCGAGGGGAATCGTCGTGCTAATCACACGTCACCTCGTAATCTGTAGGCCTTCAGGCTGAGCAGCAGTCGCTTGGTAGGCCTCGGCCTTCGGGGCTGTTGCACCATGGGGTTTGGTTTGGTTTTATCTCTAATTTAATAGTCAAAGAAAGTTATAGTTTGCCTTTCATCAGGTTTTTTTCTGTGGTACATTAAGCTAGGATACTGACACAAACTTATGTCTTTTAGCTGCTTCTTTGGGGCAACGACTTAGTAACTTTGCTGATAATTATTTGATGAATTGACAGTGCGTATCTCTTTCGTATGCCCTAATGTATCCCGTAAGAAGGTTAGAGCAATAAAAATGTAATAATTCTAAGCATAGACCTATTTAAATTTTGTTTTAAACACTAATCGAAACATTCCTTTTGATGCTTACCATTACTTTGCATCAAGGCACATACAGTAAATGTTCAATAGAGTACAATTTCCGACAATCGCTTTTTAATGAAATATGATGAACAAATTATTAAATTTAGGACCTTCAGTTTTATGATTATTGCAACGATTATACTATTTAGAACAAAATAATAATTTTATAATGTAGCTATTCATGAACTCGTAACCGCTTCTCCACATTCAAAACGTATTTTAAAAATCAATACGACTTGCTCTTCGAAGTAAGAGACTGACTGTGTTTACAGAACTCTTAGGGTATTTCCGTCATTGTAATATGAAAGCGGATTTATTTGTTCAGTTTTCAGTCGTCTCTCTTAACGTTAAGCAAGATTAAACAAATTATAAACACCGGGAGATTGCAACCTCTGCTCAAGTCAGTTGAACACGCGGTGTATTGCTGCCTCACTGAAATGGAATGAACACTGTTGTTTTCGAGATAATCCAAACCTTTTTCATGTTCTTTGTGTGGCCATCAGATCTACAGCTAATGCAATTTCTCTCATTCGCATTTTTTTGTTATCGTTTGTTTTCATATATCATTCAGGGCCACATAAAAACGTAAATTTTTTCGACTGCCGAATCTAAAAGCATTGATGTATTGAGACATATTTTTAAATTCTATAATAGAAATAAAAGTAACATTTTGATGATTTTCTCAACAATGTTGTGAACAACCCACATGATTTAACTATCAATAGAAGACCTGTATTCTATATGTGGAAACAAAACCTCATTAAGTTTCCTCTGAGGATAACTGACCAATTTCAGAAAAGTACAGCAACATTCAACGCAATTTTAAGGACATATATTGACACTTTCCTACATCTTTCTTAAAATATCTTAATTTTTTAAAAGCCAATGCATTGTTTAGAATTGTTGTCCCACTTGACGCGGAGTGTCTAGCGTTTTAAATGAAGATACGAGTATTAACTTTTCAGTTGAGGGATGAAAAAACAGTTTTCCGATCCTTCGATGGATGAAGTTATCAATAAAAGAAAATGACGGGTCAGAAAGGGAGTGAAAATGAACGACGTAATACCGCATGGTAGAAAGAAAACAGTAGATTTAACTTTTTTTTTTTTTTTTTTTTTTTTTTTGCTAGTTCCTTTACGTCGCACTGACACAGATACGTCTTATGCCGACGATGGGACAGGAAATGGCTAGGTGTGGGAAGGAAGTGCCCGTGGCCTTAATTAAGGTACAGCCCCAGCATTTGCCTGGTGTGAAAATGGGGAAACCACGGAAAACTATTTTCAGGGCTGCCGATAGTGGGGTTCGAACCTACTATCCCCCGAATACTGGATACTGGCCGTACTTAAGCGACTGCAGCTATCGCTGGATAAAGTAAGTGGAAGCAATGCTAGACACTTCTAGTGGCCCCGTGGTCACCAACTCACAACCTCAAATTTCATATCCCCTATGGGTGACACTGGAAAAGAGACCCAGGAGATGACCAAGGATGCCATACGTCAGGAACTCCGTCGGTGAACTGGTACGTGGTTCATATAGCAACATGAAGAGGCTATCAGAAGATCGTCACACGTGGCTACAGCGACATGGCATTGCCTTTAGTAGATGATGTTGATGGGTGACACAGGCACACAATAACAAATATATTCCCCCATGGTGTTGGCGTCAGGAAAGGCAACCGACTACAAAACTCGGTCAAATTCACATGTAATTCTAACTCCAATGCATTGGAGAAACGTTCAGGAAGAAGAAGAAGTTCCGGAAACAACGAGCATTTTATTATTTTCTTGCTACCTGATGGGGGCTTTTAACATTTTTCGATTTAAAGTGGTGGTGGTGGTGATTATTTGTCTATTGTTTTGAGAGGAAGTACAACTATGCAACCATCCTCTATATAACACTAATCATAGGGGAAAAAAACTGGAAGGGATCCGACACTTCGAAAAATGAAGGTATCGGCTAATGGAAGGCAAGTGCCACGAAGGGCGTGAAAATGAGACTCCCAAGGCCTCGAGTGCTCTAATGCCGTCGAGATCAGAAAAGAACAAGATTTTACCGAGGGAGGTCGGACATGATAGATGGAAATGAGGAGCCTCGCACAAGTGAATGGAAGCAACGCCAGGACTCAGCTATGGTCCACGTGGTCACCAACCCACGCTCCAAACTTCAGAACCCTTAGGGCCCCTTTTAGTCGCCTCTTACGACAGGCAGAGGATAACGTGGGTGTTATTCTACCACCACCAGCCATAGGGGGATTTAATTATCATCCGGCTGCGCGGTTAATTGTTAGCATAATGGCCATTGGTTCGTGGGCTCCCGGGTTCGATTTCCGTCCGAGTCGGGGATTTTGACCTTCTGTTGTAAATTCGTCTGGCTTGAATACTGGTAATATACCCCTTCTTCATCAATATATTTCATCGCAGGTAGAACCCCATCCCCACAGACGTACAGGTCACCCACGGACGTAAACTCCAATTTTAAGAGAACTCTCCCGAGGCCATACTCTATTAGCCTATTATTAATTTAGTCATCCATTCAAATTGTTAGCATTTACCCACCTTGATCAATTAAGTCCTTCTTTTAATGCATCTCACTGTTACAAAATTCTGTACAAAAACCGCATTTTGAAATTAAGTAGGAAAACTCCTGCATGAGAGAATATTAGCCAAATGTAACGTGGTTTTTCTTTTGTACCTTTATAGCAATTTCTAGATATCTTACGCATACCTTTCTTGGGGAAACTTGTTTAACTACGTAACTTTTGATTAGTTATCGTTTAAAACGTTCATTACTATATCCTGTAATTATCGCCCTATAAGGTGCCACGGTCGCCTCTGAATTGGCAATGAAGTAGATTGGGGCTGCTGAGTTCACCGTTGCTTTTACAAGATATTGAACGCCCGGCGGTAATTGGAGGAACATTCCCTGTAAAAGGCGCTCCGTGGTAAGAGAGGGGCTCATTAGGACCTCCTCTCGTCTCCCCGTATTATCATCGGAACCTTTAAAAATCTGTTGCTTGTAATTAGAGCTGAGACCTTCAACTTCAGAACCGTAACAGAGTTTGTCGTGGCAGCTCTTATCTTCTTCTGAATGGTGTATCTGCTTTCTGGTCATAGCATCCGAACTACGGAACTTGTTTTCCGGTCAATGCCTAGAACTTGCATTGCAGACTCGCAGCCGCGGGAGAGATATTGTAGTCAGCACGACGGGTGTTCAATATAAATGCAACGCATTTCATTTCTCGTCCATTTTCAGTTCAAATAAAAAAGTATTTTGTTTGGGACATCTTTCAATATTCCTGCTTTGTTTCGTACAGTTTCATTAATTTTCGATAGGTGGCATCGCTATAACTAGCCTCAAAATTGCGTCTGTAACGGAGCTGTGTACCAAACAGAGAGCAGTTATTGATTTATTTTGGCGGAAAACCAAAGCATTCATAGGCCGTTGCAGAATGTCTATCGCAGGGTCTCTTAGGGTGCATGCACCGATGCACTGTGCGCGCAAGGTGCAAGAGACGACTTCGCTAGGTTGACCGGAGTGTAGACCCCTACTCCTGGATTTCAAGCATTAGCAATGTCTCTCCCTTTCCCTACATCTGTCTCGCTCGCTCCGCCTGTCTCCCCACTACCTCACTTGCTGGGCAACATTCCACTATCCGAGCCGAGTTGATCCGAGCTTAGCCGAGCTTAGCCGAGCTTAGCCGAGCTTAACCGAGTCGCTCCGAGACAAAACGCTGGCGAACCGAGCCGAGTCGGGCCGATGCACGGTGCATAGAACCTCTGCGCCCCAGTTTGCATGCGTGAGATTTTGGGTGTTCAAGTGGCACTGGTCTATGGAGATCTGGCAGGCGACAAAAGCACGATAAGTCGTTGGGCGAGACATGTTCCATTATCACAACAAGGTCGAGCAAACCTGTCTGATCTGGACTGTTCTTCCTCATGCACCCTACAGCCCAGATCTCGCGCCTTCTGACTTCCACCCGTTTGGCCCAATGAAGGATGCACTCCTCGGGAAGCACGACGTTGGCTCCTACATCAACCAGTCGAGTGGTACCATGCAGGCATACAGGTCCTCACATTGCGGTGGCATAAGGCCGTAGCATTGACGGACATTATATTGGAAAATGGGGTATTGTAGCAAAAGGAGTGGGGAATAACAATGCGTATTTGAATCTTCAATAAAACAAGTCTTCTTTTAGAAAACAAATTTGTTGCATTATAATATATTGAACTTCCTTCGTATATTCACAATAAGCGTGAAAAGATATTACTTAATCTCCTATATTTTAACGTGTTGTTAACTGTACGTTTCCTTCTCAGGACCATGTTGTCAGAAGTAACTCGCGGACAGTGCTATCAATAGCCGCATAGAGATGCTTGTACTGTGCCGTGGTCTTGGTTACCATAATTGAAAACTTCCTCCTCGGAATAAGGACGTAGCGAACAAATCAGTAATATTTCAGAAGAGAGAAACATTACTTTGGGGTGTATTTTATGGTATACTGTGCCATATCATATATGCCCCAAATATTAATTATATAATATGGTCTAACATTGTGCATCTAATATAAGCAGGAGTCATGATGCGACCTAGAAGTTGCGTAATGCAGTATTCCGTCATCGCGTGACATCAGCAATAGCTTCTTATCTATGCATAGCGACAGTGAATAACTCGGGTATTCCGTATGAGTCAATCGGGGATGCACGAGAGTGTTTGAGAGCGGCCGATTATAAAAGGACCAATCACAGCCCTGGAAGTGATATGGCAGAATGAAGGGATTTACAAAACAAATTAAGTCAGTCTTACCAACTTCTAAATTTACAGTGCTGCACTACTCTTTATTTTATTAGGCAATTTGTTATAAAGCTAGACTCCACGGTTTTAATATGAAATAGAAGCCAGTTAAACATTAAAAGAATTACCTGTAGACAGTTGCAATACTTATTTTGAATTAATAAAGTAATTAACATATTTTTATTGAATCAGCGCTTTGCAGAGTAGTGGGTGAGCAGTAACGTCATCACGCCAGTGGAATCCCCTAAGATATGACTAATACCGGGAGCTTGGTGTATATAGTAGCCTCTGGAAATGGAAAGTCACTCTGTTTTTTAAGTGTGAACCGCGCGGGTCGGTGTTTTTGATATTAAGCCAGTGGTATAGGAAAGTAACTTTTTTTTAGTGACCAGTTTGAACATATAAGTAGTCAATTTGTGAAGCTGAAACGTTTTCCTTTATGAAAATATGCATTACATGAATGCAAGTGATAGATTGCAGTTACGAGTGTGCATAGTATATTAACAGAGCAATTACCTTTGCTATATAAATAATATTAGGTATCACGTATGTCAAAGTGCGGTGGTGACACGGGATAATATCAATAAAACGATAGTTACTGTCGATATTTCCGTACCCGTGTATGCGTAATTTGCATACGGTTTGTGCAAATACCGTGTCCGGTACGCGTTCGGTTTCGCGAAGAACTTGTACGAACCGTCGTCATCGTATCGGTACTATTAAATGGTGTGTGCGAAGCACTATTACATAATGATGAAGAGAGAAGAAAAGACTTGCAGAGTATTTGATAACGCCATGCAGTTTGGTGCAATAATGGCGTAATTTGCTGGACGCTGTGGCCTGGAATCATGAAGAAACTGAGACGCTACCAGTTAAGTTCATTTTAATTATAGGCATGCTTAGATAGAAGGAATTAGGCTAATTCGATCCCAGTGTAATGTAATGTAAATGTAAATGTCAGTCTTGTTGTGACTGAGCTATGTTGTATTTTTATAGATTAGTGTCATGTTTCAGGGAAATGCATGTTTGGAACCCTGATTTTTATATTTTACTTTATTTCCTTTTTATAAGATGGGAAGAGGGAAATGATTAGGTGTAGATGAGGATATATATGTCTAAAGGTAACTGTGTATTCCATTTTGGTACAAGATGTAGACTCTTTTAGTATGAAGGCTACACAGCCTAAAGTTTGGTCTGGGAATAAAACTTAGCAAGGTATTTTTTTTTCCTGCATGTAGCACGTTTATAGGAGTACATGGCAGTGATGACCAACGTAAAAGTGCACCGTCGAACTAATATCTTCTAGATCCGCAGAAAGAACTAGCTAATTGGTATTGAGTTATGTTTTTACGAGAAAAAGGCAAGATTAGCCTGAAACTGAGATTACAATGTGTGTTATACAGGAAGGTCGTGCCTGGAAGTGAATATCGGAAAGATATAATGGTGTCAGCTGCATGACAAGAGAGAGGTTTGATTTGCCTCAAGTGTTCATTATGATTGTGAGAATCGAACTCACGGACCCCAAAGTGTTAGGCCAGATGTGTTGAGTATCATATCTGTAAGCCGTGTTATACTGGAATATGTAGTTAAGGCCATAGGAATGTGTATGGGTGCCAAAGTGTGAGTTCGAGGCCCTGTGTTAATTAAATGAACAGAGAAGTGAATGGCAGCGTAATTTATGTTTTCAAATATATTAAAATTTCTCAGGCAAGATTTACCAAACCAATTAGTTAGAGTCTTTTCTGGCGAAGTAAGGTGTTTCATAGCTGGCGCATTAGAAGTGTTCCGTGATTTATATTACAGCGTGCTTAGTGAAAGATCAACAGACGGATAGCTGAGCCTGGAGTTCGGTGTTCTTTTTATATGAAGGAGTCTAGTATCTTATTGTTTATATTTTAGATATTGAATACACAGATGATATTTTTTTTATTGCATGTCATTACAGGTTTTCTCCGAGAGTGTATTTTGTATTAATTTGTGTTACTTGGATTGTTGTTGATTATGTCATGGCCAGCGTTGAAAAGGATTTATTCTTAAATATGAGTCCGATCCAATTTATAACAGAACGGTCTGTTAAGTAAATTCAGTGTAGATGTAAGCTAAGGTCCCTGAAATATTGATTTGATGATAAGTGATGTACATATAGTTTTATTATGGATCGGATTTAGCATAATTTTATTCTGTCGCGGTATGTCCTGTAATTATAATTTGAATGATATCCGTCAGGATGCGTTAAAAATGAATTTAACTGCGTAAGTCGAAGCGAAGTGTGAATTTCTTCCCCAGGTCGTTGCGTTTATTTTGTAAATGTTTTCATTTTGAAACGGGACATTGCCCGTCCTTTGTAAATTGGTGTAAATTTATGTTAATTATGTGCCCGGCACATATTAATTTTTTGGCATTTATTTGAGCCATATTTTAATTATTTTCAATTTTTTTTGTTTATCTCGAATTTCAATAATGTTTATTAGTTAATAAATCCATCTTACCCCTTTATTTTGTATTTTATTTCGGAAATATGATACTGTTTCCCGTTCATATACCCATGGTATTTATTTTATCCTGAGATTTTTAATTTATTTTAGCCCGATCAATTTTTTAAGAACCGAACACGCAGCTCTCCGATTGGCACCGGTAGACTGTATTTCAGACGGGAACGGTACAATACATTACTTGAACTAATTCCATATCCAAGTGTACAAATTAGTTCATCTATTAACATCAATATTTTATTGATATATAACTCAAGGTCTCAGAAGTAAGTTATGAGTTGAAAATAATGCAATGAAAAATAATCTGCTAGTATAGCTTGCGTTTGTATATAAAACAGAAGAGGAATCCTGCACATACATTAGGAACAAAAATGACAGCAAATAATACTAGTTAAATAATAAAAAGCAATAACAATAAAAATCTTAAGAAAATATTTCCAAATATGGATGTGATTTCGTCTGTGGCCTTTATTTAAATGATCTATTACACCAACACAAGCACTGTCCACCATCTTGAATATGATTGTGGTGGTGATTATTGTTTTAAGAGGAAGTAGAACTAGACAACCATCCTCTATACTGTATAACACTAATGGTAGGTATCCAACACTTCAAAAATGAAGATATCGGCCAAAGGAAGTCAAGGGCCACGAAGGGCGTGAAAATGAAAGACTCCCTACGCCTCCACACCTAATACCGTTGGGGTAGGAAAAGAACAAGAGTTTACCAAAGGAGGTCAGATAGGATAGATGAAAGTGAGGAGCCTGGCACAAGTAGTGGAAGCAATGCCAGGACTCAACTGAGGGTTCCGTGGTTCCCAACCCACGCTTCCAATTTCAGAGCTCCTGGGGGCCACTTTCAATCGCCTCCTACGGCAGGCAGGGGATACCGTGGGTGTTAATCTAGCACCCCCGCCACCCACAGATGGAAGTCAAATGAAACCATGCTTCGTCATTCATAAAGACAGTTCGAATGGTATCGTGGATACTATTCAATAAACAAAAACCCCATGGCACTAGCTCGGAAAGGCCTTGGTCTCCCAAGCGACCGCTGCTCATCCCGACGGCCTGCAGATTACAAGGTGACGCTTGGCCAGTGCGATGAATCCTCTCGGTCATTATTCTTGATTTTCTAGACCGAAATCGCCATCTTACCGTCAGATAGCTCCTCAATTGTAATCACGTATGGGCGGACCTCGAACCAACCTTCAGGACCAAGTTTAAGTCCCTCACCTCACGCCATGAATCGAGCTCACGGCCTCCGGGCTAGAGGCAGACACGGTACCACTAGACCGCGGAATCGGACACTATTCATTAGCCAATTGCAAAAGGTGGTGGTGGTGATTTTTGTTTTAAGAGCACTGAGCTCGATAGCTGCAGTCGCTTAGGTGCGACCATTATCCAGTATTTGGGAGATGGTGGGTTCGAGCCCCACTGTCGGCAGCCCTGAAGATGGTTTTCCGTGGTTTCTCATTTTCACACCAGGCACGGCCAAGGCCACTTCCTTTCCACTTGTAGCCCTTTCCTGTCCCATCTTCGCCATGAGACCTATCTGCGTCGGCGGGACGTAAAGCAACTTGCAAAAACAAAAAAAACAAAAATTAAGAGGAAGTACATCTAGGCAACCGTCCTCTGATATAACACTAATCAGAGAGAAAAAATGGAAGGGATCCAACACTTCGAAGGATGAAGGTATCGGCCAAAGAAAGACCAGGGCCACGAAGGGCGCGAAAATGAAAGACCATCTAGCCCTCGCAAACCTAATAGCGTCGGGGTCGGAAAAAACAATAGAATAGTTGAAAATGAGGAGCCTGGCACAAGTAAGTGGAAGCAATGTCAGGACTCAGCTAAGGGACCCGCGGTAGCAAAACAACGCTCCGAATTTCAGAGCCCCTGGGGCCCTTTTAGTCGCCTCTTACGACAGTCAGGGGATAGCATGGTTGTTATTCTACCGCCCCCAGCCACAGGGGAACCAATTGCAAAATCTTATTCGTGCAATGAAATCTGTAGGCCGTGTGTTATTGACTGAATGAGTCTGGTAAGATCGTAAATGTAATAATGTTCTTGCATTAGGTGCTAATAATGTGAAATACCAATTTCCGAAGCGACTTGTGTGGACTGACTTGCAGTCTTGCTTATATATCTTCTAACCTCTTTTGTATGAGAGCTGTTCTGCTTCGCAGTCTTTTTCTTATTAGTTAAGTAGCCAGTACTAGGCCATTTGTGAACGAATTTTTGCACCTCACATTTTGATGATACTGTAGAACCATGAAATTGTCGACGAATTTTTCGAGGGCATCTTTTAACAGGTTTCTTCTTCTTGTGCAAATAACACTCGGTCAAGAATATTCTCTGCACTGTATTGTACTTAACCATCGCGATAATAAACTTACAACGCACCTTAGCACAATGAGGTCTTGCTCACATTTAATATATTTTAATCCTCCCGACTGTCCACTTTTCACTCATTTCGAATTTCTAAATTAAATACTAGTTTTGAACTTAGTTATTTTCTGTTATTTCACCGGGCAGTAACGGGAATGAGAATTAACGGGAGAAGACTTAACAAATTGACATTTGCGGATGATATTGCTTTACTGGAAAATCACTTCGTTGAACTACAAACCTTAGTTACAGATCTCGTATTGGAATGTCAATGGGTTGGCGGCTTAAGTATGAACCTTTCCGAAACGAAAGTCATGTCCAATAAATGGGTCCAGGCTGGAATAGTGAAAATTAGGTCACGCCATTAGAAGAGGTCAGTGAATATATCTACGTTGGCCAAATTATTTGAAGGCAGATATGAAACCAGAAATCTACAGGCGCATCAAGCGTGGATGTTCAGCTTTTGGAAGGAAAGTGTCAGCTTTTAGATTTTACAAAAGTCCGATAAATCAGTTTTTGATCAATGCATTCTTCCTGTTTTAAAAGGGTCTGTGACTTGGACATAAAATAAGTTTACGAAAGGAAAACTTAGGACATCACAGAGAGCCATGGAAAGGGCAATGCTGGGCTATACAAGGAAAGGTAGGAAAAGGGCAGTTGACATCCGATCGATCACTAAGGTTAAACACATCTTGGAGAGAGTATGCTCTTTAAAATGACAGTGGGCTGCCCATGTTGCACGACGTAATGATAAAAGATGGACGAAGCTAGTGCTGGAATGGAGTCCGAAAGAACATCGGAGGCCTAGAGGAAGTCCACGAGACAGATGGGATAGATATCAGGAAGATTGATTATATCACCTGTCAGAGATCCGCACAAAACCGTACTACTTGGAAAGGACTGTTACAAATCTGTTTGGATCTATGACTTAAAGAAGCCACATCATTTAATGATTAATTTGGCTGATACTGATATTTGAGTTCATACTCTCTACTTCATATTTGTAAAACACTGTAATACAATTGATAGATTCTTTATCATGGGAACAGTGGACTGAAATTGCTAGATATTTCATTTTTTTAAACTGAACTAATAAAAACTGACTGATATTGAGTTCGTTTGGTTTTCATGGCGTTCAGAATTGTTTGTAAAACAGATACATCTACGTAATAATTGATATTTGCATATTATGTGTGATCTGTTAAGTCCGTTCGGTTGGTATAAATCACTGTTGTTGAGTCTATGCTCGCGCCCGGCCGCCATTACGAGCACAACACTGCTGTCGAGTCGACACAACTCTGACATGATTGAAAGGATGTGTAGAGCGGTAGTTTGCTACTGTCTATAATTTCTTCGAGATCTATATGAACCGAATCTTATACTGCTTATAAAACATTTGTTCCGTATAACAATGATGAGAACCAGAGGACGTACACCGTGCGGGCTCCGTTCTCTGCAACAAATGATACAGCCCGTACGGCGTACGGCCTTCGACCTCAATGTTTCATGTCGAGCTGATCGACAGAGGCAACATTTCTTATCATGCCAGGTTTGACAAAAGCCACATGGCACTCGCTCGGGGATTCCCACGGCCTCTGAGCAGACGTGTGAAGTCTTTAACTATACTCCCTGTACTTCGTTGATCGGGAAACGTGGACAGCTGATGAGCAAATATTTCAGTGTCGTTTCGTTTTGCCGAATACCGTAGAATTACACGCATAGCGACTCTACGGCAAGGAAGATTCATGGGCCTTCCTTTATCAAGAACGTCCTATCTCTCCTTTATCATAATACTAGCTGATGTACCCGTGCTTCGCTACGGGATTCCCAGAAAGACTTCGTGGTTTTCCTAACTGAAGTCAGCTTAGTCCATTACAAAAAGTTCAGTAGGAATGTAGTACTTAGAAGTAATGTTATCTTACAAAATACTCGATCAAATGAAAAAACGCACATTTTCTCACTTTAACTAACAGTACTACGGTGCCGATCTAACAGTCCAAAGTTCCAGTGCTGGAATGACCAGGCCGCAGACAGCCGTGAACACTCCTCTGCCATTATTCCGTTAAATATGCACACTGCTCAATCCAATCAGTGCCTCAGAGTATGGATTGAATGGCTCGAATGCTACGATGAACCAGCGTGTTACGCACGACTAGTATCAGAAAATTTGTGAACCGGCAGAATAGCATGCCAAAGAAGAAAGTTGTCCAATTCCTCATCTACTTCCCGCCAATATTCAGGCAGGCTCTTATACTCGGCACGACCCGGCGAGTTGGCCGTGCGGTTAGGGGCGCGCAGCTGTGACCTAGCATCCGGGAGGTAGTGGGTTCGAACCCCACTGTCGACAGCCCTGAAGATGGTTTTATGTGGTCTCCCATTTTATACCAGGCGAATTCTGGGACTGTCCCATGATTAAGGCCAGGGCCGCTTCCTTTCCACTCCTAGCCCTTTACTTATCCCATCGTCGCCATAAGACCTATCTGTGTCGGTGCTACGTAAAGCAAATTTTTTAAAACCCGGTATACAGCAGTAATCCCTTCTATCGGAGATGAGTTGCAACAGGGACACAAAGCACATCGCAACAAACAATGGTCAGTGTAATGTTATTGTTGATCATTGTTATGAGCTTTCTGTATTGTAGGCCATCACATTCAGTTTTCTTTCGACTCTGTGATATTAGGGCCTCTTATAAAACTATTTATAGCGTAGACTGTAGTTCCTTATTCCCCGACTTTGCATACCGATTTTCATAAAATTCTGTTTACCCATTTTCTCGTAACTCGGTGCTTATATGGACTTAGCAACAAAAATAAATTTTTTTGAATATCTCTGTTATCATAGCCGGTACGGTAAAAATGTACAAGACATAAATGATCGGAAATTTAATACTGTATAATTTTAGTTATGAAGTATTTGTCGATAGGACCACTAAAAACACAAATATTTGAGAATTACATTTTAGGCCTTCCCCTAAACTAACATTTCACTCAGCGTGAATAAAATTATTTATAGCCTAGATTATAGCAATTTATTCCCCGACTTTGCGTGCCGATTTTCATTAAGACAGGACCACTGATAACATACAAATTTGAGAATTAAATTTTAAGCCTTCCCCTAAACTATCATTTCTCTCGGCGTGAATAAGATTATTTATGGCCTAGATTGTAGTGACTTACTACCGGACTTTACATACCGATTTTCATTAAATTCTCTTCTGCCCTTTGCTCGTGATGCTTGTACAGACAGACAGACAGACAGACAGACAGACAGACAGACAGACAGACAGACAGACAGACAGACAGACAGACATTGCGGAAAATAGCGGAAAATTAAAAAGTGCATTTCATTGTTACCGGACACGACCGATACAGAAATACCATCCTTTTTAAATTCTGAGCAATGTACAGAAAAAACTCTTATTTTATACATATAGACTAGCTGTAGTACCAGACCTTGCCCGGATAGTTTTTGAAACTTTAAGAATTGTATTACCAGTTAGCAGTGGCGTGCACTGAACCCCATCCACCCCAGCGCTGCTGGGGCAAAGAATCTTGTTTTACATGTATTTATTACTAGCCGATGTACCCGTGCTTCGCTACGGAATTCTACATTGTATACAGAATTCTAGGTTAGGTAGTGTACACGTTGTGAGCAAGATTATATTAAATTGCATAGCTCTTAACGTTGCCCTAAAAACACGATGGGGAAGTCACCAAACGTCTTTTCTCATATGAAGACTGGGTTAGGGAATTTTCATTGTAATGGTAGGGTCAGCATAAGAGACAAAGAACATCACAACAAACAACGGTCAATGTAATGTTATTGTTGATTGATAATACGCACGTTCGATATTGTAGGCCTTCACATTTAATATTCTTCCTGCTCTGAAACACCGCTTTTATCATAGTCGGTACGGTAGAACTGAATAAAACATAAATGATCGGAAATTGTATTCTCTATAACTTTCGTTATCTAGTACTTTTCAATAGGACCAATAACACAGGTATTTAAAAATTAAATTTCAAATGCCTTCCCCTAAACTACCATTTCACCCAAGGTGAATAAAATTGTTTATAGCTTAAACTTTAGTTTCTTATTCCCCGACTCTGTATACCGATTTTCATTAAATTCTGTTTACCCATTTTCTCGCGGCTCGGCGTTGATATGGACGCAGCAACAAAAATACAAATTCATGAATATCTGTGTTATCATAGCCCGTATGGTAAAAATGTATAATACAAAAATTATCGGAAATTTAATTCTATACAACTTTAGTTACGTAGTTTATCCATATGACTACTAATAATATATGTACCGGCCGGTACACCTATACGCCGCACATTTGAATTTTCCGCCTTTAAGTACTCCTCTGCAGGAGAAACTCTGAACTTTAACAACTGTATCAACTTATAAGTTTTCGCAGAAGATGGCACTGCCATAAATTTTGTGATTACAAAGTTGTCAATACTGTGTGGAGTTCAACTTGTTTTGTTTTCCATTAATCAAGACGTATGGACATTCTCTTATAGATGTCTCTACTAAAAAACTATGATCATGCACCCTGGTGCGAAGTGAAGGAACTTTTCTTGAAGATATTTTGTACTCATAAGTTTTCCTATAACTAAATTTCGTTCTTTTATTTGTGGGTTGGCAATATAAATCTTTTCTTTCCGCCAGTTTTGAACTTAGCCAATCCAGAATTTCTGTAATTAATTTTTTACCAATCGTGTCCTTCTTCTTCAATTTTGATGTGTAACTTTTAGCCAGCCAATAAAGTTGAGTGGGTGTGTCTTAATTATTCATGAAAGGTCTCAAATCTTCCCTGAGTGTATAAAAACTACTGATTTTCACGGCCCCTGGCCACTCGAACAACATCTAGCCTATTATATGGGAGTGTAGCAGGAGGCGGGAAGCGCCTCTTTCATCCGGCAGCAGCTCTTTTACAAGGTAATGGCCACTTAACATCTTTTTGTCTCGCTAGCTCAGCAGTCTAAACCGCGGGGAAGGTCCGAAATCTTTACTATGTAACCTATCTGGAAACATATAATTTGCCGTCGCTTTTGTAAAACTTCACATATCTTTAACTGTGAAACGGGGATAGAGAGTGTTTTACCCTCTTGAGCTCCCCTTCATTTTTGGTTTGAGGTGACTACGTTTTGTAACTGTTTCTTCCCTTCTGTTATGTCTTAAAGTTTTCTCATACGAGTCACCTCCATTGTTTGGGAATAGCCCCTGCTTCATCGCCTAGTGCCTCTTAGGTTTTAAAAGATTTCATGTAGGAGTGCAAGTACTCGCCTCCATTCTACTTGGTGTTGCGGGCCATTAACTTAACCTTTTTTTTTCCTACTAAGGCCCATTAGGTTGGGTACAAGATACCCCTGTTTCATTGTAAGTGTGCCTTAAGGGCAGTTAATAGTAAAGTCTGGTATTGCCTTTAATAGGCTTGAAAAATTGAGAGCGGGTTAGCTCTTTCTTGTGTTTGAAAAGTGCCTCTGGGAGGCTTGAGGTTAAAAGTTGGGAGCAAGTGCTCCTTGAATGAAGGGGTTTTTTGCCCTTTGAACAAATGAGTGTCCCTTGGTAAAGTTGGGCTAGTAGCTCAAGGATTGTGTAATTGGGGCTCGAAGCCCAGAACTTGTAAAGACCCCGAAACTCGGGCGTTGGTTTGTAAAATTATACCTTGTACCTGATTAGTGGATAGTGGTCGAGTTGTTGTTGTTATTTGTTTAAATTCTATGTGAAATTTGTTAAGTTTTTCTACTTGTGAAAATATCACCTTTTATTGAAATTTTAATTCATCTTTCGGCCTTGTAGTTAGACCTATTCCAGCCCGCACCTTCTTTCACCTCTGCATTCCACGGGTAACCCCGTAACAATATAAATATTTGAGAATTCAATTTTAGGCCTTCCCCTAACTTTCCATTTGACTCAGCGTGAATAAAATGGGTTTTTTTTTTTGCTATTGGCTTTACGTCGCACCGACACAGATAGGTCTTATGGCGACGATGGGAGAGGAAAGGGCTAGGACTGGGAAGGAAGCGGCCGTGGCCTTAATTAAGGTACGGCCCCAGCATTTGCCTGGTGTGAAAATGGGAAACCACGGAAAACCATCTTCAGGGCTGCCGACAGTGGGGTTAGAACCACCTATCTCCCGAATACTGGATACTGGCCGCACTTAAGCGACTGCAGCTATCGAGCTCGGTGAATAAAATGATTTACAGCCTAGATTGTAGTGGCTCATCCTCCGACTTCACATACCGATTTTCATTAAATTCTCTTCTGCCGTTTTACCGTGATGGGTGTACAGACAGACAGACAGACAGACAGACAGACAGACAGACAGACAGACAGACAGACAGACAGACAGACAGACAGACAGACAGACAGACAGACAGACAGACAGACAGACAGACATTACGGAAAAGTAAAAACTGCATTTCCTTGTTACTGTGGACATGACCGATACAGAAATATCATTCTTTTCAAATTCTGAGCAATGTACAGACAAAATTTTTATTTTATATATATAGACTAGTGGACTCGTGCTGTTCCGCAGCATTCCTTATAAACAGGTCAGATTACTCGTCTTGATATGACTGTCGTAGACATATTGTTTGCCTGCTCTTTTCAGTAGTTTTATGGTGATTTAATATCGGTACATAATAACTGATTCATTCGTAATTTAGTTTATAACACTTCTTTTCGTGCAATATTCTCTGTGCTTGGATCATTCGGCTGTATCTGGTTCTAAACATTTTCAAACGGATCTTGCCCGAGATAGTGGAAAATACAATTGGCCGTGGCTGGCTACTGGTTCGGGTAAGTAGACACCCACTTTTTCAAGAGTTTGTCCCTGCGCTTTATTAATGGTCATACAAAAGGCTAGTCGACTTGATACCTCCCGTCTGTACGCACGTCAATGTTTCCTATTGCAGCATGTAAGTTATTAAGAACGTCCTGCCATCTGTTGAGTATATTCAGAAGCTGGGGAAGGTCAGAGAATCAAAGAGTATATAGAAGAGAATGGTATTTCTCCATCATCAGAGGATGTATATACTCTGGCTTGACAGGTAGTTGTTTTTTGTGTGTGTGTGTGTGTGTATGTGTTTTTTGCTTTACGTCGCACCGACACGGATAGGTCTTATGGCGACGATAGGACAGGAACGGCATAGGAATAGGAAGGAAGCAGCCGTGGCCTTAATTATGGTACAGCCCCGGCATTTGCCTGGTGTGAAAATGGGAAAACACGGAAAAACCATCTTCAGGGCTGCCGACAGTGGGATTCGAACCCACTATCTCCCAGATGCGAGCTCACAGCTGCGCGCCCCTAACCGCACGGTCAACCCCCCGGTACAGGTAGTAATCATTAATGAAACTGTTAGTCACTTATTAACCTGCTAAGTACAAAATATGTTGCGGGTTAGGGTAATCTTTCGCCTGCAATTATTGGAGTGTTCATTTAATGATTTCATCTTGAAAATAAATATATAAATATATAAATATATAAATATATACATATAAATAAATATAAATATAAATATATAAATATCTATATAATAATATACACAATGTAATACAAAAAGATACCAAAAGGTACATTGTTAGCATCAGCCCTGATCTAAAAATGGTACCTCTATCTATGGTACCTTCCTACAACCTTGCACAAACGGATACAACAGGCGATCAGTAGATCCACGGCCGCCATGAACGCGCGAAAAGTTAGGCCTAGTCCCATTTTCTGAATGCAGGTATTGCTTTGTTGCATATGTACTATCTTAAATGTAACAAAGGCTTTTCAGTCTGTCAAACACACAGTAAATACAATGTAAATTAAAACACTGTAAACATATCTGTAAACCACACACTAACATACAAAGAATGACATGTTTCGTTCTACAAGAACATCCTCAGATTCTATCAAATCACTTAAAAACAAACATCCACAGATTCTATCAAATCACTTTTTAAGTGATTTGATAGAATCTGAGGATGTTCTTGTAGAACGAAACATGTCATTCTTCGTATGTTAGTGTGTGTTTTACAGATATGTTTATAGTGTTTTAATTTACATTGTATTTGCTGTGTGTTTGACAGACTGAAAAGCCTTTGTTACATTTAACTAAGTCAACACTGGAAAACATGGCTTCATTTTTAACAAAATATGTACTATCTTGATAATTTACAAGTTTTACTACGAAAATATTTACAATTTCTTCATCAGAATGTTGCCACAAGTTCGTTTTTTTTTTTTTTTTTGCTTTACGTCGCACCGACACAGATAGGTCTTATGGCGACGATGGGATAGGAAAGGTCTAGGAATGGGAAGGAAGTGGCCTTGGCTTTAATTAAGGTACAGCCCCAGTATTTGCCTGGTGTGAAAATGGAAAAGCACGGAAAACCATCTTCAGGGCTGCCGACAGTGGAGTTCGAACCCACTGTCTCTCCGATGCAAGCTCACAGCTGCGCGCCCCTAACTGCACGGTCGCCACAAGTTTCAGTCCATTTTGATGACGTAAGAGATTTTCCTCAAAACTCTTTCGATGTCTGTCAGTTTTTTACTTAACTTTAAACCTTTTGGTTCTTTCGTCTAAAATGCAGTAGTTCTTTTTTCTCTTCGAACCTTCGAGATTTATATCCATGCTGTCTGTTTGAAAATCAGATCTTTCAGATTCTGTTTTCAGAAAAGGTACCAACTATTTTTTTCAGACTGTTGAGCATAGAATTCATCCTTCAACGGCATTGTTTGTTCGGTATCATTTTCCATGACATTTCCACAGTTCAAGTAGATTCTTCAGTCACTGGTGCACGAAGTAATAAAAAAAATCTTCCAAATAAAATGTTTGAGAATAAAAATGTATCCTCACCGTAGCGAAGTTGGGACACCCAGCTAGTAAACTTAAAAAAAAGGTTTGTATTTAAAGCCCCTGTTTTCTGATATTATGAGAATCATTAGCTTGTTTGTCTCGGCTAAATATTTCTTGCGCATATTTTGATGCTGTTTTTCTGTCAATTCCAGGTTCGGATATTTTGAGACTGCACTCTTCGAAACGGTTGGTTTATACCATGTATGGGGAAACCCCCAACCTTTGATAAACAGACCCTGGATTATCATGACATGTGCTACAGTAATACACATTGCTAACTCATACATAAATCCTGATTATGTTCCCCGATTACAGAAATCCATATTTATTAAGTCATTTTTTCGTCATCATATTGCAATTTTTTTTTAGGTGAATTTTTAAAATTTTTAATTATCAGCTTGTCATTTTCATTAATTCGTTACATTAATTTTGCTGTGCTTTCAAGTTTTTTTGTTCTGCGTTATTGTTTAGTCATTTTTGTGTATTTCCGTTGGGTAATTATCAGAAAGGTTTTATCCAAATTATAAAGCAAAAGCAAAGTAAAGTCACCTCCGTACAGGCCATGAAGGCCCTTGGAGGAGTGGAAGGTAAAGGCTTCCACCATAACCACGGCACGTGATGGGGTAGAGTGGTTAACTCTACGCCCGGCCGCGTTTGTCCCCAGGAATTAACCTGGTACTCATTTTTGGTGTAGGCTGAGTGAACCTCAGGGCCATATGCACCTCCGGATGTGGAAATCTCGTTCCTTAAATTTTACGACTTCTGACGGAGATTCGAACCCACGTCCTTCCGGTTAACCAAATTATCATCATCATCATCATCATCATCATCTGTTTACCCTCCAGGTCCGGTTTTTCCCTCGGACTTAGCGAGGGATCCCACCTCTACCGCCTCAAGGGCAGTGTCCTGGAGCTTCAGACTCTTGGTCAGGGGATACAACTGGGGAGTATGACCAGTGCCTCGCCCAGGCGGCCTCACCTGCTATGCTGAACAGGGGCCTTGTGGAGGGATGGGAAGATTGGAAGGGATAGGCAAGGAGGAGGGAAGGAAGCGGCCGTGGCCTTAAGTTAGGTACCATCCCAGCATTCGCCTGGAGGAGAAGTGGTAAACCACGGAAAACCACTTCCAGGATGGCTGAGGTGGGAATCGAACCCACCTCTACTCAGTTGACCTCCCGAGGCTGAGTGAACCCCGTTCCAGCCCTCGTACCACTTTTCAAATTTTGTGGCAGAGCCGGGGATCGAACCCGGGCCTCCGGGGGTGGCAGCTAATCACGCTAACCACTACACCACAGAGGCGGACTATCCAAATTATACCAACAAAAAGTCAGGGACACTCTTCGTGTTATACTAAAAACGATAACGCAGTCGGATTGACCGAGACAATACATTTTGTTTGAGTCAATAATATATTTTGTTCCTTCCGGGCGCGCGATTCAAATTGACGAACTCGCCGCATTTGCGGTGCCGAAGCTCAAAGCGCTGCCGTGCTTCAGGGAAGGGAGGAGAATTGGGATGTACGATAGAGGGATACAGAGATAATGTTCCACTCTCGTTCAACTTGGCGGAAAATGAAATGGCGTATGGCTTTTAGTGCCGGGAGTGTCCGAGGACATGTTCGGCTCGCCAGGTGCAGGTATTTTGATTTGACTCCCGTAAGCGACTTGCGCGTCATGATGAGGATGAAGTGATGATGAAGACGACGTATACTGTACACCCAGTCCCCGTGCCAGCGAGATTAACCAATTATGGTGAAAATTCCCGACCCTGACAGGAATCGAAACCCGGGACCTCTGTGACCAAAGGCCAGCACGCGAACCATTCAGCCATGGAGCCAGACAATTTGGCGGAGAATTGTCCTTGTCTTTTACAAGCAGTATTCACAGTTTGCAGTCGTAATTGCGCCACACAGTAATTAAGACACACTTGTCAGTCAAAGAATGCACCATTTCTCCTGGTGCATACCTAAGCATTCTTTTTCTCTGGTTAAGACCTTTATTCACCGTACTATTGGGAGGACTGGAGTTCAAAACTGGATGCCTACACCCGCCATTGTCAGTGTGGTAATCCCATATAGCATCCTCCAACCACCGCCATATTATCCCCCTGTGGGTGGGGGCGGTAGAATAACACCCACGGTATTTCCTGCCTGTCGTAAGAGGCAACTATAAGGGGCCCCAGGGGCTCTGAACTTTGGAGCGTGGGTTGGCGACCACGGGGCCCTCAGCTGAGTCCTGACATTGCTTCCACTTACTTGTGCCAGGCTCCTCACTTTCATTTATCCTATCCGACCTCCCTTGCTCAACTCTTGTTCTTTTCCGACCCCGACGCTATTAGGCTTGCGAGGGGTAGGGTGTCTTTCATTTTTACGCCTTTCGTGGCCCTTGTCTTCCTTTGGCCGATACCTTTATTTTTCGAAGTATTGGACCCCTTCCATTTCTTCTCTCTGATTAGTGTTATATAGAGGATGTTTGCCTAGTTGTACTTCCTCTTAAAACAATAATCACCACCACCACCGCCCCGCCATATTACAAGGAAATGCTTAAGTAGGCCTAGTACCTCCTTTCCGATACCAAAGCACCTATCCTGTCCCTACACTCAACAACAGCAGCAGCACACACTTCCACACATACGACAATAACATTGGTCCCCCTGTGGGTGGGGGCGGTAGAATAACACCCACGGTATCCCCTGCCTGTCGTAAGAGGCGACTAAAAGGGGCCTCAGGGGCTCTGAACTTTGGAGCGTGGGTTGGCGACCACGGGGCCCTCAGCTGAGTCCTGGCATTGCTTCCACTTACTTGTGCCAGGCTCCTCACTTTCATCTATCCTATCAGACCTCTCTTGGTCAACTCTTGTTCTTTTCCGACCCCGACGCTATTAGGCTTGCGAGGGCTAGGGAGTCTTTCATTTTCACGCCCATCGTGGCCCTTGTCTTCCTTTGGCCGATATCTTCATTTTTCGAAGTGTCGGACCCCTTCCATTTTTCCCTCTGATTAGTATATATAGAGGATGGTTGCCTAGTTGTACTTCCTCTTAAAACATTAATCACCACCACCACCACCAATAACATTGGTTGCCTACTATTTTCCGTTCGCATTCAGTCCGTGCTTGGAGATGATTATCAAGTCACAGGGCCAAACTCTGAGAGTTGCAGGACATGACCTCAGTTCGAGCTGCTTCTCACCCGGCTAACTGTACGTCGCATACTCCCATATTAGTAGCATTAAATTACACCTCGTTTGTGCTCACGGTAACAGAACGACGAATGTGGTGTACCAGGTGTATGCATAAGTTTTGCCGTTTTCTTTTTGTAGTAATAAACACGTAATTTTCAAGGGAAATTCACTTTTTTTTTAATTCAGAATATTAGCTATCGGCTTCTACACACTTCGCCCATCTTTCAGATAAGTTATGAACTGGATTTTTATGACGTGTGCTAATACACATTGCTAACTCATATATATATATATATCCTGATTATGTTCCCCGATTACAGAAATCCATATTTATTGCCATTTTGTTTCGTCATTATATTGCAATTTTTTACTTTTAGTTCAATTTTTTAATTTTTTTTATCAGCTTGTCATTTTCATCAATTCGTTACATTAGTTTGCTGTGCTTTCAAGTCTTTTTTTCATTCTGCGGCAGACTGCTTGTCCTTTGCGGCAAACCATTCGTCGAGCCATTTTCCAACTTCCTCGAAATTTCTGAAGAACTTCTCTGCGAGCGCGTGCCCCATTGATGCGAAGAGGTGATAGTCCGATGGCGCCAGGTCGGGGCAGTACGGCGGGTGCGGAAGGAAGTCCCATCCAAGCGATTTCACGGTGTCTTTCTCTGGTTGTGCTGTGTTGGACGGCGCATTGTCGTGTAACAAAATCACTTTGCCATGTCTCCTGGCCCATTCCGGTCGTCTTTCGATCAACGCGTGATTTAAATTAATCATTTGTTGGCGATAGCGTTGTGCATTAATGGTTTCGCCGAACTTCAAGAGTTCGCACTTCTGTGGTGTACCAGAGCGTGCACTGACTTTCACATTGAAATCACCACGTTTAAATTGTCGAAACCATGTTTCACATGTTCTAATCTATGGAGCGTGTTCACCAGCAAACGATGACTTTCCACAGCCTTTTGCTTTTGATTAAATAAGAAAAGCAGTGCGTGCGGTAAATGTTCTTTCTGAGACACAAACGCCGACATGATCACTGAACGATACAACACAGACGCTAGTGTCTGGCGGACTCGACTTCTGTGTGTTGGTAGGTTAATGTCAGACGAACAAACCGACGTATGTGTCAAATTCATACACTGCGTACTGTTCGCTGGCAACATCTCTTAGTGAAACCGGAAAAGACTTATACATACACGTACCCGGTACAAAGAAGTGAGTTGCCAAGATGCAAAGAGCCGTAAGTCCGTTATAATTTTCTTTTTCACAAACAAAGCAAAGCGTGTCATTTTTATGTGCAAGAGGTAGGATCACAATTCTTTCAGCATAAAATTAGAAAAGAAATATTTGATTTTAAATTCATGTGCGAGAGAAAAATGAAATTTCTATGATTCCCTAGATATTTAAATGTTTAGTTTGGAAATAAGGGATTTTGATGCATTGCATTGTGCATTAGAGTATTTGCAAAACTAAACAACTTAATGTAATTAATGGCGTATGTTATAGTACTGGGGACATGCACTTAGGTGGACTGGAGGAAGGAAGAAAAACTGAAAAATCATTTAATTACTATATATTATTTCCCTGCCCTTGCTGGCAGGACCTAGTGTTCGCAGTGCACTATGTCTTCTGGTATGGGCTAGAGCAATTTTGTTACTTTCATTGATCTGTCTCTGTCTTATCCTTGACTTTGACAATATGAAAGTGATTGAGGTATGAGCGATGCTAGTAATACCATTCCTTGTGCAGCCAGTCCCTGCTATGAATGGTGTGAAAATGTTGCTCATAGGGTCGCTTGGTGTATGCATTTCAGTGGGCTTGGCAGACTGATATGTAATGACAACCTCTGGCTCAGTGAGGAAAGCAACGGGAAACTACCTCACTCCGCATTTCTCTAGTACACCTCTTCAGTGATGCCTAGGCCATCTATGACAGCTGATGGCAGAGCTGTTGAGGATCCAACTATCCTTAGTGCTGAAGACTGAACATACACATACATATTATCTCCATTTGTTTTACTCTGCATTTCCTTTATTTTGTGACAGAAAAACAAAACATTATTTCACAAAATATTAACTTAAAACTAGGTCGAAAGGGCAGCAGGTTCTTTATATTGTTCTAAACTGTCAAGTTTCAGCTGATGTAGATGTCATTGTTCAGGCTTATAAAATTGTGGCTCAAACATTGTCTTAAGTAAAGTACAACAGAAGATGAAAAATGTATCAATTAAATCACTTCAGTAGCCAAAGAAAAATTATACATTAAACGTACTACAGTAATAATCCAATTGCTATAAATGGCCATTACTTCATCTTCTTCAGGAATGTCTAATAAGTCATTATCTACATCTTCTTCTAGATGTGGAACTGTGTCATTCCGTTCATCCTGTCTAGCCAGTGTGTCCTTTAAAAAATTCAGGTCTTCTAATTTTTCCAAAGTGTGTTTCGAGCAGGCATTTCAGATCCTTCACCATTTTCTTCTTAATTCCCTCAAGGACAATCTGAGGTTGAACTACGTCCCATTTCGATCGACCCGTATGTCCACTTTTCAAAATCGACTATAGCTACAGAATAATCTGTACCGTATTGTAAAGAACTTCTCCACGCACAATGTTTCCCCTGCGTGGTCTTGCAATTATTATCCGTTTGCTAGGCTTTAGTTGAAAATGCCACATTACAGTTGACAATCAGTGTGGCGAAACTGACAGTATTACCAAATTTGGTTGTATGATTATTAATTTATCTATGTACTAGCAAGATACCCGTACTTCGCTACGGTATTATACTGAAGTTTATAATTGAATGCTTATTGTTTTATATATATAATCCGCCGAAATTCGCGATCTGACTCGTTTTCTGCGAGAATCCACCAAAATTCCCGATCTGACTGGTTTTCTATTATTTTACGGCACGTTTCCTCACATTTTTCAATCTTCCTTTCCAGCAATCGATTTCGTACATCCCGGGCTAGGCTCAGGTATTCCTCCCGGTCAGTTGGGTCCATAAATCTTTGCCATCCTTTCCTATAATCATTTTGAATATGGAGAAAATCCTTCAGGAGATCCGGCGTGGTGTCATATTGGGTGCCTTGGCGACACTGAACCCGCGGCCGGACTGCATTCTTAGTCATTACCCATCCAGGAGCCGTTTCCAGCGCGGTCCGCACATTTGACGACGATCCGGATTATTATTATTATTATTATTATTACTATTATGTCTTGCTGGAATGGCTGATGACAGGGAAAACCGGAGTATCCGGAGAAAAACCTGTCCCGCCTCCGTTTTGTCCAGCACGAATGTCACATGGAGTGACCGGGATTTGATCCACGGAACCCAGCTGTGAGAGGCCGGTGCGCTGCCGCCTGAGCAACGGAGGATCCTTATAAGTACATTAATAACAGTAAAATCAATTGGTCTCACCTCCTTCTACACCCCACCGCCGTTAAGTTTATTTACCGCCACCCCCCCCCCCTCCCAAAAAAGGAAATTAAAAGAATGCTTGTTTCTTTATGTTTAAGGGAGATTCCAAACACCAATGTTCATGTCTATTACCTTCAGTTCTGAGATATAAGTATCCCCATAAAAATAATTTACATTTTTCACTTCATTTCACAATACTCCCCCCCCCCCCAAGTGAATTTTCCCGCAAAAAATACTTGTTTCTTTAATAGTAAAGGATTTTCTAAATACCAATTATCACGACTCTAACTTCTTCAGTTTTTGATTTATGTGTCTTCACGGAAGGAATTCAACTCCTTTACACTCCCGCCCTCCAAGATGGTTTCCCCACCAAAACGCCTTTTTCTTTTTTTTAAAGGAGATCCAAATACGAATTTTCACGTCTGTAACAACTTTAGTTTTTATTAGATGTATGTATTCTCATACAATTAAGTCAATTAATTTTTCAATTCTTTCACCCCCCCCCCTTCATTGGATTTTCCGAGAATACGTGTTTTTTTACTTTTAAAGCACATTGCAAATATCAATTTTCACGTCTGTAACATCTTCATTTTTGAGATATCAGTAGCCTAATTAAAAGAATTCAACACCATTTTCAGTCACTTTTACCCCCCCACCACCACCACCACCCAAGTGGTATTTGCGAAAACTAAAAGTGCACGTTTCTTTATGTTTAATAGAGATAAAAAATACCATTTTTCACTTCTGTAACATGTTAAGTTTTTTAGATATACTGTAAAAATACTCATTTTAAAATTTCACCCCTTTGAATTCCCCTTAAGTGGAGTTTCCATAAACAAATCACCTATGTTTCTTTACATTTACAGGAGACTCCAAACACCCACTTTTTACGTCTGTAACATTTTATGTTTCCAAGATATTCTGTAGATATAGTCTTTCAAAAAATTCACCCCAATTTGTCACTCCTGTTTAATCGCCATTAATTGGATTTTCCAAAAACTAAAAAATACGTGTTTCTTTATTTTTAAAGGAGATCCCATATACAAATTTTCAGTTCTGTAATATCTTTCGTTTCTGAGATATGTGTATCCTCATTAAAGGCATTCAACCCATTTTTCACCCTTTTACACCCTTCCTATTAGGATTTACAGGAAACAAAAAAATACGTGTTCCTTTATTTTTAGAGGAGATTCTAACTACCAATTTTTACATCTGTAAATTTTAAAGTTTTAAGATATAGACACACTCATTTTAAAAATTCACCCTCCTTTTCACCCCCCAATATTTGGATTTTCCAAATAAGGAAGAAATACGTGTTTCTTTACTTTTAATGTAGATCCAAAATACCAATTTTCAGGTCTGTAATATCTTCAGGTTCTGAAATATAAGTACCCTCATTAAAGGCATTCAACCCATTTTACACCCTTTTACACCCTTCCTATTGGGATTTTCCGAAAACAAAAGAATAGAGATGTTTCTTTATTTTTAGAGGAGATTCTAACTACCAATTTTTACATCTGTAAATTTTAAAGTTTTAAGATGTAGACACACTCATTTTAAAACTTCACCACCCCTTTTCACCCCCCAATGTTTGGATTTTACAAATAAGGAAAAAATACGTGTTTCTTTACTTTTAAAGTAGATCCAAAATACCAATTTTCAGGTCTGTAATATCTTCAGGTTCTGAAATATAAGTAGCCTCATTAAAGGCATTCAACCCATTTTTCACCCTTTTACACCCTTCCTATTGGGATTTTCCGAAAACAAAAGAATAGATGTTTCTTTATTTTTAAAGGAGATTCTAAATACCAATTCTTACATCTGTAAACTTTAAAAGTTTTGAGATATAGATACACTCATTTTTAAAAATCACCCCATTTCCCCCCACCCCCCCCCCCCATTAATTGGACTTTCAACAAACAAACAAAATACGTGTTTCTTTATTTTTAAAGGAGATCCCAAACACCAATTTTCAGGTCTGTAATATCTTCACGTTCTGAAATATAAGTAGACTCATGAAATGCATTCGACCACTTTTTCAACCTTTTCCACCCTTCCTATTAGGATTTTCCGAAAACAAAACATACGTCTTTCTTTATTTTTAAAGGAGATTCTAAGTACCAATTTTTACATCTATAACCTTTAAAAGATTTGAGATATAGATACACTCATTTTAAAATATTACCCCCTTTTCACCCCCCCACCCCTTAATTGGGTTTTCCAGAAACAAAAAAATACGTGTTTCTTTATTTTTAAAGGAGATTCCAAACACAAATTTTCAGGTCTGTAATATCTTCAGTTTCTGAGATATAAGTAGCCTCATTAAAGGCATTCAACCCTTTTTCACCCCTTTTACTCCTCCTATTGCGATTTTCCGACAACAAAAAATACATGTTTCTTTATTTTTAATGAAGATTCTAAATACTAATTTTTACATCTGCAAACTTTAAAAGTTTGGAGATATAGATTCACTCATTTTAAAAATTCACCCCCTTTTCACCCTCCCATTAATTGGATTTTCCAAAAACAAAAAAATACGTGTTTCTTTATTTTTAAAAGAGATCAAAAGTACCAATTTTCAGATCTGTAATATCTTCAGTTTCTGAGATATAAGTACCAGTATCCTGATTAAAGGCATTCAACCCATTTTCCCCCATTTTCACCCTTTTCACCCCTCCTATTGGGATTTTCTGAAAACAAAAAAATACGGGTTTCCTTATTTTTAAAGAAGATTCTAAATACCAATTTTTACATCTGTAAACGTTTTAAAGTTTTGAGATATAGATACACTCATTTTAAAATTTCAACCCCCTTTTTCACCCCCTTAGCGACGGAATATCCAAAAATCCTCTCTTAGCGAGCACCTACATCTTAATATGAATATATCCCCAAAATTTCATTTCTTTATGTCCAGTAGTTTTGGCTCAGCGATGATGAATCAGTCAGTCAGTCAGTCAGTCAGGACAAGTTATTTTATATATATAGATTATTTGCAATGATTTATGTTTCAATTTTTATTAGCTCTCTATTGATTTGGTCATTAATTTCAAGAACCGGAGCAAAGGTAACTTTTGTGGACATAATGGTGTTTGCTGCATTTCCACTAGTATATAGAGGCTTATGGTTGTGGACATAATGGTACTTGCATCTCTCTTTAAAGATTGGACATAAGGGTCTATGCAGCAAGCTTGGCAGTGGACATACGGGTTCCTGCAGCAGTCCATGATTTACGACCTACCAAATAATCAACAAAGAAGGCATTTTGAAGCTCTACGCTAGTGTTAATCAATGTTAAACGATATGAATAAGGAAATGTTGGTCTTTTCTGGTTTTTTAATTTTTTGTGGACTTAAGACTCTTTGTATCTTGGCAACTCAAGTATTTGATTAAAGGACAGGCTACACGTATCTATATAAGTAAGGTTGTCAGGGGTCCTCTGTCTATATTTCGTTATTTTTTTAAATTTCTATATCCGTTTTAGGCCTACTAAAGATCGAGTCAGTAGTTTTTAGCTTTTGTGTTTGTTTATTGATTTGTTGTACCATCACGGGGAAACGGCTGGATAGATCTCTCCAAACTTCATATTTAGAGTCTACTGATCCAGGGCAGGTTTTGATATGCACATAATTTAAAAATTACTGAATTGAGCGGTAATTTATAGAAAGAACGAAGTAGTTATTTAATGTTTACTCGTACAATATTGATTTTCTATTATTTATTTATTTATTTATTTATTTATTTATTTATTTATTTATTTATTTATTTACTAGCAAGATACCCGTGCTTCGCTACGGTAATATACTGAAATTTATAATTGAATGCTTATTGTTTTAGATATATAATCCGCCGAAATTCGCGATCTGACTCGTTCTCTGCGAGAATCCACCAAAATTCCCGATCTATTATTTTACGGCACGTTTCCTCCCATTTTTAAATCTTCCTTTCCAGCAATCGATTTCGTACTTCCCGGGTTAGGCTCAGGTATTCCTCCATGTCAGTTGGGTCCGTAAATCTTTGCCATCTTTTCCTATAATATCTTTAATACGGATATAATCCTTCAGGAGATCCGGCGTGCTGTCATACTGGGTGCCATGGCGGCACTGAACCCGCGACCGGACTGCATTCTTAGTCATTACCCGTCCAGGAGCCGTTTTCATCGCGGTCCGCAATTTGACGACGGTCCGGAATATTATTATTATTATTATTATTATTATTATTATTATTATTATTATTACTATTATGTGTTGATGGAATGGCTGATGGCAGGGAAAACCGGAGTATCCGGAGAAAAACCTGTCCCGCCTCCGTTTTGTCCAGCACGAATGCCACATGGAGTGACCGGGATTTGAACCACGGAACCCAGCTGTGAGAGGCCGGCGCGCTGCAGCCTGAGCAACGGAGGATCCTTATAAGTACATTAATAACAGTAAAATCAATTGGTCTCACCTCCTTCTACACCCCACCGCCGTTAAGTTTATTTACAGCCACCCCCCCCCCGAAAAAGAATTAAAAGGATGCTTGTTTCTTTATGTTTAAGGGAGATGCCAAACACCAATGTTCACGTCTATTACCTTCAGTTTTGAGATATAAGTATCCACATAAAAATAATTTACTTTTTTTCACTTCATTTCACAATAATCCCTCCTCCCCCTAAATGAATTTTCCCGCAAAAAAATACTTGTTTCTTTAATAGTAAAGGATCTTCTAAATACCAATTATCACGACTCTAACTTCTTCAGTTTTTGATTTATGTGTCCTCATGAAAGGAATTCAACTCCTTTACACTCCCGCCCTCCAAGATGGTTTCCCCACCAAAACGCCTTTTTCTTTGTTTTTAAAGGAGAACCAAATGCGAATTTTCACGTCTGTAACAACTTTAGTATTAGATGTATGTATTCTCATACAATTACGTCAACTAATGTTTCAATTCTTCCCCCCCCCCCCCCTCCTTCATTGGATTTTCCGAGAATACGTGTTTCTTTACTTTTAAAGCAGATTGCAAATATCAAATTTCACGTCTGTAACATCTTCATTTTTGAGATATCAGTAGCCTAATTAAAATAATTCATCACCATTTTCAGTCACTTTTACCCCCCCCCCCCCCCGCCCTCCACCCAAGTGGTATTTCCGAAAACTAAAAATACACTTTTCTTTATGTTTAATAGAGATAAAAAATACCATTTTTCACTTCTGTAACATGTTAAGTTTTTTAGATATTCGTAAAAATTCTCATATTAAAATTTCACCCCTTTTGGGTTCCCCTTAAGTAGAGTTTCCAGAAACAAATAACCTATATTTCTTTACATTTACAGGAGATTTACACCCACTTTTTACGTCTGTAACATTTTACGATTCCAAGATATTCTGTAGATATAGTCTTTCAAAAAATTCACCCCAATTTGTCACTCCTGTTTAACCCATTAATTGGCTTTTCCAAAAACTAAAAAATACGTGTTTCTTTATTTTTAAAGGAAATCGCATATGCGAATTATCAGTTCTGTAATATCTTTCGTTTCTGAGATATGTGTATCCTCATTAAAGGCATTCAACCCATTTTTCACCCTTTTACACCCCTCCTATTAGGACTTACTGGAAACAAAAAATACGTGTTCCTTTATTTTTAGAGGAGATTCTAACCACCAATTTTTACATCTGTAAATTTTAAAGTTTTAAGATGTAGACACACTCATTTTAAAAAATTCACCCCCGTTTTCACCCCCCAATATTTGGATTTTCCAAAAACGAAAAAATACCTGTTTCTTTACTTTTAAAGTAGATCCAAAATACCAATTTTCAGGTCTGTAATATCTTCAGGTTCTGAAATATAAGTATCCTCATGAAAGGCATTCAACCCATTATTCACCCTTTTACACCCTTCCGATTGGGATTTTCCGAAAACAAAAGAACACGTGTTTCTTTATTTTTAAAGGAGATTCTAAATACCAATTTTTAGATCTATAAACTTAAAAAGTTTTGAGATATAGATACACTCATTTTAAAAAATCACCCCATTTTCACCCCCCCCATTAATTGTATTTTCCACAAACAAAAAATACGTGTTTATTTATTTTTAAAGGAGATCCCAAACACCAATTTTCAGGTCTGTAATATCTTCAGGTTCTGAAATATAAGTAGACTCATGAAATGCATTCGACCCCTTTTTCAACCTTTTCCACCCTTCCTATTAGGATTTTCCGAAAACAAAATATACGTGTTTCTTTATCTTTAATGGAGATTCTAAATACCTATTTTTACACCTATAACCTTTAAAAGTTTTGAGATATAGATACACTCATTTTAAAATATTACCCCTTTTTACCCCCCTTAATTGGGTTTTCCAGAAACAAAAAATACGTGTTTCTTTATTTTTAAAGGAGATCCCAAACACCAATTTTCAGGTCTATAATATCTTCAGTTTCTGAGATATAAGTAGCCTCATTAAAGGCATTCAACCCCTTTTTCACCCCTTTTCACACCTCCTATTGCGATTTTCCGAAAACAAAAATATACGTGTTTCTTTATTTTTAATGAAGATTCTAAATACCAATTTTTACATCTGCAAACTTTAAAAGTTTGGAGATATAGATTCAGTAATTTTAAAAATTCACCCCCTTTTCACCCTCCCATTAATTAGATTTTACAAAAACAAAAAAATACGTGTTTCTTTATTTTTAAAAGAGATCAAAAGTACCAATTTTCAGGTCTGTAATATCTTCAGTTTCTGAGATATACCTACCGGTATCCTGATTAAAGGCATTGAACACATTTTCCCCCATTTTCACCCTTTTTCACCCCTCCTATTGGGATTTTATGAAAACAAAAAAATACATGTTTCCTTATTTTCAAAGAAGATTCTAAATACCAATTTTTACATTTGTAAACTTTTAAAGTTTTGAGATATAGGTGCACTCATTTTAAAACTTCACCCCCCCTTTTCACCCCCTTAGCAACGGAATATCCAAAAATCCTCTCTTAGCGAGCACCTACATCTTAATATGAATGTATCCCCAAAATTTCATTTCATTATGTCCAGTAGTTTTGGCTCGGCGATGATGAATCAGTCAGTCAGTCAGGACAAGCTATTTTATATATATATAGATATATACATATAAAATAACTTGTCCTGACTGACTGACTTGTCCTGACTGACTGACTGACTGACTGACTGATTCATCATCGCCGAGCCAAAACTACTGGACATAAAGAAATGAAAGTTTGGGGATACATTCACATTAAGATGTAGGTGCTCGCTAAGAGAGGATTTTTGGATATTCCGTCGCTAAGGGTGTGAAAAGGGGGGGGGGGGGTGATTATTAAAATAAGTGTATATACTGTATATCTCAACACTTTGAAAGTTTACAGATGTAAACGTTGGTATTTAGAATCTTAATTAAAAATAAAGGAACACAATTTTTTTTCGGAAAATCCCAATAGGAGGGGTGAAAAAGGGTGAAAAAGGGGTCGAATGTCTTAAATAAGGATACTTATATCTCAGAAACAGAACATATAACAGACCTGAATATTGGTATTTGGGATCTCCTTTGAAAATAAAGAAACACGTATTTTTTTGTTTTTGGAAAATCTAATTAATGGGGGTGAAAGGGTGTGAATTTTTAAAATGAGTGTATCTATATCTCAAAACGCTTAATGTTTATAGAAATAAAAATTGGTTTTTAGAATGTCCTTTAAAAATAACGAAACACGTATTTTTTTGTTTTCGGAAAATCCCAATAGCAAGGGTGGAAAAGGGTGAAAAAGGGGTTGAATGCCTTTAATGAGGATACCTATATCTCAGAAACTGAAGATATTACGGACCTGAAAATTGGTATTTGGGATCTCCTTTAAAAATAAACACATATTTTTTGTTTTCGGAAAATCCAATTAATGTGGGGTTGAGAAAGGGGGTGAATTTTTAAAATGAGTGTAAATACATATATCAAAATTTTAAAGTGTACAGATGTAAAAATTGGTATTTAGATCCCCTTTAAAAATAAAGATACACAAATTGTTTTTTTCGGAAAATCCCAATCGGAGGGGTGAAAAAGGGTGAAAAAGGGGTCGAATGTCTTAAATGAGGATACTTATATCTCAGAAACAGAAGATATCACAGACCTGAATATTGGTATTTGGGATCTCCTTTGAAAATAAAGAAAGACGTATTTTTTTGTTTTTGGAAAATCTAATTAATGGGGGTGAAAGGGTGTGAATTTTTAAAATGAGTGTATCTATATCTCAAAACGCTTAATGTTTATAGAAATAAAAATTGGTTTTTAGAATGTCCTTTAAAAATAACGAAACACGTATTTTTTTGTTTTCGGAAAATCCCTATAGCAAGGGTGGAAAACAGAAGATATCACAGACCTGAATATTGGTATTTGGGATCTGCTTTGAAAATAAAGAAACACGTATTTTTTTGTTTTTGGAAAATCTAATTAATGGGGGTTAAACAGGAGTGACAAATTGGGGTGAATTTTTTGAAAGACGATAGTTACAGTACATCTCAGAAATGTAAAATGTTAGAGACGTAAAAATTTATATTTGGAATCTCCTGTAAAAGTAAAGAAACATAGGTGATTTGTTTTTGGTAACTCCACTTAAGGAGAACTGCATTTCGACAATATATCTCAAAAAAATTAACATGTTACCGAACTGAACAATATTATTTTTATCTCCATTGAAAATAAAGAAACATGTATTTTTTGTTTTCTGAAAAGCCACTTGGCTGGAGGGGTAAAAGTGACTAAAAATGGGGTTGAATTATTTTAATTAGGATACTGATATCTAAAAACCTAAAGATGTTACAGACGTGAAATTTGGTATTTGGAATTTCCTTTAAAAATACAGGAATACGCATTTTGTGTTTTCGGAAATCCACCTAAAGGGAGGAGGGAAATTGAAAAATTAATTGAAATATTTGTATGAGGATGCTATTATCTCAAAAACGAAAGATTTTGCAGACGTGAAAATTGGTATTTTGAATCTGCTTTAAACGTAAATAAACACGAATTCTCGGAAAATCCAATGAAGGGGCGCGGGGGAGGGTTAAAAATTGAAAAATTAATTTAATTAATTGTATGAGGATGCTTACATCTAATAAAAACTAAAGTTGTTACAGATGTAAACATTGATATTTGGATCTCCTTTAAAAGCAAAGAAAAAGGCATTTCCGGGCGAAATCATTTTGGGACGGGGGGGACGGGGTGAAAAGGAGTTGAATTCCTTTTACGTGGACACATATCTCAAAAACTGAAGATGTTAGAGTCGTGATAATTGGTATTTAGAAGATCCTTAACTATTAAAGAGACAAGTATTTTTAACGAGAACTTCACTTAAGGGGGGGGGGTGAAAGGAAGTGATAAAAGTGAATTCTTTTTATGAGGATACTTATATCTCAGAACTGAAGGTAACAGACGTGAACATTGGTATTTGGAATCTCCTTTAAACATAAGGAAACACGCCTTCTTTTTCTTGGGCGGGGGAAGGGGGTTAATCAACTTAATGGCAGTGGGGTGAAAAAGGAGTTGAGACCAATTGATTTTACTGTTCATAATGTACTTATTCTGATCATAAACTGATCATTTTTAATGTTTCCTGGGTTCGTTTTCAAGAACCATATTTTCCTTTGTAATACAAAAAGTTAGATTGCAGTAGATTCTCCTAGCATATAAATAAAAATTTAAACACATTTGAAATAAACGATATGAATGATATTGACCGTGCAACTGTTCACCTCTATAATAAGTCAATAATTCACGGAAGTATATCATTCGTGTTGCCAGAAATCTCGCGCACTTGCCTACGCGCGACGATGGTGCTGGTCACATTATCAGCAGTGTTAATGGCAGAGGATGTAATTTACCGCCAAGTAGCAATCTTGCATCTTGCTGTGGGTTCCAGACCAATAATAATAATAATAATAATAATAATAATAATAATAATAATAATAATAATAATAATAAACTAAATTCAACTAATATCACCTACCCTAATAATAATAATAATAATAATAATGTTCTGGACCGTCGTCAAAATATGCGGACCGCACTGGAAACGGGTCCTGGCTGGGTAATGACTACGATTGCAGTCCGGCCGCGGGTTCATCATCGCCAAGGCACCCAAGACGACACCACGCCGGACCTCCTCAAGGATTTGATCCATATTAAAATGCTTATAGGAAAAGATGGCAAAGAATTAGGGACCCAACTGGCCGGGTGGAATACCTGGACCTAGCCCGGGAAGTACTAAATCGATTGCTGGAAATAAAGATTGAAAAATGATAGGAACATTGCCGTAATCTCTCGGAACACAAGTCAGATCACGAATTCTGGCGGAATCTCTCAGAAAACGAGTTAGATCGCGAATTTCGGCGGATTATATATAAAACGTTAAGCATTCAATTATAAATTTCATTATAATACCGTAGCGAAGCACGGGTATCTTGCTAGTTGACTAATACAGAAAGCTATCGTAGAAGTGACGGCCCCTCCCCGCCGTCACCCGTGGCGACCATCCAAAGAGTTGGTGCGCTTTGTCGCCCCCGGAATCCTTTCGGACGCGCACCTTACCTCGTGCATATGCTAACATCTCCAGAGATTTAGTCGTTCCCGAGACTCAGTCACGGATTGAACCTCTAAGGAGAGGGAACCCGGTAAACCCTGTCCTGAGGAACAGTCGTTGACGTTGTCTCGAGTTCCGCTGTCACTCCGAGGATATTACCAGGTACAACGAGGGCTTCCTGTGTCCTTAACATTATTAACTAATACAGGAAGCTATCTTAGAAGTGACGGCCCCTCCCCGCCGTCACCCGTGGCGACCATCCAAAGAGTTGGTGCGCTTTGTCGCCCCCGGAATCCTTTCGGACGCGCACCTTACCTCGTGCATATGCTAACATCTCCGAAGACTTAGTCGGTCCCGAGACTCGGTCGCGGATAGAACCTCGAAGGAGAGGGAACCCGGTAAACCCTGTCCTGAGGAACAGTCCTTGACGTTGCCTCGAGTTCGGCTGTCACTCCGAGGATATTACCAGGTACAACGAGGGCTTCCTGTGTCCTTAACATTATTAACTAGTACAGGAAGCTATCGTAGAAGTGACGGCCCCTCCCCGCCGTCACCCGTGGCGACCATCCAAAGAGTTGGTGCGCTTTGTCGCCCCCGGAATCCTTTCGGACGCGCACCTTACCTCGTGCATATGCTAATATCTCCGAAGATTTAGTCGTTCCCGAGACTCGGTCGCGGATTGAACCTCAAAGGAGAGGGAACCCGGTAAACCCTGTCCTGAGGAAAAGTCGTTGACGTTGCCTCAATTTCGGCTGTCACCCCGAGGATATTACCAAGCACAGCGAGAGCTTCCTGCAGCCTTAACCTAATTAACTATGACTCGAAGAAAGATGAAAGTGAAGAGCCTGGCACAAGTGGAAGCAATGTCAGGCTCAGCTGGGGGACCGTGTTCGCCAGACCACGCTCTCAAGCTGAGAGCCTCTGGCCCCTTTTGAATGTATAGCTTTTAATCATGCTGCGTACAAGAAGATACAATTAATTATTTTGGATTTACACGACATTTTCGTCGTTTCCATAATCACTCAGGGGCTATCTTCCTTTGGTGCAGTCTACCAGGTGATGCAGGTAACAGTGGTGCCCTCCTCTACGAGTTTCCGAGTTTCTTCTGCTGTGGTGGGGGCTGGGCGATGTCATCAGCTCTTCAGTGAATGACTTCCTGTTCCAGTTATTGAAGGATTATGGATGCAAAGGATTCTGCGTTGGCTAGATGTCCGCTATTGCTGAATTTCACGGTTTTTGTTTTATATTTAACTTGTTCCGGTTGGTACAGTTTCCATTTTGTCCGTCTCTGGCCCGCATTCTGCAGCATTTTACGACAGGATGGATGTACCGTGTATTTTTATTGTTAAGCTCACACTCACAGTGGATCTTATATTAATTGAATCCGGACTGCACTGTAAAGGAGCTATTCAACAATGACTAATAACTTTCTGTAATGTCGACAACGGAACATCGAATGGATTGTGACTTTAGCGTGTAGCCTGTCCGAATGTTGTTATTTCCAACCAGATCTTAATATTAGGTTACTCTGAGAATTAAATCGTAAGAACCAGCAACTTAACTTTTATATTGTTTTCTATCAGAAGATTGTCGATTTGGCAATAAAGTTCGCTGCCTTAGACATTCTGTCCCTGATAGACGTATTATTCCAGAATATAATATAATCAAAATGCACTCAATTGCTATATGTTATGTTTCCATCTTTTAATCACAAGCAATCATACAGAGCGTGTTAAACCCTAGAATACAACAGTGGAGTCTAGGAAACCCGCCATGGAATACATAATTGCACACGTTATTATTTTTACCAGACTCACTATCGCATCATGCTCAATGAACCATGGTTACAGTATGTAGGAAGTACTACAAGTTTCGTTTCCCCAAACAATAATACACTCAATGGCGGTAATAGGTTCGTACGTTTCCTTAGAAACAGTTCCAACGTCTCAGGCTTGCTAAAAGCCAGAAACTGAACCGTAATTATTTCCAGTTATTCAGAGTGTTGCCTTCGTGATGTACAGGCTGTATAGTGGTGTTCATCTTCTTAAGAAGGCCACATACATATGCCCGGTATAATCAAAATTCTCCCCATTTGCTACATATTTTTCTATCTTGTCATCACAAGCAATCGTACAGAACGTGTTAAACCCTATAATATCACAGTGGAGTCTGGTAAACCCGACATGGAATATATCATTACACGCCTTTCTTATTTTTACCAGTGGAATTTAGATTCATCCATATAAATTAGGTTGGTACCTCTCTGTGCGCTACAGTGAGTCCTTCCAATTCTTCATTTGCAAGGGGTATTCCGATAACACTGTACCGGGCGGTACACCTCCACGCCGCTAGTTCAAATATTGCGCCAATTGAAACTCCTCTACAGGAGAAAGCCTGAACTTTAAAAACTGTATTAACTCAGCAGTTTCTCGGAAGATGGCTCTGTGTGAATTTTGATGTGTTTTTGTCTGTCATTGATCAAGAAGTGTGGACGTTCTCTACCAGCTGTCTCTACAAAAAAACTATGATCATGCACTCTGGTGCAAAGGAATGAGCCTTCTTGAAGAAATTTTGTATTCAAAAGTTGTTGTCTTTACTAAATTTTGTTCTTTTATTTTTGGGTTGGCAATATTAATCCTCCCTTCCGCCAGGTTTGAACTTAGCCAATCCCGAATTTCTTTAATTAATTCTCAGCCAATCATGTATGTCTTCTTCGATATGGATATGTAGCTCTAAGCTATCCAATAAAGTTGAGGGGGTGTGTCTACTCATTCTTGGAAGGTCTCAAATTTTCCACGAGGGTATAAAAACTGCTGATTTTCTTGACTCCGGGCCACTAGTATAATATCTAGCTTAGTGTGTGGATATGTAGCAGGGGGCGGGAAGCGCCCCGTTCTTCAGGCAGCAGTTCTTCATCAAGGTAATGGCCTCTTAACATCTTTATCTCTTGCTAGCTCAGCAGTTTAACTCTCGGGGAAGGTTCGAAACCTTTAATATGTAACCTACCACTTTAAAATGTAAATTCCTTTTCAGTCTATGTAAAAACTACAAATCTCTTTTACTGTAAAGCGGGGATAGAGAGTGATTTACCCTCTCGAGCTCCCCTTCATTTTCAAATTGAGGTGACTACGTTTTCATAACCGTTTCTACGCTTCCTTAATGTGTTAAGTTTCCTCATACAAGTCACCACCATAGATTGGGATTAGCCCCTGTATTATCGGCCTAGTGCCTCTTAGGTTTTAATATGTGTATTTTGGAGTGCAAGTTCTCGCCTCCATTCCCCTTGTATTTAGGGCCGTTTTAATTAATCTATTATTTTTTTTCATTTGAGGCCCAGTAGAATGGGTACAAGTTGCCCCTGTTTATTTATAAGTATGCCTTAAGGGCAGTTGAGTGTAAGGTCTGCTTATGGCCTCCTGATAGGCTTGAACTATTGAGAGCAGGTCTGCTCTTTCCTAAATTTGATCTCTGTGTGCCTCTAGGAGGTTTAACATTGTAATTAGGAGCAAGTGCTCCTTGGTATGATGGGGTTTTCTGCCCCTTTGTTCAATTTTGTACCTTGGTAAAGTTGGGCTAATAGCTCAAGGATTGTGACTGTGGGGCTCGAAGCCCAAAACCTTGTAAAAACCCCTGAACGGGTAAAATTATTTTGTACCTGCCTTTCGTTGTTATTTCACCTAGTGGAAATTGTTAAATGTTGTTATCTGTTATTTGTTGATTTTGAAAAGAAAATGTAACCTTTGTTAAAGTTTTAAATTAACTTTAATTTTGTAGTTGAGACCTATTCCAGCCCGCACGATCTTTCACCTCTGACTACCGCGGATATCTCCGTAACAACACAAACAAATACAGTGCAGGGTCCTAGAAACCTCAGCGTGGTATTCACTGTTGAATTTTCCTCAGGCATCAGTAACTTCCTCCTACATTATTTGCTCATTGGTAATGTGTTGACATCGAATACGTGTGTCTGGTTTATGATAGGTATAGCGTATTATTATTATTATTATTATTATTATTATTATTATTATTATTATTATTATTATTATTATTATTATTATTATTATTATTAAATACATCGCAGTTGGTAAATATCCTGGTGGCAATGATGACTTACAGAAGTGTGATAGTACAGTTAAGACATAACTACACAACAACAGCAACAACTACAACGACAAGAATACAACAAGCATTTCCATGGAAATGAAATATTACAAGAACTACTACTAGTAACATTCCCCTCCAAGTGATACGTAAAAACCTCTTAAGTGATAAGCGACTGTAATGTCTTAGTACAAGTTTCTTTTAAAAATTCATAAAAAATACAAAATGACAGTAAAATATATCATATTACATATCTTTTTGTTCAGTATAAACTAGAGAATGTGATTATGTAATAATATTGGGTACATGCCTTGATTCCATTTTACTGCGGGTGGTGAAATACAATTTTTCACTTTTGAAAAAAGAAACAATGTTTCAACTTCCACTGTACGTAGCTTCAAAACTATAAAAGACCGAAACAAAAGGTAAATGTATAAAATTTTCACCATTTTGTTAGCAGCAAAAGACTATAAGTACATATTTACAGTAAAACTAAAGAACTGAAAGTTATGTACAAATTTTTTTTTTTTGCTAGGGGCTTTACGTCGCACCGACACAGATAGGTCTTATGGCGACGATGGGATAGGAAAGGCCTAGGAGTTGGAAGGAAGCGACCGTGGCCTTAATTAAGGTACAGCCCCAGCATTTGCCTGGTGTGAAAATGGGAAACCACGGAAAACCATTTTCAGGGCTGCCGATAGTGGGATTCGAACCTACTATCTCCCGGATGCAAGCTCACAGCCGCGCGCCTCTACACGCACGGCCAACTCGCCCGGTAGTTATGTACAAAAATCCAAAACTATGTACATCTCCTCTTCGGGCATAATTCCTTACTTCGAGTCATTTGCAAGAGTTTTTCTTTTCCTCCACTTTACTATGGGCCTCTAGAAGTGTTTCGACTTATGCTAGCAAGTAGGATGAATGCCACAATTACACTTAGGACACCAGAATTTGCTTGGCTTTCTTTTTATCATCCTCGCTTTCCGACGAGTCACCACTCAAAGAAACTGCTTTTGGTGTTTCGTCACCTGGCAAATCACTGTCATCACTGAAAATATAATTTTCATAATCTTCTTCTAACATATCCCGAATATCGTCAGAACAACATGGATCGCACATTTTAGTTTATTGAAACACTAACCAATCAAGTAGAACAACAATAGAACACTGCCATGCGGTGCGGCGCTTCGAGAGACTGACGCTACGATTTGTTTTAGACAGTACATAAGTAAAAAAACCTATTCGATAATTCAGCTATATGAATCGAAACAGCCAATGAACTGAACTATTGATCAGTGCAAAGCTCGACGATATTCATTAAATGGTTGCCCAGATTCTAAAGAAATGAGTCATTAATAACGACTTTATCATTTCACAAAGGCATAAATGAGTCGTTAGTAACGACTCATATCACTTGGAGGGGTAAATCCAGTATCATCACATACAATTCACACGTGCCTTAAGTAGATTCAGCGGTCTAACTACCAACTACTATCTTAGCATTGTAAATACAGCACGTTCATATACAAATTCACACATATTTACATAATTCAGATCCCGTAATACTACAATTTACAGTGGGTTGAGCGTTGCATGAAAATATGACACCATCACATAGGAATTGTCATGCTATTTACAGAATGCTGGAGTCTGTTCTTGAAGGCTCTAACACAGCTGCAGGTAATGCATTTCAATCATCAATTCTCCGATTTACAAACGAATATTTACCATAGTTTTCTGCGATATACCTTTTACTTTATGCTGATGATCTGTCCTACTTACTTATGTAACAGGGCTTTTCTAGTCGATTTTTCAACTCTCTCCGAGCTGGCTTATTCGTGTATGCATTATGCATGGTACATAATTTTGTTCTTTTCCTTCTAGTCGCCTGTATCTCCCACTCAAGTTTTTCTATCATATTTGTCACACAATTTCTACGATTGAAATCGTTAAGCATGAATCTTGCAGCCTTTCGCTGTACCATCTCAAGTCTTAATAAATCCTGTTTGGTACGGATCCCATATGGCCGTTCCATATTCCAGAACTGGTCAGAGTGCTGTTTGAAATGGCTAGTTTCCTAATACTGTACTGTAATCACCTAGACAATATTTCCGTCCATGGACTCATGATCGGAGCTCGAATCACAATCCCTAAATTTCTTGTACAGGTATGGTATTCCCTGGGTCTCAACCGGATACGACTTCACGGCATCGCTATCACCGCAATACGAGGTTCAGTAACCATACTCCGCAACCATCTATCTAACATTTGAAGAACCATACATCATGCCACATTCCGAATTCGTTCCAAACTTATTCCTGAGCCTTGTGATGGGTATTTCTATCTGTCATACTAGCAAACTTAGAAGACAAAATACTGTGTAGTTATACTTTGTCCTTGTGGCAGCCTCCTCATGGGGGACATTGTATTAATAATTGTTACGGGGTTCCCCGTGGAAGGCAGAGGTGAAAGAAGGTGCGGACTGGAATGGGCCTAACTACAAGGCCGAAAGATGAATTAAAATTTCAATGAAGGTTATATTTTCAATAGACAACAAGATTTAACAAATTTTCACTAGGTGAAATAACAATTTAAAAAAATAAAAAAACACAGGTACAATGATAACACAAGTTCAGGGGTCTTTCCAAATTCTGGGCTTCGAGCCCCAATTTCACAATCCTTGAGCAACTAGCCCAACTTTACCAAATCACACATTTGATCAAAGGGCAGAAAACCCCTTCATTCAAGGAACATTAGCTTCCAAAACCATATCTGGCCTCCTAGAGGCTCTTTACCACATCAGAAAGAGCTGACCTGCTCTCAATTTTCCAAGCTTATTAAAGGCAATGCCAGGCTTTTACACATGATTGCCATCAAGGCACAACTTACAATGAAACAGGGGTATCTAGTACCCAGCCTACTGGGCCTAAATAGAAAAATAATAGGTTAACGTAAATGGCCCTAAACGCAAAAAGAATGGAGGCGTGTATCAGCACTCCTAAATACACATTTTAAAACCTAAGAGGCACTAGGCCGATGACACAGGGGCTATTTCCAAACTAGGGAGGTGACTCGTATAAGAAAAATTTTAACACATTAAGGAAGAGTAGAAAATCGGTTACGAAAACGTAGTCACCTCCAATCAAATGAAGGGGAGCTCGAGAGGGTAAAGCACTCTCTATCCCCGAATTACAGTTAAAGATAAATGAAGTTTTACAAAGACTGAAAAAGGTTTACATGTATCAAGAGATAGGTTACATATTAAAGGTTTCGGACCTGCCCCGCGAGTTAAACTGCTGAGCTAGCAAGAAATAAAGATGTTAAACGGCCATTACCTTGTTGAAGAGCTGCTGCCCGAAGGAAGAGGCGCTACCCGCCCCCTGCTACACTTCCATACACTAAGCTAGATGTTGTTGAAGTGGCGACGAGCCGTGGAAATCAGCATTTTTTAAACCCTCGGGGAAAGTTCGAGACCTTTCATGAATAATTAAGACACACCCACTCAACGTTATTGGGTAGCTTTGAGTTACACATCAACATCGAAGAAGAAAGACATGATTGGTCAAAAAATAATTAAAGGAATTCGGGATTGGCTAAGTTCAAAACTGGCGGAAAGAAAGATTAATATTGCCAACCCATAAATGAAAGAACAAAATTTAGTAAAGACAAAAACTTCTGAATACAAAATTTCTTCAAGAAAGTTCATTCACTTCGCACCAGGGTGCATGATCCCAGTTTTACTGTAGAGACATCTATGAGAGAATGTCCACACTTCTTGATCAATAGAAAACAAAATACATTGAAATCCACACAGTAATGGCAACTTTGTAATCACAAATTTTACTGTAGTGACATCATCTGAGAAACATACGAGTTAATCCAGTTTGTCAAGTTCAGAGTTCCTCCTGTAGAGGATTACTTAAGGCGGAAAATTCAAAAGTGTGGCGTAGGGGTGTACCAACCGGTACAATAATAATAATTTGACGAGAAGTCGTGTGGTTGCGGGGCAAGGTTAGTTATAGCTGAGACGAGCAACGCATACCCTGTGGCTGGGGGACGCAGATGAAGAATACACCGACGGTATCTCATGCCTTTCGTAACAGGCAACTAAAAGGGACGACCAAGGGATGATGACATTAGAAGCACGCGATTAGCTGTGATTAGTACCGTCACGCGAGAAACACCATGAGTCGACTTTTCTTGCGATTAGTACCACTATGTGATGAATACCATGGGTCTGTGGGTGGATCACTTTGAGTTTACAGTACCCGTTTATAGTATCCGCCACTATGATGGAGGCTCCCCTCTGCCCAAGTTCGGTTGAAACACCCTAAGGAAAAAGTAAAGAAAATAGGTTATCCCTGTTGGGGTATTTCAGCATCTGGTTGAGGACATCATGGGCCTGCGCTTCGAGGTACACTACGGGTCGGGGCGTTGCCTGTGATTAGTGCCCACTATGTGAGGAGCACCAAGGGGTAGTGCGAGTTCCTGTGATTAGTACCCACTATGTGAGGAACACCATGGGTTTGCGTTGCCTATGAATGGGGCCATTATGTGAGAAACACCATAGGTTTTCGTTACCTGCTCGTAGGACCACAATGTGAGGAACACCGTAAGTCTCCATCACTCATGATTAGTACCGTTACATGAGGAATACCATGGTTCTACTTTATTAGCGATAAGTACCATTAGGGGGGGGGGGGCTGTTGACCTGGATTTTGGACCGCTTCAGACAACAAGCATCATCGATTCAGGATTGTGTTTTCGAAGCAGCCCCTTGGTCAATATATACCATTATTTTAAGTTTTTGCTGGCAAGATGTAGTGTTTACAGAGCACTATGTCTGCTGGTATGGGCTAGAATAAAATTGTTACTTTCATTGACCTGTCTCAGTCTTATACTTGGCTTTGACGATATGAAAGTGGCTGAGGTGGTGGTGGTGATTGTTTTTAAGAGGAAGTACAACTGGGCAACCATCTTCTATATAACACTAATCAGAGGGAAAAATGGAAGGGAACCGATACTTCGAAAAATGAAGATATCGGCCAAAGGAAGACAAGGGCCACGAAGGGCGTGAAAATGAAAGACTCCCTAGCCCTCGCAAACCTAATAGCGTCGGGGTCGGAAAAGAACAAGTGTTGCCCAAGGAAGGTCGGATAGGATAGATGAAAGTGAGGAGTCTGGCACAAGTAAGTGGAAGCAATGCCAAGACTCAGCTGAGGGCCTCGTGGTCGCCAGCCCAAGCTCCAAAGTTCAGAGCCCCTGAGGCCCCTTTTAGTCGCCTCTTAGGACAGGCAGGGGATACCGTGGGTGTTATTCTACCGCCCCCATCCACAGGGGGAGTATGAGCAACATTTTCACACCATTCATAGCAGCGACTGGCTGCATAAAGAATGGCATTACTGGCATCGCTCATACCTCAGTCACTTTCATACTGTCAAAGCCAAGGATAAGACTGAGACAGATTAATGAAAGTAACAAAATTGCTCTAGCCCAAACCAGAAGACACACTGCACTGTAAACACTAGGTCCTGCCAGCAAAGGCATAGATTATGCATATTTACTTTTGAGTCTGCAAAAGTAGAAAACTGAAGTAGATACAACATAAACAGTATTACATCTTATAAAAGTGCGTTAGGGAAATCTCGCCTGCAGCAATTTCCGAAGGTCATTGGCAGAAGAGGATAGTAAGGGATTTGTCTGAACGTCAAGCCCTAACCCCGACTTACGAATGTTAAAAATTACAATAGATATCGTTATTTATTTATTTATTTATTTATTTATTTATTTATTTATTTATTTATTTATTTATTTATTTATTTATTTATTTATTTATTCATTTATTTATTTAATGATACAAAATCCTGATATAGACTGACGTAGGCGCATGTATGTTTGATGTTTTAACCAAAGCTGAAAAACACTTTCATTGTATGAAATACCTTGGTACCACAGAATGCGTGACGCTATAGACGAGGTGTCCCTGTAACAAAGTCCTACATTTCTGCTTTTGCTGTTAAGAGATTTGGTGGAAACCCTATTTATTAGGATCCCTGTGGAAACTTACAGTCGCCATTCGTACAGATTAGGGCTATCTGCATGAACACTTCCAGCTTTCTACGTCTTGTGAAATACCGGGCGAGATGGCCGTGCGGTTAGGGACGCGCAGCTGTGAGCTTGCATCCGGGAGACAGTGCGTTCGAACTCCATTGTCAGCAGCTCTAAATATGGTTTTCTGTGGTTTCCTATTTTTACACCAGCCAAATGCTGGCCACGGCTGCTTCCTTCCCACTCTTAGCCCTTTCCTACCCCATCATTGCCATAAGACCTTTCTTTGCCAGTGCGACGTAAAACAAATTTTAAAAAAGAAGGTCTTATAATATTTGATAACTTTTGTTAATATTCTGGAGCAACCGTGTTCCGCCCCTTTAGGGATTTCTTGATTCCAAACTGGCCAGGTACGCGTTCATAAAAGGAAATCGGTTAATACAAACTTTGAACTCATAATGATAACGTAAACGACTCAACTACAGGGGAAACTGCTGAACGAAGAAACTGGTGCATGCGTAACGAAGTGGAGGAGAGCTGTCAATCAAGATTACATACGGAGGGCCTGCCAGTTCCAGGTAAATACCAGCCAGCTGAAGACCCGCTGTTTTGATCATTTGTGACTGTAGCTTGAAGGGCCATTCATTCGTTCGTTCGTTCGTTCGTTCGTTCGTTCGTTCGTTCGTTCGTTCGTTCGTTCGTTCGTTCGTTCGTTCGTTCGTTCGTTCGTTCGTTCAGACTTACATCTTCCACGCCGTATTAACAAAACACATATTGTAATTTTCGTTATCTTTACGTTTCCCACCATCAGAAATGTTCGTAATTTCGTCTCTCATTTTCTTTGTTACTAGCAAATGTACCCGTGCTTTGCTACGGTATTCTACATTATATTCGAATATCGAAGTAAATACTATACATGCAGTAGATAAGATTGTTTAAAAATTGTATGTCTCTTACGGTTATCCGAGAAACAGCATGGGGAGGTTCCCATACGTTGTTTCCAATGTAAAGTGTTTGTTACGAATTTGTGATGATAACGGGAGGCTTACTTGCCTACTGCCATTCACAATCGAGTTGGGAAGTTTACATTATGATTGCAAGCCCCATTGCCTACTGCGCGGTCACAATCGATTTGGGGAGTTTAGCTACAATGGCAGGCCCCTATCCTACTTCCAGACTGATTACAGTTAAGGAGGTTTTATTATAATCGCAGGCAACTTCCCTACTACCAGTCTAAATTGAGTTGTGCAGTTATCATTATAATGACAGACCCCCCTTTCCTACTGCCACCCAGCTTACTGCCAGTACATCAAGTTGGTGTGTTTCCATCAAAATAGCAGGCCACTATGTCTAACACCAGTCAGATTTTATAAGAGTACATTTGTTTATAATGGCAGACACCCTTACCTACAGCTGAACACAATCGGGTAGGGGAGTTTTAAACAAAATTGCATGCTCCCTTGCCTTCTGCAAGTCAAATCGAGAAGCCAATTATTCATTACAATGGTAGGCCTTCCTTTCTAATACCAGTTACACAGGAATTGGAGAAGGACCCCATTTCTACTGCCAGTCAAAGTCGGTGTGGGGAGTGCTGATTACAATAGCAGACGCAACCTTTCTCGATCGCTACAAATCGACATCAGTGAATATATATAGATCGACTTACGAAAGTATATGCATGTTTACAATATTGCAGACCTTCATTTACAGATTAACTGCTGCTAAACGGTACGTCATATCGACAAAAGGATTGTACCATAAGACGCCGGATTAGCGGCCTTAATGGCCGGTCCTATGATATCTCATCTATTCATGGGTCACACTGAGTTAGAAACGTTGAATAGGGTAAACTTTGTGTAAGATTATCTCACATTGCATTACTTTTCGGATAATTATGTGACAGCTACATACATAGCATTTGGCTCACATGTGGCTACTGGGTGGGCCAATTTTCGTGTAGAGTGATGATTCTATCTTTCCTATAAGTGATTGAAAGTATGAATTATGCATGTGAAAAGTACTAATTTACTTAACATCGAGAAATAGAGAAAAATCAAACGTAAAAGGGATACAGATACGACAAAAAGTCATAAGACCAAGGTTGTAGATCACTCCAAATTGAACGGAGATTGTGCCATCCGTTATGTGATAGGATTTCCCGAAGGTCTGCTCCATCATTAAAATTGCCTCCATATTTCTATATTCTTTGGGGATCAAAAGTGAAGAACTTAAAGATCTTGGAAGTTTTCCGACCGTTACAGGATAGAACGTATAATTTTGGCAAATTTCAATTTTCTTTTTCGTCTGGCAGATTATGCGGCAATCTGGTTCTGGGCGAGAAGGGTAAAAATTAGGACTTTCAGGAAACTATACCAAAAAATGCAGATAGTCATTATTACCCCTTAAACGAGTAGGTGTACGAAAATTTCGCCAAAATAGTCAATGTACAGGCACAAAGTCGTTACGATTTTATTTATATGGATAGATAAGGATTCTGCTCCACGTACAACATATTTTGGGCTTTGTCCGCTGCATTTATCCTGCAAAACCGACCATTCATGATATCTCCCTTATTAATCCTCCTGTCGAAAAAATTCACATGAAAATAAAAAATTAGATATGATTTCCATCCATTTGGATCGATTTCCAATCAGCTTGGTCTTGTACTGTATATATTGTGGAGGAGTAAAATCGCCATTTCGATTCCCTGTAAACCGTCACTCCATTCCGGGAACATGAAATGTTATTGACCTTTAAAACCTATATTTGGACAGGTGAATGCTAAATATAAAGTATGATTCAAATATCTTCATTGGTTTAAAGTTGTAAGAAATACGCTTAACACACACCCGCTCTTGAGTTAAGTCCGGTGGAACTTGTACCGAAACACAGTCCGTTAGTAACATCTCCCTTATTAATCATCGTATCGAAATGATGCAAATGAGGAAAAAGGTTTAGAAATTAATTTCCATTAAGACAGGTAGATTTCCATTAAGTTTGTGTATATTTTGTGGGAGTGCAAAATCACGGTTTCGTTTCATATTAACCCCCAGAGAGTTCAGGGATTTAGAAACAATATTTGCCCTGAAATGAAATGAAATGAAATGACGTATGGCTTTTAGTGCCGGGAGCGTCCGAGGACATATTCGGCTCGCCAGGTGCAGGTCTTTCGATTTGACGGCCTTAGGCGACCTGTGCATCATGATGATAATGAAATGATGCTGAAGACAACACATACACCCAGCCCCGTGCCAGAGAAATTAACCAATGATGGTTAAAATACCCGGCCCTGCCGGGAATCGAACCCGGGACCGCTGCGACCAAAGGCCAGCATGCTAAACATTTAGCCATGGAGCCGGACAATATTTGCCGTAAAACCTACCCAGTGACAGGTGGATTCTAAATATGAAGTATGGTGGACAGACAAACAAACAAACAAACAAACAGACAAACAGACAGAAACACAGACACCAAAGCTAAAAATATACAGATGGTCATTATTACACCTGAAACGGATAACTGTACGTAAATATCACCAAAATAGTCAATGTACAGACACACTCTAGAAGTGCAGACCTTTATTTCGAGAGTTACTGCTCTAAAACTGTGCGACATATCTACAAACGGACTTCCCCATTAGACGCCTCGTTCAGTGTTCTACATGGCTGATCCCATGACATCTTCTCGTATCTCCTATATTTATGGTTTGATTGAGTTAGAGTCATTGGATGGGGTGAAATTTTGTACAGTTTTCACATACTACTTTATATTTTTGACACTCATGTGACAGCTAGAATCATAAAATGTCTCTATCACATGGCACTGGTCATGTCAATGTGCGTGCCAAATGTCATGATTCTATCTTTCCTATAAGTGTGCCAAATGATAACATATACGTGTAAAAGTACAAAATTAACTTGAAATCGAGAAATACAGCTCTATTTAACGTATAAAGGATAGAAATACGACAAAAAGTCATAGGACCAAAGTTGTAGATCTCTCCAAAATGAAACGCGATTGTGCTTTCTGATTTGTGATACGACTTACCGATTAGCCACCAATTATCCCGAAACGAATGTCTGCACCGTCGTTAAAATTGCATCCATATTTTGATATTTTCCGGGACCAAAAGTTATAGCTTAGAATATTTCCGCAAATTGAAGAGTGTCCAGATTTCGGGATTAACACTCGCATACATACGGAGTAATTAAGGAAGAAAATAATACGGTTAAGAAAGCTGACATTAATAGAAAATGGGTTATAACTGAGGATAGCCGGATGACGACAAATATGTAAATACCAAGTGAATTTATTGGAAAATCAAATGTCCCTCAATAAATTATTTTGGTGTGAGTTATGGATATAAGAAAGCGGTAACAGAGGAGAAATTTAGGCGCAAGGATTCTTAGGTAAACAGATAAGAAGATGACTAATGGTGTTATTACTTAAGCTATTCGAGGACGGTTATAACCTCCAACGATATTCCGCCAATATCCCGCAGAATGGACGATTGACGCCTCTCTTACCTTCTACCCCAGGAACAACCACGAATTTGCTAGGGGCTTTACGTCGCACCGACACAGATAGGTCTTATGGCGATGATGGGATAGGAAAGGCCTAGGAGTTGGAAGGAAGCGGCCGTGGCCTTAATTAAGGTACAGCCCCAGCATTTGCCTGGTGTGAAAATGGGAAACCACGGAAAACCATCTTCAGGGCTGCTGATAGTGGGATTCGAACCTACTATCTCCCGGATGCAAGCTCACAGCCGCGCGCCTCTACACGCACGGCCAACTCGCCCGGTAACCACGAATTTAAAAGCATGATGAGGAAAATGGCAATACGTTACTTCCCTGCTGGCATGCAGTCAGAGACGTTGCCATAGTAACCTGTAGGTTCGTTGTCGGTCACTCAATGCAGAGCATGACACCGGCAGAAAATAGTAAATTTCTCCGTCATTTGAAGAGTGAGGTAAATTATGAACATAAGGAAAGTTTTTTATAATGAAGATGCGTTTCACATACGATCCACGGAGTTTACAGAAAATCAATAGTATAAGAGAAAATGAAGGAAAACCGTTCTGGTTTTCCGTTCTGGTTTTCCTATAAACACCCGTTTATTCAAAGATTTCAAAATGATATGCATATCGAAACATTCCTCCGGATGAGTATAATCTAAATATGAAGTTTGGTTGATATATATCCAGCCGTTTCGCCGAGATGGTGGAACAAACAGACACGAAAAATAAAAACCACCGATTCGGTCTTGAGTTGACCTAAAACGGATAAATATCTGAAAAATTGGCAAAACAAACTAAATTACAGACAGCGGACCCCTACAATTTTATTTATATAGATTACTTAGAATGCTTTTAATCAAGTTTAAAAAACTACAAGTCAAGCAAAGTACGCCTGTCTCGACAGTCCGCTCGCTCTGCAGCAGTTCATCACTCTCTAGCGACCTGGATTTCTTTGCCGACGCGAAAAAGAGCTACCCCAGCGATATTCAAGTCGCTGTGTTGAGGCATGCCCTTGAAGTCTCACAGCCCTAGGGGTGATAGTGTGCCGTGGGTCACCTTCGAGATTCGCAGCTTCTTGGGAAAGGTATGTTAGTTGTATTCAGCGCCACGCATCAGAGGCTACAGGAAAAATATAAATATGTTAACAGTATAGCCGCTTGCACATCATCTTGCTAATAAAAATAGACCTGTTTTATGATATCAATTGCAATTAAAATTTATGTTATTTTTGGATTTAGGCTTCTATAAAGTTTTAGGGATTATTCATTGATGACACATGTACAGAATTTGTTTTCAGTACACTCGGGAAAATATTTAGGCTGCCCAGCATGAACAATGAATGAGCTAAGCGCGAAGTACAAGAATTTTGTATTTTTTTTTTTTTTTATTTTTTTTTTTGCTGTACACCCGTGGGTTTGCCTGTAATGGCGGCAGGGAGTGTCAATTTTTGTACTGTTATTCTTGTGTTATGGGTGAAGTTTTTTGCGAGTTCTGTAGCATTCTTCGAGAATATAAGTGTTATTCTTCGTGAGGAATTCTTGCCAACGTCTGTCGTCGCAAAAAATATCGTCCGACGTTTGCTCACTGAGTTTAGGTTAGGATTTGAAGTTAAAAAACAGAAATGTCCCAGTACATTTTTGTGAAGACCATGACTGTACGATTACGATCAGTCACCGGGTGAAACTGTTGGTATATTGTTTAAAATTTGCTTTAACATTGTCATGATACTGCGGTGAATACCAATTTGGAAATGGTAATATGGTGAGGTTATAATTTTTGTTTACATCTGGGGTAACGAACGTTTTCACCGCGCGCCACTACCAGTTAGTTATGTGTAAAGTGAATGATTATAGAATTCCACTTTGAGATGTTAATTGTTACTTCATGACCTATTATGCAGTTTTAGAGTTATTTAAATGTCTTTGATTTCAAGTTTTGGATTATTTAATTTTCGAGTAAAACTTTGTCCTTCTGGAAGTTTGATTTGACTGGGGGAAAAAAAAAGATATGATGACTATGTGTATTTTCCCGTCTCGCAGTAGATATGATTTTCACGATTTCAACTGTCACCAATCAGCCTTACAATCCAAAAAGCAGTGGATTCAAGTCTAATCTCGGTCATTTTAGACTGTTCACTTCTAAGCCCCTCTCAGCCCCCCGTCTCATGGAGGCAGAACGTGGTCTTAAACGGCATCCAGAGCGTCGAAATTCGCCTCAGCGACACATAAACAATGGATTCGACATTAATATCTGTCATTTTCCATTATTTTTACACGTCATCCACCACTCCCAGTGTGGGTTGGTATGTTTTATCTACATAGCATGTCTTTCCAGATGGTAATTTCATATGTGTAGCAAGTTTGATTGAGAGCTATACTGGAACATCTCCCACATACATCCAAAATCTGGGTTACATTCATTTTTACCCCTTCTCATCCTCCATACTGATTGCGGCCGAAGTGTTACTTAACCGGCATCCAGAGTGTCACAGTTCAACTCAGTGACCTCTTAAATATTGTATTCCACATTTATATCTGTCATTTTCGTTTATTCTTAGACTTCACCCGCACACTTAGGAGTGCTAGGGGTGTTTTACCCCAACATTATGTTTTCAGATAGTAACATTATAGGTGTACCAATTTTGTATGAGAGTTATGCTGGAGGAAACACACATACATCCGTAATTTAGGTCGTTTTAAACATTCTCTTTCCTACCCCTTCTTATATTCATGCCAATGGGAGATGAAAATGGACTTCAACGACACCCGGAGCGTCATTATTCAACTCAGCGAACCCGAAAAGTATGAACTGTCCATTAATATTTGTCGTTGTGTATGTCACCGGTCTTTCTGTATTTTTTTAGTTCACCACCACCCCTAGAGATGCTAGGGGTATCGTAACCCCATTTACATTTTTTCGAGATTGTAAGTCATATGTTTACCAAGTTCAGTTGAGAGGTATGCTAGAACATACATATGTCCTTAAACTCTGTCACATTGGACATTTTCTTTTCTCCACCCGTTCTCACCCCCCCCCCCCCTGTCGACTGGGACTGAACATTGTCTTAAACGGCATCCAGAGTGTCACTGTTCACCTCAGTGACCCCAAAAGGACACAAATATCGGTCGTTTTCGATTATGTTTTTATTTTACCCCTGCTCCAGGTGTCTGTAGGTCTCTTATCCCCACAGTATTTTTTTTTTCAGATAGTAAGTCATACTTTTAACAATTTTTGTTGATAGCTGTATTAGAACACACATACATTCATAATTTCAGTTATTTTGGGCATTTTAATTGTTCACACTTTCTCTTCTCTAAGCCAAAAGGGGCTGAACTTGGACTTTAAACGATCCGGAGTGTAACTATTCATCTCAACGACCCCAAAAACTTTGGATCGACACTATTTTCGATTGTTTGTAAGTCTCACTCCTCCCTCGTCCCTGCCCCACAGGGGGGTGAACTTGGACTTTACAGAATTCCGGAGTCTCGCTATTCATCTCAGCAACCCCAAAAACTGTGGATTCGACACTATTTTCCTGTTTTTATCTTATCCCCTCGACCCCCATCCCTAAGGGATAAAAACATCCGGAGTGTCACTATTCATCTCAGTGACCCCGAAAACTATGGATTCGACACTATTTTCGATCATTTTTATATCTCACTGCCCCCTCGCCTCCAACCCCCAAAAGGGAGCTAAACTTGGACTTTAAAAAAGTCCGGAATTTCACTATTCATCTCAGCGATCCCAAACACTATGAATTCGACAATATTTTAAATTATCTCCCACTCACCCTGACGCTCCCCACTCCAAAGGAGGTTTAACTTGGACTTTAAACAATTCCGGAGAGGCACTAATAATCTCAGCGACCCCGAAAACTATGAGTTCGACACTATTTTCGATTATTTTTATACCTCGCTCCCCTCCCCGCCCCCCCCCCCCCCTTAGGGTGTTTGGGGTGTTTCACCCCCACGGAGTTTGTCTCCTGATACTAAGTCAATAGTTTAGGAGGAGACGCGGTACAAACCCACCCATATACATACATACATACATACATACATACATACATACATACATACATACATACAACGACTTTAAAAAAAATATATTTAGATTTACTACGCAGACTTAATCAAGCTCAGAGTTTGTAGTACAGCGACACGTATATGTCAAAGTTTCCCCTTGAGGCAAGACATCCTACACTGGCTAGCACAGACAAAGAAATATTTGAGTTGGAGTGGAAGGGAATGTTATTTCCTCCCAGCGAGAGAGTCTGCAGGAAAATAAAGCCCTGATTTAATTTATCGATTCCTACAAAATGCAATATACTCGAACAACCAAGAGGGCTTGAAATAAAAGCAGGCAGATGCACAGTTCTACTTGATTATATACTATTATAATATTTCTCAAATTGTGCTCCAAAGAGAGACGTGTTCAGTGAGATGAAAATTTACGAGTATCAATAGGAATACCTAATGCTCATTCAGGGATTTTAATCGCACACTCTTACGACATTATCTAGTGTGACTTTATGATACGTCCGCACACGAACAACAACTGGAAGGTTCATGTTGTTCATTTTGATAATGCATTAAGAGTTACCGAGCGAATTAGCTACGGTGTTCGAGTCAAGTAGCTGTGAGCTTGGATTTGGTGGTGATTATTGTTTTAGGAGGGAGTACAACTAGGCAACCATCCTCTATAAACACTAATCAGAGGAGGAGGGGGGAATGGAATGGATCCGACGCTTCGAAAAGTGAAGGCATCGGCCAAACAAAGACAAAGGACACTAATAGTTTGAACATGAAAGACTCCCAAGGTGGTGGTGGTGATTATTGTTTTAAGAGGAAGTACAACTAGGCAACCATCCTCTGTATAACACTAATCAAAGAGAAAAAATGTAAGGGATCCGACACTTCGAAAAATGAAGATATCGGCCAACGGAAGACAAGGGCCACGAAGGGCGTGAAAATGAAAGACTCCCTAGCCTCGCAAACCTAATAGCGTCGGGGTCGGAAAAGAACAAGGGTTGACCAAGGGAGGTCGGATAGGACAGATGAAAGTGAGGAGCCTGGCACAAGTAAGTGGAAGAAATACCAGGACTCAGCTAAGGGCCCCGTGGTCGCCAACCCACTCTCACAAGTCGAGAGACCCTGGGGCTCCATTTAGTCGCCTCTTATTTCAGGCAGGGGGTACGTGGGTTTTATTCTAACACCCCCACCCACACAGGAGGACCCACGATAAGTGCTCCTGCGGCGCATGGAATTGGGGAATAGTTCGTTCGAACCCTACTGTCCTCAGCCCTGAAGACGGTTTTCCGTGTTTTCCCATTTTCATGCCAGGCAACCCCATTCGTAGCCCTTTACTACCCAATCGTGTCTTAAAACAGCTTTGTGTCAGTACCAAAGGTGTAGAAATACTACTTCAGGCTTGCTTGCCCCAAGCTACTCTGCACCTCCAATGGCATCAGGGAAGCTAAATCTAAGACAAAGTTTAAAATCCTCGCCAGCGTCTTCTTGTAAGCAATTCCAGTTTTTCTGGAGTGTGAATGGGATGCATGAATGTGAGTGAATATGGTTGTTTATTATAATGTGTTCCAGTTCTTACTTTAGTTATACTCTAGTTAGTTTAGTTAGTGATACTTCAGTTTCCTTAGTTTATTCTTTAGGTTGTAAAGATTTAATATGTTTAAATTAGGTCATTTCAGTTTTTATACTGTTATCATATATTCAAATGAAAATTATTGAAGTTCTTACATTGTAAAACTGTTAAAATTATATTGCAAATTAGTACACATTTATATACATGAAGTGGTTAAGTGTAAGAAAGGGCCAGGAGCTCTAACTTAGCCGCAATAAAGTCGCTTTAATAATAATAATAATAATAATAATAATAATAATAATAATAATAATAATAATAATAACAAGCAAAGCAACTTAGTTTGAACGTCAGCAAAACAATACTGCACGCGTACTGAGCACGCTAGAAGTAGCGAACCAAACCTGGGTTTCCTTAAGCCTGAAAAGCTTCGTGGAACCAATTTTGACTGCTAGATTTGTCAAGAGAGTATGTGAATTTTGCTACCAACGCGACTTGAGTGTTCATTTATACAGAGCATTGGTGTAGCTACCCAATGTACTGTGTCGAGTGTAGCTCAGTTGTTGTTAGCGGCTGAAGCAGCAGGAAAATGTACAAATCGGCCTTCAAGGAAATCGAAGAAAAATTTAAAAGTGGTGAATTCGTACTTGCCTCTGTGGTGTAGTGGTTAGTGTGATTAGCTACCATCCCCGGAGGCCCGGGTTCAATTTTTGGCTCTGCCACGAAATTTGAAAAGTTGTACGAGGGCTGGAACGGGGCCCACTCAGCCTCGGTAGCCCAAGTGAGTAGAGGTGGGTTCGATTCCCACCTCAGCCATCCTGGAAGTGGTTTTCCGTGGTTTCCCACTTCACCTTCAGGCAAATGCCGGGATGGCACATAACTCAAGGCCACGGCCGCTTCCTTCCTTTTTCCTTGTCTATCCTTCCCAATCTCCCCATTCTCCCGCGTGGCCCCTGTTCAGCATAGCAGGTGAGGTCGCCTGGGCGAGGTATTGGTCATCTTTCCCAGTTGTATCCCCCGACCCAGAGTCTGAAGCTCCAGGACGCTGCCCTCGAGGCGGTAGAGTTGGGATCCCTCGCTGAGTCGGAGGGGAAAACCGACCCTGGGCTCGAGTTCATTATATACATGCGTTTATACTATGAACATTATAGCTTCTAAATTGAGGTTTTGGCCGATTTTTGGCTGTATCTGGTGGTTGTACACAGACATCCAACCAATCCCCATTTATTTACTGTATATCGGTTGTACGCGATCTCGAAACCTTGTTGCCAACTGTATTGTGTGCATTCAACACTTGGTTAAGCTATCCCACTCGGCGTGTAAGGAATTTGGTATGGTTCGCGAGGTTTTGCATTTTCTTCAGTAATTTGTGTTTTTCATATTGTTATTTCTATTTTATTTATCTGTCTACTCAGCACTGTGTCTTCTGGTGTGGTTTAGAACAAATTTGTTACTTTCATTGACCTCTCTCAGTCTCATCCTTGACTTTGACAACGTGAAAGTTACTGTGGTATGAGCGATGCTAGTAATGTCATTCGATATGCAGCCAGCCTCTGTTACGAATGGTGTAAAAATGTTGCTCATAGGGTGGTTGGTGCAGGTATTTCAGTGGGCTTGGCAGACTGATGCGTAATAGCAACTTCAGGCTCAATGAGAAAAGCAACGGGAAACTGCATCTCTCCTCATTTTCCTAGTGCGTCTCTTCAGTGATGTCTGGGCCACCTAACGGCTGATTGTGGAACTGGTTGAGGTCCAAACTAACCTTCGGGCTGAGCACTCAATATACACACATCTGTCTAGTATAGTACAGTATAGAAGAGTTTACAGTTTTTCATAGGGTTCGATGTTCTAGATTCTAGGCCCTTTTAAACAGCAAGCATCATCACAGTTTAGCATCGCATAAGTTAGTACAATAGCCAACAGTCTTTTTATGGGTTTATTAGTTCAGTGTAGCTGTAATTTTATTTACGTATCCGTGTGTTTGGTTAGTTCGCCAGTGTATACCATAGGAGGGCAATGAGAGGCGGTGGTGGTGATTATTGTTTTAAGAGGAAGTACAACTAGGCAACCATCCTCTATATAACATTAATGAGAGAGAAAAAAATGGAAGGGGTCCGACACTTCGAAAAATGAAGATATCGGCCAAAGGAAGACAAGGGCCACGAAGGGCGTGAAAATGAAAGACTCCCTAGCCCTCGCAAACCTAATAGCGTCGGGGTCGGAAAAGAACAAGAGTTGACCAAGGGAGGTCGGACAGGATAGATTAAAGTGAGGAGCCTGGCACAAGTAAGTGCAAGCAATGCCAGGACTCAGCTGAGGGCCCCGTGGTCGCCAGCGCACGCTCCAAAGTTCAGAGCCCCTGAGGTCCCTTTTAGTCGCCTCTTACGACAGGCAGGGGATACCGTGGGTGTTATTCTACCGCCCCCACCCACAGGGGGAAGGGCAATGAGAGCACCGATCTTTGAGCTAACGGCACGAGCTCGGGAAGAGTCGAGAGCAGCTGACTTCTAGTAGTTAGTGCTGTAATGACTAGATGGCAATATGCCGATTGAAAACGCAAACAAAGCCACAGCAGTGTACCTGGCTGAGTAGGTATATTATGATTACGCAATTCCGTCCAACAGTTCGTTTGTTGTTTATTGTTTATGTTGTATTTCTAAACAAGCTTTTATGTATGCCAATAGTATTTCTATGAGTACAGGTCGTAGTGAAATGAGTATTTGGTTAACACATGCCAAAACATTAGCATACGCTAATGAAGTGAATATGCTAGTGAAACTGCTTACTGCGACATCGCTTTTAACGATGTTTTGGATATAAAGGCGAAATCTAACAGTTCCGTCTATATCCTATAGGCCTAAACACTGTATTTAAAAAATCGCTTAGTACGACATCGCTTATAACGACATATCGTATAAAACGACGTACAGTAGAAGTCCGATAGTCTGGCACGTTCGGGACCGGCCCGGATGTCGGATTACCGAAAATGCCGGACTATCGGGTGGTACCTCTTACGACGATATAGGTTAAGGCGTACAGCAAAAACAGCTGTAACGCGGCTTTTGCAGTAAAATGTTGATCAGCAGAATCATTAGTTTAATAACTTTAGTTCAAAATTAGGGCAGCACCAAATTTTCATTCAACACATTCAGTTTACATACATGTACTGTACAATATTTTAGTGTGACTTAAAAATATCTCGAATACCTTTTTGTTTTCGAGATCGTTGTCGCTTGGTATGAAAGTTATTTCTGATGATATGTAAATTAATAAGTTCAGTGGCATTATAATTAGTATTACACTCAGCAAAAGTGATGAATTTATTTAGGGATTCTGCGGCTTCTGCCCAGCTGATTCTCTCCTTTTCTTCGGTTTCCTAATCTGAGTCACTCTCTTCATGATTGTGTATAGGTTGAGGGTTTAATATATTTTGGATAATGTCCTCATCGGTTAACTCCTGCTCGGTAGGTTCATTGTTATCCATTTGAATCCACTCCGCGAGTTCCTCTCCAGATACGTTATCCAAAGGATTGTTGTTGGTTACACTTCTTACAACATCCAAAACTTCAGACACTGATTCGGTATGTTGTTTCTCCTCAACAGTCTGTGGTGTTGAATCAAATGCAGGATCCGCAGTTCGCCAAATATTTCCCCAGCACCGTTGTAAAGTAACTTTTTTCCTTGAGCCCAGGACAGTGCGACAGCATAGACGCCATCTTGTACATTCAACATTTTTTTGAAATCCAGTTACATCACACTCAGCGTTTAACATGCTGCGAACGAAAGGACTCCTATAAAAACATTTAAAGTTCTGGATTGCCACTTGATCCATTGGCTGAATCATTGACGTGCACTTTAACTGTCACAAACGTAACCAAAAGTAATAACATTAAAAAATCTTGGAATGGTGCCGGACCATCGGGCGTTCCGTAATGTTGATTGCCGGACTAATGGAATTCTACTGTACTTTAATCATATTTTCGGATAAATGTATCATCTATAACGTCCAGTGTTGGTTTTTATTTCTAGTGTATGGGAGTTTCTGATAACAATGTAACGCTTATTGTTATAGATTTCAAATCAGTCTGTCTGTTAAATAGTCAGGACAAGCATCGCTGTGAAGATCTCGCAGAAGAAAAGGACAGTTTTTAATATTGGAAGAGTCTCACATTTTATAGCGATTGGAAAATAGGGAAACAAACGAAAGAATTGTGTATATCACACCAAAAGATTTCTACAATTTGGAAGGACAGAGAGAAAATATAGTCCCTTTTCGAAGAAAAATTTTAAAGATTCATGCAGGACAGGTTATCTTAATACGAGTACAACATGAAGAATCTTGCCTTGGATGGTTTAAACAGGAAACAACAAATAATGTCCTGACCAATGAAATCCTCGCAGTCCCATTGCATAAATACTTTACTGTAAATACAGTACCTATTTCACTTATGTTTTTTGAAGTTTTAACTTAATTTTGTTAATTAACCATGTATGTGTGCAGCCTAAACATTGCAGATATTATATTTTTAGCAACAACAAGAAAACCCGCTTAGTACGACTATCAGTTATAACGGGCATTGATTGGCAGTCCGTTTGGGGTCGTTATGACCGATTTCGACTGTAACTAAACGTATTTACTTAGCACGTGACGTTTGTATACAAAATAAACTATTTCGTTTCCTCACCGTAATCTAATGCACTTTTTTCAAATGTTTTCATTCCTCACCCTGAAGAGGTGGGGCGGGCCACCTAAAGGGTAACGCCCTCTCTCTGGCCAAGAGATTAGACGGGGTTTGGGAAGATGCGAAAAAATCAAGGAGTCGGGTAAAGGCGATTTAATTGAGAGAGGAGATGTGTAAGCGGGGCGTAGGTATATATAGTGCTTAATAGACAGAATTACAAATACAAGTGTTTTATAACTGAGATGAAAAGAAGGGAAGGTTTAAGCTAGATTGTAAGGGATAAGATGAAGGGAAAAGGAGTAAATGTTGACAAGTAAAGGCGAAGGATGTCAAAGGTAGATGGTGGTGGTGAAAAGTAACTGGCTTGGGGTAGGGGTGGGTAAGGTCGGAGATGTGAACTAGGTGGGTGGGGAGGTGGGGCAGGCCGGGGACAGCGACGAGGTGTTGCAGTGTTGGTCGAAGGTTGAGGAGGTGAACGTGACTTGAACAGTGGTGGCGGCCGTCGAGCTGTATCCCGTGGTTGATAAGTTGTTGAACATCTTCGAGTGTAAGAAGTTGGAGTCTCATGAGATGCGTGGGTCCATCTGCATTGGAAATCCGGAAAGCTCGGCGAACGGGTAATCCGGCTTGGCGAAGTGCATGGACGATGGCTGCAGGTGATATATTAGGGTCCACACCGCGAACGACGCAACTGTAGGTGGTAGAGCGTTCGGACGGCGGCGATGACGATGGTGGATGTTCCATAGCTGCAGGCGTGTCATTGGCAGGTCCCTCGGCAGGTGGCTGAAGTAATGTTGGCAAGGGAAGTAGTTGGTCAGGGGTGGGAGGGAGAGGGTGATTAGACGTCATGATGGGGAGGGGATGCGACAAAATTGAAGTGGTTATGGGAATTTTGGTTGAGGTGTGAGTAGAAGTGGTGCTGGTGGTGGTTGTGGTGGTAGGAGTAGTGATGTGAATAGTGGTGGTGTATCTAGCGGGGAAGGGATGGGATAAAGTTGGAGGGGTCGTGATTGCTGCAGGCGATTCGGCGGTGACAGACGTATCGGGTGCGGTGAGAAGTAGTTGAGCCATGATGTTCAGAGAGGTAGCTTCGACGCGATGGAGGCGGCCGTGGATAAACGCCCCGTTGTCTAGAAGGTCGAAGTAGGCATCGGAAGAAGACGTAGGGAGATACAGAAGAACATCAGGCGATGGCACCGGACCGGCGTAGAGTCTGGAAGCAGAATGGATGCTCGCCGGGCGAAGTTCCGTGAGGATATCTTCATCGGTGAGAGCAAGGTTAACATCACGAACCAGGAGAGTGTACACGTTGGGGAAGCCGACTTCCATTTTGGTGTCTGGCCAATATGTTTGTTTGAGGTCGGCTGGGTGCGAATTAAAGGTGCGGCGTTACCCGGCCGAAAAAAAGAGGCGTTGCTTGGGAACAGTGTAGGGTCCTCAACAGAGATCTGTATGGTGGTGGTGATTAATGTTTTAAGAGGAAGTACAACTTGGCAACCATCCTCTATATAACACTAATTAGAGGAAAAAAAGGAAGGGATCCGACACTTCGAAAAATGAAGATATCGGTCAAAGAAAGACAAGGGCCACGAAGGGCGTGCAAATGAAAGACTCCCTAGCCCTCGCAAACCTAATAGCGTCGGGGTCGGAAAAGAACAAGAGTTGACCAAGAGAGGTCAGACAGGATAGATGAAAGTGAGGAGCCTGGCACAAGTAAGTGGAAGCAATGCCAGGACTCAGCTGAGGGCCCCGTGGTCGCCAACCCACGCTCCAAAGTTCAGAGCCCCTGGGGCCCGAGAGATCTGTATGACCTGTGATGTCCGATCATATGTAAAGCACTGAATAGAACGAGACATTAGGCACAATAAAACTGTTTAAATCTTAAATCTGTTTAGATATGCGCCCCTTCACTATTTGTAACTGAGAACCGTGCAAGCAGCTGTCAGGCTGTACCTTCCGACGAGAGCATACTCTATACCTGCCTGAAATAGAGCGCTGATCATTGAGCCGAATTAATTGTGCCCATCTTTGGTGAAATCCATGTCTCACTGTAATTCTGGAAAGACCAGTAGTAAGTAAATGACCCTGAGATCAGTGGTGTGCTCCCTATGTAGGCCGTAACTCCCTTCCCGTGCTAGCCATTAGTTGTGAGTAATTGGTTATTTCCTCATTTATTCTTAATAATGTACTGTCGTTTTAGCGTGGGATGTTGTTAGTGAGCGTCTTTGAAGTTTTTGTGAGCTTATTTTCACTCGTAATTTGAGTAAGGTATTAAAGTTTACGGTGGCTGTGTGCCACGGTCGTATTACATCAGCTGTTCTCTCAATAGCAGAGCGCTGGCAGCTTAAGTAAGGCTATGCTCATGTATTTTGCGAGCTGTCCATTTTGATGTAAAGCCGTACGGAGCATAGCTTGCCTGCCTGCTCTGGTGATGATAATGGTGGTGGTGATTATTGTTTTAAGAGGAAGGAAAACTATGCAACACCAGGGAGAAAAAAGGAAGGGATCTGACACTTCGAAAAATGAAGGAATCGGCCAAAGAAAGACAAGGGCCACGAAGAGTGTGAAAATTAAAGACTCCATGAGGAGCCGGGCATGAGTAACTGGAAGCAATGTCAAGACTCAGGTAAGGGCCCCGTGGTCGCCAACCCAAGTTCCCAAGTTGAGAGCCACTGGGGACCTTCTTAGACGCCTAGAACGACAGAGTGATAGGAAGGCATGAGCAAGTTAAAAGCGGAATGTGTACACTTCTCGTCGGTACGACGTAAAAACAGGTAACCAAAAAATATGTATGAATGTTGAAAGTCCCATGGGTAGGCCATGTTACAATTGAGGAGATACTCTGCTGCGTCGGGAAGTTATGTGAATTTCCAACCCTCGTAAACGCAAGAGAGAAGAGTATTTCGTCCAATTTTTCCGAAATGACAAATATCAAATGATACAAGCGATCGTAGAAGACTAGGTAATAGGGAAACGTGGACGTCACTGGATAAGATTATCCTGGGCGCATCCACTACATGGCAACTATAATACGGCAAACATAAAATCCAAACCAAATCAAACCCCATGACCCAACAGCCCGAAGTGCCATGGCCTACCAGACGATCGCAGCTCAGCCCGAAGGCCTGTAGATTACGAGGTGTCGTGTGATCAGCACGACGAATCCCCTCGGTCGTTATTCTTGGTTTCTAGCCCGGTGGTGGTGGTGATTGTTTTTTTTTTAAGAGGAAGTACAACTAGACAACCATCCTCTATATAACACGAATCACAGGGAAATATAGAAGGGATCCGACACTTAGAAAAATGAAATTTTCGGTCAAAGGAAGACAAGGGCCACAAAGGGCGTGAAAATGAAAGACTCCCTAGGCCTCCATACGTAATAGCGTCGGGGTCGGCAAAGAACAAGAGTTGACCAAGTAAGATCCGGTAGGATATATGAAAGTGAGGAGCCTGGCACAAGTAAGTGGAAGCAATGCCAGGACTCAGCTAAGGGCCCCTTGGTCGCCAACCCACTCTCCAAAGTTCAGAGCCTGTGGGGCCCCTTTTAGTTTGTTTTTTTTTTTTTTGCTAGGGGCTTTACGTCGCACCGACACAGATAGGTCTTATGGCGACGATGGGATAGGAAAGACCTAGGAGTTGGAAGGAAGCGGCCGTGGCCTTAATTAAGGTACAGCCCCAGCATTTGCCTGGTGTGAAAATGGGAAACCACGGAAAACCATTTTCAGGGCTGCCGATAGTGGGATTCGAACCTACTATCTCCCGGATGCAAGCTCACAGCCGCACGCCTCTACGCGCACGGCCAACTCGCCCGGTGCCCCTTTTAGTCGCCTCTGACGACAGGCAGGGGATACCGTGGGTGTTATTCTACCTCCCCCACTCACAGGGGGGAACAATTGGAGAACTTTTAAGTGTAAAAGTTGAAGGCATTTCCTTTTCAGTTCGGCTTATTTAAATTCAAAAACGTTCAGTATTTCTAAACTAATTTAAAATTAGTAAAACTACAAAATACCTGAAAAACAAACATTGAATTAATACCAGAATATGGCTGAATAATGTTTAATAAAAGAATGGAATGGTTTCTTCCTGAAAGAGCATAAGATGTTATATAATTGCACGTTGACTGTTGAATAAAGGGGCGATACAATAGTTGAAGTGTATCAGGAGGTGGTGGTGGTGATTACTGTTATAAGAGGAAGTACAACTAGGCAATCACTAATCAGAGAGAAAAAGGAAGGGATCCGACACTTCGAGAAATGAAGGTATCGGCCAAAGGAAGATAAGGGCCACGAAGGGCGTGAAAATGAAAGACTCCCTAGGCCTCGGGTACCTAATACCGCCGGGATCGGAAAAGAACAAGAGTTGACCAAGGGAGGTCGGATAGGATAGATGAAAGTGAAGAGCCTAGCACAAGTAAGTGGAAGCAATGCCAGGACTCAGCTAAGGGCCCCGTGGTCGCCAACCCACGCTCCCAATTTAGGAGCCCTGGGGCCCTTTTAGTCGCCTCTTACGATAGGCAGGGGATACCGTGGGTGGTATTATATCGCCCCCCCCCCCACAGGGGGATGAAGTATGTCATTGAGAAAAGTTTTAAAATATTTCCATATTTATTAAGAGATTGTACACAGAGTTTTAATATAAATGCTTTGAACTCGTGATCAGTCCCTTAAAAACAGGTATCATTTGATATAATCTGACGACGTTTTTTGCAATAATGAAACGTGTCAATTTGTTATTAATTACATGTCATACTTTTGGTATATTCTTTTATTAATTGTTTCCTTTTATAGGAATTTTCTTGTTTTAGTTTATTAGTTTAAACAGACTGGGATACTTCTATGTTATATCACTCGTCATACCACAATTCTAAGTTGAGATTAACCGGGATTTAAAACCTTCAGTCACTTTTTACGACGGGCTGGGGAAGCCATGAATGTACTCTACCACCTTCTCCTTCTCCCTATAGGGGTGATATATCAAAGTCAAGGCTAGAATCAGTTGGCCCAGTCAAAGGTAGTTTGTACTTTTATACTGATTAATTTTCCGCTTAGAATTCGCTGTAATTCGACCCTCATTTACATATCAAAACTTCACAGCTGAATTTAATGGCCACCAGAGTGGTAAGTGTGTGTTAAAGCTCGAGTCATTAGTGACGCGCACGTCGAGAAACACACAGTCAAAGAAGGCACTGAAGGTACAGTGAACTGCGCCAAACAACAACACCAACAAAACAAGCCTTTCATCAGCTGAAAGGAGCATCATCACCTTATTTTACTACCACTTTGCAATTAATTGCAGACCCGTGGTTATGAGCAAACGAGTTTGTTTGTTCTGCTGATGAAGGAGACAGCTGTTGGCTCCACCCCACATGGAGAACTGCTAAGAAATACACGACTACATCGCATAAGAACAAGGGTAGCGACATCGTTTCATAGAAAACAATTGGGAAGTTCACGAAGAAGTCCACTGTGTAACTCAAAAAAAAAAAAATGTACACGAACAGTGGACATAATTTTCATCGATAAAATCCAAATAGTCGCCTTCATAATAAATTGATCACACAGTGTACTTCGAAACATCCAACATAATTCGACCAACAGAATAAATAAAGATATGAATATGAATTTCAAGAGGTTTTTTTGTAACTGTTAGATTCTTCAGTCTGCCGAAACTAATCTTGAATAAATAAATTTTTAAACTACATGGAAAAGAAAACATATGTTAACAGTATTATACTTTTTTTTTTTGCTAGTTGCTTTACCTCGCGCCGACACAGATAGGTCTTATGGCGACGATGGGACAGGGAAGGGCTGGGAGTGGGAAGGAACCGGCCGTGGCCTTAATTAAGGTACAGCCCCAGCATTTGCCTGGTGTGAAAATGGGAAACCACGGAAAACCATTTTCAGGGCTGCCGACAGTGGGGTTCGAACTTACTATCTTCCGAATACTGGATACTGGCCGCACTTAAGCGACTGCAGCTATCGAGCTCGGTCAGTATACTTGAATTAGGTTGTTTCTTATATTAATTAAGGATATTATAAGTATAATGAGTACCATGGTCATTGATACTACTACTGAGTTACAGGGGTACCATTCCAAAATTATTCGAAGAGTTTTGTTCTCGTTTATATCTTGAAAATAATCTGTATAAGGACATGGAATTATTAGCCTTAAGAGGCTCTCTTCAACTTCTAAGGAATTATTTTATAGCTAGCAATAATGACGTCATCAAAATTGTTTAATAATTCAGATTTTATAATGTAATATGTTTCGAGTCCGTCTCTGTGGTGTAGTGGTTAGCGTGATTAGCTGCCACCCCCGGAGGCCCGGGTTCGATTCCCGGCTCTGCCACGAAATTTGAAAAGTGGTACGAGGGCTGGAACGGGGTCCACTCAGCCTCGGGAGGTCAACTGAGTAGAGGTGGGTTCGATTCCCACCTCAGCCATCCTGGAAGTGGTTTTCCGTGGTTTCCCACTTCTCCTCCAGGCGAATGCCGGGATGGTACCTAACTTCAGGCCACGGCCGCTTCCTTCCCTCTTCCTTGCCTATCCCTTCCAATCTTCCCATCCCTTCACAAGGCCCCTGTTCAGCATAGCAGGTGAGGCCGCCTGGGCGAGGTACTGGTCATACTCCCCAGTTGTATCCCCCGACCAAGAGTCTGAAGCTCCAGGACACTGCCCTTGAGGCGGTAGAGGTGGGATCCCTCGCTAAGTCCGAGGGAAAAACCGAACCTGGAGGGTAAACAGATGATAATGATGATGATGATGATGAATATGTTTCGATGTATACGAAATGAAAACAATCTGTTTGTCCAGTCTTTGACCGGGTCAGGGATGTAATGAATGAACCATATATAGGCTATAATTACTCCCAAGGTGGTTATGAATGACTGAGAAATGCTATGAATTGATAATGTAGAGTGTTGCTGGAATGAAAGATGAGAGGGAAAACCGGAGTACCCGGAGAAAAACCTGTCCCGCCTCCGCTTTGTCCAGCACAAATCTCACATGGAGGGACCGGGATTTGAAACACGATATCCAGTGATGAGAGGGTGACGCGCTGCCATCGGAGTCACGGAGGCTCTTCGATGTATATATTGTAGTAAAACACTTCGTATGGTACACTTTGTCCTGTGGCAACCCATAAATTGGCAAGTACGAATAAATAAATAAATAAATAAATAAATAAATAAATAAATAAATAAATAAATAAGGTCTTGTGCTGAACAGATACAAAATCTGAAGACCATCCTTCAATATAGCAAGAAAAGATGCCGACAGTGGGTAGCTATCTTTGTCGACTTCCAGAAGGCATACGACTCCGTGGATAGGATCACACTCTTCAACACCTTAAGAGAACTGGGACTAAACGAAAAAATTAATAGGTTGGTGCAAGCCACCCTGCACAACACCACTTCCAAAGTTAAGTTTAGAGGTCAATTATCAGAGAGCTTCACAATCAAAACAGGGGTGAGGCAAGGAGATGGTATCTCATGCATATTATTTAACTGTGTCCTGGAAAAGATCATAAGAGAATGGACCAGGTCATTACCTGAGAACACCGGATTAAGAATGGGGTTTAAATCAGACAACCTGAGGATTCCATGCCTGGCCTTTGCTGATGACCTTACTTTATTAGCAAACGACATGCATGAGGCCACTATGCAGCTTCAAACACTGCACTCTATTGCAGCTAAAGCGGGCCTCATGATCAACATTGGAAAGACCGAGTTTATGACCAACATCAAAGATGCCCCTACAACAATGGGAGTCAGTGATACAAAACACATCAAGAGAGCTAAAAATGTGAAGTACCTCGGAGAGTGGGTATCGGAGGACCTAAGTGAAACGATGGCTCTTGAACAAAGGAGAATCAAATTAGACAAGGCCTACCATGCCTGCAGAAAACTGTATGCCTCAAAGCATTTATCAAAGAATGTAAAACTGAGACACTATAATGCAGTAGTCAGACCATCAGTCCTCTATGCAGCAGAATGCCTATCCCTAACTAAAAAAACCCCACTGAGAGCCCTGGAAGTGCAAGAACGGAAATTCCTGAGAAGAATAATAGGGCCAAGGATCCTACCAGATGGAAGGCGATGGTACAAACCCAACAATGAGCTCTACCAGCATCAAGAAAACCTCATAGATGCCATCAGGAGAAAACGTCTGACTTTCTATGGACACCTATACAGAATGGATCCTAATAGATTATCCCATAAGATCTTCAAGGTTGCTAACAAAGGCAAAGCTACTGGATTCCCCTGGACCAAACAAGTGGACAAAGATCTTGCAGAGCTTAATATTAATCAAGCCGCCATTACTGACAGAAATGCATACCGTTTAATGGTCAAAACTAAACCTTTCCTAACATCCCTTACATCCCTTACATCAGCTAGCCACAAAGGAGCCGGGAATTGGTCAGAGGAGCGCAGGAAAGAATTCAGCGAGAAAATAAAGGAATACTGGGCCAACAGGAAGGCTCAAGAGGCCACTAAGAACACAATCCAGTATGCTAAAAGGGGCAGACGAAGACAAAAACACAGCTAGAACACAAGCACCGTGGTCCACAGATGGCCTAAACGCAAAGAAAAAAAAACATTACGAGTGTGGCCGAATGCAAATTTAACACGATTTAACTGCAGTTTTCTTTTTCCGCAGTGCACTGATTAATAGGAAACACTGCCTGTACAATTACAACATACCCATATTATACACCAATAGCAAGCTGCGAATATATAATTTTGAGATGCCACAGATAATGTCATTTTTGAAAAATATTTGAATGAAAAAATACATTTAACCTTTTTTCACATAGGACGTAATTTTCAGGATATAACTAATTTTTAAACATAATTTTTGGATTATTGGAAGTATTGTCTTCTTCTTCTTCTTCTCCTTCCTTTAGGCCTACAATGGACTACGTAGTTCCTAACTCTGATTTAGCCCAGTATTCCTTCATTCTAGCGCTGTAGAGTTATTTTCTTTCTTGAGTCCATTTCACTCCTACTCCTGGACGCAGTGATTTAGCTGTCAGATGTCTTGATTAACTTTCTGAACTTATCTCGCTTTTGAATGTCAATGTGATCAATGTTTATGTATTATAGGTCTTTCCGAACTAAATTCGTCCATTTAGCATTTGTTGCTTTCCCTCTAGATACAGTGTTGGAGATCCTTGAAGTGAGTCTCTGGCTGTCCATCCTGACCGTGTGACCATAGAACATTAGTCTTCTCCTCCTCATAGCTGTTGTAATGCTCTCTATTTTACTGTACAGTTCCTTGTTGTGCCTAATTCTGTACTTACTTATTCATTCAACATCCAATATATTCTGTTTGATTTTCCAGAACACATTATTTACTTAGCTTGAAACTTCTGACATATTTCTTTACAAATTTAGAACAAGATCTTCACCTTAATTACAATTCCCTGTCCCGTTTCCTCTATTATGATAAAAGTCTCAGTACCAATAAACACAAATTACCTTTTCGTTAATTACCACCCAGTAATCCCCGTACCGAGCGACGTGGTGGTGGTGGTGGTGGTGGTGGTGGTGGTGGTGATTCTTGTTTTAACAGGAAGTACAACTAGGAACACTTCATCTATTTACTGTACACTAATCAGAGAGCAAAAACTGAAGAGGTCCGACTCTTCGAAGAAAGAAGATAACCACCAAAGGAAGACAAGGGCCATGAAAGGCGTGAATATGAAAGACTCCCTAGGCCTCGCAACCTAATATCGTCGGGGTCGGAAAAGAACAAGAGTTGACCAAGGGAGGTCGCATAGGATAGATAAAGGTGAGGAGCCTAGCACAAATAAATAAGGCTAAGGGCCCTGTGGTCACCAACCCATGCTCCCAAATTAAGAACCCCTGAGGCCCTTTTAGTCGCCCCTTACGACAGGTAGGGGATGCTATGTATGCATTTTACCACCCTCATCCAGAAAAGGACCTACTGTATACTAGGAACTGTCCCAGCATTCGCCTTAGTGCAGACGAATGGAAAAACACGGAAGACCATGTTTGCATTTACTTAATGTAAGGCGCTTGGAATTTCTAAAGCTCATTTCCTAGAGAATGCCTGGATAGATGACCCAACGGCTTTAGGTTCACTTTCACGTATCGTAAGAATGGAAGAAAATAAATCACCCATCTATCAGAAGGTTCACTTATTAAAGGGAACGGCTTATAGCGTTAAATGCTCTAATTGAACACATTCTCCATTCTCAGTTTGCGTCATGTTTCATGTCAAAACAAGAAATTATGTTTTCACATTGCCAATTGCCCATAGCTCTCCCCACGTACATTTTGCACCATATCAGGATAAGTAATTCTTATGATATACAATAAATGGCACGTTACCAGAGAGGAAAATTTTCCTCAGTGAGGCAATGTTAAACGATTTCATTTTCGACTCAGTAAATTTATAACTCTTTGGTTGTTCAGTCTAATAACGATGTTATTAGCTTTACGTCCCACTAACTACTTTTACGGTTTTCGGAGACGCCGAGGTAGCGGAAGTTAGTCCCGCAGGAGTTCTTGTACGTGCCAGTAAATCTGCCTACACGAGGCTGACGTATTTGAGCACGTTCAAATACTACCGGACTGAGTCAGGATCGAACCTGCGAAGTTGGGGTCAGAAGACCAAGCCTCAACCGTCTGAGCCACTCAGCCCGGCGGTTCAGTCTGCCTAAACAATTTATTTATTTATTTATTTATTTATTTATTTATTTATTTATTTATTTATTTATTTATTTATCTTATGACATTAAATCTACATATATACAATTGAAGATACAGTCGACTCTCGATAATTTGACACTCGTTAATTTGAATCTCTTGATAATTTGAAGTTTTTTCCTTGTCCCTTGAAAAATACTCGATAAATTGAAAAAATCAATGTTATTTGGTCCCCTCGGTAATTTGAAGTTGTAGGAATGGCATCTTGCTAGTCAACATTCTATAATTTAAAGTCGGGCTTCCCTATTCTCTATAATTTGAAGTCGGTGATTACAGTAAGTATTGTTATCGTGCACAGACCTGGCGTTTGTTTACTTCAATAATGAGATGTATGAGTGAGTTTGCAGTCTTGAGTCTTCTTTCAGACGTTAAAGCGTGTTATATTATGTTAACGTTTGATTTGTGTAATTCTTAAGTGTCAAACTGAGTTCAAGAAAGAACACGTGTCTTTCCATAAGTGAAAAAAAAGCGTGTGATTCAAATTGTGGAGGATGGACAATTAAAAAACCATGTCGCCAAACAGTTCAGTATTTTACCAGCGACATTGTCGATGATTTTGCAACATAAAGATCGCGTCACCTAAAGTGCCTTAAGTGCGACTAAGAAAAGTTCACGTCAGGGTGAATTTCCCCGTCTTGAAGAGTGCTTGCTTAAGTGGATTCGTCAGTGTAAAGGGCAACACGTTCCCCTGGGCAGTTTCATGTTGAAGGAAAAAGCCAAGTCTTTTGCGCAGTCTCTCGGGATTAAAGTATTTGCAGCAAGTGAGGGGTGGCTTTCCAATTTCAAAAACCGACACGCCATCACATTTAAAAAATCTGCAGAGAGAGCGCCAGCATGGACAATTCCATTTGTTCCGAATGGATTGACAAACTAAATGAACTTTTGAATGGCTGTGATGGTGGTGGTGGTGGTGGTGGTGGTGATTTTTGTTTGAAGAGGAAGTACAAGTAGGCAACCATCCTCTATATAACACTAATCAGAGGGAAAAAATGGAAGGGATCCAACACTTCGAAAAATGAAGATATCGGCCAAAGAAAGACAAGGGCCACGAAGGGCGTGAAAATGAAAGACTCCCTAGCCCTCGCAAACCTAATAGCGTCGGGGTCGGAAAAGAACAATAGTTGACCAAGAGAGGTCGGATAGGATAGATGAAAGTGAGGAGCCTGGCACAAGTAAGTGGAAGCAATGCCAGGACTCAGCTGAGGACCCCATGGTCGCCAACCCACGCTCCAAAGTTCAGAGCCTCTGGGGCCCCTTTTAGTCGCCTCTTACGACAGGCAGGGGATACCGTGGGTGTTATTCTACCGCCCCCACCCACAGGGGAGAATGGCTGTGACCCAAGGAACATATTCAACACAGATGAAACAGGGATTTTTTGATAAATGTCTTCCTGATCGCACCCTGACGTTCAAAGTGTCATGGAGGGAAACTGAGCAAGGAAAGAATAACTGTCCTTCTAGCATGTACATGGACGGATCTCAAAAGTTGAAACCACTCATTATAGGGAAATTTGCAAAACCGCACTGCTTCAGAGGAATAAAATCGCTGCCCACAGCTTATCGGTCAAACAAAAAAGCATGGATGATGACAGAGTTGTTTAATGACATGAAAAAAGAAAAACACAAAATCTTACTATTTTTGGACCACTGTTCCGTGCATATTAACCCACCACAATTAGACCACATAAAATTGATTTATTCCCCACCCAACACGACATAAAGATTGCAACCATTAGACCAAGGCATTATTCAAAATTTAAAAACTCTCCGTCGCAGAGAAATTGTTTCTCTTGTGCTGGATAGCATCGAAAAGGCGAACATAACCGTTTTGACCGTTATAATCATGATTGATAAGGTCTGGAAAATGTCAACCCTACCACCATTTATAACTGCTTCAAAACATGTGGGTTTAAGCAAATCGATAACGTGGAACTGTCATCAGAGCCGCCAAAATTTACGGTGGAGAGTTAACATTTGAGGATTACGTTCAAGTTGACGATGACATTAGTGTCCACGGTGCCCTAACCGATGCTGAACTGTTGGATTCAGCCTCTCTGGATGAGGACAAGGAAGAAAACGAAGAAGAACACCAATTCCAGTCACATTGAGCGAGGCAAGGACATCTCTTACTACCCTACGCTCTTACGCCCTCAGAACAGACACAAGTGACGATTTCTTCTCAGCCCTCACCACTATCGAAAATTCATTGGATAATGATAGATGGAAGTTGCTCACTCAAAAGAAAATTAACGGACTTTTTTTCAAAATGAACACATCTGCATGAACATTCACATGAACATTTCTCTATGAACATTTCATAATTGTACAAATGTTGTGAAAGAAACGATTAAGTGTAAGTGAAACTCTTGTTTATTTGAATTTTTTCCTCCCTCCCTCTTGGTTATTTGAACTCCTGTTATTTTGAATTCTCGGTAAATAGAACTTTTTCTCTGGTCCTTTGAGTTTCAAATTATCCAGAGTCGACTGTATTACAATAACAAGGAAACAACTTCATATCAGGATGTCAGGATGTCTTATGATATGCAATAAATGACACGTTACCAGAGAGGAAAATTTTCCTCATTGTGGGAATGTTAAATGATTTGTATTATCTCAAGCCATCTCATCTCATTTTCGACTCAGTAAATTTATAACTTTTTGGGTTGGCCTCCCTCGGGCTGAGCGAGCGATACCACCTCTACCGCCTCAAGGGCAGTATCCTGGAACGTGATATTTTTGGTCGGGTGATACAACTGGAAAAGGGACCACTACATAGCCCAGATGGCCTCATCTGATACGCTAAACACATGCCTCGTGGAGGGATGGGAAGATTGGAAGCTCCAGACAAGGAAGAGAGAAGGAAGCGGCCGTGGCCTTAAGTTAGGTACTATAACGGCATTTACGTGGCGAAGTGGGAAACCACAGAAAATCGCTTCGAGGATGGTTGAGATGGGAATCGAACACCTCTACTCAGTTCGCCTCCCGAGGATGAGTGAACCCCGTTCCAGACCTATACGACTTTTAAAATTTTGTGCTTGAGTCGGGAATCGAACCCGGGTTTCAGGGGTTCGCAGCTCATCACGGTGGTGGTGGTGGTGGTGATTACTGTTTAAAGAGGAAGTAAAACTCGACAACCATCCTCTATATAACACTAATCACAGAGAAAAATGGAAGAGATCCGAGAGTTCGTTAAATGAAGGTATCGGCCAAAGAAAGACAAGGACCACAATGCGCGTGAAAATGAAAGACTACCTAGGTCCGAGTGCTGTACTACCGTCGGAGTTGGAAAAGAACAAGAGTTGATCAAGGGAGGTCGGATAGGATTGATGAAAGTGAGGGCCCTGGCACAAGTAAGTGGAAGCAATGCCAGAACTCAGCTAAGGGCCACGTGGTTGCCAATCTACGCTCCCAGGTTGAGAGCATTTGAGGCCCCTTTTAATCGCCTCTTACGACAGGCAGGGAAAGGTATATCGTGGGTATTATTCTACCGCCCCCACACATAGGGGAAGACTCCCTGTGTCTCGCAAACCTAACTCTGGTATCGGGAGAGAAAAGGAGCTGATCAAGAGAGGTCAGAGAAGGAAAATGACAGTGAGGAGCTTGATATTAGTGGAAGAAATGCCGAAATCATCTGAAGATCCCGTAGTCGCTAACCCATGTTTCTGAGTTAAGAGCCCCCGGAGCCCCGGAGTCACCTTTTTCGACACGCAGTGGATGCCGTGCATGTATTCTACCAACGGCACTCACAGGGTGAGGCAGTCCTTCTGACATCACGTTGCTCGCAGACAAAGCTGTCCAATGGAATTCATATTCAAACGGTCCAATCGTCGATTTCTTTTACAGAGAGTGATGTTGGTGATTATTGTTGTAAGAGGAAGTACAACCCGGCAACCGTCACCTACTAACATTAATTAGATTGAAAAAATGGAAGGGGTCCGACACCGCGAAAAATGATCATATCGGCCAAAGAAAGACGAGGGTCATAAACGGCGTGTCTCGATATCTAATACCGTCGGGGTCTTGAAAGAGCAAGAGTTGACCAAGGAACATGAGATAGGATAGATGAAAGTGAGGAGTCTGGCACAAGTGGAAGCAATGCCAGAACTGAGCTGAGGGCCCTGTGGTCGCCAACCCACGCTCCAAAGTTCAGAGCCCCTGAGGCCCCTTTTAGTCGCCTCTTACGACAGGCAGGGGATACCGTGGGTGTTATTCTACCGCCCCCACCCACATGTGGATGTTTTAAGGGAAATCCAACTTCAATTTTTGGGCTACTCCGTTGCCGTACCGTTCTTTAAAATTTGGACCATTTTGTTATGCAAATGTAAGACCTAATATATCTTTAGACATTTTAAGCAGTTTTACGTTGTTGTTTTTTTCTTTTGCTATTTGCTTTTCGTCGCATCGACACAGATAGGTCTTATGGCGACGATGGGATAGTGAAGGCCTAGGAGTGGGAAGGAAGCGACTGTGGCGTTAATTAAGGCATAGCCCCAGTATTTGCCTGGTGTGAAAATGGGAAACCACAGAAAATCATCTGTACGGCTACCGACAGTGGGATTCGAACCAACTATCTCCCGGATGCAAGCTCACAGCTACGCGATTGTAACCGCATGGCCAACTTGCCCAGTTATTTTTTTTTCCGCTTTCTTGTTTGTTTTGGATTTAATAAAGCAGGTGATATATTTCAATTTTATTAAATTTGTTATAGCCACCCCGTGCCCCGTGTAAGTAACTGAAGCCGGTGTGGTGTCATATTTTCTCTCATTCCCCACATTATTTTATGAAACGGTACTTTTCGGATCGGATCTTTATTTCCCGAGCTGTAAGCCCAATGTCGGCTGTTGATTTTGATACACTAAAATTCGAATATATGTGGCTGGATTTTACAGATAAGTCATTGCGATTTAGAAGCTGTATTTGACAGCGTATTTACGGTGTAAGAACTAATACCTGATCAGAAAGCCAGACCTTCACCCATGAAGCCAGTGAAAGACCTACTCTTTCTCAGAGACAGTGCGTTGAAGTGTTTGCTAGCGCTCGTGGAGTTCTTGAGCGAACAAAGACGTGCCTATCATTTCAATGACAAGCCACTTTCGCATCTGGGTGAACAACATCTTCTATTTGTCAGACGAATAATGCTTCCGGACATAATGCAAACTCCAGTGTAGCTACGTGCAAGATATCTATTGATTCATCAGTACTTCTTATGTTTTGATATCTTCTATCACGACCTAGGGTGAAACGATATGAACTCCTTATAAAATTGACATGACAAGGAGGTCAAAATAGCCTAGCTTTCAACCATGTTTGTTTGGAATTCATCAGGGCAATGCATACGTTGATCTTCTGCTGACAGTTAGCATAGAAATGCTTGATGGTATGTGTTTTGGAAGTGCGTTGGGTGAATCACGAAACTGATGGCCCCCTACTGACTGGACTCATACAGGTGATCTTATAAACCCATACCGAGAGCACGGTGTTTGAACTCGGCGCTACGGCAGTGCCTCAGTCGAATTTATGTCGCGCAGAGCCGCCCCTCTTTCAGCGGGTATGTGTCTGGTAACAACATTCTGGATGACGCGGGTGAGTTCTACCACTGGAATGTTTTCTTTCAGTTCCTCCAATGTGTGAGGATTTGTTCGATACACTTTTTCTTTCAGTTTACCGCACAATTAAAAATCACACTCTGCATTTACTGTCGTCTCGAAAAAAATAAACTTCATAAACACCATTAGGAGCGAGGGTTATGACTGTTCACACGACCATTAAGATGAAATCAAGCCCCATCCGAAAAAAACACAAGTTGTGGGTCGAATAAGCGACTGCTAGATCGAACAGGTGCATGTTCCTTGCAAGGTCAAGAGTGGTGGTGGTGATTATTGTTTTAAGAGGAAGTACAACTAACACTAATCAGAGAGAGAAAAATGGAAGGGGTCCGACACTTCGAAAAATGAAGGTATCGGCCAAAGGAAAACAAGGGCCACGAAGGGCATGAAAATGAAAGACTCCCTAGGCCTCCGTACGTAATACTGTCGGGGTCGGAAAAGAACAAGAGTTGACCAAGGGAGGACAGATGAAAGTGAGGAGCCTTGCACATGTAAGTGGAAGCAATGCCAGGACTCAGCTGAGGGTCCCGTGGTCGTCAACCCACGCTCCAAAGTTCAGAGTGGTGGTGGTGATTATTGTTCTAAAAGGAAGTACAACTGGGCAACCATGCTCTATATAACACTAATCAGAGGGGAAAATGGAAGGGGTCCGACACTTCGAAAAATGAAGATATCGGCCAAAGGAAGACAAGGTCCACGAAGGGCGTGAAAATTAAAGACTCCCTAGCCCTCGCAAACCTAATAGCGTCGGGGTCGGAAAAGAACAAGAGTTGACCAAGGGAGGTCGGAGAGGATAGGTGAAAGTGAGGAGCCTGGCACAAGTAAGTGGAAGCAATGCTAGGACTCAGCTAAGGGCCCCGTGGTCGCCAACCCTCGCTAAAGTTCAGAGCCCCTGGGGCCTCTTTTAGTCGCCTCTTACGACAGGCAGGGGATACCGTGGGTGTTTTTCTACCGCCCCCACCCACAGGGGGGTCCAAAGTTCAGAGCCTCTGGGACCTGCAAAGTCAAGAACTATGCGAGCGCCTCCCGTACTGCTGCTTAAGTCTCGGAGAATAAAAACGCCGTTGGACGGTCTGGATTTATATGAGAGATCCTGCAGTTCTTCGCGCTGCATTGTCGTCGTCGGAGGGAGGTTACAGGCTCATCGCCCTCTGCCGACAGTTTCTGGAATGCGTCGTGCTCTGCTGTGCTGTGCTGTGCTGTGCTGTGCTGTGTGTGGTGTTATTGCACAGGTTTCATGTAATTGTCAACTTGAAGCTGTCATCCCTGTTAAAGTCATTTGAGAACAGCTCTATCTCTATGGCTTCCCTCACAAGCCCAGCTTAATAGCCTTTTACCGGCGCGGTGATTCTCACCTGTTCAAAGAGGATTTGATGGTCTCTGTACTGTGGAAGTGTTCTTCTGTGATAGACTGGCTTATAGCATTTCCTTACGGTGAATGGAAGAGGGAAATTTTTGAATTATCCGGATTTCTTTCACCTTGAGCTCTTTTGTCATGCCATTGTGTGAGCAAGCACAACCACAAGGGACTTCATAGACTCAAGATATTTCAAGAGGTTGACTTGTCGAAAGAGGGATTTGAGCGGTGAAAACTGGAATTATGCTGTACTTCCTAAGACTATCAGATATATCTGCCACATAAGATATATTATTATTATTACTATTATTATTATTTATTACTGCATTACTGTTCGGATCCATGAATATAGCATGCTGGCCTTTTGTCAAAGGGGTCGCTGGTTAGATTCCCAGTCCCGTCGGGGATTTTAACCTTAATTCGTTAGTTTCTCTGACTCGAATTCGTGCTGGTGATTGTTGTTTTAATAAGAAGTGCAACTTGGCAACCCTTATCTATTAACACTACTCAGAAAAAAAATGGAAGGGTCAGTCACTTCGAAATATGAAGGTATCGGCCAAAGAAAGACAACCCCTGTGTGTGGAGGCGGTAGAATAATATCCACGGTATAACCTGCCTGCCCTTAGAGGCGAATAAATGGTCTCCAATGGCTCTTAACTTGGGAGCGTGGGTTGGTGACCACAGGGTGGTGGTGGTGATTATTGCTTTAAGAGGAAGTACAACTAGGCAATCATCCTCTATATAACACTAATCAGAGAGAAAAAATGGAAGGGGTCCGATACTTCGAAAAATGAAGATATCAACCAAAATAAGAGAAGGGCCACGAAGGGCGTGAAAATGAAAGACTCCCTAGCCCTCGCAAACCTAATAGCGTCGGGGTCGGAAAAGAACAAGAGTTGACCAAGAGAGGTCGGATAGGATAGATGAAGGTGAGGAGCCTGGCACAAGTAAGTGGAAGCAATGCCAGGACTCAGCTTAGGGCCTCGTGGACGCCAACCCACGCTCCAAAGTTCAGAGCCCCTAAGGCCCCTTTTAGTCGCCTCTTACGACAGGCAGGGGATACCGTGAGTGTTATTCTACCGCCCCCACCCACAGGGGGAGGTGACCACAGGGCACTTACCTGAGTCCTGGTATTGCTTTCACTTACTTATGGCAGGCTCCTCACGTTCATCCACCCTATCCGACCTGCCTTGGTCAACTCTTGTTCTTTCTTGAGCCCAATAGTATTAGGTATCGAGGTGTATCGTGCCCCTTACAAAGGTGTGAAAATGGGAAACCACGGAAAACCATCATCATGGCTGCCGACTGTGGGGTTCGAACCTACGTGACCGAAACCGTGTAGCCATTGGCTCAGTAATTATTCATTTGAGTCGCTAGGTGACTAATCGCGTAAGTTAGCTCGCAATCTATAACAATAAAACGAAGTGTGTGTGTGTGTGTGTGTGTGTGTGTGTGTGTGTGTGTGTGTGTGTGTGTGTGTGTGTGTGTGTGTGTGTGTGTGTGTGTGTGTGTGTGTGTGTGTGTGTGTGTGTGTGATGCCCAGCCGAATCTACGACACGCAGAGATCTGGCATGTCCCAATGCACCTTGAAGCCGAATATTTAATTTTCGCTTTCGTTGGTGAGTTATGAACGAAAAACCGTCGAAAAACGTCTGTTGGGATATGACAATCCAACGTGCTATCACCAGGACTAAATGCATAGATTCACTGTCGCTAGGCAACGTACATAATATAGGTAGAGAACATAAATTATGTCAACGAGTGGTGGTGGTGGTGGTGATTATTGTTGTAAGAGGAAGTATAACTGGACAACCATCCTCTATATAACACTAATCAAAGAGAAAAATGGAAGGGATCCGACACTTCGAAAAATGAAGGTACCGGCCAAAGAATGACAAGGGCCACGAAGGGCGTGAAAATGAAAGACTCCCTAGCCCTCGCAAACCTAATAGCGTCGGGGTCGGAAAAGAACAAGAGTTGACCAAGGGAGGTCGGAGAGGATAGAAGAAAGTGAGGAGCCTGGCACAAGTAAGTGGAAGCAATGCCAGGGCTCAGCTGAGGGCCCCGTGGTCGCCAACCCACGCTCCAAAGTTCAGAGCCCCTGGAGCCCCTTTTAGTCGCCTCTTACGACAGGCAGGGGATACCGTGGGTGTTATTCTACCGCCCCCACCCACAGGGGGATTATGTCAATGAGCCATTTTAAGTCCATGGCGTAGGAAGCACAATTCGGTCCCCGAAACGAGGAGCCACATTCAATCCGTAATATCCGGAAGTGTTTGTCTGTGTACATGTGTGCGATGCCCAGCCAAAACTACGGTACTCAGGGATTTGAAATTTTTAACATAGGCGTATTCTTAGATGAATTTTCATGCAGGTAAAGATCTGTTTTCACAACATGACAAATATAGGATATTGAAGGCAAATTAAGTACTTATTTTCTATTAATCTGATGCAGACAGAATTTGGAGAAGTCCCTATGTACTGGAACATGGTCTTTGAGAAGGTGCGAAAATGCGGAAATAACGGCAAATAAATAAATAATGCGATTTGTAATGCATCGCATTAAAAGGACGTGTTAAAAGATAACAATAGAAGAGAAGAATGATGCAAAACAGACCAAATGAAATGAAAATCCACAGCCCGTTTCCAGTCATTCGGCTGGGTCAGGATAGGAATGAATGAAGCCGCCATGTAGCGGAGAGGATAAGACTCGTGCCGGCTGCCGAAGCCTGTCGCACTCCCCTGGAGCAATGATTAATGACTGATAAATGAAATGATATTGGAGGGTGTTGTTTGAATGAAAGATGACAGGGAAAACCGGAGTGCCCGGAGAAAAACCTGTCCCGCCTCTGCTTTGTTCAGCACAAATCTCACATGGAGTGACCGGGATTTGAGCCATGGAACCCAGCGGTGAGAGGTGGTGGTGGTGGTGATTATTGTTTTAAGAGGAAGTACAACTGGGCAACCATCCTCTATATAACACTAATCAGAGTGAAAATATGGAAGGGATCCGACACTTCGAAGAATGAAGATATCGGCCAAAGGAAGACAAGGGCCACGAAGGGCGTGAAAATGAAAGACTCCCTAGCCCTCGCAAACCTAATATCGTTGGGGTCGGAAAAGAACAAGAGTTGACCAAGGGAGTTCGGATAGGATAGATGAAAGTGAGGAGCCTGGCACAAGTAAGTGGAAGCTATGCCAGGACTCCGCTGAGGGCCCCGTGGTCGCCAACCCATGCTCCAAAGTTCAGAGCCCCTGAGGCCCCATTTAGTCGCCTCCTACGACACGCAGGGGATACCGTGGGTGTTATTCTACCGCCCCCACCCACAGGGAGATTAATGTTGTAGGAGTCCATCTTCGAAAACGGAGCTTCTCCCATTGTCAACTTTACAAAAATAAAATGGTGTATTTCATTCAATTTATGTAAAAACTATGTGTTTTAATAAATATGTTTACTCTCTATTTTGCTTTAAAATAAATGCATTAAAACATCTAACGGTTAAATTAATAAATAATATGAATACCATAACAGTTGTATGGATAAAAATCAGTTAATCATTTACTTATTGTTTTCCTTTTTTTAAATTTTTATTTACATGCCTATTTTCCAGTACGATGTCATTCGTCTCCCACTGTCGTTATATCGGCCACTTGTAAATACATTTATATTCAGTTGTCTATCTGATGTGTCAGATTTGCGCTGGGCTATGTTGTAACGGAAATCCTATGTGACTCTCCCTCACCTGCATCACCCGTACTTCTGTGCTTCAGTTCAATGAGGTAGTGGCTCCTCGTGAACCATAAATTGTTACAAGTGCGAGTTAAAATGAATAGGTTAGGAAATTAATACAGGAGTAAGTGAAGCCAAGTTAGCTCGATCGATTTAGCCCACTCTGTATGCAATACATTGTATGTACACGGAAGTATAATATATCTTCTCTTACTGCGTCACCTTTACACCGGGTGTGCCAGCTGTCGCTTATTTTTCTCGACGTTCGGCCTCCCTTCCAACGCCAAGAACACGATGATGGTCGATAGTCCCATGCCTCCCTCTGATATTGTACCAAAGCCTCGTGAATGTACAACAGTCTTTAACCATAGGCCGCAATGAAATGAAATGGCGTATGGCTTTCAGTGCCGGGAGATCCCAGGACGGGTTCGGCTCGCCAGGTACAGGTATTTTGATTTGACGGCCGTAGGCGACCTGCGCGTCGTGATGAGGATGAAATGATGATGAAGACAACATATAAACCCAGCCCCCGTGCCAGGGGAATTAACCAGTGATGGTTAAAATTCCCGACCCTGCCGGAAATCAAACCCGGGACCCCCGTGACCAAAGGCCAGCACGCTAACCATTTAGCCAGGGAGCCGGACATAGGCCGCAATCATTATAACAGGGCCTCTCACAGTGTATGCACCGGCGCATTGCGCGGCTCAAGGTGCAAAAGACGACTTCGCTAGCTTGACCGGAGTGCAAACCACTACTAATCGATTTTAAGCAATAGCTCCGTCTCTCTCTTTCTCTCTGCCTGTCTCCCCCCTTCCTCACTTGTTCTCTAGCACTCTGCAGATTTGAACCGAGCTTAGCCGAGTCGTTCCGAGGCAAAACGTTGGTCCGAGCCGAGCCGAGTCGGACCGATGCACTGTGCACAGAATCTCTGCGCCTCGGTTTGCACGCGTGAGATTTTGGGCGGTTGAGAGGCGCTGCATTATACCAATACCGTTGTAGAAACATGTCTGCATTAGTTAAGTCATCCATCGATCTCTCATTTGATATGACAGTGAGGTTGTGCCAAATTATCTCGTAATGCGGAATATGAAAGTAGCACTGAGCATGATGTTACATATGAAACTGGTATGATTAGGTTAAACAGAGAGTGGATTCACGTTAAGCAAGGCTCTATGGGAAGTATTGACTTACTGGCCATCTTCCGGACTTTGAAATTCACTGCTCAGAAGTATTTCTATTGAATCCCGAGAATCGCCGTGTATTCAACGGACGTGTGTACTTGCCAGAATGCCTGTAAAACAGCATGGCCACATGAGCACTATTCAAGAAGGTTATTAGTTCGAGCACTGCCTGCGTTCAGAATCTCATGTTATAGTGGGAGGCGATCCGTGGAGTGGAAAGTACAAAACAGCTCTAAACATGAATTTGGAAATGAAAATTGTAATTATGTATATCCATTTCGTTATAGTTATACTTATACCATACCAAAAATGAGGAGATTATTTAACTTCAGTCCATTCAAGCCACCCGAGTATGTTTCCTAGTTGAGCGCTGTTAAATAAAGTATCTGTTTAAGTCACCTTAACATCCATACAATAAGAATCAATAAAATTAATACAAAGTAAGAATAAAACAAATAAAACTAAAGAAATATAATTTTCGCTTAAGCAATACTGAACATTTTTAAAGCAACGATTTTTAATTACGATATTTCTTTTATGTTACAAATATATTACAAAAAATAAGCCTCCACAACAGGCACGAACAGCCTTTTTATCAGATGGTGGTAGTGGTAGTTATTGTTTTAAGAGGAAGTACAACTAGGCAACCATTCTCTATATAACACTAATCAGAGAGAAAAAAAAATGGAAGGGGTTCGACACTTCGAAAAATGAAGATATCGGCCAAAGGAAGACAAGGGCCACGAAGGGCGTGAAACTGAAAAACTCCCTAGCCCTCGAAAACCTAATAGCGTCGGGGTCGGAAAAGAACAAGAGTTGACCAAGGGAGCTCGGATAGGATAGATGAAAGTGAGGAGCCTGACGCAAGTAAGTGGAAGCAATGCGAGGACTCAGGTAAGGGCCCCGTGGTCGCCAACCTACGCTCCAAAGTTCAGAGCCCCTGGGGCCTTTATATCAGGCAACTATCTGTTTTGCACGCGCTTGGTCTAACTGAGCGATGAAATTTACAGTAGTAGCACAGAAAATTTGTACTTGGTTAGTGTACACTTTGAGTTGTCGTTTATTGGCTGGGATATAAAATGTGGCTTGTATAAAGTTACAAAATACAGTTGGCTGACACCCGCTATACGTATTGCGCCCATTACTCCTCCTCATCCTCGATTATTGTTTTAAGGGGAAGTACATGGGCTCCATAATCAGTAACACGGGAAATTGTGATAAAGAAATAAAACGACGGATTGTCCTAGGTCGTGCCGCAATGGTTAAACTCACAAAGATCTGGCAGAACCGGACATTATCCAAAACAGTGAAAATAAGATTGGTGGAATCACTGGTGTTCTCTGTTTTCCTATACGGCTGTGAGACCTGGACTGTGAAGGCTAGTGACAAGAACCGAATAGATGCCTTTGAGATGTGGTGTTGGCGGAGAATGCTCCGTATACCATGGATAGAAAGAAGAACAAATGCCTCCATTATAGAAGAACTGAGCATCACAAAACGTTTAGCTTCCCGTGTTAGTGAAAGTTACCTCCAGTTCCTGGGACACATTTTGAGGAGAGAGGAGACAATTTAGAAAAGACCATTCTGCAAGGCAAAATTGAAGGCACCAGACCAAGAGGCAGAACAACAAGTAGATGGTTAGACCAAGCAAAGAAGATCATCGGTCTACCTCTTCACAACATCTTAAGAAGAGCTGAAGACCGCTCAGCATGGAAAAATCTCGTTAAGGATGCAGTTACTAACGAAGTGAAGAAATGAGGTCACGACGCTCAGCAATGAGTAAACCGACTGATGATGATGACATGGGTTAGAACTTTAATAGTGGTAAATATCTTTTTACTACTAAGACGAATGTGATACCTGTGTCAAACATTTAAAATCCTAGATTCAATACTGTCTACAACCCATTGCCAGCGATGTGAAACTCTTTCAGTCCCTGTGGCAGCGCCTGTTGTGTTGATATCTCTGATGGAATGATCCACTGTCTGCAGAAGCGAATGCCACAGAATTATTCCTTCATCTTTGGGATCAATTTGTAATTGCAAGGGCTTATGTCCATCGAATATGGTGGGTAGAAGAAAAAAACACTTCTAAACCCTGGCGACCGTTCAAAGCTACTACAGGGTATGCCACATGTGCCCGCTCATTATCCTGCAACACGACTGGAGAATTGTGCAGGAAGTGTTGCCGTTTTCTTCACAACGGTAGTCTGAGATGATGCTCCACAAAATTACAGAAATACCGTGCGTTAACAGTCTATCCTTGAGATATGGCATGTGTTACGACAACACCATCGCAGTCGTAGCCAAGAATCACCATAACTTTCACGTTCGTAGGGTTCTGACGAACTTTTGTTTTGCATGGTGACCCGTAATAACGCCACCCGTTGAACTGACGCTTCAGTTCAGGTTCATACGATGCGACCCACGTCTCATCAAGCGGAATAATACGGCGTAAGAAATCATCTTCTTTACGACCATAGGGCTCGAAATACGTTTGAGTAGCGACGTACCGTAAACATCGCTGTACTTCAATTAACCCATGCGGAACACTTCGATTCGCAATTTTCCGCATTATCAGGCGCTTCTTCAGAATACGCAGCACAGTCGTATGCGATGATCCCGTCTCGTGGCTTAACTCACGAATTGAGGTCGATCAGTGTCTAATAACATGGCACTAAGGTAGTTCCCATGTCCCCACCTGTTATGTATGGTAACACCGTTTCACCAGATGCTTTACGAAGACCTACATGGCATTGTCTTGCAATGCAGCCACGGGCACACTAAATGTCCAGCCAACATCCCTGTTCCTGTTTTGCAAACATGGTGAATACACAACACACAAACAGTTTGGAGCGGAAACGCACAGCTGACCGTCTGGCTTCTACGCGCCACAGCATTGTGTCTCGTTTCCACGTGTGGGCGATTCCATTTACAGTGAAGCAGGTTAGACATAGACTAATATATGGTAGAACTGACAATAATTCCGTTTCGTTTCGTGTCCAAGTCGTGTTGCCACTATTAAAGTTCCAACACATTACTAAGCAAACTTCCCCTCTGAACTCTTACCGGAAGTAAAAAAATAAAAAAAATAAAAAAAATTCGAAAAGTGAATTTTTCGGCAAGAGCAAAGGGAAGGCCCATGGAAGGCGTGGAGATGAAAGATTGGTGGTGCAGGTTAGACATAGACTAATATATGGTAGAACTGACAATAATTCCGTTTCGTTTCGTGTCCAAGTCGTGTTGCCACTATTAAAGTTCCAACACATTACTAAGCAAACTTCCCCTCTGAACTCTTACCGGAAGTAAAAAAATAAAAAAAAAAATAAAACAAATTCGAAAAGTGAATTTTTTGGCAAGAGCAAAGGGAAGGCCCATGGAAGGCGTGGAGATGAAAGATTGGTGGTGGTGGTGGTGGTGGTGATTATTGTTTTAAGAGGAAGTACAACTAGGCAACCATCCTCGATATAACACTAATCGGAGAGAAGAAATGGAAGGGATCCGACACTTCGAAAAATGAAGGTATCGGCCAAAGAAGGAAAAGGGCCACGAAGGGCATGAAACTGAAAACTCCCTAGCCCTCGGAAACCTAATGGCGTCGGGGTCGGAAAAGAACAAGAGTTGACCAAGAGATGTCGGATAGAATAGATGCAAGTGATGAGCCTGGCACAAGTGAGTGGAAGCAATGCCAGGACTCAGCTAAGGGCCCCGTGGTCGCCAACCCACACTCCATGGTTCAGAGCCCCTTGGGCCCCTTTTAGTCGCCTCTTACGACAGGCAGGAGATACCATGGGTGTTATTCTACTGCCCCCACCCACAGGGGGACTGGTTCAAATCCCGGTCACTCCATGTGAGATTTGTGCTGGACAAAGCGGAGGCAGGACAAGTTTTTCTCCGCGTACTCCGGTTTTCCCTATCATATTTCATCCCAGCAACACTCTACATTAAACATTTCATTTCGTCTATCAGTCATTTATCATTGCCCCAGAGGAGTGCGAAAGGCTTCGGCAGCTGGCACGATTCCTATCCTCGTCGCTAGATGGGGCTTCATTCATTCCATTCCTGACCCGGTCAAATGACTGGAAACAGGCTGTGGATTTTAATTTTTATTTATTCAACAAAGGAATTTCGAAATGAATTACAAAATAAATCAAAAATTATTGTGCCCAGGCGAAAAGGCCACTAACGAATGAAAAGGGAACGTAAGTTCCCTGAGTAACATGACACTTGAATTTTACATACGGTTGATTGATCCACTCTGAAGCATAAAGCGAAGGAAGAGATCAGCAGTAGTTGGGTTCGGCTAATATGTCTTCGAGTGTCACCTGCAGTCCGAGGTTCCGTCTTAGGCCAGAGGGATCGGCGCACTCTGTGAGGATATGGGCCACGGTGAAGTCGGCACCACAAGAACACACTGGGAGGTCTTCCCTCTTTAGAAGATGCGAGTGCGTAGATCGTCCATGGCCTATCCTCAGCCTACACAATACTATGGCCTCTCTCCGTGAAAGCCGGAAAGAGGATCGCCACACGGTAATTGTCCGTGATCTCAGCTTGTTGGGAGTTCGGACAGTTAGCCACTCCTTTTCTTAGGACGCCAAGATGGTTCGACGTAGCTGAGGTACATTCATAGACATTGGGGGTAAAACCCTCTGTGGGTGGGGGTGGTAGAATAAAACCAACGGTATCCCGTGCTTGTCGTAAGAGGCGACTAAAAGGGTCCCCAAGGGCTCTGAACTTTGAAGTGTCGGTTGGCGACCACGGGGCCCTTAGCTGAGTCCTGGCATTGCTTCCACTTACTTGTGCAGGCTCCTCACTTTCATCTATCCTATCCGACCTCCCTTGGTCAACTCTTATTCTTTTCCAACCCCGACGCTATTAGGGTTGCGAGGGCTAGGGAGTCTTTCATTTTCACGCCCTTCGTGGCCCTTGTCTTCCTTTCGCCGATATCTTCATTTTTCGAAGTGTCAGATCCCTTCCAGTTTTTCTCTTTGATTAGTGGTGTATAGAGGATGGTTGCCCAGTTGTACTTCCTCTTAAAACAATAATCACCATCACCACCAATGGAGGTAAAAGTACCGCTTCCTTTGCAGCTTCATCCGAAATTTCATTTCTTGCAATCCCATCGTGGGTTGAAAGCCACGCAAAAGTGGCTCTGATGCCAGCATCAATCATCCTGGCTAGAAGGTAGTGAATCCCCTGCACCAGTGGGTGTTTTGGGAATCAGGTGTCAGTAGACTGCAGAGAACTTAACGAGTCGTTACACACGAGAAGGTAGTTTGTTTCGTCACTTGCAGCTTCTAAGATGGCGTAAAGCTCCGCATTATACCTGCTACAGACACTAGGAAGCGAGATCTTCATGCTTATATTATCGGTAACGTAAGAGCAACCCATTCTGCAACTGTCTACCTCTACCTCCATATGAGTGTACCCCTTCCGCAAGAATTTGTAGTTGATGACTTTGAGATTAGGAATACACCTCAGTATCCGAAAGTATCACACATTCATGGGAAATTTACGATTTTGACCTCCACAGATATCAGTCCATATCCGAAGTTCCTTAATTTGAGTTTCAGGCAGATTAGCTAGAACCCACTTCAATAAACAAGGTGTCACTTCTTCAGGTCGACGACCTGAAACTGTTTCATCTCACATGCAACCGCAGGCTTTCTTTTCTGTACCATCAAGGATTGTCGGATTTTTTGAGCAGACCTTTCTAAGGTAAACATACTGTAATTAGTAATGTGTGGAGTAGGCATACATTTCTGAATATAGGACACGAGAATTATTTTTGGATCCGGGTCATTTTGACTGATTTTTATCAAATGTATTATTTTTACATCTCGTAACTCACTCCTATAAGTGGGCATCGTTTATGATTCTTTCTTCGTATGTTTTATTATAATTTTTAGTTTCACCTGAAACTCATCGCAATTGTCATAGGTATCATTAGCAGTTTTCTTGAAACCTAAATTAAACTCGGTATTAAAAATGTCACGGTAAAGCCACTGTTTTAACTCCACCTGTTTTTCCTTGCAGTGCTCTATCTACAAGGAATACATTTTTAATATATTGATATGGCTACGAAGATACACTCTACCCGATTTCTATCGTCTGTAGCGGCTCTCATTTTTGGGGAACATTTTGATGTGCTTTCTAATGAGTTCCCTTATTTCTTCGCCTAATATATTTGGTGGCATCTTCTTTCTTCTCAGCCAACGGCCGTAGCCGTGTTGAAACACCGGATCCCGTGAGATCTCCGAAATCAAGCAACATTGGGCGTGGTCAGGAGTTGGATGGGTTGCCACGCGCTGTTGGTGGGGGTAAGGGAATGGAGGAGCTGAAAAGAACTGGCCACCCTACCGCACGTAAACTCCGGCTCAGGAACACTTCTGCGGAGATTCGGACAGAATAACACTTACCTTACCTCTTTCTTCTCAGATATGGTTTTCTTAGCCAAGGCAATATTGTTGTACATTCAGAAATAATTAATACAGGCTCTATTAAAAAAACTGTTTTGCTGACTTAAAATCTTTTTTCACAAACTTCAAAAAGTGTACTGCACTTCTACTCACGTTGTTTGCAGTTACGTGTGAGGCTAATTGCTAATTCCCTCTCTTCAGAAATTGTTAAAATAGACTGCCTGTTTTCAGAAGTAGCCGACCCCGCGGTGTAGGGCTAGCGTCCCTGCCTCTTTCTTACCCAGAGGCACCGGATTCCATTACCGACCAAGTCAGGGATCCGAGGGCTAGTTCAAGGTGAACTCAGCTTACGTGATTACAACTGACGAGTTACCTGACGGTGAGATGGCAGACCCGGTCTTGGAAACCAAGAATAACGGCCGAGAGGATTCGTCGTGCTGACCACACGACACCTCATAATCTGCAGGACATCGGGCTGAGCAGCGGTCGCTTGGTAGGCCAGGGCCCTTCGGGGCTGTTTCGCCATGGGGTTTGTATTGGTTTATCTTCAGAAGCAATGTGTTCTGAACATTTCCTTTTACAAGAAGGTTTACACGCAGGCTTTACTTGTGCTGGAATTAAACTGTTTCTCTTTTTTACTTATACTCGGTCGCTGTTTCTCGACGCCTTTTCCTTAACATTACACTTCCACTCACTGTGGTGGTGCACTCGCTTCTGGCCTCTTAAGAAATCTGTTGCTTGTGTGTTGTCAGTATTAGTACTCCCCATGCCGTTAGATACATATAAAGCATTTACTGAATCAATCTCACCTTCATTATCATTCCTGACAAAACATACGCATTTTATTGTGAACCTATAAGAAGGCACGGCCAGACCAAGCCACATACGATAAGAACCTCAAAATCGTCGTTTTTTCACTTGCCATAGTTTTCCTCTGAAGTACAAATACAATTTCTAGACAAATACAATTTTTATTGATAGTTTAAACAAAGGAATAATACCATTGTACCGGTTGGTACACCTATACGCCGCACACTTGAATTTTCCGCCTTAAAGTACTCCTGTACAGCTGAAACTCTGAACTTTGAAACTGAATTAATTCAACCGTTTATCAGAAGATGTCACTGTGTTAATTTCGAATTGTTTTTGTTTACTAATTATCAAGAAGTGTGGACATTCTCTCACAGATGTCTCTACCAAAAACTATGATCATGCACCCTGGTGCGAAGTGAAGGAACTTTTCTTGAAGATATTCTGTATTTATAACTTTGTTCTTTACTAAATGTTGTTCTTTCATGTGTGGGTTGGCAATATTAATCTTTCTTTCCGCCAGTTTTGAAATTAGCCAATCGTAAATTTCCGTCATTAATTTTCAGCCAATGGCGTCTTTCTGCTCCAATGTTGATGTGTAACTGTAAGCTACCCAATAAAAAACTGTGGGTGTGTCTTAATCATTCATGAAAGGTATCGAATCTTCCCCGAGAGTATAAAAACTGCTGATTTTCCTGGCTCTCGGCCACTCGTACAACATCTAGCTTAGTGTATGGAAGTATAGCAGGAGGCGGGAAGCGCCTCTTTCATCCGCCAGCAGCTCTTCTACAAGGTAATGGCCTTTTAACATCTTTATTTCTTACTAGCTCAGCAGTTTATCCATCTGGGAAGGTCCGAAACCTTTTCAATGTAACCTACCTTTCTAAAAATGTAACGTAGTGCCGGCTTATGTAAAAATTTCTTATTACTTTAACTGTAAATCGGGGATAGAGAGTGCTTTACCCCTCTCGAGCTCCCCTTCATTTTGATTTGAGGTGACTACGTTTTCATAACCGATTTTCTACTTTTAGGCCCGGTTGTATAAAGACATCTGACTGGAGATCAATTAGGAACTTAGTTCTGAAAATAAGCTGAGATTACGACTTCATCGCGTTGTATAAAACTGAACTCGGTTTACACATGTATAGTTCAAATGTAATCGGAGTTAAAAAAAATTGGACGTGGCAACACCGTAAAACAAATGAAATACGAAATAGCTCGGCCCGTTGGATAATACTTAAATAGTGGGATTGACCTGGCCGTGACTGTCAACAAATGAAATACGAAATTGCCGTGACTGTCGAAGAAGGAGAAGAAGATAATATTGTAATCTCGCGAAGTAAACATGGAAGGAACTTCACACAGAAAGAAAAGGGCGATCTGGTGGATATTGTACTATCAAGGTACAAACATAATAGAAAATAAAAGAACCTATATGGTGATATCAAAGTTGAAAGAGAAAGCCGTTGAGTTGTCAATGTTAAAGAGCTCTCCAACAACCATCTGAAAACTTACTGTGGCATAAAACCTAAGAGTTGTTAGGAACATACACATGGGTGACAGGGGATAATTTATTTGACTAGGTTTTTGTAGTGTGTCCCTTAACTTTAGTTCCAGTCGTTCCACAACATCTTTCGATAAACGAAATCTTATTTTGAACATTTCACACAATTCAATAATCGGATTCCGTCTGTGCCGAAAGACGCGAGGAGCTCGTTGTAAAATCAACCCTTCTTCATCAGACGAAAAGTCGGAATAATCTGACATCCCTGCTAAAAAAAAATATATATATACAGTATATATGCTTTGTTTTGTAAACTTGAAACATAATAGAAAACTAAGTAACAACATGTTGGTATAGCAGTAGGCTATTGTTTATATGATATTCACATAACCTCACTTCTGAAAAAATCGAGCGATCTTTAGCAATATTATTTAACTACTAGCATTCAATATATTTATAACGCACCTCGATATTATTAAGGTACGGTATTCTTACGCAGATACGATACAAGGAAACACTTCTCAAGTCTTCAGGTCTAGTTCAAAGTTTAATATGAATGATAATGATCTAAGTTCAAGGAGATTAACCGACGAATATTCGGCAGTCAAATCTGAACTTAGATCAAGGCGAGATGATCTTAGATTAGCGTATATACAACGGAAAATCGAAGTTCAACTTGACTGGAAGTCATTTTTCCTCTTTAAACTCAGATCAAAAGTTTTATACAACCGGGCCTTAACGTATTAAAAAAAAATTATACGAGTCACCTCCCTAGTTTGGGAATAGCCCCTGTTAAATCGGCCTAGTGCCCCTTAGGTTTTAGAAGGTTTCATGTGGGAGTGCAAGTAACGCCTCCATTCATCTTTGTATTTTGGGCCATTTAATTAATCTGTTCTTTTCCACTAAGGCCCAGTAGGTTGGGTACGAGATACCCCTGTTTCATTTGATGTAAGTGGTGCCTTGATGGCCATTTGTGTAATAGTCTGGTATTGCCTTTAATAGGCTTGAAAAATTGAGAGTGGCTCAGCTCTTTCTTGTGTTTGAAAAGTGCCTCTCGGAGGCTTGAGGTTAAAAGCTGGGAGCAAGTGCTCCTTGAATTAGGGGTTTTCTGCCCTTTGGTAAATTGTGGTTGTGAGCTGAGAGCTCAGGAGTTATAAAACTTAGGGCTCGTAGCCCAGATCTTGTAATGATCCCTTAAAACTGGTGCTTTCACTTGTAAAGTTATCATTGTACCTGTGTTTTTCTTTTATTGTTATTTCACATAGTGAAAATTTGTTAAATCTTGTTGTCTATTGAAAATATAACCTTTATTGAAATTTTAATTCATCTTTCGGACTTGTAGTTAGACCCATTCCAGCCCGCACCTTCTTTCACCTCTGCATTCCATGGATAACTCCGTAACAACAATGATAGTAAATAATGGAACTCATAAAACAAACACTAAGCGTAGTACAGGGCAGATGCCACGCTGATTCGATCATAAACATTTTCACTGAAACGAAAATATCTAAGAACATAATTGATTGAATTAAAATTGGTACAGAGATGAAGGAAGATGTTATCTATTAGATTAACACGAAGAAGAAAAGTGCAGGTCTTTTAGTGTATAAATCCCCTTAAGAACGGAGTTCCATAAAATTATGCACGGCCAGTTTCCATGTGATGTCGAAGTCAAATTTAAGATGAATACATCTTCGAATTCTGCATGGTTAATCCGAGATTTTTTAAAAAAAAACAAGAACTGGGTAAAAATTCTGTAATTACGGACAAAAGGGCTCTCTCTCTCTCTCTCTCTCCTTTCCCTACACCCTTCTCGGCAGCTTACACCGGGAGAACTTCACAAAGGCTTACCCGTCTTGTGCTAGATCCTTAATTAGTTTAAATGGGTCTTTGAAATAAGCGTAAGACGGAATTTTAATTTAAACCTCCGCATTCCGTACTTACTTCTAGTCATACAATACGACCCCTGCACGTTTATTATTCACTGCATACCTTCGTGAGTTTTTTTAATACTATAGCATCCAGCGTATTTTTCCAAGTTCCTGTCTTCTAACCCTAATGACCCAGCCCCAAGTTCAATGTAATTTAAAGTTTGCTGTATAGATTTACTTTCTCAATTCGTTTCAGTCAGCTATGGACCACATTATTTTAACTGCTTCCTTCCTTGATCTTTAACGTTTTCCCAGTATTCCCACACGAGATTTTGTTGGGTATATTTCCTTTCTTCAGTCTACTCCTTGCCTGTCTTCAGTTTAGCCTTCTTCTGGAGAGCTTGATATAATCAAAGTTTCTTCCTGAGAATGTCTTCATTTGTGAAAATCGCTTTTTAGCAAATTTTTCTTAACTTCAGGTGGAATGGGTGCACCCCCCATCACCACAACGAAAGAAGGCCAAGGTTCAACCTTCAGCTGGTAAGGTTATGGCCACAGTGTTCTTTGCCATGGAGGGTTTGCTGCGCGTGGAATTCATGCCGAAAGGAACGACGATCAACGCGGCGTCGTATTGTCAAACGTTGCACCGGTTGCTTAAAGCGATTAAAGAGAAGCGCCGGGAGAAATTGAGCGCCGGTGTGATTTTGTTACACGATAACGCAACACCTCACAAGGCCCGCCAAACGAGAGAACTGCTGCAGCGTTTCAAGTGGGAGGTCTGACAACCTCCACCCTACAGTCCCGACCTAGCGCCATGTGACTTTCATCTGTTCGGTAAGCTCAAAACGGAGCTTGGTGGTCGACGTTTCCAGACCGATGAGGAGGTGAAGGCCGCTGTCTCCGAGTGGTTGCAGAACGCTAGAGGAAATTTCTATGCATCCGGCATCGACAAGTTGGTTGTGCGTTCGCAGAAATGTTTGGGTCTCTTGGAAACTGTGTGGAAAAGTGACGTTACAGTGTATGTCGTTATAGTCGTGTTGCTGTTGTACAGGTGGTGTAATAAATGGCCGTAACTGGGAAGTGCAACTTATTTTCTGATCTGCCCTCGTATCAGACTCCTACAACTGAATGTCGAAAGCATTAGCAAAACTTGATATTCAGTTGTGAAGAACAAATTACTTTGTTTCTTATCTGTATATATATATTTCTGATATTGTCTGTAGAAGACATACGCTACATAAATAAATATTATTATCATCACTTTTATTAATTAAGCTCCTTTATGAAGGAAATACATGCCCTGAAAATTTCTTCTGTGAGATAGTTGCCTGGCATCAGCTATATTTGCTTTACGTCCCAGGCCCGACACAGATAGGTCTTATGCGACGATGGGACAGGAAAGGCCTGGGATGGTGGTGAGTGGTGGTGATTATTGTTTTTTTTTGCTAGCGGCTTTACGTCGCACCGACACAGATAGGTCTTATGGCGACGATGGGATAGGAAAGACCTAGGAGTTGGAAGGAAGCGGCCGTGGCCTTAATTAAGGTACAGCCCCAGCATTTTCCTGGTGTTAAAATGGGAAACCACGAAATACCATCTTCAGGGCTGCCGACAGTAGGGTTCGAACCCACTATCTCCCGGATGCGAGCTCAATGCTGCGTGCCCCTAACCGCACGACCAACTCTCCCGGTGCTAGCATCAACAGCTCTGTTTATTAGGGCGTACGATTCTTAGCAGGGATAATAACCAAACCTATTTTAATAAACATATCTGAGAAATTTTCTTTGGATTATCTCAATAAGTTCGACATATGTCACAGTGTAGGAGTTCCAAATAATCGACACTATTCTAGTCTTCATCTTACAATATCATGAAGGTCCTATAAGGAAAGCTAAGGAATTCCTGATAACAAATCCCGTACATTTGTGAGCTTTGCTGACAATATTTTAAATATGAGTTTTAAAATTTAGGTCGCAGGTAAATGTAACACCTAGATCACATACTTCACTAACTTCGTGTAATGATTTACCATCGATTTCGTATTGATGATTGATGGTAGATTTTCGCCGAGTTAAACTCATTGTTTTACATTTATTATACATAGAGAGAATTAATTTCGTTAACTAGTAAGTGCTTTTCATGTACTCCATTATATTAGCAGAATATCACTGTCAATTGCTGCTCAGTGATTGTTTGCACTGTGGATTTACAGTGGTATCTGCTGATGAGATGATGTTGCATTGACCTATAGCTCAGAATTCGTATTCCTTCCTTAAATGCCATTTTGTGAAGAATTATGACTGAATTGATCACTGGCCATGTGGAATACCAAATAAAACCTAAGCAAGTTTCCAAGGATGCAGTGAGTTCGCATTTATTTCCTGCAGAAAACATGAAGTATGTCTTTGTTTCAACAAAAACAAGAACTGCTATACAGGTTTCCAGCAATGTGATTTTACTGATGTATTTTTCCCTAATGTGAGATAAATATGAGAAATTGAAATCAAGAAAGTAGGCTGAATCATGGTGGTCGTAGTGGTGGTGGTGGTTCTTGTTTTAAGAGGAAGTACAACTAGGCAACCATCCTCTGTATAACACTAATCAGACAGAAAAATGAAAAGGATCCGACAATTCGAAACATGAAGATATCGGCCAAAGAAAGACAAGAGTCAGGTGGTGGTGGTGGTGGTGATTTTTGTTTTAAGAGGAAGTACGACGAGGTAATCATCCTCTCTGAACAAATAAGTGGAAAAGAAATTTAAAATATAAAACAAAATTATTTATTCAACAAAGGATTTTGGAAACGCAGTACAAAATAAAACAAAAAATAATTATAAAACTAGGCCGAAAGGATTACTAACGTATCAAAAGGGAACGTACTTTCCCTGGGTAACAGTACACTTGAGTAGTGGTGTGACGCCGGTTCTGATCCACTTTGGGGTGGGGGGTGGGCGGGGGGCGTGGTCTGTGCTCTGATTGGTTGGGGGGTGGGGGTGGGGGCGTGGCCTGTGCTCTGATTGTTGGGTGGGTGGGGGGCGGGGCTTTGCTCTGATTGGTGGGTGGGGGCGGGGCTTTGCTCTGATTGGTGGGGTTGTGTAGTGCTGGGGGGAGGGTGGGTGTGTTGGTCTGTCTCTGTGGGGGTTGGTGAGCGTGCGTGCGCGCGCGCGTGCAGGGTGGTGGGGGCGGGGTGTGGCCTCCACCCCCTTGGCGGAGGGGGGTTACGTTTCCCCCCTTTGTGCAGCTGTGTGTGTGGCAGGTGCGCGCTCCCCTCCCGCTGAGTCAGCCTCGTTCCCCTCCCCTCGCTCCCCCCGCTGAGTCAGCCTTAACCGCGTTTCCCTTTGTGCAGCTGTGTGTGGCAGGTGCGCTCTCTTCCCGCTGAGTCAGCATGACGCGCAGATGTGCTCCCCTCCCGCTGAGCCAGCATCGTTCCCCCCTCGCTCCCCCGCTGTGTCAGGCTCGTTTCCCCCCTTCCTCTGTTCTTTTGTGTGTGTGGCAGGTGCGCTCTCCCGCTAAGTCAGCTTCCCTTATCTCTTATTTTTAAACATGCATGCAGGTGCGCTCTCCCGCTGAGTCAGCATTGTTCCCTTCGCAGGTGCACCCTCTTGCCGAGTCAGCATTTTTCTCTTTGTTATTTTTAAAGAAAATGTGTGCACGTGTGCTGTCCTGCTGAGTCAACATCGTTATCTCTTATTTTTAAGTGCATGCGGGTGCAGCAGGAGTGCTTAAGAAAAAAAGTGGGTGTTATAAAATTAGGAGCGTTGTTGGCTTGCACGTACGCTTTCAGGGGGAGCGCTCTCCCTCCCTAGCCTAACCACCTACAGTTTCATCACGTGCGCTCCCCTGCTAGTAAACAAGCGTGTAGTGCCTAAGAGTAGGGGTAAGAGATTGAGTATATATGCTGGAGGGTTTTGTAGACTGTATCAGAGATTCGTCTCAGTTATTGAAGGGAATACTTTTCAACAGAAAAATGGTACGAGTGAAGCAGACGTTGCCACGATGCTATAAACCTATGGACTTGAGGTTTAGCCTTCAGCAGCAGCAGCAGCAGCAACAGCATCACCAGCAGGAGGAGAAGAAGGAGATGTTGCCTACACCACCGATGCAGAGCTTTCCTCAAGTCCAAACTCTAGTGGACTTGAGCTGTGGTAGCCTTCAGCAGCGACAGCAACATTACCAGGAGGAGGAGATGTCGTTGGACTTGAGCTGTAACGGTAGCCCGCGACAGCAGGAGTTGCAGACCACACCACCAATTCGTAGTAGAGTTCAACCTCAGCAGCAGCAGCATCAACAACAGCAGTGGGAGGACAAGAAGGAGATGCTGCCTACACCACCACAGATGCAGTGCTTTCCTCAAGTCCAAACACTACTGGGCTTGAGCTGTGGTTGCCTTCAGCAGCGGCAGCAACATTACCAGGAGGCGGAGATGCTGTTGGACTTGAGCTGTAACGACAGCCTGCGACAGCAGGAGTTGCAGACCACACCACCACTTCGTAGTAGAGTTCAACTTCAGCAGCAGCAGCAGCAGCAGCAGCACCAGCATCAGGAGAAGGAAGAGGAGGAGATGGACTGCAGTTTACAGCAGGAGGAGGAGGAGGAGGAGGAGCTGCACAATAGTTCCATTGTAAAATGGATTGAGGAAGTGGTGGTACTAATAAGAAAAGAAGAGGAAGAAGAGGAACGACAGAAAAAAAATCTTTTCCTCTTTAAGGAGGAGGAAGAGGAAGAAGAAGAAGAAGACCTATATGATGAAGAAGATAGTGATGATGATAATGATGAAAAGACATTCATCAAAGAGATGAAAAAAAATTTCAGTTTTGATTCAGTTGCTCAAAGGGGGCTTGAGGAGCAAGGGTGTTGCGAAGCACCCAATTTGGAAAGAAGTAACAACGGAGAATTTTATAATTGTAAAAATTGTAAATGCATAAATATTTTTTAAATATTGTATTGTATTGTATTGTTTTGTTTTGTATTGTATTTTGTATTGTATTTTGTGCACTAGTTTTTTAAATATATAATTATTTTTATATCTTTTTTATTTCTTAAACCTTTATATGTATCCTTTCATTATTACTAAGAGCAGAAGGAAGGAAAAAGGGAAACAAAAAAAAGCACAACATATTATATTTTTTTATTACAATCTATTCCTTACAATACATTAGTTTCTTTAATCCAAGAATTATGAGAATCATCATACCCTAACCATTTTACAAGCACTTTATTTCCTTTCCTTCGAAGTATGCGTTCTACTAGGTAGATGTCTGGATGTTTAGTCTTTTGCAATTCTTCTGTGTAGAAGGCACCAGCTATTAGATGTTGTTGACAGTCTTTTAAGAGGTATGTCACAGGGTTAGTAGGTTGCACCTTATAAATAGTGAAGAGCTCAGTAGTCCAGTTAGGTGTATACCCTTTTTCAAATTGATGTTTTTGCTTGCTGATGCGAACAATATCACCTACTTGAAATTTTCTCTTTCTAGTATCTACTGTTTTAATTGTGTTATACACTGTTGCAAGCAGTCGATTGTCTTTTACATCACAAGGTTTCATTTTAATAGTACGGTGATAGGTGTGATTATAATCATGGATAAGCTTTTGTAACCTATGTATCCATGAATGAGTTCCTTCTTTAGTAAACATTCTCCACATACGTTCACGAAGTGTTCGGTTGAAACGTTCTACAACACAAGCTTTCATATTGCTGTACGTTGAGTAATGATTAATGTTGTGTGATGTGGTCCATCGTTTGAACTCAGCATTGTAGAACTCTTTTCCTCTGTCTGTTTGAATATGTTTAGGAAATCGTTTGCTCTTATTGTATATCTTACGCAGCACTGCAGCAACTTCTTTTCCACTCTTACTTTTTAAAGGTTGTGCCCAAGCATATTTAGAATAAACATCTATAATGGTTAGCATATACTTAAAACCATTATTTTCTCGAGAATAGGGTATCATTTCTACTAAATCCATTTGGTGTAGATCATCTAATCCTTTAGTAATAACCCTCCGCCGCATGTAACATCTGCGAGCGGGGCGGTGTAACTCTCTAGCAATATTAGCTCTGATGTCAACACTCATTCTGATGTGGTGTAAAACGAAGACTGGTTATTTATGCAATAATTCGAGCTTCTCGAAGTTCTTCAATAATAGATAAAATTTCGTTTTCGTGTGCAGTATGACCTGCAGATTTAGAAGCCATTAACAGCTGTAGACGTTGTACAAGCTCATTAGGATCATCCCAGTGTACATAGTCAACAATAGGTTGTTGATGATTATATTTCCACTTCAAACCCATGCCTGTTCGCTTTCTTTTTCTACATGGCGAACTTTCTGTAGAGAAGAGTGGTTTAATAATGTTTGTATATTTATACCCTCGATTAGACATTAACTGTTTATCCGATCGATGCTGAACTCTGTGCGTGTTTGTAGATTCTAATATTTTTACATAATTTGAAAGATCTCTCTTTGTGTATATACTATTATTGGGGAAGGATTTAAAAATTAATTCATAAAGACCTCGCGTGCCTTTATAGCTTTTGTTATTTATGACTATGTCGTTACCGTGGAAACGTATTTCTGAATCACCAAGAAACCATCTAGCTTCTTCTTTTCGTACCCCATAAACTCGATCTAATACTTTGCGTACACTGTGTGGTTGTGTAAATAAATCCAAGTAAGAAGAAGCAATATTCCCTATTATTGGCTTCTGTGCTTTAAAAATGAATGGAACTTCTGCATTGAGTTGCTCTAGAAGAGTTCTTTCTTCGTTTTCTTTTGTTTCTTCTGCTTCTTCTGTTTCTTCTGTTTCTTCTTGTTTGATAGGAGGTGCTGTAGGAGAGTTGAATGAATTAGATTTTTCTGAGACGGTAGCCAGTAGAGATTTTAAGGGTTTGGATATAGGACTAAATGTTTTTTCAAGTTGATTTTCTTGTAAAAGCTCTCCTGATTTAAGCGCATCATATTTATATTTTACATTTTTAATAGCTTGCGCAAGATATTGATTGTCATATATGTCTTTCTTTATGTCAGATTGTACTTGGTTTCTCGAACGGATGCTGCTTTTCAAACGGGTGTTCGCTGAACGGGTGCTGTTTTTCGAACGGGTGTTCGTCGAACGGGTGCTGTTTTTCAAACGGGTGTTTGTCGAACGGGTGCTGTTTTTCAAACGGGAGTTCTTGGAAGGGCTCCTGTTTTTCAAACGAGTGTTTTTCGGACAAGTATTCGTTGAACAATTCATGTTTTTTCAAAGAAGTTCTGTAGATCTTTAGCTTTTGTTCTGTATCTATGAGCAGACAAACCCATAATGGTATTGTAATACGTTTTTCAACGCTTTTTATTCTATCATAGAGAAATCCAGGTTTGTTGTGTAGTCAAACACAATATGTAAAGGTAAAGTAGTCGTTGAATGCTTACCATCGTCTCCAACCAATTTAAATTGCAGTTTGTCTTTTGCGTGAACAGTAATTATAGTTCCTTCTCCGATTGTTATAACATTTTCATTATGTTTACACTGAATCTTGTTAGCTGCAGGAACAATAGACAATACTTCAAGTGTTCCCGAGTGTGGTAACGTGTATGTAAGATGCCCATTATTGAGACGATAAAAGGGACTATCGTACATTGATGGTATGCTTGTTATTTGTAGAAGGAAATGAACAAGCAGCTTATTTTTTAAAGCCTGTACTATAGATAGAACGCGTTCATTTACAATGCTTAATATATTATCTTTTGTTTCAACGATGGATTTTTGGATCCATTCTATGTTCTTTTCGTTTAACAAATTAAGCGTTTTAGTCATGCTAGCTTTGAGTGTAGCGATGTCTTGCTTATAGGTAACCTCTATGTTATCGGTGTGCTGTTTGTTGTACGCATAATCTTCCAGGTGGTGCAGAGTGACAACATCTTGAGCTTCTTTGGGGTTTGAAACACCAGATAGTCGTTTGTCATTTATATCAATAGTCTCTTCGTTAATATGAAAATGAGCAAAGTGATTGCTAACGTTATTTTTAAGTTCGTTGATATCATAGATTACTACATCAGTTATGAAATTTTTAAGATTCGCTATGTCTTGCTTATGGTAGACCTTTATTTTATCAATATCTTGTTTGCCGCATGCATAATTTTCTAGATGCTGTAAAGTGACGACATCTTGAGCTTCTTTGGGGTTTGAAACATCAGATAAACGTTTGCCTTTTATGTTGATAGTATCTTCGTTTATATCAAAGTGCTCAACGTGATTGGTAACGTTATTTTTAAGTTCATCAAGATTATTGACTACTACATCAGTTATGTGAGTTTGAAGATTAGCGATGTCTTGCTTATAATTAGTCTCTATATTATCGGTGTGCTGTTTGTTGTACACATAATCTTCTAGGTGCTGCAAAGTGACAACATCTTGAGCTTCTTTAGGGTTTGAAACCCCAGATAGTCGTTTGTCTTTTATGTTAATGGTTTCTTCGTTTATATCAAACTGAGCAACATGATTGCAAACGTTATTTTTGAGTTCATTGATATCTTTGACCACCACATCTGATATACGGGTTTTAAGGTCAGCAATATCTTGCTTATAGACAATCTCTATGTTATCAGTATGTTGTTTGCTGCATGCATAACTTTCTAGATGCTGCAAAGTCACCACATCTTGAGCTTCTTTGGGGTTTGAAACCCCGGATAGACGTTTGCCTTTTATATTGATAGTATCTTCTTTTATATCAAAGTGAGCAACATGATTGGTAACGTTATTGTTAAGTTTATTGATATCATTGGTTACTACATCAGTTATATGAGTGAGATCAGTGATGTCTTGCTTATAGTTAGCCTCTATGCTATCGGTATGCTGTTTGTTGTATGCATAATTTTTTAAGTGGTGTAGAGTAATAGCATCTTGATCATTTTCAGGGTCTGAAACATCAGATAGACGTTTACCTTTTATGTTAATGGTTTCTTCTTTTATATCAAAGTGAGCAACGTTCTGTTTAAGTTCATTAATATCATTTTGATGGTTGGCTATCACACAGTCTGTGTATTGTTTGTTATATGCATAATTCTCAAGATGATGCAACGTAACAACATCTTGAGAATCAATTGGATTAGAAGCTTTAGATATGCGTTTATTGTGTATATTGAGGTTATCAGTGTTTACTTCTATAATGTCATTTTGCTTATTTAAGTTTGATTTGAGTTCGTTTACAGCTTGGTTTATGCTTTCTACAACAGCATTAACATCTTCCTGACTAGATGCATACAGTTCCAAATATTGTTTATTTACCGCATCAAGAGGTTTTCTCGGATCTTCTAAACCGGTTAGTCTTCTTTTCTTAACATCTATATCACTCTCTGTTTGAATATCAAAAATATCAGCGTAAGTGTCAACCTTACGTTTCAATTCATTAAGTTCTTTTACAACTGATTCGTCTAAATACTCTTTAGAATGTGTATAATTATGAAGATGTTCCAAGGTCACTGCATTAGGAGCTGTGTTTTGATTTACTATTCCGGTAACTGTAGTGGATCCTAATTCCAAACTTCCCACTCCAGAATTGTTAACAATTGTTTTCTTGAATTCGTTAAGAGAATCTACAACAAATTTTTTATTACATGCATCATTTTCAAGTATAGGGTCGGCTACACAACGTAGTCGCTTATTATTTAATGAATAATCTCCATCTTCAGTGCGGTATAAGTTATTGGCTACAGCTTCAAACAAAATACCATCCACATAAGCCTTAGTTGGTATATCATCTTCCAGTACTGGGTAAGATACAGCAACCTTAACATTTCCACATACCTCCATGATGTTTACACTCACTACTCAGTAGATCAAATGAACATGATCCATATTATATTCGCAGTATTTATACCTTCCGTGTATCGAAATACTTATCGAATCCATTACGATACCGTCCGTTATGTAATTCACTATCTTTATCGATAACAAGGAAACTATATCGATTTTCATTCCAACACTGAGCGCAGAGTTCCTTAAACTCATCGAAGCTCATATCCGTATTAACATGATCATCGTACACATGCTTTAGGTTTCCAACATCTTGTCTAAATAATATAATAAAATTTGCGTTATCTCGAAGTAAATGTTTGGGTAGACAGGTGTAAGTTTGACATAGATAAAACACATCAACACCAAAATGTCTAGCCATACTAAAATATGTTTTCATAATACTTTGTTTATCGCACGCTACATCATCGAAAATAATCACAGAGTGAGGTTTTGTTTCTTCAGGACGTATAACATCTTCGTTTTCAGAATAGCTGTAATAGGAGATACTTGGAATGGAAGCCAGCACCTTTTCTAAGCGAGCATATTTACTTTGCTGTAACGATTTCGAATAGACGTAGACGTTGGCGAAACGCAAACCATTTGGGTGTTCCAACAGATTAATCATAAGATTAGTTTTTCCACAATTCGATGGACCACATATGATACAACGCAAAGAGTTTGGAAGGAGAACACTGTGGCGTCGCACAGCATTTTGTTCTCCTCCTCCATCACCGTCTTCTATTACACGAACAGGTAGAGAGATGGTTTGTTTTACCGTTTTAACCATAGCGGACTGAATGATATGCATCACCTGCATGCTTATATATATATGCTTACCTTGAGGTGAAAGCTTTCACACGATGTTTGTCACTCGAACGAGTAACAACAACGTTACTAGTACAACAAAGAAGACGAAGAAAAATAAGAAGAAGAAGAAGAAGAAGACTTGTTGTGGACGTGGGTTATTGAATAAAATTATAAACAAAGGTATTGACCACCTCCCATTTGAAGCACACATTCCAGGTTACCAGTATTGTGGACCAGGCACCCGACTCGAAAAACGGTTGAAACGTGGTGATCCAGGCATCAATCCTCTAGATAAAGCGTGCAAAGAGCACGATATTGCGTACCAAGAAACTGATGCAAATCATCGACGTGAAGCCGATCGAGTATTAGCTTCTAAGGCTTGGGCTCGAGTCAAGTCACGGGACGCAAGCGTACGAGAAAGGCTTGCGGCGTTAGCCGTGGCTGGAATTATGAAAGGCAAGGCAAAGCTAGGAGCTGGAAAACAAAGAAGACAAAAAAGAAAAAACCATTTATTGTTAGCTATTCAGAAAGCTCGCTCTGCGCTCGCACGTCTAGGACCAGGTGTCGGCATCAAGCAGGCAGCTTCCGCAGCACTCAGAGCTGCACGCAAAGCTGTAGGAAACAACAACAAGAACAACAACAGTGTAGGAAAAAGAAGAAGAGTTATCCCATTACCACAAAAAAAGTTGGGGGGGATTATTCCACTTATTCCACTATTCGCAGGCCTATCAGCCTTAGGAAGCCTAGCGGGAGGAGCGGCAGGTGTAGTGAACGCTATAAACAAAGCCAAAAAAGCAAGAGAGCAACTGTCCGAGATGCAACGTCACAACCATGTCATGGAAGCAGTAGCTTTACGGGGCGGAAAAGGTCTCTATTTAGCTCCTTACAAAAAAGGATTGGGTCTATACCTCTGAAACTACCATACAAACCGCTCTCTAACATTGAATTACATCAGTATGCCTTACAGTTAGGAATTCCTTATTTTCGTGGTGTTTACATGAGAGACACGTTGCCTAGGTACGCACACAAAAACGAGAGTTGTATTGTAAATCTAGAACCCTCTTCCCTTTCAGGTTCACACTGGGTAGCAATATATAAAAGAGGGAAGCATGCACACTATTTTGACAGTTTTGGTGATTTGAGACCACCTTGTGAAGTATCACGCTATTTGCGTGGTTGTAACCGTATTCTATATAACTACGAACGATACCAATCTTTTGATAGCGTTATTTGTGGACATTTATGTCTACAGTTTCTACTAACTATAAATACTGCTGATAAGTGTTGACAACACATCATTCATCATGAAGAGTAGAAAGGAGTCGGTGTACACGTTGACTGGAAATGGGTCGGAATTGAGCATGGAACTATCTCCAGCGCTTGTTTTAGATGACTATTCGTACGAAGTAGGCATGAAGAGTTTGTATACCTCATACACGATTCCTAACATAACTAAAAATAATAATCTTCTGAGAATTAGGTATGTAGGTAAACATAAAGATATCAATCATGATATAAAGATACCACCAGGAATGTATGAAATTCAGGATCTTATAGATGTTTTAAATAGAAAGTTTGCACGAATAGGAGATACTCCTGATCAAACACATGAATACGAAAAGAATGGTACAAACAGACCCAACAGTAATTTTACTTTAACCTTTGACAAACATACGTTAAAATCAAAACTTTACAGCAAGTATACAATCGATTTCACCGTTGACGATTCTTTGGCACCTATTCTTGGTTTCGGGCGAACTATTTTGAAACCAAACACAACTAATATCTCACCTTCCCCTATCTGCATTTCGAACATTAACGTTATCCGTGTAGAGTGCAATATTGCAAGCGGTGCATTTTTAAACGGAAAACGTACACATTCCATTTACGATTTTTATCCTAACGTTGCTCCAGGGTATAAAATAGTTGAGCAACCCTTACCTATCATTTATTATCCTATTGCCTTACAAAGTGTAAACAACATCACTGTGACTCTCAAAGATCAAACTGAAAATAAGGTTGATTTACTTGACGAAAACCTTTCGGTTACGCTTCACATACGACCTATCGAATGAACACATGGGAATCGTCTACAGAAATACAAGCGATAGAAGTGGTAGTGGAGAACGTAAAGCTTCGAACCACATCTATCTAAAACCATTGACATTAAGCAACAAACGATATCTGGAATCTTTAGGATACAAAGTTCTTTACCCTTATAAAGATATAAAACTAAACAGACACACCTCGTTCTCACCTACAGTCAGCTAAGCCTTTATAGAGTAAACAACATATTCATCATGTCTCAAGCGCCAAAAGAAGAAAAACCGTTTTTCAATCATTCTACTTCGGGTACTGCAGGATACAATGATGAAATACGAATCCCCTATTACGCGAGCAAGGATACTATCTCTTGTAATCCTCACGTTATAAGTTCAGTTACAGGCGGGATCATAAAGTTATTACAAACGGACACACGTACACCCAATATGTACAACAGTTACAAACGAAAGTTTTAAGTTTTAGTGCTATCAGTCCTTATAAAGGTAAAACACACTCCGTGTTTTGCTCATAGTGAGCTAAACTTTTGTATGGTAAACAACACCTCCACCATGTTTCGTACGCTAAACATAGAAGAAAAACCTGTTTTCAATCGTTCTATTACTGCTGTTAAGGAGCGAACCTATCGCCCTTACGCAGGTACAACATTCGGATACAATGATGAAATACGAATCCCAGCACGCAAGCAAGAATACCATCTGTTGCCTTCAAAAAGTTCTCTTCACGTTATAGGTAAAGTTACAAACGGAGCAGGAGCTATATCCACTTCTGCTACCCTAGATAGCAATTTCGGTGCTTTTCTGTTCAGCGAATGTCGATATGAACTTAATGGTACAGAAATCGATCGAACAAGGAATTTGGGAATAGCAAGTACTATGAAGACTTTTGCATCAACGAAATCTACAACCAATCTCCAAAATACCGGTTGGTTCCCTGTCAGTCCAGGTTATGCCCTAGCTGACCCTACAACAGGTTACTTTCACATCGTTATGCCTCTTTCTAATATTTTAGGTTTTGCTGAAGATTATCAAAAGTGTATCACAGGTTGCTCCCACGAACTAGTATTAATTAGAAGTAGCAACGATAATTGCACCCTCAAATCTACAGAAGATAATGATAACTCTAATATAATTATTGAGGATATTTATTGGAAGGTGCCTTCACTCTCTCTCTCCCACCAAGAACAAGCACGCATGCTTAACATTGTAGAAAGAAATGAGAACTTGCAAATCGCATTTCGATCGTGGGAATTGTATGAACTTCCTTCTCTGCCTGCAACCAAACGAATGAATTGGACAATAAAAGCATCTTCACAACTAGAAAAACCACGTTTTATTATCTTCGGATTTCAAACTGACAGAAAGAAAAAAAGCACTAATGCTTGTGTGTTTGATCATTGTAATATTTCTAAACTAAAAGTCTTTCTCAATGAGGAATATTATCCAAATGAAGACATACGTGTTAAAATAAGTGCTGGAGACTTTTCCGAACTGTATGATATGTATACAAAATTTCAAGCTGTTTATTACTCATTAGAGGAAAATGAAATCGTTGGACCTATGCTTGGTAGACTAGAGTTTAAAACATTGGCACCTTTGATTATTATCGATTGTTCTCACCAAAATGACTCTATTCGCTCATCTCCAGTCGACATTCGTGTAGAATTTGAAACCGACACCGACATTCCTGCGAATACATCTCTTTACGCACTTCTTCTTCATGACCGAATTGTGGCTTATAAACCACTTAGCGGAGAAGTTACCATAAAACAGATGTAGACTTGAGAAGAAACACTCGCCATGCTTGCATACTTCTCTGTTATTATGGAACATACTATACTAGAACTTAAAAATAGGTATGACTGAAGAATAGGGTGGTGTCGTCATAAATCAACGCTTCCTTCACCGCGCTCGTGTCGCCATCTATAAAGTGTTTATTGATGGAGTTACTATAAAAGAGATGTGGGCTAAGAGGAAACCTTCACTCCATGTGCGTGTACTTCTCTTTCATCATGGAACAGTCTCCACTAGTTCTCATCGATCTGAAACCTTTGGAAAATGGGCGAGTTGAATGTGCTTTCTGTGAATACACCAAGGATGCTGACTTTAGTTGTGCAGCTTTAATTAAATTCGACAAACAAGATAAGTTAAAAAAATTTTTAAAAGACTTACAAAACAAATGTTTCGTTGTGGTGAACGGATTGGGTGAAGAGTTTAAAACTGTTTTTTCTAAACCTGTTGCTGATTTGTCAATGTACGGATGTTCGAAAGCAGCCTTGACAGCAGAAGAAACCAGTGATGATGAATACTTTCCGTGTGAACTACATCAAGAAGAAAAACAGAAATGTGCGTTATGGCATAATAAACACATGCATGATTGGCTCTCTAAAGAGAGTAATGTTATGCGTATGGTGAGTGCTTCTATAAACAAATATCGTCATAGTGGACTTAAATCATTCAACACTCTGGACTGGTGTTATATGCCCGATGAGATTCTGATTTCGCTTGCTGATCATCAACTTCCTTTTCTTTGGAACATACTGCCAGATGAATTCAAGGAAAAACATCCTGAATATGAATATTGTTATGAACATTACTTCAACAACGATCCAAACGCTACTACTCAAATAGATGGTACTCCCAGTATGAAGAAGGACTGTCGTATGTGTAAACAAAAAAAGGTGAAGGAGATGTATTATAATAGTTCTTGCTGTCCAAAGGAATAAATAATAAAAAAGATGGTGTAATTATGTTTATATATACACATTTTTTGTATATGTGTCTTGATTAAATAAATATCATATAACCTCTTTTGTGTATTATTTATTTCACCACCTTCCTTATTGTAAAAATAAAAACAAGCAATATATATAAATTTATTATTTTTTATTTTTACAAACTAGCTCTTTTACATTTAATTACATATATAATCACTTCATTTATACTTGAATAACAATCAAATAGGTACACAAATAATTTATTAGTTCCTGTACATACATTTTAATTAGTACATGAAACATCATACTTCTTATACTTCTTTACTATCACCATCAATGCGGTAATGACCCCACGCTAAAGTTGAAATACCATCTGATTGGATGTATCGTTTATCATCATCTGGTGTTAAAACTACTTTGTTTTGACACACAGTAAACACATGATGAAGATTTGATTGTATAGAATACTGATTTTTCATCATATGCTTATTTTCTCTGAAACACTCCTCATAATCATCTATTGTCAAATTCGCTGTAGATTTTACACCTTTGGCTTTTGTTACAGTTTTCTTTTCTGTTTTTATAGCATACATTTTTGCTCTAAGTCCAATAAATTTACAAAACAACACACCTGACAATTCATCCTTCATGTAGCCTATTTCACGTCTATTCATTCTAGGAATTCTGTAAGGATTATCCTCTGAATAGTCTCCTGTATCAAACCATTCAGCAATATCTTCCTTTATATCTGCGTAAACATCCTTAGTTTTTATATGATAAATAAGGCTATCTGTATCAGTATACACTAATGTAAGGTCCCCCTCCTTTGGATACTTTTGCTTCATGTACGCATAATGAAAATCAACTACCTTTGTTTTAGATAAGTCTAATATCGCCATTCCTACAAACATTGGTTTATCGCTCTTGACTATCACCCTTTCCATTTCAATAGCTGCACACGATTCATCAAAAATGACTCGTTTCTTAAAGGTAGGTTGCGCTATTAAACGCCCAGCACCAAAAGGTCCATCCCAACGTGTCGTCAATTTAACATCCCTAAACTTTCTCACATTCATTAGTGTGCGACCAAAAACGGAATTATTCATTAACTTCAAAAAGTTTTTATCAAGATCGTTTGTGCTTTGCTTACGTTTTTCTGTATTCAATTCAATGTAAGGTTTCATCCAAGGAGCTTGATTAAATTGTAGTATTCTGTAAATTTTTAAACATTGCAAACCATACTTTAAACATTGTTTCAAGTTTCGATAATGCAACACATACCGATGTTTATTATGTAGTGTTGTCATAAGTTTAGGAAGAGCCTTTTGTGCAGGAGATTTCCTCATTTCAGGACAAAGTGGAAAATCGTTATGCCAATCATGTATTTCTTTAGGATATGATAAATCCACTTCTAAAATATAACCTATTTCAGATTCATCATCTACATTTAGCACATCAAATTCATCTACATTTTCTACCCAAGAAAAATTGCCTACTGGGAGATACTGCATCATAGCCCACCCATATAGGTTATTTACATCCAAGTACAGTAAGTAAGAGTCGAGTATTTCTGGGTTGTAATCGCTCATGTATTTATTGTTAGCTTTAACATACCTATGAGCACAATATACTACTCCTCCTCGAATACCTCTTTCTACAAATTGCATCATATCCACATCGGTGATGAGTTCTATGTGAACTTTTGTTGTCTTTAGAAGCGAACTCCAAGCTAAACCAGGAGCAGTAAAATAATGAGCAGGATCCAACCCATAAGTCTCTCTGCACACCTTTCTAAAATTTTCAAAAATATCTGCTAAAAGTAGCACATCAGTTTTCAAATACAAATCTGAATAGTCACCCAAAGTAACACAATTAAAAGTTTTCCATACACGTTGTGCTCGTTCATATTCTATCTCAGAAATAGAACTACCAGTAAGCAAACTACCAAACATATCTTTTGGTGGGAAACTTCTTTCATCTAATACGCTTATTTCCTTTACATATTCGTAAGGAAAAACACCTTTTTGACACATCAATTCGAAATGAACAGCATCTGGAAAATATTTCCGCGTGATATGTTTAGCATCATTGTTCATGTACAAAGCACATTTCTCTAATGAACTGCCTAAGAAGTTGAATGAATCAAGAAATCGTAATTGCAACGACCTGAAAGCTTTACTATCAACAACAGGGACAACTTTAGTAAACGACTTATAGCGTTCTGTATTAGTAGGTATTAATGTCACCCTTCCTGGATTAAATACCTCACTCGCATTATCATCATTCTCCTCTACCTCTACAATCTTCTCACACAATTGTTTGATAATAAAATGACTATCGTATCCACTCAAATTATGAAAAAAGACTGGTATGTAATTCGGTAAGGTGTACTGTAGATTACAACACTGGTGACTAGCACCACGAAATTTTCCAGTTAAGTGGTCATGATCTTTAACTTTAACATCTGTTGCGACAAACTCTTTTTCGCAAATATGACAAGTAATTGCTCCTAAATATTCTTCTTCCTGATCTCTATTAAGTTCCTCTTTCGGAACTACTTGAGCATAATAATGTGCTATATCTTGAACAATACTAGATAATTCTCTAACAAACCATTCGCAACAATCGTCTCCGCGATATAAATTAAATCTACTGTATGTTTCATTGTAAGAACAATGCAAATAGTAAGCGATACTGTGCGCTCTGTGATAATTCAAGGGAGCTGTATAGGAAGTTTCATTGTTTGGCATAGCCGTGTCAATCGGGTTCAAAACGCATTCGATGTCAGCATAAATAGTAAAAGGAACTATTTCTTTATGTTTATAATGAATGAACTTGATTATTTTTTCATTCTCTTTCGGCATTTCTAACTTTACAGGATTAAATTGACTACACGTAACCATGTGGTTATCTAGTCTGAGTTGTGTACCAAAGTATGATAAACAGCGTTCACACACATAGATCTTATGATTATGTTTGTTAACTGTTGAAGACACTAACCGAGATAGAGATTTGATCCACGAAAAATGGTATACAACGTTATCTTGTTCCGTTTGGAGCAGCAATAGGTTTACATGCTTCCTTGCAGAACCCTCTAATTTCTTTGTAATGTAAATAGGTACAATTGTAAACGGTTGATTGCTATCTTGCCCTGCATACATCCACTTTCCATTTTCATACATTACTCCATACACATTTACTGATATATCGTTTTGGTTTTCAAATTTAGACAACTTTTGTATTTCCATAGGAAATGAAATTCCTTCTAAGTTTAAAACACTTCTATAGTCTGGATATGATGATCGACGCTCGGTATGCGTTCTTGCTGGGTTAAGAGCAGCTACAATTGACCATGCAAAACAGTCGTCATCGTTGCATTGTACATTAACAACAGCTTTCTTATCCCGTATGGCTTTAGGTAATTTCAAATGGTGACCCGCATGAAATCCTACATATGAATTTATGTTTATTCGCAGTTCCAACAGCGACTTAAGAGCCCACCCAGAATCTCTCTCTGGATAGCGACTCAATTTGGTTAAGGTCTCTTGCACAACATTTTCTTCATACCACTCTCGTAAATCTGTTGCAATAGTAATAATATGATTTTTGGTGTTGGTGTGAAGTTTAGTTGTCTGATCCGAACTAGGCAATATGTGTTCAGATATCAATGATGTGTTTACTTTAAGCGCACTGCTTTCTAACGCTTTTTGCACATACTTTTTAAACCATATGTAACACCTTTCCAAAAACAATTTAGGATCCTTCAACTCACAACTATTTCTAATTGACCCAGTAAACATACGCGTCCTGTAACTAGTTTCTAGTAATGTCCAAGCCATACAACATTTTTCTACTCTTACAGTTACTTTGCTTAAACAATTGTTTTGTATACAATTCTTTAGACTGTCAACTAGATTTACCCAATATGTATTCAATTCATTTGTATTTTCAATTAACGTGGGTTCATAGATTGAAAGATGAGTTGATGGAATAACGTCTACAGACACATTCAACCCTCTGTCCAAACCACATTGTTCTAACATACTCTCTACGGAGGTGTATGTGTCACTTAAAAATTCTTCAAATTTATGATTGTTTGTTACATTATCCAAAGAAAAGGAAAGTTCTTCTGATAACCTCAAACGTTTTGGTTCCATCATTGTTTACCTAATTTCTCTATGTTTTAATAAAAAACAACAATAACAGTTATGTACATCCGCATGAATCCACCATTGCGAAAGGAATGTATAATGCTACTAGAACAAGGAATTAGTTTCAAATCACACTTGTTCTCAAGACTTCATAACAAATGCTAATGATATACCTTACTGTACATATCAATAAACATTAATACATTTGACATAATTTCTTTACTTTAAATAGACAGTAATGACAGTTGCTGTACACAGTATGTACATCCGTATTGTAGTTCAATAACTGTTTTTGAATCCACGAATACGGGGAATGTATAACGTCACAAGAACAGTGAATTAGTTCGGAATCACACTCATCTTGAAGACTGCATAACAAATGCTGTTGATATATCTTACTGTACATATCAGTAAACACTATCACATTCGATTCAAACCTTAGAGTTTTGTAGTTATAACCAGAAATTATTAAAAAATGAGCATTTTTATCCAACCCTGGAGTCTGTAATATCACACGTAACACACACTCATCAACATTTTTCCTGTGCTCTTGATAGTATTCTTTCGAAGAATCTGATGTGTATACAGTAAACGTTAAGGGTGTAATATTGTTTAACCAACAGTCTTCTTCTACTTCTTCTGCCTTACAACCCTCAAGACATGAAGAAACTATAACTAACTGTTCGATTCCTTCTCTCTGTCTTACACTTATATGCTTATATTTCATATTTTAGGCACACATATAAACAAAAAAACAGCTTAGGCACACATATAAACACAGCTAAAAACTATGGTAGATAAAACATAGGTAGGGAAGATTCTAGCGCCTTCTCCTCCTCAGCAGACTACCCTTCCCCCTATACATGCATGAACAATGTTAAAGCAAACACTTTAAACTTTCTATTTAACAAAATCTACCTCGTTACGTGAATTTATTTTGCCTTTATATATGAGCTTCAATCCTCTTTGATTTAATTCCTCCACGTCGTTATCGGTTAGTTCTTGGTACTGAGCTGGTAAAAATACCGATGTTGCCACCTCTTCGTCACCAGATTTTTCTAAAATATCTGCAACAATTCGCCTCCCGTACCGAGTTTTAACAGCTCGGTACGAGAGCACATTGTAAACTTCATTGACCGCTAATTGATCTAGCGGTCTATACTCGCTTCCTCTTGATTTAGATAAAGTAGAAAGTTTCTTCAACAAGTCCATAACTTGATGGCAAACAGTTAAATCACACTCTGAAACCAAAAAAAGAAATCCTAATATTATCCTCTCTATTCAATCAAGTTATAACTTATTACATTGCGTTACAAAGAAACAGAGAGAAAAAAAACTTACCAAAAGATTAGGTGTGAATCAAATCTCTGGTCAATCCCGAACAGCGCGAGCAGCAATCAAGGATATATGTAATAGATCACTGATGTACACAAGCAAGGTCGCAGAACCAGCGAATACGTTTCCACAAACGAATGCTGGCTATATATATACTAAACTCATCGCAGCAGGAGAGCGCACGTGCAAGCCAACTCAGCGGGAGGGTGCACGTGTATGCATGTTTAAAAATAGAAGATAAAGGATGCTGGCTCAGCGGGAGAGCGCACGTGCAAACCAACTCAGTGGGAGAGCGCACCTGCCACACACACACACAAAAGAACAAAGGAAGCGGGGGAAACGAGGCTGACTCAGCTGGGGGAGCGAGGGGGATGAACGAGACTGACTCAGCGGGGGAGCGAGGGGAGGGGAACGAGGCTGACTCAGCGGGAGGGGAGCGCGCACCTGCCACACACACAGCTGCACAAAGGGGGGAAACGTAACCCCCTCCGCCAAGGGGGTGGAGGCCACACCCCGCCCCCACCACCCTGCACGCGCGCGCGCGCACGCACGCTCACCAACCCCCACAGAGACAGACCAACACACCCACCCTCCCCCCAGCACTACACAACCCCACCAATCAGAGCAAAGCCCCGCCCCCACCCACCAATCAGAGCAAAGCCCCGCCCCCCACCCACCCAACAATCAGAGCACAGGCCACGCCCCCACCCCCACCCCCCAACCAATCAGAGCACAGACCACGCCCCCCGCCCACCCCCCACCCCAAAGTGGATCAGAACCGGCGTCACACCACTACTCACTTGTAATTTACATACCCTTGATAAGTCCACTGTCGCACATAAAGCGGATGACGAGATCAGCAGTAGTCGCGTCATCGGCTAGTATGCGTTCGAGTGTTTCCTGCAGGCCGAGGCTCCATCTTAGGCCAGCGAGATCGGCGCACTCTGTGAGGATGTGGGCCACGGTGAATTCGGCACCACAAGAACACACTGGGGGGGTCTTCCCTCTTTAGGAGATAAGAGTGCGTGGATCGTAAATGACCTATCCTCAGCCTGCACAGTACTATGGCCTCTCTCCGTGACGGTCGGAAAGAGCACCGCCACACGGTAATTGTCTTCTTAATTGCTCTCAGCTTGTTGGGAGTTCGGATATCTAGCCACTCCGATTCCCAGGACGCCAAGATGGTTCGACGTAGCTGAGAACAAATATCCTTAGCAGGTACATTGACGGGTCTTGGAGGTAAAAGTGCAGCTTCCTTTGCTGCCTCATCCGCAAGTTCGTTTCCCGCAATCCCAACATGGCTTGGAAGCCACGCGAAAGTAATTCTGGTGCCAGCATCCCTTAACCTGGCTAGAAGGTCATGTATCTGCCGCACCAGTGGGTGTTGCGAGAAACAGGTTTCAATAGACTGCAGAGAGCTTAACGAATCGGTACACAACAGAAAGTGGCTTCTTTCGTCACGCTGTGCAAACTGCAGAGCCTCTAAGATGGCGTAAAGCTCTGCAGTATACACGCTACATACTTTAGGGAGCGAGATCTTCGTACGCATATCATCAATGACGAAAGAGCAACCAACATTATTTGCGATTTTAGAACCATCCGTGAAGATAAGTCTCGCGGCCGGATATTGGTGAACAAAGTCCTGGAAATACCTTCGATGAACGGAGGAATCCGTGTTCACCTTGGGTCCACGGAGCAGATCTAGACGTATATCCGGTCGCGGAACCAACCACGGAGGTACCTCGCTAAGAGTTCGTTCAAGACAACCACCGATATCAATATTCAAATCATGACACAAGCTATCAATCCGAAACCCAACCGGCCGTGTGGCATTCGGCCGGTCTTGGTACCGCTGGTGGTATTGAGTACGATAGATGCATTGATAGCTTGGATGTAGCGGCATTTCACGAATTTTGGCAGCGTACGTTAGGAGTAACTGCTGCCTCCTTATCCGTAAAGGTGGAACTCCCGCTTCAGCGAGCAGGCTGGGAATGGGGCTAGTACGGAAAGCACCCGTTGCCAGCCTTACTCCACTATGGTGAATACTGTCTAAAAGGCTCAGCGTAGATTTTGACGCTGAGCCATAAGCCGCACTTCCATAGTCAATTCGGGAGAGGACCGTCGCCGCGTAAAATCGTAGCAGTACCGCACGGTCAGCCCCCCACGAAGTGCCGCTGAGAAACTTAAGCATGTTAAGTCTCTTCATGCAGGCAACCTTTAACTGACGGATGTGGGGCTGCCACGTAAGTCTCTTATCAAAATGGAGACCCAGGAATTTGCAGGTGTCAACCACTGGTAAGACACTGTTTCGCAAGCGGAGCTCTGGTCCGGTATGCAATGGCCGACGTCGACAGAAGTGTACAACTGAGGTTTTCGCTGCTGAAAATCGAAAACCGTGTTGCAGGACCCATCTGTCGACTCGGTTAATAGCTTGCTGTAGCTGTCTCTCTGCAAACGCCACCCTTCCGGAGCTGTAATGTAGAGCTAAGTCGTCTACATACAGCGACGGAACGACTGCGGGCCCAGCAGCGGCAACTATGCCGTTGATGGCGATTGCGAATAGCGTGACACTCAGTACCGATCCCTGAGGTACTCCACTTTCCTGAACGTAATATTGAGAAAATGCATTCCCTACTCGGACTCGAAAGAGACGGAGGGACATGAAGTTCTCAATAAACGTAGGCAAATTACCCCGAAATCCCCACTTGTGTAGAGTGGAGAGAATCCCATATCGCCAGGTAGTATCGTAAGCTTTTTCCAGGTCAAAAAACACGGCGACTAGGTGTTCCTTCCGGAGAAAGGCCTCCTGAATGGCGCTCTCCAGTCTGACCAGATGATCAGTGGCAGACCGATGAGAGCGAAAACCACACTGGTAGTTAGACAAGAGGCCCTCCCTTTCCATGGCCCACACAAGACGCCGGTTAACCATCCTTTCAAATAGCTTACAGAGGCCATTTGTAAGGCATATTGGCCTATAACTATCCAGAAGTTTTGGATCTTTACCTGGATTGGGAATTGGTATTACAATTCCCTCACGCCATTGAGATGGAAACACTCCCTCACTCCATATTCTGTTGAATAGGGTGAGGATATCCTTGAGACATCTGTCACTCAAATGCTTAAGCATTTGATTATGGATTTTGTCCGGTCCAGGAGCCGTATCTCTGCATAGCGCAAGTGCACTTCGCAACTCCCACTCCGTGAAGGCCACGTTGTAGGGATGCGAAGCACTAGAGGCAAAAGAGAGATGGTGGGCCTCTGCTTCGCGCTTAATTGGAAGAAATGCAGGGTCGTATCTCCTAGAGCTGGACGTATCTGCGAAATGTGACGCGATGTGGTCTGCAATGACTGAAGGAATCGTAACTATATCTCCATTAATGGAGATTCCGGGTACTGAGGGCACATTCTGTACTCCGACAATACGGCGGAGTTTTGTCCACACTTGTGATGTGCCGTGATCGATGACACATACTTTTCCCACGTAGTTTTCTTACTTTCTCGAATCAAAAAACGGGCCTTCGCGCGCAGACGCTTAAATGCGATATGATTGGCCATCGTAGGATTCCGACGATAATGCTTAAAAGCCCGTCGGCGATCACGTATGGCTGCTGCAATTTCGTCCGTCCACCATGGGACCTGTTTCCGGCGACGAATACCGGACGAGGAAGGAATTGTTTCCTCTGCAGCAGCCAAAATTGCAGTAGTAATGGAAGAGACGTGGTCGTCAACAGACTCCAGCATATCATCAGCCATCACTGCGCGTTTTGTAAATTCTGGCCAATTTGCCCGCCGAAGTAACCAGCGCTTGGGTACTTCGGACTGTCTTTGATTCAAGAGAGACAGAATTATCGGGAAGTGGTCACTATCACAGAGGTCGTCGTGAACTTGCCGCCGTAGCAGGGGAACTAGCGCACGGCTACACAAAGTGACATCCAGGTGTGAGAATGTGCCATGCGCGCTACTGAAATGTGTCGGTTCCCCTGTATTGAGCACACAAAGATCAAATAGGTTGATCATTCGCTCGAGCTTCCTCCCCCTAGAACAGGAAGACGGAGAACCCCATAGTGTGTTACGGGCGTTCACATCCCCCAGCATGAGGAAAGGAGGAGGCAACTGAGCGATCAAATCTTGTAGTGCATGCATATCAAGGTTATAATCCGGTGGAAAGTACACGTTGCAAACCGTTGTCATTACTGGCAACGGAGTGCGAACTGCAACTGCATCTAGCTGAGTACGGAGCGGTACTTCTTTGCTGAAGATGTCGGAGCGAACTAGGGTACAAACGCCCCCAGTTGCCGCGCCATCCACAGCTACTCTGTCTTTGGAATAAAGACGATATCCTCTCATAGTCGTGTCGTGTCCAGGTCTCAAACGAGATTCCTGTAGACAGACTATGGAGGCCGCATAGACGGATATCAGTTGACGTAACTCAGCTAAGCGACAGTGGTAACTACTGCAGTTCCACTGCAATAGTGCCATTGTGTGGATTGGTAGTGTTGCGAAATTAGGACAATTGCTTGCCCTTCTTCTTGTCAACTACCTGCCATTTTCCGCCGTTGTTGTCGGTATTGTCGTCACCATCCACGACAATGAGTGGTTCAGTCTCCATTGTCTCCTCAGAAGAAGGAGGCGCGGTGACTGGACCCTCCGCGGACGGTGATCTTATTGGTCTGGAACAGTGGGTCTTCTTCCTGGGAGAACTAGGTTCTCCAGAAAGTGATCGAACAAGAGGGCGTCTGGCCCTCTCGCTCTTGCCCACCGTTTCTCTCTTTTTGGGAGGAGAGCCGGCAGATGGCTTGCCGGATTTCTTCGGTGATCCTGTGGACCCCGACTGAGTTGGAGAAGGCTTCTTCTCCAATGTTTTAAGGGAGCTCTGTGGCTTCACCTTCTCCTCCTTTATGATCTGGGCATTGGAAGGAGGGCTGGACTTTCCAGCCCTATTTGGGGAAGTCTTTCCCCCCGCCCTGTTGGGGGAGGACTTCCCAGCCGAACGTTCCTGGGAAGGGCCCTTCCCAGGCAACGTCGACAGTAACGCTCTTTTCGGTGCTTCACATGCTGAATCTCCAGTTTCTTTAGTTACTGAATTTTGTTGCTGGCTTTGACTTTTCAAAGCATTTTCAGTACCGGTGTTCTGTACAAAACTCTGTGGAGTGATCCGTACGTTTGCGACCTTTTCCGCGAATGAGATGGAGAACTCCGGAGCAGCCATGGACTTGAACTTCCTCCGGGCGTCTGAATAAGATAGCTTATCCAGCGTTTTTATCTCCTGGACCTTCTTCTCCCGCTTGAATGTGGGGCACTCCTTAGAGATTGGAGCATGCGTACCCGGGCAGTTGACGCACACAGGTGGTGGTGTGCATTCAACCCCAGCATGCTCGCACTTCCCACACATTTTGCAGGTCGTCGAACCTGTACATCGCAATGAGGTGTGGCCAAACTTTTGACAGTTATAACACCTCATTGGTGCCGGAATGTACGGACGAACAGTCAGGCGATACATTGCTACCTTTATTCGTTCAGGTATGGTCTCAGCGTCGAAGGTAAGGATGAAAGCACCCGTATCGAGTAGCTTATCACCCACACGCCTCTTCAACCTCTTCACGTCGGTTACGCCCCGACGTGCTAGGTACCGGATCATGGTATCATCGGAAGACTTAACCAAATCCCTGTGGAATATTACTCCCTTGCAGGAGTTAAGGGTTTGGTGCTTCTCGATTTTCACCTCTACCTTTCCGAATAACTTGGCTTTAAGTAGCCGCCTGGACTGTTCAGCCGTAGATGTCTTCATAAGTACGAATCCATCGCGGAGCTTGCGCATCTCGTCGACTTCACCAGCAACAATTTCTTCGATGGAATTGATGATCATGAAAGGACATTCATCAAAAAAAACCCTTACCATCGACCCTGGAAGCAACCAGGAATCGAGGAAGACGTTCGTCACTTACATAATCCACTGGAACTGGAGTATACCGCTTGCGTTTCTTGGCAATCTTGGACGCAGTTTTTTGAAGGGTGCCACCCTTTGAATTATTTGAAAGTGAAGAGAGAGGTTCCGTTTCTTGGTCCCACGAGTACTCACGGAAATATGACGTCGACCTCCGGCAGAGCCAAGGAGATTTACCGGAGGCAAGGCTATATACTCCAGAGGGCGCCCGGTATCTGGAGGGGGTCGCTAAGAACTACTCACCCAGTAGCCATGCATCACCTCGCCACGACCCGAAACTTGTGATTGGGGGAGGATAAAACCTCCGTGCTAACCTAATTATTTTTTTAATTTAATTTTTTAATTTTTTAAAAAAAAAATTCTGTAATGTCTAACCTAATCTACCCGAGGCAGAGAGGGTGGCCAGACAGGAAGAGGAATGAAATTAAAGATGGTGAGAATAGAAGGGTAGAAATAGTGATGAAGAATAAAGAGCACAGACACCTCTCAAGCAACTCGGGGGACACCTTGTTAGTCTGGCCCTACACCGAGGCCTATCCAGCATGGGTAACCCTGAGCTGGCACAGCCCTCGGGATCAACAAGCACACAAGCCCCCACACCGACTTCAAGGTCATGGTGTCCCTAGAGGGGGAGACAAGAGTCACAAAGGGCGCGAAAATGAAAGACTCCCTATGCCTTGAGCGCTCTAATACCGTCGGGGTCGGAAAAGAACAGAACAAGAATTGACCAAGGGAGGTCGGATAGGATAGATGAAAGTAAAAAGCCTGGCGCAAGTAAGTGGAAGGAATGCCAGGACTCAGCTAAGTACCCCGTGGTTGCCAGTCCACACTCCAAAGTTCAGAGCCCTTCGAGTCCTCTTTAGTCGCCTCATACGACATGGAGGGGATACAGTGGGTGTTATTGTACCACCCCCACCCACAGGGGGTGAAAGACAAGAGAAAGAACACTTCTTTATGCACTTCGGTATACCGAGCTCGATAGCTGCAGTCGCTTAAGTGCGGTCAGTATTGTAACTGATCCCTCTCGTCAAAACACTTGGGGAGATGAAAGTTGTTATCTTGGGACACGTGAATATTAAATAAACTATTTGTGGCTTGCCCGCAAATTGCCACGCTAATAGAAACAATAAACATTCCATGGTTCCCCATTTCTCTATGTAATGTTTCGACGCCATGGTTACTGTTTTAAACAAAACTGCAAACCAAAATTTATATTTACTAGCATAGAGACTTATACTTCAATCACAGCGGTAGGATTTTAAATAATTAACCATTAAGTATCGCTTAAGAAAGAAAATTAACGCAGTATAAAATACAAATGAATTTATTATACAAAAAAATGAGATGAATCGGAAAAGTTTCCTTAAAGCGTGGAGGAATTTATAATTTACTGAATTTACCATTGCTTGCTTTATCTAATTGAAGCTCACCAATTTCAGCTTTCGTCGACGTCATCTGGTTTCCGTGGTTACTCGTTCTCTTCTTCTCGATGTAGACTTTGCTCCATGGACATCCTCCGTGATGGTGGTGATTATTGTTTTAAGAGGAAGTACAACTAGGCAACCATCCTCTATATAACACTAATCAGAGGGAAAAATAGAAGGGATCCAATACTTCGAAATATGAAGATATCGGCCAAAGGAAGACAAGGGCCACGAAGGGCGTGAAAATGAAAGACTCCCTAGCCCTCGCAATCCTAATAGCGTCGGGGTCGGAAAAGAACAAGAGTTGACCAAGGGAGGTCGGATAGGATAGATGAAAGTGAGGAGCCTGGCACAAGTAAGTGGAAGCAATGCCAGGACTCAGCTGAGGGCCCCGTGGTCGCCAACCCACGCTCCAAAGTTCAGAGCCCCTGGGACTGGACATCCTCCTTCCTTCTCTGATATGGTACGGGCTATCTGGACTAACACTCCCTACATGCCTAGTCTTTAAATTAGACATTGGCCCTATACTTGTAACAACTGATCCGCGTTGATCGTGAGAGGAGAAAATTCAGAGATATGAATTTTTCCAATATTAGTAGAAATCTCAATCCAACTGAGTTATACTATTTATACGGTACAGACTTGTACCAAAATTCCGTAGACTTGAACTAAACATAGTTCTTCGTCCACAATGTTTACTGAATATCACACAAGCCATAAGCTTGTTTCGTTTCTCGTAGATCCGATAACATAACCGAAGCGACAGCACATTGTACAAAAGTAACTATGTCGCGGAGCGACCACACACTGTTTCAAAAATCAAATCACGTCGTTCAAAGTAGATGTTCACAGTAGAAGTAGTAGTGATGCAGTATCTCGTTAGGTTGTAAGGTTGTAAGGTCGTAAGGTCGTAAAAGTCCCGTTCTCGTGTTGAGAATCAGTATATATCCGGCCTCACCCCCACTCTTGGTAACAGTCAATCTCAAAACTCATATACAACGAAGTATCTGATTCGATAGATCGAAGCATCAACTCCCCTTCCCTTCTTCCTCGACAAGTCCAGAAGGCGTGGCGATGATATAGCTGACCAGCTTGCAAGCCTCGCGCACGGGTCGCTGTTTACTAGCCTTGGTCATAAAATAAACCCATGACTCACGCAAAATCCCAAGCTTCAAGAATATCCCTCCGTATAGACAAACATGAGATGAAATGAAAACAACTATGTCTCGACATATTGACCGTATTTACAACATAATGAATTCTTATCCTACATAATATAATAATTTAAATAATAAAACGATGTTATCATATATACAATATGATTCCAAAAAGCCTTGATTACAAATGATTGACGTTGAATAAATATGTTATTACAAATAATTGCCGATGGCGGATAAACTTGATATCAAATGATATCGCGTAAATGATATTATATTAAATTAGTAGGGCTGGAGAAGCCTGGACAGTTACAGTATCCAGTATTCGGGAGATAGTAGGTTCGAACCCCACTGTTGGCAGCCCTGAAGATGGTTTTCCGTGGTTTCCCATTTTCACACCAGACAAATGCTGGGGTTGTACCTTAATTAAGGCCACGGCCACTTCCTTCCCACTCCTAGCCCCATCCTGTCCCATCGTCGTCATAAGACCTATCTGTGTCAGTACGACGTAAAGCAACTTGCACAAAAAAAATTGCACTTCCGTATATATTGTGCAGTAAACAGTTAATATGCCACATGACAATCAAAATAATTATGTATGATATAGAATAAATGTCTCACGTAGGAAAGAAACGTATTGCTGTTTAAACTACTGACACGGAATTCGCATGTGATTTTTCCCTTGCTATAAACCTTCAAGGGAATCCGGCGTAAATTTTAAAAGTCGAAAGAAATGACGAGGGAAGGTTCCTGCTACAACAGGCTTCATTCGAATGTGTCTGATTTACAGCAATGAATATTTTTGTACATTGCAGCTCACTTTGTGTTCTTACACTTTCTTGATAATGACAAGAGATCAGTCGTAAGTGGAAGTAATACCAGAACGAGCTCGGTTCTCATAGCCTCCAACCTGAACTCCTAATTCACTATTTGATAATTAAAATGTTGATCATATTGGTGACCCTCTGATTTTCACCTACATCACACCTGTTGTGAAACCCAGGGATGGTTCTTCCTTTAACGTTGTTATCATTCAAATTTCTGTGTTTAGCACGTGAACTTGCTTAATGTCCTCCTCTGCTAATCCAAGTTCATACACTAAACCACTTGACTGCCCGTTAACTGCGTTATACAGCGGCTGGCACTTAGTCAAAACATCCAACGTTGATTTATGGGAACAGAGACTGCTGAGGAATTCATATGCAATGCTCTTTTACCGCAGCTGTTTCTCCTCATTATTAACAAGCTCTACTCCTCCGGCCCTCACTCGCAGGTTTAGTCCCGCTAGTAGAACGCTAAAACGGAGGAGTTTTATTAGGTGAATTCACTGGCGTAAAGACTGATTTGCATTAGGCTAATGTCTGGGAATTAGTAGGCCTACTTCTCTTACCACAATTCTGAACAGAAACATAGAACGTGAAAAATGGCGATCCCCTTATACACATAGAATGATTCCAATGCCTATACTTAAAATAAGCTATCGTTTACCACATCTACAGTGCATGGTATACAAGTTACTGTGCAACATACACACGGACATATGAATTTCTCAGATGGTGGTGGTGGTGATTATTGTTTTAAGAGGAAGTACAACTAGGCGACCGTCTTCTATATAACACTAATCAGAGAGAAAAAATGGAAGGGGTCCGACACTGCGAATGAAGGTATCGGCCAAGAAACACAAGGGCCACGAAGGGCATGAAAATGAAAGACTCCCTAGGCCTCCATACGTAATACCGTTGGGGTCTGAAAAGAACAAAAGTTGACCAAGTGAGGTCGGATAGGATAGATGAAAGTGAGGAGCCTGGCACAAATAAGTGGAAGCAATGCCAGGACTCAGCTGAGTGTCCCTTAGTAGCCAAAGTTCCGAGCCCCTGAGGTGGTGGTGGTGGTGATTATTGTTTTAAGAGGAAGTACAACTAGGCAACCATCCTCTATATAACACTAATCAGAGAGAAAATATGGAAGGGGTCCGACACTTCGAAAAATGAAGATATCGGCCAAAGAAAGACAAGGGCCACGAAGGGCGTGAAAATGAAAGACTCCCTAGCCCTCGCAAACCTAATAGCGTCGGGGTCGGAAAAGAACAAGAGCTGACCAAGAGAGGTCGGACAGGATAGATGAAAGTGAGGAGCCTGGCACAAGTAAGTGGAAGCAATGCCAGGACTCAGCTGAGGGCCCCGTGGTCGCCAACCCAGCGAGCCCCTGAGGCCCCTTTTAGTCACTTCTTACGAGAGGCAGGGGATATCGTGGGTGTTATTCTACCGCCCCTACCCACAGGGGATGTAAATTTCTCACTGCTCATTCACTCTCTCTTTCGATAGTTAGATAACCACTCATTCATTCACTTACATGTACGCCTACACACACGTCCTTCAATCAATCAATCAATTCAATCAATCAATCAATCAATCAATCAATCAATCAATCAATCAATCAATCACGACTGATCTGCACCTGGGTGAATGAGTTATTTAGATTTTCTTAAATTATTCCAAAGAAGTTGGAAGTTTATCGAACACCTCCCATGGTAAATTATTCCAATTCATCTTACAATTTCGTCTTCTTAAATTCCAAAGAATCTTCGTATTACGACCTTTCCTTTCAACCTTATTGGTCTACAGTTGGTATTCCACGCCATATCTCCACTGATAGCTTATTGAGGATGGTTGCCCAGTTGTACTTCCTCTTAAAACAATAATCACCATCACCACTGATAGCTTATTCGAACAGATCGTCCGGTTAATCCCAAGTCTTCCAGCCTGAAGTTTACAATAACACTACTCCTTTGTAGGAAATCACGCAGAGAACATCGTGCTGCTTTGCTTTCGATCTTTTTCAGTTCTCGAATCAAGTAATCATGGTGCGGGGCCCCATTCACTGGAACATACTCTAATCATGACATGTAGAATACCTAGTGAGATCACTCACAGAGTTCAAGCGCGCTCCCGCAGAGCTCAAATAACCAAATAAAATACACAATAATTGTTTGGACGTATGGATTTTTCTGTCAGAGAGCAGTAAATATTATACTCAGTTCCCACGAAGAAATAACTTTGCACTTTAAGAAAAGAACACACGAGATAAAATGGAACATTACGAACAGCGAAAGCAATATTGTACTCTACGTACATAACACATAAAAAATTAAACATTCCGTGTTCTTAATCTGCCCCTGTACGAAATTAATCCTAGATTTGACTGAAGAGACATTTAGTTCGCATTAAATTACGAGTTGCTTTCTTTAGTCGCCTCTTGAGAGACACTATTGGCTTTTGGGCATCGGTAAGGGAACGAGACTGACCATGAACCTCACCGCTCACTGTTGCCATCACTGTTTCACTCACATCGTGAATCTTGTTCCTTATCCTCTTGATATTGTCTTCACTCCTTTTCCTACTGGGTGCCTTTTGCGATTTTATCTCAGTGGATAGGTATTTCGGTAAATTAGGAAGGAATTGAGGCACCGTGCATGGTTTTACTGTCCATTTCACACGGGGAAGTTCAACGTTTTTACTGCTCATAACGAAACAGTGCGCATTTATAAGTTAATTAAATCTGCCGAAAAATGGACGTCACATATTCTACTTTTGGCTGGAAATTGCTTATCCTTCCGGTGGTGGTGGTGATTATTTTTTAATAGGAAGTACAACTAGGCAACCATCCTCTAAATAACACTAATCAGAGGAAAAAATGGAAGGGATCCGACACTTCGAAAAATGAAGATATCGGCCAAAGAAGGACAAGTGCCACGAAGGGCGTGAAGATGAAAGACTTCCTAGCCCTCACAAACCTAATAGCGTCGGAGAAGGAAAAGAACAAGAGTTGACCAACGGAGGTTCGAGAGAATAGATGAAAGTGAGGAGCCTGGCACAAGTGGAAGCAATGCCAGCACTCAGCTAAGGGCCCCGTGGTTGCCAACCCAGCTCCAAAGTCCAGAGCCCCTGGGGCCCCTTTTAGTCGTTTCTTACGACAGGCAGGGGATACCGTAGGCGTTGTTCTACCGCCTCCACCCACAGGCGGATCTTATCCATCCGTGGAATAACTCTTGTCCACTTCGCATACAGAGTATTTTCTTACCATTACACCACAGAGGTGGATTTTTAGTAACTACAGAACTATGCTCTGTAACCGATAACGAAGTTTCAGTATAATTTGTTCGATTACAACCCAGAAGTCTGCGCCTGTGGTGTAGTGGTTAGTGTGATTAGCTGCCCCCCCCCCCGGAGGCCCGGGTTCAATTCCCGGCTCTGTCACGAAATTTGAAAAAGTGGTACGAGGGATGGAACGGGGTCCACTCAGCCTCGGGAAGTCAACTGAGTAGAGGTGGGTTCGATTCCCACCTCAGCAATCCTGGAAGTGGATTTCCGGTCTTTCCCACTTCTCCTCTAGGCAAATGCCGGGATGGTACTTAACTTAAGGTCACGGCAGCTTCCTTCTCTCTTCCTTGTCTATCTCTTCCAATCTTCCCACCCCATCACAAGGTCCCAGTTCAAGAATAACAGGTGAGGCCGCCTGGGCGAGATACTGGTCATTCTCCCAGTTGTATCCCCGACCCAAAGTCTCACGATCATGGACACTGCCCTTGAGGTGGTGGAGGTGGGATCCCTCGCTGAGTCCGAGGGAAAACCCGACCCTGGAGAGTGATGGTGGTGGTGGTGGTGATTTTTGTTTTAAGAGGAAGTACAACGAGGTAATCATCCTCTCTGAACAAATAAGTGGAAAAGAAATTTAAAATATAAAACAAAATTTTTTATTCAACAAAGGAATTTGGAAACGCAGTACAAAATAAAACAAAAAAACAATTATAGAATTAGGCCGAAAGGATTACTAACGTATCAAAAGGGAACGTACGTTCCCTGAGTAACAGTACACTTGTAATTTACATACCCTTGATAAGTCCACTGTCGCACATAAAGCGGATGACGAGATCAGCAGTAGTCGCGTCATCGGCTAGTATGCGTTCGAGTGTTTCCTGCAGGCCGAGGCTCCGTCTTAGGCCAGAGAGATCGGCGCACTCTGTGAGGATGTGGGCCACGGTGAATTCGGCACCACAAGAACACACTGGGGGGTCTTCCCTCTTTAGGAGATAAGAGTGCGTGGATCGTAAATGACCTATCCTCAGCCTGCACAGTACTATGGCCTCTCTCCGTGAAGGTCGGAAAGAGGACCGCCACACGGTAGTTGTCTTCTTAATTGCTCTCAGCTTGTTGGGAGTTCGGATATCTAGCCACTCCGATTCCCAGAACGCCAAGATGGTTCGACGTAGCTGAGAACAAATATCCTTAGCAGGTACATTGACGGGTCTTGGAGGTAAAAGTGCAGCTTCCTTTGCTGCTTCATCCGCAAGTTCGTTTCCCGCAATCCCAACGTGGCTTGGAAGCCACGCGAAAGTAATTCTGGTGCTAGCATCGCCTAACCTGGCTAGAAAGTCATGTATCCGCTGCACCAGTGGGTGTTGCGAGAAACAGGTTTCAATAGACTGCAGAGAGCTTAACGAATCGGTACACAACAGAAAGTGGCTTCTTTCGTCACGCAGTGCAAACTGCAGAGCCTCTAAGATGGCGTAAAGCTCTGCAGTATACACGCTACATACTTTAGGGAGCGAGACCTTCGTACTCATATCATCAATGACAAAAGAGCATCCAACATTATCTCCGATTTTAGAACCATCCGTGAAGATAAGTCTCGCGGCCGGATATTGGTGAACAAAGTCCTGGAAATACCTCCGATGAACGGAGGAATCCGTGTTCACCTTGGGTCCACGGAGTAGACCTAGACGTATATCCGGTCGCGGAACCAACCACGGAGGTACCTCGCTAAGAGTTCGTTCAAGACAACCACCGATATCAATATTCAAATCATGACACAAGCTATCAATCCGAAGCCCAACCGGCCGTGTGGCATTCGGCCGGTCTTGGCACCGCTGGTGGTATTGGGTGCGATAGATGCATTGATAGCTTGGATGTAGCGGCATGTCACGAATTTTGGCAGCGTACGTTAGGAGTAACTGCTGCCTCCGTATCCGTAAAGGTGGAACTCCCGCTTCAGCGAGCAGGCTGGGAATGGGGCTAGTACGGAAAGCACCCGTTGCCAGCCTTACTCCACTATGGTGAATACTGTCTAAAAGGCTCAGCGTAGATTTTGATGCTGAGCCATAAGCCGCACTTCCATAGTCAATTCGGGAGAGGACCGTAGCCGTGTAAAATCGTAGCAATACCGCACGGTCAGCCCCCCACGAAGTGCCGCTGAGAAACTTAAGCATGTTAAGTCTCTTCATGCAGGCAACCTTCAACTGACAGATGTGGGGCTGCCACGTAAGTCTCTTATCAAAAAAGGAGACCCAGGAATTTGCAGGTGTCAACCACTGGTAAGACACTGTTTCGCAAGCGGAGCTCTGGTTCGGGATGCACAGGTCGACGTCGACAGAAGTGTACAACTGAGGTTTTCGCTGCTGAAAATCGAAAACCATGTTGCAGGGCCCATCTGTCGAATCGGTTAATAGCTTGCTGTAGCTGTCTCTCAGCAAACGCCACCCTTCCGGAGCTGTAATGTAGAGCTAAGTTGTCTACATACAGCGATGGAACGACTGCGGGCCCAGCAGCGGCAATCTGCCGTTGATGGCGATTGCGAACAGCGTGACACTCAGTACCGATCCCTGAGGTACTCCATTTTCCTGAACGTAATATTGAGCAAATGCATTCCCTACTCGGACTCGAAAGAGACGGAGGGACATGAAGTTCTCAATAAACGTTGGCAAATTTCCCCGAAATCCCCACTGGTGTAGAGTGGAGAGAATCCCATATTGCCAGGTAGTATCGTAAGCTTTTTCCAGGTCAAAAAACACGGCGACTAGGTGTTCCTTCCGGAGAAAGGCCTCCTGAATGGCGCTCTCCAGTCTGACCAGATGATCAGTGGCAGACCGATGAGAGCGAAAACCACACTGGTAGTTAGACAAGAGGCCCTCCCTTTCCATGGCCCACACAAGACGCCGGTTAACCATCATTTCAAATAGCTTACAGAGGCCATTTGTAAGGCATATTGGCCTATAACTATCCAGAAGTTTTGGATCTTTACCTGGCTTGGGAATTGGTATTACAATTCCCTCACGCCATTGAGATGGAAACACTCCCTCACTCCATATTCTGTTGAATAGGGTGATGATATCCTTGAGACATCTGTCACTCAAATGCTTAAGCATTTGATTGTGGATTTTGTCCGGTCCAGGAGCCGTATCTCTGCATAGCGCAAGTGCACTTCGCAACTCCCACTCCGTGAAGGCCATGTTGTAGGGATGCGAAGCACTAGAGGCAAAAGAGAGACGGTGGGCCTCTGCTTCGCGCTTAATTGGAAGAAATGCAGGGTCGTATCTCCTAGAGCTGGACGTATCTGCGAAATGTGACGCGATGTGGTCTGCAATGACTGAAGGAATCGTAACTATATCTCCATTAATGGAGATTCCGGGTACTGAGGGCACATTCTGTACTCCGACAATTCGGCGGAGTTTTGTCCACACTTGTGATGACGGAGTATGTGCCGTGATGGATGACACATACCTTTCCCACGTAGCTTTCTTACTTTCTCGAATCAGAAAACGGGCCTTCGCGCGCAGACGCTTAAATGCGATATGATTGGCCATCGTGGGATTCCGACGATAATGCTTAAAAGCCCGTCGGCGATCACGTATGGCTGCTGCAATTTCGTCCGTCCACCATGGGACCTGCTTCCGGCGACGAATACCGGACGAGGAAGGAATTGTTTCCTCTGCAGCAGCCAAAATTCCAGTAGTAATGGAAGAGACGTGGTCGTCAACAGACTCCAGCATATCATCAGCCATCACTGCGCGTTTTGTAAATTCTGGCCAATTTGCCCGCCGAAGTAACCAGCGCTTGGGTACTTCGGACTGTCTTTGATTCAAGAGAGACAGAATTATCGGGAAGTGGTCACTATCACAGAGGTCGTCGTGAACTTGCCACCGTAGCAGGGGAACTAGCGCACGGCTACACAAAGTGACATCCAGGTGTGAGAATGTGCCATGCGCGCTACTGAAATGTGTCGGTTCCCCTGTATTGAGCACACAAAGATCAAATAGGTTGATCATTCGCTCGACCTTCCTCCCCCTAGAACAGGAAGACGGAGAACCCCATAGTGTGTTACGGGCGTTCACATCCCCCAGCATGAGGAAAGGAGGAGACAACTGAGCGATCAAATCTTGTAGTGCATGCATATCAAGGTTATAATCCGGTGGAAAGTACACGTTGCAAACCGTTGTCATTACTGGCAACGGAGTGCGAACTGCAACTGCATCTAGCTGAGTACGGAGCGGTACTTCTTCGCTGAAGATGTCGGAGCGAACTAGGGTACAAACGCCCCCAGTTGCCGCGCCATCCACAGCTACTCTGTCTTTGGAATAAAGACGATATCCTCTCATAGTCGTGTCGTGTCCAGGTCTCAAACGAGATTCCTGTAGACAGACTATGGAGGCCGCATAGACGGATATCAGTTGACGTAACTCAGCTAGGCGACAGTGGTAACTACTGCAGTTCCACTGCAATAGTGCCATTGTGTGGATTGGTAGTGTTGCGAAATTAGGACAATTGCTTGCCCTTCTTTTTGTCAACTACCTGCCATTTTCCGCCGTTGTTGTCGGTATTGTCGTCACCATCCACGACAATGAGTGGTTCAGTCTCCATTGTCTCCTCAGAAGAAGGAGGCGCGGTGACTGGACCCTCCGCGGACGGTGATCTTATTGGTCTGGAACAGTGGGCCTTCTTCCTGGGAGAACTAGGTTCTCCAGAAAGTGATCGAACAAGAGGGCGTCTGGCCCTCTCGCTCTTGCCCACCGTTTCTCTCTTTTTGGGAGGAGAGCCGGCAGATGGCTTGCCGGATTTCTTCGGTGATCCTGTGGATCCCGACTGAGTTGGAGAAGGCTTCTTCTCCATTGTTTTAAGGGAGCTCTGTGGCTTCACCTTCTCCTCCTTTATGATCTGGGCATTGGAAGGAGGGCTGGACTTTCCAGCCCTATTTGGGGAAGTCTTTCCCCCCGACCTGTTGGGAGAGGACTTCCCAGCCGAACGTTCCTGGGAAGGGCCCTTCCCAGGCAACGTCGACAGTAACGCTCTTTTCGGTGCTTCACATGCTGAATCTCCAGTTTCTTTAGTTACTGAATTGTGTTGCTGGCTTTGACTTTTCAATGCATTTTCAGTACCGGTGTTCTGTACAAAACTCTGTGGAGTGATCCGTACGTTTGCGACCTTTTCCGCGAATGAGATGGAGAACTCCGGAGCAGCCATGGATTTGAACTTCCTCCGGGCGTCTGGATAAGATAGCTTATCCAGCGTTTTTATCTCCTGGATCTTCTTCTCCCGCTTGAATGTGGGGCACTCCTTGGAGATTGGAGCATGCGTACCTGGGCAGTTGACGCACACAGGTGGTGGTGTGCATTCAACCCCAGCATGCTCGCACTTCCCACACATTTTGCAGGTCGTCGAACCTGTACATCGCAATGAGGTGTGGCCAAACTTTTGACAGTTATAACACCTCATTGGTGCCGGAATGTACGGACGAACAGTCAGGCGATACATTGCTAACTTTGTTCGTTCAGGTATGGTCTCAGCGTCGAAGGTAAGGATGAAAGCACCCGTATCGAGTAGCTTATCACCCACACGCCTCTTCAACCTCTTCACGTCGGTTACGCCCCGACGTGCTAGGTACCGGATCATCGTATCATCGGAAGACTTAACCAAATCCCTGTGGAATATAACTCCCTTGCAGGAGTTAAGGGTTTGGTGCTTCTCGATTTTCACCTCTACCTTACCGAATAACTTGGCTTTAAGTAGCCGTCTGGACTGTTCAGCCGTAGATGTCTTGATAAGTACGGATCCATCTCGGAGCTTGCGCATCTCGTCGACTTCACCAGCAACAATTTCTTCGATTGAATTGCTTATCATAAAAGGACATTCGTCAAGGAAACTTTTACCATCGACCCTGGAAGCAACCAGGAATCGAGGAAGACGTTCGTCACTCATGTAGTCTACAGGAACTGGAGTATACCGCTTACGTTTTTTACCTATATTTGACGCTGTTTTTTGAAGGGTGCCACCCTTTGTTAAAGAAGGAAGAGAAAGAAGTGCCGTCTTTTGTCCCACGAGTACTCACGGAAATAAGAGGTCGACCTCCGGCAGAGCCAAGGAGATTTACCGGAGGCAAGGCTATATACTCCAGAGGGCGCCCGGTATCTGGAGGGGGTCGCTTGGAACTACTCTCCCAGTAGCCATGCATCACCTCGCCACGACCCGAAACTTGTGATTGGGGGAGGATGAAACCTCCGTGCTAACCTAATTATTTTTTTAATTTAATTTTTTAAATTTTTTTAATTTTTTTAAAATGTTTTTTTTCTTTTCTGTTATGTCTAACCTAATCTACCCGAGGCAGAGAGGGTGGCCAGACAGGAAGAGGAATGAAATTAAAGATGGTGAGAATAGAGGGGTAGAAATAGTGATGAAGAATAAAGAGCACAGACACCTCTCAAGCAACTCGGGGGACACCTTGTTAGTCTGGCCCTACACCGAGGCCTATCCAGCATGGGTAACCCTGAGCTGGCACAGCCCTCGGGATCAACAAGCACACAAGCCCCCACACCGACTTCAAGGTCATGGTGTCCCTAGAGGGGGCCCTGGAGGGTGAGCAGATTAAGTAAGTACAACCCAGAAAAGTATACGAACAAAATTAAATTAAAATCTGTTCAAATAAAGTTTAAAAAATATCAAACCGCACAACTGATAAGCCTGTTATTACCTTCGCGCAATGAGAGCTCGCGCGAAACTGAGCTGACTTACTGTTACTACACCAACTTGCTTATTGGCATTATATATTGTTGTCGAATACATATGTGACAAAAGTTAAATAATCAGCATAATATGTGCATGGTGCGATTTCAGGTGCACGGCACATTAGGAAAGTATCATTTTTCTAATTAAAATCAATGTTTGTATCAATGTTCATTGCTGTATGCTTTTAAAAATAATTTGGTGCTGGTCTTTCATTAGGAGCCTGTCGCGGTGTTGCTCGAGACGGGAATGGGAAGCATTTATTTAGAGCTCATCTGTGTTACACTGAACACAATTATAACTACTACTGCTAGATGCAACCAAATGGCAAATCCTCTACGTACACTAATGTTCAAAAGTTAAGCATAAGTTACGAGTAAGCAGGGCAACAGGAAATAGACCGCAAATCGCGCGACATATGCACCTACCAACATTGCGTGTTCGCTCTGTATAGGAAAGGAATGTTCCCTGCTTTATCTAGCAGTGTAACCACAAGGTAAACACAGCCAGTGCCTGCGGCCCATATTCCCTCAGTCGTGTTTGCCCTGTTACAGCGTGCGGAGTGTAGCCTCGTTGTGAACGTGACAACATAATGGCACAACGACGCCATTTGGACCCCGTTTTGCAGGGTAGAATACTCGGCCGCCTGTAAGCAGGCCAGGCAGGTGGTGGTGGTGGTGGTGATTATTGTTTTAAGAGGAAGTACAACTAGGCAACTATCCTCTATATAACACTAATCAGAGGGAAAATTGAAAGGGGTCCGACACTTCGAAAAATGAAGGTATCGGCCAAAGGAACACAAGGGCCACGAAGTGCGTGAAAATGAAAGACTCCCTAGCCCTCGCAAACCTAATAGCGTCGGAGTCGGAAAAGAACAAGAGTTGACCAACAGAGGTCGGATAGAATAGATGAAAGTGAGAAGCTTGGCACAAGTAAGTGGAAGCAATGCCAGGACTCAGCTGGGGGCCCCATGGTCGCCAACCCACGCTCCAAAGTTCAGAGCCCCTAGAACCCCTTTTCGTTGCCTCTTACGACAGGCATGGGATACCGTGGGTGTTATTCTACCACCCCCACCCACAGGGGGACAAGTAAGTGAAAGCAATGCCAGGACTCAGCTGGGGGGCCCCATGGTCGCCAACCCACGCTCCAAAGTTCAGAGCCCCTAGAACCCCTTTTCGTTGCCTCTTCCAACAGACAGGGGATACCATGTATGTTATTCTACCGCCTCCACCCACAGGGGGGGGGGGAACCCACGGTTCTGTTCAATTATCCCTGAATATGCGAGAATGTGATCATTATATTGGTACCGAGCATAGCTTTGAAGTACAGTAGCAGGTCAGCTGAAACTCAATAGCTATTCCCTGGGAACTCCACAGAGATGCACGTGCCGCTGTATGCGAGCTCTGGAACTGGGTGACTGAACACTCGATCGCCTGCCCCTGCCTTTTGCCTGGTTTTATTATTGACATGGAAAACAGTACCAATGCTCGCTCATTCCATTAGCTCCTTAGCGAGAGGAAGGTGGCAGAACAAGCAGAGCTATGGACCTACAACACCATCAATAGAATGCGAGTCAGTGAAACTCAGTCCTGTAATAGTAATTCATGTATTTATTATTACACAGACTTCAGCCCGGGTTTTTTGGCTGAATAGTAAGCATCAAAGTCTTCGGTTCAGAGGATCCTAGGTTGGATTCGCAGACGGTCGGGAAATTTAGCCGCGTCTGGATAATTATTTCGACTCTGGGACTGGCAGTTATATTTATCTCAATATACTTCTATTCGTATACGCACAATACAGTACACCACCAACCACCACAGAAACATACATTAATGAACACATCCCTCAACAGGGAGCGGTGGTGATGGTGATTACTGATTTAATAGAAAGTACAACCTGGCAACCATCCTGTATTAAAACAAATGGAAGGGAAAAAAGGAAGATCTCCAACATTTCGAAAAATCAAGGTATCGGCCCAAGAAAGACAAGAGGCATGAAGGGCATGAAAATATAATAATACTATCTAGGCCTCGAGTGCTCTAATAACGTCGGGGTCGGAAAAGAACAAGAGTTGACCAAGGAAGATCGGATAGAAAAATGAAAGTGAGGAGCCTGGCACAAGAAAGTGGAGGCAATGCCAGGACTCATTTAAGGTGGTGCTGGTGGTGGTGATTATTGTGTTAAGAGGAAGTACAACTGGCCAACCATCCTCTAAATACCACTGGTCATAGATAAAAATGAAAGAGATCCAACACTTCGAAAATTGAAGGTATCGGCCAAAGAAAGACAAGGGCCACGAAGGGCGTGAAAAAGAAAGACTCCAAAACCCCTGGAAAACCTCATAGTGTTGAGGTCGAAAAAAAACAGGAGTTGACTAAGGAAGGTCGGATAGGATAGATAATAGTGAGGAGCCTGGCACCAGTAAGTGGAAGCAATCCCACGACTCAGCCAAGTGACCCGTGATCGCCAAACCAAGCTGCCCCCAAGCTAAGATTCTCTCGGGTTACTTATAGTCACCTCTTACGATACGCATGGGACAGGCCTACTGTGGGTGTTATTCTACCGCCCCACCTACAGCGGGACATGGCCCTGAACTGTGGGATGGTGGTGGTGATTATTGTTTTAAGAGGAAGTAAAATTAGGTAACCATCCTCTATATAACACTAATCAGAGGGAAACATGGAAGGGACCCGACACTTCAAAAAATGAAGATATCGGCCAAAGTAAGACAAGGACCACGAAGGGCATGAAAATGAAAGACTCCCTAGGCCTCCACACGTAATACCATCAGGGTCGAAAAAGAACAAGATGTGGTGGTGATGTTGATTATTGTTTTAAGAGGAAGTACAACTGGGCAACCATCCTCTATATAACACTAATCAGAGAGAGAGAAACTTGAAGGGATCCGACACTTCGAAAAATGAAGGTATCGGTCAAAGAAAGATAAAGGCCACGAAGGGTGTGAAAATGAAAGATTCCCTGGGCCTCGAGTGCTCTTTATGCCGTCGGAGACGGAAGAGATCAAGGGTTGACCAAGAGAGGTCGGATAGGATATATGAAAATGAGGAGTCTGGCACAAGTAAGTGGAGGCAATGTCAGGACTCAGCTGAGGGCCCCGTGGTCGCCAACCCACGCTCCAAAGTTCAGAGCATCTGGGGCCCCTTTTAGTCGCCTTTTACGACAGGCAGGGGATACCGTGGGTGTTATTCTATCTCCCCCACCCACAGGGGGATGAACTGTGGGATAGACTTCCGATTTATTATTAACCTTGTATGAAAGGTGTGTAAGGTGGTGGTGATTATTGTTTTAAGAGGAAGTACAACTAGGCAACCATCCTCTATATAACACTAATCAGAGAGAAAAATTGGAAGGGATCCGACACTTCGAAAAATGAAGATATCAGCCAAAGGAAGACAAGGGCCTCGAAGGGCGTGAAAATGAAAGACTCCCTAGCCCTCGCAAACCTAATAGCGTCGGGGTCGGAAAAGAACAAGTGTTGCCCAAGGAAGGTCGGATAGGATAGATGAAAGTGAGGAGCCTGGCACAAGTAAGTGGAAGCAATGCCAGGACTCAGCTGAGGGCCCCGTGGTCGCCAACCCACGCTCCAAAGTTCAGAGTCCCTGGGGCCCCTTTTAGTCGCCTCTTACGACAGGCAGGGGATACCGTGGGTGTTATTCTACCGCCCCCACCCACAGGGGGAAAAAAGGTGTGTAAGGAATAATTTCTGTCTCGCAAGTATTTTGATTTACATGCGTAATATGAATGACACATTCTCTGTTCTATTATCTCTACAGCCTTTCTATCCAGCCGTCTCGGCTTCACCGATATAAATCCTTTGCTCCGTGACTGTCACTTCTGGGGGATGAGCGAGACAGGGTAATCCAATGCCTTTCTCTTCAGACAGTCGCCGTTGAGTGCCATATGTCTTTTATCCCTTTGTTGTCTTAACTTACTGGAATACCTTTTCGATGAATTTGACCTCCATTCTTGGGATATCAATTTCGCTTAACAAGAAGGTTATTACCGCAAGCTGGGACATACCAGTCACGATATGAGTCCATTTTACGTAATCTAGAAAGTAATTTCGTATATCGAGTGATATGTGTCGCAGATATGACATAATGGAATAAATGTACTTTCCACCCACGGAATATCCTCCGATTTGCTGAAGTAAATTAATAACCCTAAGTGTATCGACTACAATACAGCCTAAAAGAGCTATTTATTCACAAAATTACGCTTAAGTACACATATATACATAACGTGTAATCATACAGCTGCTATTATTCAACCGGAGTACAGTGAAACCTCGGAATGCGAATAACTTGGTCTACGAGTGTTTTGCAAGACGAACAAACATTTTAAATAAATTGTAACTTGATAAGCGAGTGAGGTTCCGCAATACGAACGTCACGTGTGCCTACGTTTTCCCCTCCCCTCTGCCTTTGTTGAAAGGATGAACGTGGTCTTTGGCCCTGTAGTGAAGAAATACCTTTCAGAAAATAATCTGCTGCTCAAAGTCTTGATGGTTATGGACAATGCTCCTGCTCATCCAGGCCTTGAAGCCTTGAGGACGACTTACTAGAGGAATTCAAGTTCGTTAAGGGTAAGTTCCTTCCTCCCAATACTACTCAAGCCTATGGATCAACAAGTCATTTCGAACTTCAAAAAGCTATACACCAAAGCCTATTTCAGCGATGCTTCGAAGTGACCGAAGAAACAAACCTTACCCTCCGTGAGTTTGGGAGAAATCATTTCCCCATCGTGAACTGCCTGAAGATCATCGATAAAACCGGGGATTGAGTCACCAAGAGAACTCACTTCCGCTTGGGGAAAGCTGTGGTCTGACTGTGTTCTTGGACGTGACTTTGAGGGGATTGTTGGAGACAATGAGCCGCCGATTGTCGATGAAATTATGTCCTTAGGGAAGACTATGGGGCTGGAGGTGAATGACGTGGACATCCAAGAGCTGGTGGAAGAACATAGCCAGTAACTGACCACCAACGAACTGATGGACCTGCATCGTGAACAGCAGGAGCAGGTTATGGAGGAGATCTCGTCCAAGGAAAAGGAGGAGGAAACGTCAATGGAATCTCTCACTTCAACTGAGATTCAGGAGGAGTGCAAAATGTGGGAAACGGTGCAAAATGTTGTAGAGAAACACCACCCGAATAAGGCTGTAGCAGTGCGAGAGACGCATCAGTTCAGTGACAATGCAATGTCACATTTTCGTGATATCCTCAAAAAGAGGCAAAAGCAACATCCTTGGATAGGTTCCTCGTTAAAATTGCACGAAAAGAAAACAATTCCAGTGAGCCAACAGATAGCAGTGATTCCGTTCGAGCTACACGGTAACTCTTCTTATACCATCTCTTGTCTCCCTCACACCAACAATGATTCTATAGTAAGGTAAAGTGCACTTTAATATGTTTTACGTTATATTTATTTTCAGAAATGGTATGCGAATAAATATTTTTATGTTGTGGATGAATCATCCGCGTTTCAATTGTTTCTTGTGGGAAAACTTGCTTTGATATAGCCTACGAGCGCTTTGGATTACAAGCATGTTCCTAGAACGAATTATACTCGCAATCCAAGGTTCCACTCTATTCATTATTCGAGGACATGTCAGGCTCACTTGAAGCACGTGTTTCTATTTGACGTCTATGGGTGAGGTGGTGGTAGTGATTATTGTGTTAAGAGGAAGTACAACTAGGTAACCATCCTCTACATAAGACTAATCGGACAGGGGGAAAATGGAAGGGATGGTATACTTCGAATAATGAAGATATCGGCCAAAGAAAGACAAGGGCAACGAAGGGCGTGGAAATGAAAGGCTCCCTAGCCCTCGCAAACCTAATAGCGTCGGGGTCGGAAAAGAACAAGAGTTGACCGAGAGAGATCCGATAGGATAGGTGAAAGTGAGGAGCCTGGCACAAGTAAGTGGAAGCAATGCCAAGACTCAGCTAAGCGCCCCGTGGTCACTAACCCACGCTCCCAAGTTGAGAGCCTCTGGGCTCCATTTAGTCGCCTCCTACGACATGCAGGGGATACCATGGATATAGACTATGTTCTCGCCCCCAGGTGGTGGTGGTGGTGGTGATTATTGTTTTAGGAGCAAGTACAACTGGGCAACCATCCTCTATATAACACTAATCAGAGAGACAAAATTGAAGGGATCCGACACTTCGAAAAATGAAGGTATCGGTAAAAGAAAGGTAAAGGCCACGAAGGGTGTGAAAATGAAAGATTCCCTGGGCCTCGAGTGCTCTTATGCCGTCGGAGACGGAAGAGATCAAGGGTTGACCAAGAGAGGTCAGATAGGATATATGAAATTGAGGAGTCTGGCGCAAGTAAATGGAAGTAGTACGAGGACTCAACTAAGGTCTCCGTGGTCACCAACCCACGCTCCTAAGTTAAGAGCCCCTGGGGCTTATCGCCCCCATCCACAGGGGGTTCACAGTCTGTAATTCTCCCAGAAAGAAGGATACGCACATCGAGTGATAACATTCTTCAACCAGAGCATATATTTTTACAATCGGGATAGAGGAGAAACTAATTCAGATGTTTACCTACTTTTAAGCGCAAAGAACTGTTCGTCTTCCAGCTCCAACATTACTCCAGAAGAATTCTCATTAATAAAACGCTCTCGGTATTATTTATCCGCAAAAGTGTCGTCATTTGTTATTTCATAGGCTCCAGAACCCATCATGTGGCTTAGAATATATATTAGAACCTCCAAAGACTTGGACCAGTGAAACGTAGAGCGGTTGTGTTTGCTGTTGACATATCAACGAGACAATCACTCTACATCAGACGCTATCCTAGCAGGCCCGACGAACAGGTTCATCATTCACCTAACCATCAGGAAGAAAGCGAACGATCGCTAACCAGATGAGGTTCATTTGGAAAGTGGTGGTGGTGGCGATTGTTGTCTTAAGCGGAAGTACAATACGGCAACCATCCTCTATTAACTCTAATCAGAAAAAAATTGAAGAGATCCAACATTTAGGAAAATGAAGGTATCGGCCAAAGAAAGAAAAGGGGCTGGAAGGGTGTGAAAATGAAAGACTCCCTAAGTCTCGAATTCTCCCGAATGCAAGCTGAAAGCTACGTGACCAAAAACGCAGCCACTTGCTTGATCTCTCCGTATATATACTAAAAGAGTCTAATAAAAACTGCTTTGGCAAATCCGTCCGTCCGTTCTACAGGACCGATTTGATTCATTTTTATTTTATTCTTTCCGGAATTACCTGCCGGTGAATTGTGAGACATTAATAGGTCTCTAAGGTCAGCCAACTTTGAGTAATCATAAAATAGATTCACTAAATGATCACTCTAATAATTGCAGGCGAAGGCTTCCATAAAGCCGCAATACATTCTGTACTTAGCAGGTTGCTAACCGCCTAATACTTTCATTAATATTCTGATATATGTTCGATTACTACCTGTCAAACCAGACCGTATACATACACTTCGTCTGATCATGGATGAATTCTCTTCCCTGCCAGATACTCTTTGATTCTCTAGCCCTTTCAAACTTCCAAATATATTCAGCAGATGGCAGAGTGCTCCTAATAACCTACATGCTGCTAAGAGAAAAAAGTCCACGTACAAACAGACCCTATCATGACATACGCTTTAGACATTATCTGGGAAAACCTATCGAAGGATTATCTAGCTGCACTAGAAAGAGTGAATGCAGTGAATTTTAAAAAAATTCTCCACCTGGCAAAAAACGCTTCTTCAAGACTAACCTATGAGCTCACAAGACAACCGTTCTATATAGAAGATCTGCGATTAAAAATTCCGTTGCCAAAAACGACACAATACGACACTTTACATCAAGAACTGCATGATGAAAAAAAAAAGCGAAAATATGGATAGATGATGGATGATGAATTCTGACTACGAACTGCTGCATGACATAACGCGCTTCTTATTGAATGCCCATAAAACCAGTGAAAAGCACAGCCAAACAATATGACTACGACAGACATATCAGGACGAGTTATCTGACCTATGTATAACTAATGCTGTGAAGTACCACGGGTCCTCTAGTGTATAAGCTGCTTTCCAAAACAGTTAAGCACCCAGAAAGAGTGGCTGAAAGTGAATGAAACTACATATGCTGAAATTTGTGCCCTTATTGAACTGATTACAATATGGGATGAAAGAGACAAGGCCGTTGGCATTTACAGGTGGAATGTTGGTGCCAGGTCAGTTGAGTATCGCACCCCGCCCTGGCCTCAATGCATGCCCTTTTGCGGTTCGGAATAGTTGATATACACGTTGATTCCCATAGGGTAGTGAGCTCTCACAGTGCATTGGCACTGCCGGTGGCTACAATTAGCCTACGCAGTGGCCTCCACGGTATGCACTAGCCATGCATCTTGGTAGGTGTGCTAGGTTCCAACTGATGAGCCCAGCCTAGCAGATGGGGGCGAAACGCTGGCAACCAGGAATGAGTTAGCTGTAAAATTTAGAATGTCCAATAACAGACCATTTATATTGGTTCGGAATGGTGTCAAACAGGGTTTGGATCTTCTCCTGAGGTAAGTTTGTCCACAGCTGTTGAAGTTGTTCTTCCAGATCCCGCAGGTTGGTACTGGGACGCAGTCCCATTCCAATGTCATCCCGCACATGTTTAACGATCCGGGGATCATACTGGCCATAGGAGGACATCAGCATGCTCTAGGCGGTCCATATACACATGTGCTGTGTGTGGACGTGCTTTACTGTCCCAGGTTGCTGTGCCATAAGGGGTAGAACATGCGGACGCAGCATTTCTGTGACGTATCGCTGTGCCTTAAAATTCTCACGAAGCACTATTGGAGGTGTCCTGAAAGCATATCTTATGGCTCCTCACACCATGATGCCAGGGTTTTCGCCTGTGTGTCTTTCCGCAATATGGGCAGGATCTAACCTCTGTCCTAGACGCCGCCAAACCCGCACACGATGGTCGTCGGAGGTTATAGAGTAGCGGAACTCATCACTGAACATGATCCGATGCCAGTCGTCCTCTGTCAATGCCTCCCGGGCAAGGCACTACTCCAAACTCAGGTGTTGGTGTTCTGGTGTCAATTGTAACCAATGCATGAGGCGGTAGGACCCAAATCCGGCGGATGCGAGTCGTCGAGACACTGCAGAGTCTCCAGTACATGTTCGTGGATGGCGCGTGCCGAAGTTGTGGGATCCCGCAATGCTTGGCGCACCATACGACGGTCCTCACTCGGGGTGGTGTTTCTTGGTCGACCCAAACCTGCACGACGTGATTGGGCACCACCATGTACCCATTGAGTTCAACATCGGTCCACTGTGACATCTGAATGGCCCACATGCCTGGCAGTTGCACGATACGACTAACCACCTCATGCAGTCACACAATGCGGCCTCTGTCAAATGCTGTCAGTTGGTGGATAGGCTGTATAACGCGTCTGCGAGGCATCGCGAGTGCTTCGTAGGCTACTGTATGTAGTCCTCTCTGTACGTCTTGCTTAACTGTCTGATGTGGTGGTAGTGGTGGTGGTGATTATTGTTTAAATAGGAAGTACAACTAGGCAACCATCCTGCATTTAACACTAACCAGAGAGAAAAACTGCAAGGGGTCCGACACTTCGAAAAATGAAGGTATGGCCAAAGGAAGACAAGGTGGTGGTGGTGGTGATTATTGTTTTAAGAGGAAGTACAACTAGGCAACCATCCTGTATTTAACACTAATCAGAGAGAAAAAATGGAAGGGGTCCGACACTTCGAAAAATGAAGGTATGGCCAAAGGAAGACAAGGTGGTGGTGGTGGTGATTATTGTTTAAATAGGAAGTACAACTAGGCAACCATCCTCTATATAACACTAATCAGAGTGAGAAATGGAAGGATCCGACACTTCGAAAAATGAAGGTATCGGCCAAAGGAAGACAAGGGCCACGAAGGGCGTGAAAATGAAAGACTCCCTAGCCCTCGCAAACCTAATAGCGTCGGGGTCGGAAAAGAACAAGAGTTGACCAAGGGAGGTCGGATAGGATAGATAAAAGTGAGGAGCCTGGCACAAGTAAGTGGAAGCAATGCCAGGACTCAGCTGAGGGCCCCGTGGTCGCCAACCCACGCTCCAAAGTTCAGAACCCCTGAGGCCCCTTTTAGTCGCCTCTTACGACAGGCAGGGGATACCGTGGGTGTTATTCTACCACCCCCACCCACAGGGGGAAAAAGGAAGACAAGGGCCACGAAGGGCATGAAAATGAAAGACTCCCTACGCCTCCATACGTAGTACCGTCGAGGTCTGAAAAGAACAAGAATTGACCAAGGGAGGTCGGATAGGATAGATGAAAGTGAGGAGCCTGGCACAAGTAAGTTGAAGCAATGCCAGGACTCAGCTAAGGGCCCCGTGGTCGCCAACCCACGTTTAACTGTCTGACTCACAGCAGTTGACTGGAAACAACTTTTCTACAACAGGACGGTGCCATCACGAATGAACTCTGGTGGACGTTCTACACATTACAAATCCTTGTAAATCTAATCATTTACTCACAAATCAATGGTATGCATGTATCCCGAAATGGGATAATATAGGATCACACCTTCTGGGTGCTTAACATTTCTTGTCGGGGGAGTGTTTATGATGTAATGTTTAGAAAATTATATCCTGCAGTAGCCTGAACTGTAAACAGTACCCTTAATACAGATTTCTTTTTATCTATTCATGTAGCTTGCATTTCATCAATGTTCTTTTTCGTAAACGACTGTGACTTTCCACTAAGCAAGTCTTAATCTACCTCTATTTCTATATGGTACCTCTCCATTTCCTCTTTTTGTATGACTATAAATTATTTGTAGGGATTGTTGAAAGAACTTCGTAGAATTTGTCATTCTCCCTAACAATCAATATCTTTAATTCTACTTCAGAATATGTAATACTGAATTGTATAGTTTTGTTCATGTTGTACTCCATTGTATTGTGCTGTATAAATATAAAACCTATTATCTTTTATTGCTATTGGCCTTTCGTCGCACCGACACAGATAGGTCTTATGGCGACGATGGGATAAGAAAAGCCTAGGAGTTGGAAGGAAGCGGCCGTTGCCTTAATTAAGGTACAGCCCCAGCATTTGCCTGGTATAAAAATGGGAAACAACGGAAAACCATCTTCAGGGCTGCCGACAGTGTGATTCGAACCCACTATCTCCAGGATGCAAACTCACAGCCGCGCGCCTCTAACCGCACGGCCAACTCGCCCGGTACCTATTATCTGAGAGCGGATTATTCTCACTAACTGGGACAAACTGGGTATGTAATCCTGAATCGATCAATCCAACAATGAATCAATCAATCAATCAATCAATCAATCAATCAATCAATCAATCTCCTTATGAGTCAGTTACTGTCAACGATTCACTTGCATACAATGCCACGCTCCACACACAAGCCTTCAAAAACATCTTTCTAGTAAGCATTTCTGTGCTTCATGTACGCAAATTCCTTTTCTTAAGAAAGCGCCTCCTTGCTTGTGCTAATGTGCATCTTATGTGCTCTTTACTTCTGTCACTGTTAGTCATTCTGCTACGCAAAGGAAAACATACTCGTCTGCTTCCTTTAAGACTTCATATCCTGATCTAATATTTCTTGCGTCACTTGACTTCGTTCGACGGCATTCCATTACTTCTATTTTGTATTTATTTACTTTCATCCGGCACTTCTTCTCCTGTGCCATTTCGAAATCTCTCCAGACATTCTGTAGTCTCAGATAAAATAAAAACATCATCGGCTAACCTCTCAGCATTCATTTCCTCTCCTTGAATTTCGCATTCATTTCCATATTCCACTCTGATCTCCATTACCTCCCGTTTACAGAAAGAAAATTGAAGCCCTGTTTCACCACTCTCATGATAAATGCATCCTCCTCACAGCCCTCAATTTTTACCATTGCAGACTTGATTTTTGCACAAATTGTAGGTAACGCTTACTTTTTCCTATTTTATTCCTTCAGAATCTCAAATATCTTCGTCAATCAACTTTATCGAGGTATTCCATAATTAGAATACCATATAACTGTCATAGCAAGTTTACTGCGTGGTTCAAGTTGTGTAGCAGTTAGCTTGTATTCGGGGGATAGTGGATTCAAACCTCACTATCGAAACCCTTGAAGATGGTGTTTTGTGGTTTCTAGTCTTCATGGACGTCAAATATTGGGTCTGTACTTTAATTTAGGGTACGTTCGCTTCGTTCCCCGTCCTATCCATTTGTCCCCATAAGATCTGTCTTGAGTCGTTGCGACGTAAACCCATATATGTCCTTCTTAATTTGATCCTTTGAAATCAAACACAGAGTCGTAATTTTTAGCGTATTCCTACGTTTCTTCGAAAGCCGTTTTCTCCGTACTCGGCTTCAACTCACGTCCTCATTCCTTTGCAAATATTACATTATGTGTTAGAAAAACAGATATCGAAACTACAATAGTCCGTACGCCTGACGGACACATTATCCAGGCCATTTCAAGTGAGCATCCCGCCTCCTTGGCCCAGAACACGTTGAGCACTTCTACATTGTTCAAAGCACCGCCGCATGGCTATGTAGGGCCAACTGCGAGATGGAAGATCACCTCGTGTTCCGTGGCGTGTCCACTCACAGCAGGAGGCAATCTCCAAAATATTCGAACGAGGTCGGAACATTTCGGAAGACATCGGGTAATTAATAATGAATTTCTGGCTAATAACCTTCATTGTGAGAGATGTCGACACTGTCAGTAACGAGGAAATAAGTAATTAAGAATTATGGGAAACGTTTGATGAAGCTAACTTCACAGGGTGCAAATGTATTTGATTATGCTCAGGAAGAAGTTAGCATGCTTGAAGGCAGAGTGGAATTACACGTGACAAGGACATACGATCAAAATACGCGGAAATCATCGTACACGGAATTAATTAATTACAACCGTGAAAGAAGTAGGAGAAATCAGTGAAAACCACCATTGAGATTGAAAAAATAGACGGAATCTCTGGGGTCCAGAGATCATCAAATGGAACGATTGCAGAATAATAGATAATGAAACGTACCGCGTCTCTAGAGAATGCATAAATGCCCCTTCTACCAGCGAGACAGGCAGTCATAATTCAGTTGTCCGAGGGAGCGAACCTTCGTCAAGGTTTATCAAGAAGAGGACTTCCGAAGTTAAAGTGTGGGAGATAGACTGGTAAATCTCAAAATCCAGTTGGCTTGAGAGACGAAAATTCTACAAAGTAATAATGAGGAGTGAAGACAACTTAGATGTTTAAACATTGTATTTACGACATCCATTCTGGTAGGTGGGAATATCATAGGATGTATTTGTAGGATTCATGAACTTCTGCGTAGGAAGACAGCAAAGTCACAGATAGATCTTTGGAATTATTGCGGACAAGGTTATTTTGATAATCTGTAAGGGAGGACAGTTGGGGTCTGGCAGAGATAACATCGCCTGTCTCAAGGCCATTCACATCTGTGGAACACCTGGTGAGGAGGAGGTGGAAATATTCCACAAACTGCGTCAGTTGAATACTCGACACGAGGCTGTGTGGTTTAATTTTTGTGTATACTGTATGTGTATAATAAAATTTCTTATAATAATATTCACGTCATGATCATCATCATCATGATTAATGTGTGTTGCTTCAAGACGAGTGCATAATCAGTATATTGATAAGGTAGTATTTAAGCGAAGAATGCCTCGTACCATTATATGAGGGGCTAAATTCAGAGGTTGCTGGCTAGCAAGATGCAACCGGGATAACACCACGTCAAACGGTACAATTACAGGTCTGTCTAATTCAAATATTATGTGTTTGTAGTTAGACATGTAAATGCTCTTGTCCCTTTAAATTAATTAATAAATCAAAAAACCGCGTTGTATATGTGGCGTATGTAGAATTAAGTATGTTGCGATCATGATGATGATGATGATGATGATTATGTGTATTGTCGGTATTCCATTGTAGAAGCGAATTATCTGTTATTTATATCACTACGTGAGACGTTAAACTATGTTTAAATTTCTTAAATATATGAAGTTAAATATTACAATGAAGTTCAGTGAAATGACATTCGAGCCGGTAAAAGTTATAATAATGATACTGATAAAAAAACGTTATAAGTGTGATTTATTTATTTAGCGTATGATGAATACAATATTATTTACAATATATACAACTACCATCTCAAGCTCGTAACTAAAGTTCCATGTCAAAATTTAATAGCCAGAGAAGAGCTTCGTTTGAGACACAGTTTAAGTCCTCAATAGAGCCTCTGTAACTACGCAAAGGACTCTCAAATGCAAGGTGTTCCACTGTCTGTTCCCCTTGTCCGCAGTCACATTGCGGTGATGTCTTCCATCCCCATTTGAAGAGAGTATAAGTGTGATAAAGTCAAATAATAAAATAATAATAATAATAATAATAATAATAATAATAATAATAATAATAATAATAATAATAATAATAATAGAATTAAACTGAAATAATAATTGTACCGGTTGGTACACCTATACGCCGCACATTTGAATTTTCCGCCTTCAAGTACTCCTCTACAGCTGAAACTCTGAACTTTAAAACTGAATTAATTCAACCGTTTATCAGAAGATGTCACTGTGTTAATTTCGAATTGTTTTTGTTTACTAATTATCAAGAAGTGTGGACATTCTCTCACAGATGTCTCTACCAAAAACTATGATCATGCACCCTGGTGCGAAGTGAAGGAACTTTTCTTGAAGATATTTTGTTATCATAAGTTTGTTCTTTACTAAATGTTGTTCTTTCATTTGTGGGTTGGCAATATTAATCTCTCTTTCCGCCAGTTTTGAAATTAGCCAATCGTAAATTTCTGTCATTAATTTTCAGCCAATGGTGTCTTTCTTCCCCAATGTTGATGTGTAACTGTAAGCTACCCAATAAACGACTGTGGGTGTGTCTTAATCATGCATGAACGGTCTCGAATCTTCCCCGAGAGTATAAAAACTGCTGATTTTCATGGCTCTCTGCCACTCGTACAACATCTAGCTTAGTGTATGGAAGTATAGCAGGAGACGGGAAGCGCCTCTTTCATCAGCCAGCAGCTCTTCTACAAGGTAATGGCCTTTTAACATCTTTATTTCTTGCTAGCTCAGCAGTTTAGCCCTCGGGGAAGGTCCGAAACCTTTTCAATGTAACCTAACTTTTTAAAAATGTAACTTAGTGCCGGCTTATGTAAAAGTTTCTTATTACTTTAACGGTAAATCGGGGATACAGAGTGCTTTACCCTCTCGAGCTCCCCTTCATTTTGAGTTGAGGTGACTACGTTTTCATAACCGATTTTCTACTCTTAATGTATTAAAGTTTTCTCATACGAGTCACTTCTCTAGTTTGGGAATAGCCCCTGTGTCATCAGCCTAGTGCCCCTTAGGTTTTATAAGGTTTCATGTAGGAGTGCAAGCAACGCCTCCATTCATATTGGTATTTTTGGGCCATTTAATTAACCTATTAATTTTCTTTTAAGGCCCTGTAAGCTGGGTACGAGATACCCCTGTTTAATTCTTGTAAGTTGCGCCTCTATGGCAAGTGATTGTAAAGCATTGTATTGCCTTTAATAGGCTTGAAAGATTGAGATCGGGTCAGCTGTTTATGGTGTTTTGGAAAGGTGCCTCTAGAAGGCTTGACATTACCAGGTGGGAGCAAGTGCTCCATATAATGAGGGGTTTTCTGCCCTTTGGTAATTTGTGGTTGTGAGCTGAGGGCTCAGGAATTATAAACTTGGGGCTCGAAGCCCAGCCTTTGTAAAGACCCCTTAACTTGTGCTTTCGTTTGTAAAGTTATAATTGTACCTGATTTTTCATTGTTATTTCACCTAGTGAAAATTTGTTAAATCTTGTTGTCTATTGAAAATATAACCTTTATTTAAATTTTAATTAATCTTTCGGCCTTGTAGTTAGACCCATTCCAGCCCGCACCTTCTTTCACATCTGTAAGTCTGTATTTTATGAGTGATGTAGAATAAGCAGGATGCCGAGGATAAGAGGCCCTGTAGTTCGATGGAGAGGAAACTTTTTGACTTGGTATATATGTTGATGTGAAATATTTCTGAGACAGGCTGTATAAGAGCAGCGATGTCCTGTAAAGAGTTGTCAAATCCAAGTGAATGCGTTGTAACGCCTATTTTAAGTACAAATTGATGTTTTTCCATGACTATTATTTTATGCAAGATCGTAGGTAACGGCAGCTAAGTCAAGGTGACGATTCTATTTTATACCAGCGAAGTGCCTTTTGTGATAGCCGTCCTCACAAACAAAATACGTTATTACACACGGTCCAGATAATACCTATTGTAAACTGAATTTTATTCTATATCTTTACGAGATGAAAACGTCACGGATTGGAAACATTGCTGGTAAGAGAATGAAGTTTATTAGATTGATAGTTTAACCTGCGTATGTTGATGACAAGTTACTTCCCTGGACAGTTCACGATGATATATATTTGGAGTGTTGACATTCCAGGTCACTTGGATGGTGGTGGTGATTATTGTTTTAAGAGGAAGTACAACTAGGCAACCATCCTCTATATAACACTAATCAGAAGAAAATAATGGAAGGGGTCCGACACTTCCAAAAATGAAGATATCGGCCAAAGGAAGATAAGGGCCACGAAGGAAGTGAAAATGAAAGACTCCCTAGGCCTCCATACGTAATACCGTCGGGTGGTGGTGGTGATTATTGTTTTAAGAGGAAGTACAACTAAGCAACCATCCTCTACATAACACTAATCAGAGGGAAATAATGGAAGGGATCCGACACTTCGAAAAATGAAGATATCGGCCAAAGAAAGACAAGGGCCACGAAGGGCGTAAAAATGAAAGACTCCCTAGCCCTCGCAAACCTAATACCGTCGGGGTCGGAAAAGAACAAGAGTTGACCAAGAGATGTCGGATAAGCTAGACGAAAGTGAGGACCCTGGCACAAGCAAGTGGAAGCATTGTCAGGACTCATCTGGGGGCCCCGTGGTCGCCAAACCACGCTCCAAAGTTCAGATCCCCGGAGGCCCCTTTTAGTCGCCTCCTACGACAGGCAGGGGATACCGTGGATGTTATTCTACCGCCCCCACCCACAGGGGTCACTTGGAGCCTCACACTCGAGTTATACCGTGAATATCGTGATGGTTGTGATTATTGTTTTCAGTGATATTATGTAATATCAAACGAGATATGAGTGTACTTTTATTTAGCGAACTTCGCCGCAGGTGTTTAAATTGTAATGAGTAATAGATCAAAATATTCGAACGTGTTATTTAATTTCGATCTCACGCTTTATCGTAGAAAATAGACGCAGTAATATTTCCAGATTCGAGTTCATTTCTGAAGCGAATTTTACTTTATGTGTTCGAATTTCAACGAGAATCAGATTTAAATATCCGGACATTGTGTTAAAGTTTCGATTTCGCCCGGCAGTATGAGCTTTGTGTAGATACCATAACGTTGGCTCAACGATAGATTTAGGATGCCGCGTGTATTATAATTATCCTTAGAGGTTGAGTAGACACTGTACCGTTGACTCAACGACAGGATTAGGACGCCGTCTGTACATATCCAAGTCGTAGGTTTTACATATTTGCGAGTTGGTGGTGGTGGTAGTGATTATTGTCTTAAGAGGAAGTACAACTAGGCAACCATCCTCTATATAACACTAACCAGAGGGAAAAATAGAGGGGATCCGACACTTCGAAAAATGAAGATATCAGCCAAAGGAAGACAAGGGCCACGAAGGGCGTGAAAATGAAAGATTCCCTAGCCCTCGCAAACCTAATAGCGTCGGGGTCGGAAAAGAACAAGTGTTGACCAAGGGAGGTCGGATAGGATAGATGAAAGTGAGGAGCCTGGCACAAGTAAGTGGAAGAAATGCAACGACTCAGGTATGACCCCGTGTTCGCCAATCCACGCTCCAAAGTTCAGAGCCCCTGGGGCCCCTTTTAGTCGCCTCTTACGACAGGCAGGCGATACCGTGGGTGTTATTCTACCGCCCCCACCCACAGGGGGAATATTTGCGAGTTGACTTGAACGATTTTTGTGTCTGCAGTAGTGGATACAGATACAGAAGATATTAGCAGGTACTATTTAGGTCGTGTTTCGACATAATCTTTACTAGCTGAAAGGTGCCCCCATAATAGTGTTGCATCAGTAGTGACATGAATGTAAGAGTTGTCCCGGGTAGAAACCTGGCTAATGGAGACTGATCCCTACTACTTAGCCGCGTGCGTTCAAGCTCGATGAACTTTGGTTTCTATTTGTATCTTTTCCTTTACTTCAAGATTTATGGTTCGGGTGTACGGTATTTTTGATACTGCAGTGTGTTGACAGTTATTTTTTGTAGGATTTATACTACTATACCAGGCAAAGTATTCACTGGCATCTTGGAAGGGAGGGTGCGATCAGTCGTTGAGAGGAAGCTGGATGAAAACCAGTGTGGTTTCAGACCACAGAGAGGCTGTCAGGATCAGATTTTCAGTATGCGCCAGATAATTGAAAAATGCTACGAGAGGAATAGGCAGTTGTGTTTATGTTTCGTAGATCTAGAGAAAGCATATGACAGGGTGCCGAGGGAAAAGATGTTCGCTATACTGGAGGACTATGGAATTAAAGGTAGATTATTAAAATCAATCAAAGGCATTTATTTTGACAATTGGGCTTCAGTGAGAATTGATAGTAGAATGAGTTCTTGGTTCATGATAATTACAGGGGTTAGACAAGGCTGAAATCTTTCAAATTTGTTGTTCGTAGTTTACATGGATCATCTGCTGAAGGCAGGGAGGGATTCAGTTAGGTGGAAATGTAGTAAGCAGTCTGGCCTATGCTGACGACTTGGTCTTAATGGTAAATTGTGCCGAAAGCCTGCAGTCTAATATCTTGGAACTTGAAAATAGGTGCAATGAGTATAGTATGAAAATTAGCCTCTCGAAGACTAAATTGATGTCAGTAGGTAAGAAATTCAACAGAATTGAATGTCAGATTGGTGATACAAAGCTAGAACAGGTCGATAATTTCAAGTATTTAGGTTGTGTGTTCTCCCAGGATGGTAATATAGTAAGTGAGATTGAATCAAGGTGTCATAAAACTAATGCAGTGAGCTCGCAGTTGCGATCAACAGTATTCTGTAAGAAGGAAGTCAGCTCCCAGATGAAACTATCTTTACATCGGTCTGTTTTCAGACCAACTTTGCCTTACGGGAGCGAAAGCTGGGTGGACTAAGGATATCTTATTCATAAGTTAGAAGTACCAGACATGAAAGTAGCAAGAATGTTTTATGGTACAAACCGGTGGGAACAATGGCAGGAGGGTACTCGGAATGAGGAGATAAAGGCTAATTTAGGAATGTCGTAGTTAGCAGAACGGGAAAGATTTCATAGTTTGTATTATATTGTGGACTTGTATTTTAACTAATGTAACGACGTAAATGTTTCATAACCTGAAAGCTGGTTTAGTAAGGACACTTTTCGAGTGATTTATCACTTTCATTTAACTTCAGTGTTTGGGGTTTCGTCTAAACGCATATTGAATTAATGTTTCCTTGCACTTCGCAGTTTTGTTCCTTCAGAACGATAAAACGTAAGATCCCCTCCAACAAGTGGTGTTTGGTTCATTCTGAACATGTGTTTGGGGTGATGCATATTTCGGCATCAGGATTCCTCTGTAACTTTAGCGTGTCACGAAATGACAATACATGGTGGAATTTCATTTTTGACTGTGATAATTGCTGTTAACTTGTAATAAACACCATGCTTTCAAGTAAGATTTCGTAACCTATCAAAAACAACTGCTAGTCAATTTGGTTCGATTAAGGATCCATTCGGGGGATGTTCCAATATCCTAGAGGGTGGTCGACTGGTGGATAACCTTAATTCAGTGTACATATAAATCTGGATTACTACTTGTTGAAAGTCAGATTTTCCACGGATCGTGTGGGTTAATTCTCAGTTGTCGTTTAGATCAATGTTGCCCCATTTTCAGGTTTTCTGTTCTTTTTCTGGTTTTGCTGTCCACAGATCTTACATTGCGTTTTCATTATTTGGAAGACAATAGTATAAACAATTTCAAGATAGTTTTACCACTCACTTTATGCATTGTGACTGCGTTATAACCCGTTGTGACAAAATTTAACTGATATTTTTTCTTGCCTGTTTAGTACAATTATCGTGATTTCATTGAATAAAATGTTAGTAAGCACAATTTTGCTCCTCATTTGAAGTAGTTATACTCTCCTCTACACCCTACCGATTGGTCAATGAAGTGACACAAAACACTGTAATGACCCCAATATCCGAGAATCGACGTTACTCTACCGAAGTACCGAGGCAGACGACCAACAATGGAATGGTAAGTTCAAGAGTTCAAGGTGGTGGTGGTTATTATCGTTTCTAAGAGGAAGTACAACTGGACAACCATTGTCTATTAACACGAAAAAGAGAGATAATATTGAACGGATCCTACACTTCGAAAAATTAAGATATCGACCAAAGGAAGACAAGGGCCACGAAGGGCGTGAAATTGAAAGACTCCCTAGGGTCGAAAAGAACAAAAGTTGACCAAGGAAGTTCGGATATGGTAGATGAAAGTGAGGAGCCTGCCACAAGTAAGTGGAAGCAATACCAGGACTCAGCTGAGAGCCCCGTGGTCACCAACCTACGCACCTAAGTTTAAAGCCCCGAGGCCCCTTCCAGCCGCCTATTACAACAGGCAGGGGATACCGTGGGTGTTATTCTACAACCCCCACACAAAGGGGGATCCAAAATTTTACAGTTTTATAATAACGTGGTTTATTTTCAGCTGGCGTAAAATTAGGATTTTATCCTAACATGGTACTGGTTCTTATATGTGTCCATAGATATTTGGCATTCGTAACTCGTTACTCTAAAATTAACGTTATAACTGGCGGGGGAGGCGGGTGGAGGGGTATCTTTCCTTTTCCTACATTAATCAATGAATGCACATCTTCTATTCTCGTTGTGTTTACAAAAATAATTGCTGTACACGCGGTATTAGTTAATCACTAATGTTTAATTATTTTCTCACTAAAATAATAGGAATATAAAGGCAAGAAACAACCTACGGCACGAATTAGTTGATTTTTCGTGGTGGTGGGGGTGGTGGTGGTGGTGATGGTGATTATTGTTTTAAGAGGAAGTAGAACTAGGCAACCCTCCTCTGTATAACACTAATCAGAGAGAAAAAATGCAAGGGATACGACACTTCGAAAAATGAAGCTATAGACCAAAGAAAGACAAGGGCCACGAAGATGAAAATGAAAAACTCCTTAGGCCTCGAGTGTACTATTACGGCCGGGGTCGGAAAAGAACAAGAGTTGGCCAAAGGCGGTCTGATAGGATAGATGAAAATGAGGAGCCTGATACAAGTATGTAGAAGCAATGCCAGGACTCCGCTAAGGACCCCGTGGTCGCCAACCCACGCTCCAAAGATCAAAGCTATTTGGTCCCCTATTAGTCGCCTCGTACGACAGACAGGGGAAACCGTGGGTGTTATTCTACTGCCTCGACCCACAGCGGGATCGTGGTGGTGGTGATGGTGGTGGTGGTACGATTATAAGGGAAACAGGAGGATTACCTAAAGTTCAGAACTGAATATGAACAGACTGGCCATCTTTATAATACTCCGTTGGAGTATGCAACGCTGCTTCACAGGAACGTTTGGTGGGTTGCCGATGATGCCGGCGTCAGATTATTACAATGCAGGATTTTATCCTATGGTTTTTACACTCGATAACGCAGCATTAGTATAATATGGGCTAATAACCTAGAAGAACTATGGTCTGAACATGGCGGGACATTTTATTATCTATGGTGAGGCACACATTTATTAATACCAAAGAATGAGCAAGTTATGAACAATGAATGATGTTGGAATGAATATTGTTGCAGTAGAGAGAAGAAGTCTCAGATCGCGTGTGTCTGACAACGCTGACGCAAGTAGAACAAACTAAATTGCTGTTTCGCAGAACAAGATTGAGTTACAGAAAGGAAGAATAGAGACCGGAACTCAGATCGTACCAATTACAGATCCCACATTGTCGTGTAAGATATATCACTGTTCTTCTCCTTTTAAAGCAGACCTTCAGAGATCCATTGTAACATCCTGAAGAGCAATATATTCATCTCTCGAAGGGTTTCTGCTAAGAAACTGGATGGAAAATACCCTTCAAATAATATTGCATTGTTTCCCTTTATGAACCAAGTGACATTTATAGGACTATGAAATAATATACAGCTCCTGTTGATTGATTGATTGATTGATTGATTGATTGATTGATTGATTGATTGATTGATTGATTGATTGATTGATTGATTGATTGATTGATTGATTGATTGATTGATTGATTGATTGATTGATTGATTGATTGATTGATTGATTGATTGATTGATTGATTGATTGATTGATTGATTGATTGATTGATTGATTGATTGATTGATTGATTGATTGATTGATTGATTGATTGATTGATTGATTGATTGATTGATTGATTGATTGATTGATTGATTGATTGATTGATTGATTGATTGATTGATTGATTGATTGATTGATTGATTGATTGATTGATTGATTGATTGATTGATTGATTGATTGATTGATTGATTGATTGATTGATTGATTGATTGATTGATTGATTGATTGATTGATTGATTGATTGATTGATTGATTGATTGATCAATGTATAGGGCGTATCAGGATGAAAAGTAAATACATTGTGAAAGGATGTTATGGCTATTTCTAGCAAAAGAAGGTTATTTAAACGTGTGTCCAACTTAGAATGTGTGCGTAATTAAAACTGTTTCCATTACACACATTTTAAGAAAGAGGTGATAGCGATTATTGTTTTAAGAAGGTGGTAGTGGTGGTGATGGTGGTGGTGATATTGTTTTAAGAGGAAGTACAACTAGGCAACCATCCTCTATATTACACTAATCATAGAGAAAATATGGAAGGGATCCGGCACTTCGAAAAATGAAGGTATCTGCAAAAGGAACACAATGGCCGCGAAGGGTGTGAAAATGAAAGACTCCCTAAGTGGTGGTGGTGATTATTGTTTTAAGAGGAAGTACAACTAGGCAACCATCCTCTATATAACACTAATCAGAGGGAAAATATGGAAGGGGTCCGACACTTCGAAAAATGAAGGTATCGGCCAAAGGAAGGCAAGGGCCACGAAGGGCGTGAAAATGAAAGACTCCCTAGCCCTCGCAAACCTAATAGCGTCGGGGTCTGAAAAGAACAAGAGTTGACCAAGAGAGGTCGTATAGGATAGATGAAAGTGAGGAGCCTGGCACAAGCAATGCCAGGACTCAGTTAAGGACCCCGTGGTCGCCAACCCACACTCCAAAGTTCAGAGCCCCAGGGGCCCCTTTTAGTCGCCTCTTACGACAGGCAGTGATACCGTGGGTGTTACTCTACCGCCTCCAACCACAGGTGGTGGTGGTGGTGATTATTGTTTAAAGAGGAAGTTCAATTAGGGAACCATCCTCTACATAACACTAATCAGGAGAAAAATGGAAAGGATCCAACACTTCGGAAAATGAAGATATCGGCCAAAGGAAGACAAGGGCCACGAAGGGCGTGGAAATGAAAGACTCCCTAGCCCTCGCAAACCTAATAGCGTGGGGGTCGGAAAAGAACAAGAGTTGACCAAGAGAGGTCGGATAGGATAGATGGAAGTGAGGAGCCTGGCACAAGTAAGTGGAAGCAATGTCAGGACTCAACTAAGGGCCCCATGGTCGCCAATCCACGCTCTAAAGTTCAGAGCCCCTGGAGCCCCTTTTAGTCGCCTCTTACGGCAGGCAGGGGATACCGTGTGTGTTATTCTACCGCCGCCACCCCAACCTCTGGGGGTAGATAAGAGTGGAGATTCCGTTTGTATATAATTTTGTGGAGTAGAAGTAAAGAGGGTTAGCAGGATCTGATTTAGTTTAATCCAATTTAGCTCATGGAATGCAGGAGTTATGTAATGAAATTCTGTAATGTTCATTATAAAACAGACAAAAGCATTCCGAACACTCTGAAGACTATTAGAGAGGGTGCCATTTAGTCCGCCACACAGGTGGTGGTGATGATTATTGTTTTAAGAGGAAGTACAACTAGGCAACCATCCTCTATATAGCACTAATCAGAAAATGGAAAGGGCCGACATTTCGAAAAATGAAGGTATCGGCCAAAGGACGATAAAGGCCACGAAGGGCATGAAAATGAAAGACTCCCTAGGCCTCCATACGTAATACCGTTGCGGTCGGAAAAGAACAAGAGTTGACCAAGAGAGGTCGGATAGGATAGATGGAAGTGAGGAGCCTGGCACAAGTAAGTGGAAGCAATGCCAGGACTCAGCTAAGGACCCCGTCGTCGCGAATCACGCTCCAAAGTACAGAGCCCCTGGAGCCCCTTTTAGTCGCCTCTTAGGACAGGCAGAGGATACCGTGGGTGTTATTCTACCGCCCCCACCCACAGCGAACAGGACGTCACAACAGTCAAGCAGAGGCGATATTACCCGTTGAACAACAAGTTTCTACCTTTAAAAGGATGTGCGCCTCTGTCAGCCAACGGGGAGGTGCTTTCCATTTCTCCTGATAAAATAATTTTGTATGATGGTGGTGGTGGTGATTATTGTTTTAAGAGGAAGTACAACTAGGCAACCATCCTCTATATAACACTAATCAGAGGGAAAAATGGAAGGGATCCGACACTTCGAAAAATGAAGATATCGGCCAAAGGAAGACAAGGGCCACGAAGAGCGTGAAAATGAAAGACTCCCTAGCCCTCGCAAACCTAATAGCGTCGGGGTCGAAAAAGAACAAGAGTTGACCAAGGGAGGTCGGATAGGATAGGTGAAAGTGAGGAGCCTGGCACAAGTAAGTGGAAGCAATGCTAGGACTCAGCTGGGGGACCCGTGGTCGCCAACCCACGCTCCAAAGTTCAGAGCCCTTGGGGCAATTTTGTATGAGCCAATGTCGCTGGGTTCATTCTCTTCGAATATCCATAAGATATCAATCACCTCTCTCCTTTGAGGTAGTGATCCCTTCGGTCGTGTCGTGTAATAATTGCTCTTTGGATTTTTAGTGGAAGACAAATTCTTCTGACACTTGTAAAGATCCTAAAATCTTTCCGTGGAAGGATCTTTTATTTTGACCAGTTCTTCGCAGCCTAGTGACATTCTGGTTGAACTACTGTGCGATAGTGTCTTACCTTTGCCTGGCAGGAAGTGGGGCTGGGTATGTAAGTACCACGGCACAGTTTAAAGCCTATTTCTGGCGCACACGTATTTGAAATACAACGCACATAAAATCGTCAAGAAATGATTGAGCCGGAAGTTGTAGGCTGGTGGCAAGAAAACAAGGATGTATAATAAAGAGCTCAACTCTATTTTAACACATGAAGCCATTTAGAGAAAAAGAAAGATGTAAATTTCAAACGGTATTGGCCTATTGATTTAATACAGTAAAACAATTAATTCGGCTAGTCAATAGATTCATTTTTAATGAACTATGCAATTTAGGGCCTACAGGTTTCGCACTTCTTGAGGGCTCTCTCTGTATGATTATTTAGATTAACATCAAATTAAGGTATTTTTCTATGAATATGAATGATTTTAAAATATTTTGTATTGTTAAAATAAACAAGTATAGTAAACTTAAAAACTAAAAATATAATACGTAACTAACATCCAAAAATTAAAATAAGGTGATGAATGCATGACAAGTAGATGTTATGTAACCTTTACTGGTGGTAGTGCTGGTAGAGGAAGTACAACTGGGCAACCGTCCTCTATATGTCACTAATCAGAGAAAAAAAATAGAAAAATGAAGGTATCGACGAAAGAAAGAGTGGTGGTGGTGGTGATTTTTTAAGAGGAAGTACAACAAGGTAATCATCCTCGCTAAACAAATTAAGTGGAAAAGAAATTTAAAATAAAACAAATATGTTTATTCATTGAAGGAATTTGGGAATGAAGTACAAAATAAAACAAAAGATATTGATTTAAGCCGAAAAAATTACAAACGAATCAAAAGGGAACGTACGTTCCGTGAGTAACAGTATACTTGAAATTTATATACACTTGATTAATCCACTGTCGCAGATAAAGCGGATTACGAGATCAATAGTTGTCGCGTCATCGGCTATTATGTCCGATTCGTTGGTTGAACGGTCAGCGTACTGGCCTTCGGTTCAGAGGGACCCGGGTTCGATTCCCGGCCGGGTCGGGGTTTTTAACCTTAACTGGTTAATTCCTACGGCACGGGGGCTGGATGTATGTGTTCTCTTCATCATCATTTCATCCTCATCATGACGCGCAGGTCGCCTATGGGAGTCAAATAGAAAGACCTGCACCTGGCGAGCCGAACCTATCCTGGGATATCCCAGCACTAAAAGCCATACGATATTTCATTTCATCGGCTATTATGCGTTCGAGTGTTTGCTGCAGGCCGAGGCTCCGTCTTAGGCCAGAGAGATCGGCGCATTCTGTGAGCATGTGGGCCACGGTGAAGTCGGCAGCACAAGAACACAATGGGAGTGGCATCCCTCTGTAGGAAATATGAGTGCGTAGATCGTAAATGACCTATCCTCAGCCTACACAATACTACGGCCGGAAAGAGGACCGTCGCACGCTGGTTGTGTTCTCAATTGCTCTAAGCTTGTTGGGATAGATAGCTACTCCGATTTCCAGCAGGTACATTAATAGGTCTTGGAGGTAAAGAACCGTATCCGCAAGTTCATTTCCCGCAATCCCAACGTGGTTTGGAAGCCACGTGAAAGTGATTCTGGTGCCAGTATCAGTTAACCTGGTTAGAAGGTCATGAATCCGCTGCACCAGTGGGTGTTGCGAGAAACAGGTTTCAATAGTCGACAGAGAACTTAACGAGTCGGTACACAAACGAAAATGGTTTCTTTCGTCACCCACTTCAAATTGCAGAGTTTCTAAGGTGGCGTAAAGCTCCGCAGTATACACCCTGTATACACTAGGAAGCGAGATCTTCATGCTTATATCATTGTTGATGAAAGAGCAACCATAAGTTTCTCCGATTCTGTTGAATAAGGTGAGAATATCCTTGACTCATCGGTCACTCAAATGCTTAACCATTTGATTGTGAATTTTGTCCACTCCAGGAGCCGTGTCTCTTCACAGCGCTAGAGCACTCCGCGACTCCTACACCGTGAAAGGCACGCTATAAGAATGCGAAGCACTAGAGTCGCAAGAGAGATGGTGTGCCTCTGCTTCGCGCTTAATTGGTATAAATGCATAGTCGTATCTCCCAGAGCTGTATGTATCTGCGAAATGTGAAGCGATGTGCTCTACAATGACTGAACGAGTCATAATTATATCCCCATTAATGGAGATTCCGGGGACTGAGGGCATTTTCAGTACTCCGACAATACGGCGGAGTTTTGTCCACACTTGTGATGACGTAGTATGTGCCGTTATGGAAGACGCATACTTTTCTCACGTAGCCTTTGCGTGCAAACGCTTAAATGTGATATGATTCGCCATCGTAGGATTCCGACGATAATGTTTAAATGCCCGTTGGCGATCACGTGTGGCTGCTGCAATTTCGTCGGTCCACCATCGGACCTGTTTACGGCGAGGAATACCGGACTAGGAAGAAATTGTTTCCTCTGCAGCAGCCATAATTCTAGTAGTGGAAGAAACGTGGTCGTCAACAGACTCCAACATATCATCGGCTATCACTGCGCCCACCGAATTAACCAGCGCTTGGGTACTGCGGACTGTCTTTGATTCAAAAGAGATAGAATTATCGGGAAGTGATCACTATGACAGAGGTCGTCGTTTACTTGCCACCGTAACAGGGGAACTAGCGCATGGCGGCACAAAGTGACATCCAGGTGTCAGAATGTGGTATGTGCGCTGCAGAAATGTATCGATTCCCCTGTGCTTAGCACGCAATTATCGAACTGGTCGATCAATTGTTCGAGCATCACCCCCTAACACAGGAAGACGGAGAACCCCAGAGTGTGTTACGGGCGTTCACGTCTCCCAGTATGAGAAAAGGAGGAGGTAACTAAGCGGTCAAATCTTCTAGTGCATGCACTTGAAGATTGAATTCCGTTGGAATGTACACGTTGCACACCGTTGGCATTACTGGCCACGGAGCGTGAACTCTAGCTGCATCTACCTGAGTACTTCGTCGTTGAAGATGTCAGAGCGAACTAGTGTACTAACGCCCCCAGTCGTGGCGACATCCACAGCTACTCTGTCGTTGTATTAAAGACTATATCCTGTCATAGTCGTATCGTGTGCAGGCCTCAGACGAGATTCCTGTTGACAGATTATGGAGGCCGCAGAGACGGATATCAACTGAGGTACCTCAGCTGGGTGATAGTGATAACTATTGAAGTACCACTGCACTAGTGCTATTGTGTGCATAGGTAGCACTTTGTTAGAGCAATTTCTTGCTCTTCCTTTGGTCCACTACCTGCCAGGCTCCGATGTCTTTGACGGTGTCTTTTTTGTCATCATCACCATCCAAAACCATGAGTCATTCAGTCTCCATGGTCTCCTCAGAAAAGGGAGACGCGGTGACTGGGCATTCCGCGGATGGTGATCTCACTGATCGGGAACAGTGGGCCTTCTTCTAGAGAGAACTAGTTTCCCCAGAAACTGATCGAGTAGAGGGATGTCTAGAGCGTTCACTCTTGCCCACCGTTTTCGAAAATTTTTGGAGGAGGGCTGCAGATTATTTGTCAGGTGTTATGGCGGATCCAGTGTTCCCCGATTTCGTTGGAGAAGATTTCTTCTCCACTCCTATAGAGGAACGCTTGGTCTTCCTGTTCTCATCATTTTTCGGGCCAGTTGAAGAAGGGCTTGAAGGAGGCTTTCCAGTCCTTGTTGAGGATGTCATTCCCTCCGTCCCGGTGGGGGAGACTTCCAAGCCAAACGTGCCTGGGAAGTGTTCCTTCCAGACTGTCTCAGCAATAACGCGCTTGTTATTGTTTCGACCGTTTTGATCTGATCTTCTGTGTTTTGTGTAACGTTCTGGATGGCTTTCACTTTCATTGGTTCGCTTTCTTGTGGTGTGGATGGTACAAAACTTTGGGGTGATATGCGTACTGTAGCTGCCTTTTCAGCAAAGGAGGTGGAGAATTCTGGAGGTGCTATTGATTGGATCTGCCTCCGTGCTTCTGGATAAGAATTTTAATCCAAGGTCATAATTTCCTAGATCTTTTCCTCCTTATTATATGTACCGGGCGGTACACCTCCACGCCGCTAATTTAAAATGTGCGCCGGTTGAAACTCCTCTGCTGGAGGAAGTCTGAACTTTATTGACGGTATTAATTTTCAAGTTTCTCAAATTTTAGAGTTTTTGAACTGTGTCATTTTCGACATATTTTCGTTTTGCTTGTAGAAAGAAGTGTGAACTTTCTCTTCTAGAGGACACTACTGAAGATCAACAATAGTGCACCCTAGTGCGGAGTGAAAGAACTATTTTTTTTTGGAAAAAAATTTTATTTCAAAAGTTTGTTTCTTGTTAAATTTCTTTCTGTTATTGTTTAAGTTGGCTGTATACCCCTCTCTTTCCCCTTGTTTTGTATTTAGCCAATCCCGAATTTCTTTTATTAATTTCTGACCTATCAGAGGTATCTTCCCCCAACTTGAATATGTTGCTGTATCCTACCCAATAAAGAGTTTGTGGGAGGGTGTTTTCATTCCCCTAACGCCTCGAACCTTCCGCGAGAGGATATAAACTGCTGATTTTAGGGTCTCTGGGCCACTTCTGTTCCATCTTTCAGTGTGTAAAGTACATAGCAGGGGGCGGGAAGCGCCTCTTTCTTCGGCGACAGTCAACAACCAGGTAATGGCCGATTAATTACTTCTTTTCTTGCTTGCTCAGCAGTTTAACTCTCGGGGCGGGTCCGAAGTTTTTCCATTATGTAACCTTCCTTAAAATGTAAAGGAACTTGTATCTATTCCATCTTTTAAACTGCATATCGGGATAGAGAGTGCTTAACCCTCTCGAGTTCCCAATCATATTGTTTTGAGGTGAACTTATTTTTCTCAACCTATTCTTAGTTAACGTAAAACAAATTGTTCTTTTCTAAAGTCACCTCTGTAGTATGGGATTAGCCCTTGCATTAGTGGCCTAGAGCCAGATTAGGTTTTAGAAGCAAAGTGTATTAGGAGTGCAGATCGCCTCCTCTCAAATTGTTATTTTGGAGGTCATGTAATTACCCCTTTTCATTTAATAGACCTCAGTAGGTTGGGTATTTTACCCCCGTGTCTATGTCCAGTGAGGACAACTTGAAGGTGGAGTTTGGTGTGGCCTTTGAGAGGCTTAAAGTTGAGAGCGAGTGGCTCTTTTTCGAAAATTGAGTGTTGTATGCCTCGTGGAGGCTTTTCGGTGTAATTTGGAGCAAGTGCTCCTGAGCATGAATGGGGTTTTCTGCCCCTCTGTTAATACTTATTTTGAAGTAAGGTTGGGCTGATTGCCCAAGCATTGTGAAGTCAGGGCTCGAAGCCCAAATTCTGTAAATATTGTAACTACCCTTTTGACTTGCTACTCTGTACCTGCAATGCTTGTTATTTCTTCATTTTAAAAAGAAAATATAACCTTGTTAAATTTTACATTAACTTTGATTCCGTAGTTTGAGACCCGTTCACGCCCGCACCTTCTTTCACCTCTACCTACCACTAAAACACGGTAACAAGTGGTAGCAGAGCGTGGTTGAATGGGTCTCAATTTAGCCCCTTTTGACGGCTAAACATTGTTTTGATCCGAACTCTAACCATTTTCTCTGTTGCTGGAATTTTTTGAGTTTTTCAAAATTGTTCTGTCATCATGCCCGGCCCTCGCGATGTTCTCCATCTTAACTATTTGCGCAAGGAGGAGTTGATCTATGAATTGACTATTAGAAATGTGCAATCTGGAGGCACGGTTGCGATAGACACAAACAAGCTTAGAGAGTCCCTTGAGTTGCCTATTTCCATCCCCACCTTGGGAGAGAAAGAAATTGACGACTCTCTTTCCACGATCGTCGAGAATATTACTGGGCTAGCTTCTGTAGTTAGTTTTTTTGATGAAAATGATCCTTCTCCTAATCAAATTAAGCGTGTGCAAGCCAGGCTACATCACTTTTCAAATAGAGTTAACGATCTGTTGTCTCTGAAGTTGAATGACGTTCAGAGGAAGGAAGCTAGTACGCTGCTTGAAAATATTTCTGAATTGTCTAGCAAGGTCACTCAATTGTTAACGGGGGAGGTTCCTCCCAAAAGCGATCTACCCACCACAGTGAATGTAGGTAGTGAGGAAGAGCCTCCTAAGGGAGAAGCAAATAGGAAAACCATTGCTGCTCAAACAACCTCTGCCCCATTGGACGAGTCTGAACGCCGTAACTCATTAAATAATGTAAGTTCTGAATTAACTTCCTTGCCATTGAAACCTTTACCTACTATGTCACCCGGGTTTAGTAGCTTGCCTCATCCATTGGCAATGTTGCTCAGAGGTATCTCTAAGTTTTCCGTTAATACCACCAGTGACGTAATTTCATTTTTAAGATTTCTAGTTGAATTTCAGGATCATGCCCTTGTTCTTTCTCTTTCTCCATGCCAAATTTTGCAAATTATCTATCCTTATGCAATGGGTATTCTCTCTGACAAAATAGTAAGAGCCATAGCTGAACAGTCATCTATTGAAGATTTTCATGCACACTTGCTTGCAAATGTTATTCCCGCCCGCGCGAGGTCATCTCTGATTCAGAAGTACTATTACCGTGTACAATGCTTGGATGAAAACTTGGCTGATTTCATACAGGACATTAAGTTTTATACTAGGGTGTTTGCTCTTCACTTCCCTGAGGATCAGATTGTACAAGCCATTGTGGAAGGTATCTCACCATCCTATAGGTCATATTTGTGCTTCGCGGCGTGCCCGCAAACTTTCTCTGAATTTGAAGCATTGGCCGTCTCAGCGGAAGGAGTTAGATACGCCGATTCTTTGCGTGTCGCGAAAGAACCCCCTCCTTCTTTTAGTAATCCTCGGCCTCCACCTCGCCGACCAGTCAATTCCCGTAAATGTTATGCTTGCGGGTCGCCTGACCTTCTTCGCAATAAGTGTCCACTGATCAAGTCGAGTGGGGCAAATAATGGGGCTGGTTCATCACAAGGCTGTTTTAAATGTGGGACTTTCTCACATATCGCCAAGAATTGCCCAAACTCAAATAGCACCCCCTCCTGCTCAACTTCTGGTGCAAATTCCACCAATGCCAATAATAAAATGTGACTAGCGGCTTCGGCTGAGTCGACTAATTCTGCTTCCCTAGGCTCAGCCCCTGGCAAAAAGGTCGTGAATTCAGGGAACGATCAGTCTTCAAATTCATCTTTTGAATGCCCTAAAGAATGTCTTAGGATTGCGGCGGATACCCCCGCACCTGTTCCTTTTCTTAAGATTGAGTTAAATAACGAGCCTATAACCGCTCTATTAGATTCAGGCAGTGTTTGTTCAATTATTTCGGACCAATGGTATTCAAAATTTAAGTCTGTTTGTAAATTACCTGACTATGATTCATCTCCTGTTCAATATGTTTCGGCTAATTCATCCCCATTAGAAATTCTAGGTTCTGTAAATGCCAAAATTCGTATTTTTAAATTTACATGGAAAATCAAACTGTTTGTGGCTAAGCACTTGTCTTGCCCCATCATACTGGGAGCGGACTTCATTTCTCACACTGGTCTTGTGCTCGATCTCCAGAGTAAGTCGTGCACATTCAAGTTTGCGTCCAATTGTAAAATTCCCTTGTTAAAGTGTAATTTTGTATCATGTTCATCTATTTCGCCTACCCAGGATGAGATGTTGTTAGACCTTAGACATCTACCTGAGGAGCAGGCTGATAGTATTCGTAAATTATGTCAGTCATTTCCAGAGGTGTTCTGTGATACTCTTGGTGTTACTGACCTTATTGAATACAAAATTGAGGTCACGGATTCGATTCCTGTCCGTTTTCCACCATTTAGGTTATCTCCACCTAAAATGAAGGCTCTGAAAGAAATCATTGATCAGATGTTGAAGGATGGTATTATTAGGCCCTCTAAGTCGGCGTATTCGTCACCTATTTTTCTAGTCCCGAAATCCCAAGGAGGCTTCAGGCCTGTCATTGATTATAGGGCTCTCAATCGGAAGGTGGTGTTACAATCTGTGCCCCTTCCTGACCTTCATTCTTGTTTTTCATGGTTTCGTAAGGCCAAGTTCTTTACTATCTTGGACTTGAATCAGGCCTATAATCAAATTCCCCTTGCCGAAGAGTCTAAACACCTTACAGCGTTTGCCACGGACTGGAACTTATACGAATACAACCGCGTGCCTTTCGGGCTCCCCACGGGAGCAGCTGTACTCACTAGGCTACTAGATAGGGTCTTCTCCGACATCAAATTTGAGTACTTATATCACTACTTGGATGATGTCGTCGTATTTTCAGAGACTTTTGAAGAACATCTAGATCATCTGCGAGAAGTCCTCGATCGCCTTCGTAAGGCTGGGTTAACTGTCAAGTTGTCCAAGGTTGCCTTTGCTAAGCCCTCTATGTCATTCCTAGGGCATATTGTGTCACCTGATGGTGTGGCAGTCGATCATTCTAGAACACAGGCCATCCGTGATTTTAAACCTCCCAAGGACATTAAAGGTATCGCCAGGTTCATTGGTATGGTGAATTTCTTCAGGAAGTTTATTCCTAACTTCGCTAATAGAGCGGCGCCCTTAAACCTTCTTCGTAGGAAAGGCATCAAATTCGAGTGGGGACCTTCTCAACAAGCCGCTTTTGAAGATCTTAAATTAGCTCTCTGTAATGCCCCTGTACTTGCTATGCCTGATTTCTCGAAGAAATTCATCGTCCAAACCGACGCGTCGTCGTCAGCGGTAGCGGCAGTCCTTCTTCAAGAGACTGAACTAGGGAGGCGACCCATCGCCTATGCATCTAGGACTCTATCGGCTCAAGAAGCCAAGTATTCCATCTATGAGCTCGAAGGTTTGGCAGTCTTATTCGCCTTAGAAAAGTTCCGTCTCTATCTGGAACACGTCAAATTCGACCTGGAGACAGATAATCAAGCCCTAAGCTGGGTCTTAGGTAGGCCGCGTCGTACTGGTCGTATAGCACGTTGGGCCATCCGTATTTCTGCCTTCCAATTCGATGTCAGGCATATCAGAGGTACCGAAAATGTTGTTGCTGATGGACTCAGCCGTATGTTTTCCAACGACGTCGAGACCCATGAACCGGTCGACAGTTCATCACCTTCCGAGTCCATACTATCTGATGTTAATGCCATCTTAACAGATGCCCCCATGCTTTTTAGGGATATCGAGAAATACCAACGTGAAGATCCGACGCTGGCTCCGATAATGGAAACCCTTTCTTCTGGGGAACGTGTGGTCCCTTATGTTCTGAGGAATGGTGTTTTATGTTGCCCATCGAGGCATGATAAGATGATGAAAGTTGTCGTTCCAGCTGTTCTTGTATCTATGATCTTCAAGTATTATCATGAGACCCCATTAGGAGGGCATCTTGGTATCTTTAAAACTCGTGAAAAGATTCGTGAAAGGTTCATCTGGAAGGGTATGGACGGTGAAATCCGTGAACTTGTAAAAGCTTGTAAATTTTGTTTGCTCAGTAAACCCACCATGTCCACCAAGGTAGGCCTTTTGTCTTCGCATCAAGCGTCGCGCCCCATGGAACGCCTGTATATTGATTATGTAGGACCCTTCCCCCAGTCTAAGGAAAATGCCAACAAGTTCATCTTTGTATGCGTAGATGGCTTTACGAGATTTTCCAACTAAGCTGGCTACCGCGCAGTCCACCATTACTTGCCTAAATTCTATTTTTGCTTCTTTTGGTCCGTGCCAATATGTTGTATCTGATAATGCTAAGGCTTTTACATCTAATTTATTTCGTAAATTCTGCTTTGACCTGTCCATCTCTCATGTGACAACTTCTGCTTATTACCCTCAACCATCTCTGGCTGAACGGGTTAATCGTAATCTCAGGTCCGCGCTTATTGCCTATCATCATGAAAATCATTCCAGGTGGGACACGTCCCTGAATTGGTTAGCTTTTGCTTTGAATTCGGCGGTTCATGAATCTCACAAATTTACTCCAGCTTCTTTGATGTTCAAGTTCGTTCCCAACACGCCGCTCTCTAACCTCTGGTCTCTGAGTGACATTCTACCCGAGACAATAGATCCGGATAATATTAAAGATCTTTGGAAGAAGGCTAAAGCCAATCTTAAAGTGTCTCATGAAAAGGTTAGGGAAAGGTATGATCGTGGACGGAGACCCACCCCTTTGAAGGTAGGTGACCAAGTAATGGTCAAGAATTTTGTTCCCGCGGGCAAGCTTGCCCCCAGATTCCATGGGCCGTGTGTCATTCTCGATTTCCTTACGCCGGTCACATTATTATTAAGCAATCCAGCCACCGAGAGGATATTTAGGGTTCACCTGTCACAGGTGAAACCGGTGTAATTTCTGTGTTAACTTGCTTCATATTATCTTGAAAGGAATATGAAGGTTATAATTTTTATTTTTGAGTTTTCACGTTGAAGGCATTCTGCCCCTTCTATAATATTTTGTTTCATATGTAAGTTTTGTAAACCTTCCCCGCGCGGTTAAACTGCCATTCTGTCCTTACCTCGTCCATTACCACGCTCCCGTCTCCTGCTATACACACTGTGGCTTGCTTATATTAAATGCCATGGATATCTGCACGCCGCTGGCCCCTCAACCTCTCCACCAAGCCTGTGCCCTCAAAAAATGATGATGGTCCAACAATTCTGCCGCCTAGTTTTAATGTTTCAGTGCCCCCGCAGCCGCGTGGCGCCGTGCCGCGACTGGGCTAGAGGAAGGGCCCCCTCGACCCCAGCGAGGACGACATGTGCACGGCGAGCCGGAGTTCTCCTCCCGGCCAAGGCTGATGTGCGGCGCACGACCTGCTACTTGCCCGCAGCCTGTATATGTTCACCGCGGGCGCGGCGTGCTTCAACACCACTGCTCCCCTCATAGTGCGGGCGAGCGGTATCTCAGGGTACTTGAGGGGTCCGAGCGGCCTCCTTTGGACGCAAGCTGCAACGGCCGGTCTGGCCATCCAACTTAATCAACATCAACTACATGGACAGTTACTATAAGCAATGACTACACTTGGGAATTCAACAACAAAATCTGGTGGACTTGGAAAATTTTTCCTCGACGTTAAAACTAAAGTTTTCCTTCTCAATTCAACCTTCTACAAACATTAAAACAGTACTTCCGCTGTTACTACAAAAAATTTTGAAACTGAGTCAAACCAAATTAAGAAAATCTTATAAATGCTTCTGCAATCAATCTTCATATCCACATCATAACTTGGACCTTGTCTCAAACAGATTTCATGTGTCACCCCTGGAGGAACTTTTGGGGGGGGAGGTCTGTACCGGGCGGTACACCTCCACGCCGCTAATTTAAAATGTGCGCCAGTTGAAACTCCTCTGCTGGAGGAAGTCTGAACTTTATTGACGGTATTAATTTTCAAGTTTCTCAGAAGATGTCACTACCTGGAAATTTTAGAGTTTTTGAACTGTGTCATTTTCGACATATTTTCGTTTTGCTTGTAGAAAGAAGTGTGAACTTTCTCTTCTAGAGGACACTACTGAAGATCAACAATAGTGCACCCTAGTGCGGAGTGAAAGGACTTTTTTTTTTTTTTGGAAAAAAAAATTATTTCAAAAGTTTGTTTCTTGTTAAATTTCTTTCTGTTATTGTTTAAGTTGGCTGTATACCCCTCTCTTTCCCCTTGTTTTGTATTTAGCCAATCCCGAATTTCTTTTATTAATTTCTGACCTATCAGAGGTATCTTCCCCCAACTTGAATATGTTGCTGTATCCTACCCAATAAAGAGTTTGTGGGAGGGTGTTTTCATTCCCCTAACGCCTCGAACCTTCCGCGAGAGGATATAAACTGCTGATTTTAGGGTCTCTGGGCCACTTCTGTTCCATCTTTCAGTGTGTAAAGTACATAGCAGGGGGCGGGAAGCGCCTCTTTCTTCGGCGACAGTCAACAACCAGGTAATGGCCGATTAATTACTTCTTTTCTTGCTTGCTCAGCAGTTTAACTCTCGGGGCGGGTCCGAAGTTTTTCCATTATGTAACCTTCCTTAAAATGTAAAGGAACTTGTATCTATTCCATCTTTTAAACTGCATATCGGGATAGAGAGTGCTTAACCCTCTCGAGTTCCCAATCATATTGTTTTGAGGTGAACTTATTTTTCTCAACCTATTCTTAGTTAACGTAAAACAAATTGTTCTTTTCTAAAGTCACCTCTGTAGTATGGGATTAGCCCTTGCATTAGTGGCCTAGAGCCAGATTAGGTTTTAGAAGCAAAGTGTATTAGGAGTGCAGATCGCCTCCTCTCAAATTGTTATTTTGGAGGTCATGTAATTACCCCTTTTCATTTAATAGACCTCAGTAGGTTGGGTATTTTACCCCTGTGTCTATGTCCAGCGAGGACAACTTGAAGGTGGAGTTTGGTGTGGCCTTTGAGAGGCTTAAAGTTGAGAGCGAGTGGCTCTTTTTCGAAAATTGAGTGTTGTATGCCTCGTGGAGGCTTTTCGGTGTAATTTGGAGCAAGTGCTCCTGAGCATGAATGGGGTTTTCTGCCCCTCTGTTAATACTTATTTTGAAGTAAGGTTGGGCTGATTGCCCAAGCATTGTGAAGTCAGGGCTCGAAGCCCAAATTCTGTAAATATTGTAACTACCCTTTTGACTTGCTACTCTGTACCTGCAATGCTTGTTATTTCTTCATTTTGAAAAGAAAATATAACCTTGTTAAATTTTACATTAACTTTGATTCCGTAGTTTGAGACCCGTTCACGCCCGCACCTTCTTTCACCTCTACCTACCACTAAAACACGGTAACATTATATATAGGATATTCCTTGGAACGAAGGGCAGGCTCACCAGTGCAGTTAACGCGCAATTGTGGTGGTGCGCATTCTCCGCCGTCATGCACCCCTCTTCCACGTGCCCTGCATGTTGCTGATCCTTAACAGCGTGGTGAGGTGTGGCCAAGGGGTTGGCGGTTGTATCACGTCATGGGTCATGGGTGAAAGAAATATTGTCTCACAGTAAGAGTATACTTAATACTTTAGGACAATGTCTCACTCTCAAAAGTTAAGATAAAACACCAGTGTCGTACATTGTGTCACCGATACGCCTCTTGAGACGCTTAACGCCGGAAAAACCTCGACGAGCAAGGCTTCAGTTAAGGGCGTCATTCGATGCTCTGATCAGGTCCCTATTAAAGATAACCCCTTTGCAGGAGTTAAGGGACTTGAGCTTTTCAATCTAAACGGGCAGTGGCCCGAACATAGTGGCATCCAAGAGTTTCCTAATCTGCTCAATTGTAGTTGTCTTAATAGGCACGCCACCATACCGCAATTTCCTCATCTCATCCACTTCACCAACGAGACCTTCCACAGCATTACTGATTAAGAAGGAGTTCTCCGGAAGAAAGTTCTGTCCACCGACACTGGCTGCAACCAGAAATCGAGGCGGACGATCTTCAGGCACTTCTTTTCTATTCAGTCTGTTGAAACGTTTGCGTTTCTTCACAATACGATTTAAGTACGCAGTTTTAAAGCCTGCAACCGTAGATTCATTAAAACTAAGAAACCCGGATAGCATGGACGGTCCTACGAGTACCCGGGATATAAGAGGTCGTCCTTCGGCAGAGCTCTCACGTACCAAAGGCAAGGCTGTGTACTCCAGAGGGCGCCCGGTATCTGTAGGGGGTCGCCATTCATCATCTCGCCACGATCCGAAACTTGTGATTTGGGTAGGACGCTAAGAACTACTCTCCCAGTAGCCATGCATCTCCTCGCCACGACCCGAAACTTGTTATTGGGAGAGGGGAAAAACCTCCATATAACGTTACTACCAGAGGCAAAGAGGTTGGCTGGACAGGAAGAGGAATGAAATTTAAGAGTTTGAGACTTGAAAGGTAGAAGTATTAATGAAAAATAAAGAGCACAGACACATCTCAGGCAACTCGGGGGAAACCTTGTTAGTCTGGCCCTACACCGAGGCCAGTCCACCATGGGTAACCCTGAGCTGGCACAGCCCTCGGGATCAACAAGCACATAAGCCCCCACAGCGACGTCCAGGTATTAGTGTCCCTAGAGGGGGAGCCTGCCCCAAGTAAGTGGAATTAGTGTCAGGACTCAGCCGAGGGATACAAACTTAAGAGTCCCTGGAGCCCATTTTAGTCGCCCCTTGCGACAGGCAGAGGCTACTGTGTGTGTTATTCTACCACCCACACCAACAGGGGGATAATCTTTACTATTCGAACATATAATACGTTAAACAACGTCGTTGACAGTACTGTTACCTAATACCTAAAGATGAATTTGTTGTGTGTGTTTGACCCCAATCACGGAAAAAGTGCGAGAATTACGCCTGCGTTGGCGTGGACATGTACTACTTAACAGGGAAGCCTCAGTTGCAAAAGCAACTGAAGTTGGAGGGTCGCCGACCTCGAAGGTGACCTCTAACAAGTTGGCTGGACGATTGAGAGACGACATGTGCCTCACAAAATTCAGTCCCCGGGACGCTACGGATTAATTGAAGTTGAGGAAACACTGTATGAAGGCAGACCTCATATAAATGAATAATACAAAGTAGATTATGAGATTAAAATACCCATTGGCGTGAGAGAGCAAACTTGGTGGTGGTTATCATTGTTTTAAGTGAAAATACAACTACCCAATCATTCTCTGTTAACAGTGTGGCAAATATAGGGCAAATGGGAAAGGTCCGACACTTCGAAGAATAGTATGTTTATTTGTTTATTTTTCCCTATGTGGTTTACGTTGCACTGATAGAGAGATTGTGCTGGTGGTGGTGGTGGTGGTGGTGGTGAATATTGTTTTGAGAGGAAGTACCTCTAGTTAACCATCCTCTATGTAACAATAATCAGAGAATAGACCTCTTATTTACCCTTGGGAATGTCGATCAGCGGTAAGCTCCTTTATCTTCTTCTAACACGGCGCTCTGTAATAAAGTATACTTATCGCTAGGAGACATTCATCTGCTTGGGGCGCCATCAGTTTGTTATAGGCCTACTTCTTCTTTCTCTTCTTCAGGTACACAAGGATATCAAGTACTACGATACTTCGATAAATGAAGGTATCGGCCAAAGAAAAGCATGAGCCATAAAGGGCATGAAAAGAAAATACTCCCTAGGTCTCACGACCTAATGCCGTCGGGGTCGGAAAAGAACAAGGGTTGACCAAGGGAGGTCGGATGGGACATTTTTAAGTGAGTTGGTAGTGGTAGTGGTGGTGGTGATTACTGTTTTCGAGGAAGTACAACTAGGCAACCATCCTCTATATAACACTAATCAGAGAGAAAAAGTGGAAGGGATCCGACACTTCGAAAAATGAAGGTATCGGCCATAGAGAAACAAGGGCCACGAAGGGCGTGAAAATGAAAGACTCCCTAGGCCCCCATACGTAATACCGTCGGGGTGGTGGTGGTGGTGATTATTGTTTTAAGAGGAAGTACAACTAGGCAACCATCCTCTATATAACACTAATCAGAGAGGAAAAATGGAAGGGATCCGACACTTCGAAAGATGAGGCTATCGGCCAAAGGAAGACAAGGGCCACGAAGGGCGTGAAAATGAAAGACTCCCTAGCCCGCGCAAACCTAATAGCGTCGGGGTCGGAAAAGAACAAGAGTTGACCAAGGGAGGTCGGATAGGATAGATGAACGTGAGTAGCCTGGCACAAGTAAGTGGAAGCAATGCCAGGACTCAGCTAAGGGACCCATGGTCGCCAACCCACGCTCCAAGGTTCAGAGCCCCTGAGGTGGTGGTGATTATTGTTTTAAGAGGAAGTACAACTAGGCAACCATCCTCTATATAACACTAATCAGAGGAAAAAGGGAAGGGATCCGACACTTCGAAAAATGAAGATATCGGCCAAAGGAAGACAAGGGCCACGAAGGGCGTGAAAATGAAAGACTCCCTAGCCCTCGCAAACCTAATAGCGTCGGGGTCGGAAAAGAACAAGAGTTGACCAAGCGAGGTCGGATAGGATAGATGAAAGTGAGGAGCCTGGCACAAGTAAGTGGAAGCAATGCCAGGACTCAGCTGAGGGCCCCATGGTTGCCAACCCACGCTCCAAAGTTCAGAGCCCCTGAGGCCCCTTTTAGTCGCCTCTTATGACAGACAGGGGATACCGTGCGTGTTATTCTACCGCCCCCACCCACAGGGGGATACCTTCGGGGTCGGAGAAGAACAAGAGTTGACGAAGGGAGGTCGATAAGCATAGATGAAAGTGAGAAGCCTGGCACAAGTAAGTGGAAGCAATGCCAGGACTCAGCTAAGGGCCCTGTGCTCACTAACCCACGCTCCAAATTTCAGAGCCCCTAGCGCCCTTTTAGTCGCCTCTTACGATAGGCAGGAGATACCGTGGGTGTTATTCAACCACCCCCACCCACAGGGGGTTGGTGTGGGAAATACCACAGTAATCTCTCTGTTACACTGAACAGTGTTCTTCCACTGTCGAGGCTTTGACAACCCGTAGGCTCTTGTTAACTGAAAGGACACTGACCAAACGATATGCGGCCACGTGTCAGCGTGACTTGCCCCAGTTGTACCACGAGGGACGCTCCACGTGTGAACTCCCGAGTCGATGCAACCTTCTATCGATCTCAAAAAAACCGTCACGCAAAGGTAAACTACACTGTGAACCAGGACAGGAACTAAAGGAGCAAGTGACTAATAACTGTGTACGTAGCGAAATCTGACCACAGGACATCGCGTGATTGTTGTGAATGATACTGAGAACACGAGAAAAATATTATCGGACAGCATGAAAGTTGAGTAAGCTGGAAACAAGTCAAATTATGTTTTCTCTATATGCGAGTGTACACATAGCGATTGTTGATTTCAGAGTCACCCCTCATAGGATGTCGCATGGTGGTGGTAGTGTTGGTGATTATGGTATAAGAGGAAGTTCAACTTGGCAACCGTCCTCTATCAACACTAATCGGAGAGAAAAAAATGGAACAGATCCGACACCTCGAAAAATGAAGATATCGGCAAAGGAAGACAAGGGCCACGAAAGGCATGAAAATGAAAGACTCCCTAGCCCTCGGAAACCTAATAGCGTCGGTGTCGGAAAAGAACAAGAGTTGACCAAGGGAGGTCGGATAGGATAGATGAAAGTGAGGAGCTTGTCACAAGCAAGTGGAAGCAATGCCAGGACTCAGCTAAGGTGGTGATTATTGTTTTAAGAGGAAGTACAACTAGGCAACCATCCTCTATATAACACTAACCAGAGAGAAAAAATGGAAGGGATCCGACACTTCGAAAAATGAAGGTATCGGCCAAAGGAAGACAAGGGCCACGAAGGGCGTGAAAAAGAAAGACTCCCTAGCCCTCGCAAACCTAATAGCGTCGGGGTCGGAAAAGAAGAAGAGTTGACCAAGGGAGGTCAGATAGGATAGATGAAAGTGAGGAGCTTGGCACAAGTAAGTCGAAGCAATGCCAGGACTCAGCTGAGGTCCCCGTGGTCGCCAACTCACGCTCCAAAGTTCAGATCCCCTGGGGCCCCTTTTAGTCGCCTCTTACGACAGGCAGGGGATACCGTGGGTGTTATTCTACCGCCCCCACCCACAGGGGGACAGGACTTAGCTAAAGGTCCAGTGGTTTCCAACTCATGTCCCCAAATCAAGAGCTACTGGGGCATTTTTAAATCGCATTTTTGCCACAAGCAGAGTGTACAGTGAGTGTTATTCTACCGCCCTCACCCACAGGGGACGTGGCAGCCATCCCACGCTGCGAAGTTAAGAGCCCTTTGATCTGATCAATGGGTCAATAGTAGCGTATCGGGTAACAAAATGGTGGGTTTGGATTTTTGAAAGGTCGAGAAATGGGTTCAGCGGATGTCATGCTGTCGACAACACATCAAAATAAGACGCGGGGGTTTCCTTTTCTCCCGTAGGCCTATCTTATGACCGGCAAGGGATAACGTGGATGTATTTTGCCCCCTGTATCCTGAAGAGCCCATTCAATGTAATAGGAACCAATTTTGTCGTAGGTGGTAGTGATTATTGTTTTAGCAGGAAGTACAACTAGGCAACAATCCTCTATAGGTCCTTAACACAAATCAGAGGGGGGGGGGGAATAGAAGGGAATCGACTCTTCGAAAAATGAAAGTGTCGGTCAAAGAAAGACAAGGGCCACGAAGGGCGTGAAAATGAAAGATTCCACAGGAATCGAGTGTTTTAGTACCGTCGGGGTCGGAAAACAACAACAGTTGACCAATGGAGTAAGTAAGTGAAAGCAATGCCAGCACTCAGCTAAGGGCCCCGTTGTCGCGAACCCACGCTCCCAAGTTCGGAGCCCCTTGATCCCCTGGGTGTTATTCTACCGCCCCCACCCACATGGGGGGCCCCACAGGGGATTCATTTCATGAAGCTTTAACCTCTATGGATCAACTTGCTTTGGAGGTAGATATGAAGAGGTTTGCCGCAGGTCCTAGTCTCATGAGAGATCGTAACGCTAGAAAAGAGCTGCGAAGGAAGAGCATTTCCATTCCGGTGATCTCTCCTACATAACAGGGAATGGTATGTGTGGTGATTATTCTTTTAAGAGGAAGAACAAGTTTGCAACCATCCTTTATTAACATTAATCAGAGGGAAAAGTATGGAAGACAACGAGGCTTCGAAAAATGTAGATATCGGCCAAAGAAAGTCAAGAGCCACGAAGGACGTGAAAATGAAAGTACGGTTCTAACAGCACTGATATTAGATATGATCTTGATAGCTTCTTTCCACTACTAAGGTTTGCAAACATAATGCAGTCTGGGTCAGAAAAGAAAGTTGAAGAACCAGGCACAAGTAAGTGAAAGTAATGCCAGGTGGTGGAGGTGATTGTTTTTTTAAGGGGAAGTACAACGGGGCAGCCATCCTCTATATAACACTAAACAGAGAGAAAAATGGAAGGAATCCGACTCTTCGAAAAATGAAGGTATCGGCCAAAGAAAGACAAGGGCATGGTATGTGGTGAAAATAAATGCTCCCTAGGTCTCGAGTGTTCTAATACCGTCGGGGTTGGAAAAGAACCAGAGTTGACCACGGAAGGTCGGATAGGATAGATGAAAGGGAGGAGCCTGGCACAAGAAAATGGAAGCAATGCCAGGACTGAGCTAAGGGCCTCGTGGTCGCCAACCCACGCTCACATTTCAGATCCTCCGGGGCCTCTATTAGTCGCCTCTTGTGACAGGCGAAAATAATGCCAGGGCTGACCTAAGGGCCCCGTGGTTGCCATTCCACGCTCCAAAGTTAAGAGCCCCTAGGGCCCCTCTTAGTTGCTTCTTACGGCAGGCAGGTGATGCCGTCGGTGTTATTCTACCACCCCTTAACCACAGGAGGAAAAGGGGAAGCCTGAAGAGCTCAGCGGTGGGGAGTGGAAAGAAGCTATCAAGATCACATCTAATATCAGTGCTGTTAGAACCGTACTTGGCAATCACATGTTTAGGGTTCTTGATGGTACGGGGAACCACTTTATAATTCGAGGCATCATGAAATAATTTCTGCCGTTGCTGTCGCTTTAAGAGGAAAAGGGTTTTCTTCTTCACGAAAAGGGCCATGGGATCTCAGAACACACATCACAAGGCGTATCGACATGATAGACATCTACCCCGAGACGAGAATAGGTAGTATTATAGACCCAACCGTAAGGACAGAGTCGTGCTGGTGATGGTGGTGGTGGTGGTGGTGGTGGTGATTAATTTTTTTTTTTTGCTTTACGTCGGACCGATACAGGTAAGTCTTATGGCGACGGTGAGATAGGAAAGGCCGGAGAATAGGGAGGAAGCGGCCGTGGCTTTAATTAAGGCACAGCCCCAGCATTTGCCTGGTGTGAACATGGGAAACCATGGAAAACCATCTTCAGGACTGCCGAAAGTGGGGCTCGAACCCACTATTTCCCGATTACTGGATTATAACAAGGCACCCATCCTCTAGCACTAACAGAGAGAAAAAAGGGAAGGGACCCGACACTTCGAAAATTGAAGGTATTGGCCAAGGAAAGACAAGTGCCATGAAGGGCGTGAAAATGAAAGACTCCGGTGGTGGTGGTGGTGGTGATTATTGTCTTAAGAGGAAGTACAACTAGGCAACCATCCTCCATATAACACTAATCAGAGGGAAAAACTGGAAGGGACCCTACACTTCGACAATTGAAGATATCGGCCAAAGGAAAACAAGGGCCACGAAGGGAGTGAAAATGAAAGATTCCCTAACCCTCACAAACCTAACAGCGTCGGGGTCGGAAAAGGACAAGAGTTGACCAAGAGAGGTTGGATAGGATAGTTGAAGGTGAGGAGCCTGGCACGAGAAAGTGGAAGCAAGGCCAGGACTCAGCGAATGGCTCCGTGGTCACCACCCACCCTTCGAAGTTCAGAGCCCCTGGGGCCCCTTTTAGTCGCCTCCTAGGATAGGCAGGGGATACCGTGGGTGTTATTCTATCACCACAACACACAGGGGGATGAAAGACTCCCTAGTCTTCACAACCTAATATCGTCAGGGTTGGAAAAGAACAAGAATAGATGAAAGTGAGGAGCCTGGCACAAGTAAGTGGAAACAATGACAGGACTGAGCTAACGGCCCCGTGGTCGTAAGTTGAGAGCCCCTGGGGCATGACAGGCAGGGGATACAGTGGGTGTTATTCTACTGCCCCATCCACAGGGGGAAAACTATGGCATGCTTCAGCAAGGATTTTTTCTAACAATGCCTTTGTTCTGAAAGGCTTAATTCAAATATTACGCAATCACTTTAAGAGACCCTAAACTAAAAGATTTTTAATGGTTTTCCAAATTATCTCATTTTATATTACGAAATCACAGTGTTCAGTAGGGTTTGACTTACGATATGCCATGAGTTCCTTTCTCATGCAATAAAAGTAAATATACTTTCTAACTCAGTATTTCTTATGATTGAGGAACGTTGACCAGTATCATCAAATAAAGGAATTCTCTAACGTTATATTTTCCAGGGTTCCACACTATTTTCTGCTAGTTCCCTCTGTGGATTAATTCAGTTACAATTGAAATACTAGTATTTACGATTTAATGTTTGCCTGGAATATCAGTATTCGAGATATTTGGTTCATATGTCGGCTAAACGTTACGATACGACTGTTATATTTGCCGTGAAAGCCAGCCATTCGTTCTGTATGCATTCCATTACGCTGGTGTGTTATTTTGAGCAGAAGAGGTCTATCCAAACGCTGTAATGCATAAGTTAAACAGAGGTAGTATCTCACAGCTGAGCTAATCGCTTTTTGACTGTTGGAGCTAAGCACACAAACGCACACAGAACATAGACAAGAAGGCCTAGAGATGTTTACTTCTGATTACAACCTATGTTTAGATTTGGTGTATTCATATCGATGTAACAACAAATAAAAGGTTTAATTATGGTGTCCTTTGTCTTCATAGTAATCGTATCTTCAACAAAATTCACTCTTAATAAAAAATACACTCATAATGATTACCTGTAAACTCATTGTAGAATAGCAAAGGCCGAAGTTGTACATACAGTAAACTAGCAACAAAAGTGGTAAGGTTGTGATGGTGATTATTGTTTTAGGAAGTACAACTGGGTGACAATCCTTTCAAAGAGAAAAACGTAAAAAAAGTCCGACAGGTGGTAGTGGAGATTGTTGCTTTAAACAACAGAAAATACAACACAAATAGGCAACCATCCTCTATATAACACTAATCAGAGAAAAAAAATGGAAGGGATCCAACAATTCGAAAAATGAAGGTACCGGTAAAAGAAAGACAAGGGCTACGAAGGGCGTGAAAATGGAAGGCTCCCTACATCTCGGGAATAAAATACCGTCGATTTTGGAAAAGAACAAGTGTTGACGAAAGGGAGAACCCTGGCACAAGTAAGTGGAAGCAATGCCAGGATTCAGCTAAGGGCACCGTGGTCACCAACTCACGCTCCCAAGTTCTGAGCCCCTGGAGCTATCGGCCAAAGAAAGAGGTGCTGGTGGTGATTACTGTTTTAAGAGGAAGTACAACTAGGCAACCATCCCCTATATAACACTAATCAGAGGAAAAATATGGAAGGGATCCGACACATCAAAAAATGAAGGTATCGGCCAAATGAAGACAAGGGCCACGAAGGGCGTGAAAACGAAAGACTCCCTAGTCCTCATAAACCTAATAACGTCGGGGTCGGAAAAGAACAAGAGTTGACCAAGGGAGGTCGGACAGGTTAGATTAAAGTGAGGAGCCTGGCACAAGTAAGTGGAAGCAATGGCAGGACTCAGCTGAGGGCCCCGTGGTCGCCAACCTACGCTCCAAAGTTCAGAGCCCCTGGGGCGGATTCTGCTGAGGGCCCCGTGGTCGCCAACCCTGGCTCCAAAGTTCAGAGCCCCTGAGGTGGTGGTGGTGGTGGTGATTATTGTTTAAGAGGAAGTACAACTAAGCAACCATCCTCTATGTAACATTAATCAGAGAGAAAAATGGAAGGGATCCGACAGGTGGTGGTGGTGATTATTGTTTTAAGAGGAAGTACAACTAGGCAACCATCCTCTATCTAACACTAATCAGGGGGGAAAATGGAAGGGATCAGACACTTCGAAAATGAAGATGTCGGTCAAAGAAAGACAAGGGCCATGAAGGGCGTGAAAATGAAAGACTCCCTAGCCCTCGCAAACCTAATAGTGTCGGAGTCGGAAAAGAACAAGAGTTGACCAAGGGAGGTCGGATAGGATAGATGAAAGTGAGGAGCCTGGCACAAGTAAGTGGAAGCAATGCCAGGACTCAGCTATGGGCCCCGTGGTCGCCAACCCACGCTCCAAAGGTAAGAGCCCCTGAGGCCCCTTTAAGTCGCCTCTTACGACAGGCAGGAAATACCGTGGGTGTTATTCTACCGCCCCCACCCACAGGGGGAAAGGGATCCGACACTTCGAAAAATGAAGGTATCGGCCAAAGAAAGACAAGGGCCACGAAGGGCGTGAAATTGAAAGACTCCCTAGGCCTCCATACGTAATACCGTCGGGGTCTGAAAAGAACAAGAGTTGACCAAAGTAGGTCGGATAGGATAGATGAAAGTGAGGAGCCTGGCACAAGTAAGTGGAAACAATGCCAGGACTCAGCTGAGGGCCCCGTGGTCGCCAACTTACGCTCCAAAGTTCAGAGCCCCTGGGGCGGATTCTGCTGAGGGCCCCGTGGTCGCCAACCCTGGCTCCAAAGTTCAGAGCCCCTGAGGTGGTGGTGGTGGTGGTGGTGATTATTGTTTTAAGGGGAAGTACAACTAGGCAACCTTCCTCTATATAACACTAATCAGAAAAAATGGAAGGGGTCCGACACTTCGAAAAATGAAAGTATCGGCAAAAGGAAGAAAAGGGCCACGAAGCGCATGAAAATGAAAGACTTCCTAGGCCTCCATACGTAATACCGTCGGGGTCTGAAAAGAACAAGAGTTGACCAAGGGAGGTCGGATAAGATAGATGGAAGTGAGGAGCCTGGCAGGGAATATGGTGGTTGTTATTTTACTGCCCCACACCAAGTTGTTGTCCTACAGAAGGATGCATGATATCGTTATGGTAAAGCCCATTATCCAAACAAATTGGTGGTGATTACTTTTTAAGAGGAAGTAACACTGGGCAACCATCCTCTATATAACACTAATAATCAGAGAGAAGAACTGGAAGGGATCCGACACTTCGAGAAATGAAGGTACCGGCCAAAGAAAGACAAGGGCCACGAAGGGCGTGAGAAATAAAAGACTCCCTACATCTCGGGAACCTAATAACGTCGGTTTCAGAAAAGAACAATGGAGATCGGATAGGATAGATGAAAGTGAGGAGCCTGGTAGAAGTCAGTGGTAGCAATGCCAGGACTCAGCTAAGGGCCCTGTAGACGCCAACCCACGCTCCAAAGTTCAGAGCCCCTGGGTCTTTGAAGTGAAAATGGAAGGTAGGAGGAACAAATGAAGACCTAGAGTGCAGTGTATAGACACTTTAATGGCAAGCACACCAACGAGCGGAAACATTCATATTACCAGCCAGTCCTAGGATTGAGGAAAAGAAGAAAAAGATGCATTTATCCTTTAGTTATTTTATTTATATATTGTTTATTTATTTATCAGATACTTTTTTTTCTTTTTCCAGGTGGAATGTTTGTTATAAAGCTAGGTGGATAATTGGATTAGAAATATGCAGCAATATTAGGATCAGTTTCGCCAACATTCATTGTACAGTATATTATACTTTTGTCCTTGAAGCTGATGTTCTAAAATCTCATCTTTGTTGCCAAATGTAATTAATATTATAATTATTCATTGTACAGTATATTATATTTTTGTCCTAGAAGCTGATGTTCTCAAATCTCATCTTTGTTGCCAAATGTAATTATTTGTACTGCACCATTATGAGCCTTGGCTCAGGTGCCTGTTTTGAAAAAAAAATGAATTGTTTAAAATATTTGTCAATAATGCAAGAAACTTGCCGTTGTTTCTAGTAATCTTTAAACGGAACTCAATGACGAAGTCTATTCATAATTTGAGCATTGATTCCAGATACTCGACTCATATCTCTGCTAGGCAATCTCCACTCATGTTACAATATTTACGTAGCTGAGATAATAAACCTTCGTAGAAAAGCTGCACTTCATAACCACGTTCCATGTGATCAATAACCCTCGGTAGACAAGCGACGGTACGAAGAAAACGTGGTCAGAGAACGTATTAATACCGGAATAACGATCGTGCTGGGGGCGGATAGATTAATCCCATCTCCCATTGCGATTCAAATCCGTAGACCAACTTGCTAACGAATAAACCCCGAAATGATTCTGTGATTTTCGCGTGTCAAATCTTAATTCCATCCTCACAATTGTGCCTTCTCGAACATTCTTGAGAGGCGATGGTGGTGATTATTCTTTAAAGAGGAAGTACAGCTACTCAAGCGTTCTCTATTAACACTCATAAGAGGGAAAAATGGAAGAGTTCCGGCACTTCAAAAAATGAAGGTATCGGTCAAAGATACGTCTCGGTACCTAATACTGTCGGACTAGGAAGAGAGCAAGGGTCGAGCAAGGCAGTGGTGGAGGTGGTGGTGGTGATCATTGTTTTAAGAGGAAGTCCAATTAGGCAACCATCCTCTATATATTACTAAACATAGATTAAAAAAATGGAAGGGATCCAACACTTTGAAAAATGAAAATATCGGCCAAAGAAAGACAACGACCATTAAGGGCGTGAAAATTAAAGACTCCCTAGGCCTCGGAAACCTAATACCGTCGGGGTCGGAAAAGAACAAGACTTGACCAAGCGAGGTCAGATAGGATAGATCAAAGTGAGGAGCTGGGCACAAGTAAATGTAAGTAATGACAGGACTCAGCTAAGGGCCCCGTGGTCGCCAACCCACGCTCCCAAGTTGAGAGCCCATGGCGCACCTTTTAGTCGCCGCTTACGGCAGGTAGGGGGTGCCATGGGTGTTCTACAGCCCCCACCCTTTGGGGGGGATCGCCTACCAGATATTCAAGACCTGGTGAAATGGTTTGGATTGATCTCTTATAATTTTTAAATGCTTTTCTGTAAGCTGATTAGTTATTTTTGATTGGCTCATTTTAAGACGGAAAACATTCGTGGTACTGAACATTGGAAGTATCTTAGAGGGAATTACGTACTGCCTCCAACAAAGCCTATATCCTATAAGAGTGACGTAGCTGATTACTTTCAAATATTTCAAACGAATGTTTTTCTGTATTAGACCAATTAATTGTTAGTACCTGCCAAAAAATAAGTACCGGTATAGTCTTGAGTGATTTATTTATGTTTCGTTCCTACAATCCAAAGCAGAGCTGAACGAATGAGGTCAATTTTGTGAAAACTATGTATTTTACCGCGGGGGCCGTATGTTGACACTTCAATAAACTAAAAGTGAATCAGAAGATTTTAGTTTTATTGCATTTAAATTAATCTGCAGTCATTCCACTGAAATTTCTTTCAATTAAAGCTATTATTCAGGTTTACAATACGAAAAATTGACAGATGAATGAACACTGAACTCTTGCGGTGTCATCTCTTGTAGTTTGTGCGATTGTCAAATAAGTGACCATGTATGCCGTAACATTACGAGAGACAAGGGCCACGATGGGCATGAAAATGAAAGATTCCCTAGGCCTCCGTACGCAATATCGCCCTGGTCGGAAAAGAACAAGAGTTGACCAAGGGAGGTCGGATAGAATAGATGAAAGTGAGGAGCCTGACACAAGAACGTGGAAGTAATGCCAGGACTCAGCTAGGAGCCCCGTGGTTGCGAAACCACGCTTCCACGTTAAGAGCCCCTGAGGTGGTGGTGATGATGGTATTATTTTAAGAAAAAGTACAACTTGTCAACCATCCTCTATTATAAAACTAATCACATAGAAAAAATGGGAAGCATCTGGCACTTCAAAAAGTGAAGGTCCAAAGAAACACAAATGCCGCGAAGGGCGTGAAAATTAAAGACTCCATTGGCCTCGAATACTCTAGTACCATCGGGGTCGGAAAGGAACAAGAGTTGAACAGGGGAGGTCGGTTAGGATAGGTTAAAGTGAGGAGTCTGGCACAAGTACGTGGAAGCAATGGCAGGACTCAGCTGAGGGCCCTGTGGTCATGGTAGTGGTGGTGATTATTGTTTTAAGAGGAAGTACAACTACGCAACCATCCTCTATATAAAACTAATCAGAGGGAATAAATGGAAGGGATCCAACACTTCGAAAAATGAAGATATCGGCCAAAGGCAGACAAGGGCCACGAAGGGCGTGAAAATGAAAGACTCCCTAGCACTCGCAAACCTAATAGCGTCGGGGTCGGAAAAGAACAAGAGTTGGCCAAGGGAGGTCGGATAGGATAGATGAAAGTGAGGAGCCTGACACAAGTAAGTGTAAGCAATGCCAGGACTCAGCTAAGGTCCCCGTGGTCGCCAACCCACGCTCCAAAGTTCAGAGACCCTGGGGCCCCCTTTAGTTGCCTCTTACGACAAGCAGGGGATACCGTGGGTGTTATTCTACCGCCCCCACCCACAGTGGGGGCCCTGTGGTCACCAACCCACGTTCAAAAGTCAAGAGCCACTGGGGCCTCTCTTAGTCGCCTCTTACGACACATAGCGGATACCATGCGTGTTATTCCACCGCTTCCACTTATAGAGGGAGATCTATCGATAAAGTTGCTAAGTTGGCAGCACTGAAATTACCAAATTCATTGCTGCATGACTGGCAGGCTCATTTCGACAGCACAACGTACCACATCCTCTCCATTTTGCTGGAAATTCAATAATGTTGACAGTTGAAGCTGTCACATTTGTTGACACTCGATGCAGGAGGGGATCACTGGCTATCTCACGTTAACGCTTAAATAAATAACGAGCCCGTCAGTCCGAAGCGCAAACATCAATTAACTCTATAGCTAATGACGTAACCAAAGAATAATCCGGAAATACAAAGCGGCCATATTGTTCGCATTGTTCTGTTTTGCTACGGTACCGACCGGACACGAGTCTAACGCATTGTCAAAATGAACTTTAAAATGAGAGATGTATTTTCTCGGAAGTAATATGCATTTCGTAGTGGAGGCGAATATTGCTTCAATAAGAAATCAATATTAATATCGGGCTCACATGTAGTTATTCACCGAGATGATTAGAAAGTGTCTGAAATTATTATTTTAAGGGGTAACAGGCCTACTACTGGATAATAATCCCCTCTAAACACTTAACGAACGATAGCAGGCAAGTAATTTACTTTTTAAAATAATGGAGGTATTTACTGCAGAAAGGGAATGTCAACAAGGGACATGGTAACGTCAGATTCCCTAGGTCTGACTAACCCAATACCTTCGCCGTCGGAAGAGAAATAGAGTTGACCAAACAGGTCGGATAGAAAGGGTGAATGTGAGATGTCTATATAATTTGAAGCAATACGAGGCTGAGCTAGCAGCTTCAGTGTTCTCCCTAGGACCTTTTTGATGGGCGCACCGCCCTCCTGTTTTTACAGGCCGCCCGGCTAACATAACCTAGGTAATTGCTAATTACATAATATTTATACATATTTGAATCACTGATTGCTCCAAATTAAATTGTACATACTGTAAAACTGTTTATTTGCATGATATATCACTTTTTTATCAGCATAATTGCTTCAATTACATCGGAGGTTAAATGTTTAGCTTGACTATCATGTAGTGTAGTACTCGAGCAGTTGTCTGGATTAACGTGGAATCGCATGCGTGCATTCGATTCCGCATGACGTCACAAAACCCGTATGGCACTCCACAGCAACGGAGTGGTAAGCCCCGGTCTCAGGCCTATATGATTATGAACGAGCAGTAGTCGAACCCCACTTTCGGCGGCCCTGAAAATGGTTTTCCGTGGTTTCCCTTTTTCACACCAGGCAAATGTTGGGGCTGTACCTCAATTAAGGCCACGGTCACTTCTTTCCCACTCCTAGCGCCTTACTATCCCATCGTCGCCATAAGACGTATCTGAGTCGGTATGACGTAAAGCAACTTGTAAATCAAATATGAAAATAGCGAGCTGTAGAACGCCAGAAGTTCGAAATACTCTTATATCTTGTTCGTGATAATAACACTAAAATAGTTATATTTTGCAGTTAATGTATACCTGTCTGATATTATTGTCAATACCTGGGAGGAATAAACTGAAATATTAGCATGTTCATTTTTTACGTAGTATTCTCCGCCCGGCTGCTCATTCCTGCCACCCAGCTGACGAAAATTTCTGGGGAGAACACTGAGCTTATATCCGCCGCTACACTAATCAGTTTTTCATACTCAGAGTCCCTGGGACATTTATTCACTTGTTACGGCAGGAAGGATATAAAGTGGAGCATAAGGTGGTGATTATTGTTTTTGAAAGGAAGTACAACTAGGCAACCATCTTCTATATAACACTAAACAGACATTTAAAACAACGAAGGGATCCGATACTTCGGAAAATGAAGGTATCGGCGAAAGAAAGGCAAGGGCCATGAAAGGCATGAAAATAAAAGACTTCCTAACCCTCGCAAACGTAATAGCGTCGGGGTCGGAAAAGAACAAGAGTTGACCAAGACACGTCGGAGAGGATAGATGAAAGTGAGGAGCCTGGCACAAGTAAGTGGAAGCAATGCCAGGACTCAGCTACGTGCTCCGTGGTCGCTAAACCACGCTCCAAAGTTTAGAGCCCCTGGACCCCTTTTAGTCGCTTCTTACGACAGGCAGGGGATACCGTGGGTGTTATTCTACCGCCCTCATCCACAGGGGGACAGGAGGGGGAGAAGGGGGGAAATGTCTCTAACTTCGAAAATAAAAGTTACATTGATGTTCGACTACAAAAAATTTGTCAGTATCTGTTGCTAAAACGTTTTGATAACTAAACTGTATTAACAATTGTTGGTAACAATCGTTGTAAACGCGGCTTTAGATTAATGATAAATACATTTTGTGAATTTTAGTTCTTACAACTTGCTTTCCCTCGCACCGACACACATGTCTTGTGGTGACGATGGGATAGGAAAGGATTAGGAGTCGAAAGGAAAGCGACCGTGGCCTTAATTAAGGTGTAGCCTAAGCATTTACCTGGTGAGAAAATTGGGACCCACTGAAATGTCCGGCTCCATGGCTAAATGGTTAGTGTGCTGGCCTTTCGTCACAGGGGTCGATTCCTGGCAGAGTCGGGAAATTTAACCTTAATTGGTTAATTTCGCTGGCACGGAGGCTGGGTGTATGTGTCGTCTTCATCATCATTTCATCTTCATCACGACGCGCAGGTCGCCTACGGGAGTCAAATCAAAAGACTTGTCCTCGGACACTCCCGGCACTAAAAGCCATACATCATTTCATTTCATACCACTGAAATACATCTCCGGAAGTGCCGACAGTGGGGTTCGAACCCTCTATCTGCCGAACCCAAGCTGATAGCTACATATCCAAACCCCACAGCCAAATGCTCGGCAGAGATGATGATTTTATCCATGTTTCCTCTCTGCTGCTGCTTCTTGATTCACGGTAGTGCTTTTGCATTTGTCTGTTAGAACAAACTAGAGCATTATGTAGCTTCCAGTGAAGGTTCAGTCTCATTTACTGTATATCTCTGACAGTACGGAAGATGATGAGGTAAGGATCATAGTGATGGTGGTAGTGATTATTGATTTGAGACGAAGTAGGCTACTACTGGTCTGCCATGCTCTATTAACACTAATCAGAGAAAAAGAAAAAAGAGATTTAATCTTCGAAAAATGCAAAATGCTAGCCATAGAAAGATAAGGACCATGAAGGGCGTGTTCGTGTTCTAATACCATCGGGGTCGGAAAAGAACAAGGGTTGTCCAAGAGAAGTCGAATAGGATAGATGAAAGTGAAGAAACCTAGCAGAAGTGATTGGAAGCAATGCCAGGACTCAGCTATGTGACCCGTGGTCACCAAGACACGCTCCCAAGTTGACAATGTTGAGGGTGATTATTGTTTTAAGAGAAAGTAGAAATGGGCAACCATCCTCTATATAACACTAATCAGAGGGGGAAAAAATGGAAGGAATCAGACTCTTCGTAAAATGAAACTATCGGCCGAAGAGGACAAGGGCCACGGAAGGCGTGTAAACGAAAGACTTCTTAGCCCTCGGATACCTAATAGCGTTGGGGTCGGAAAAGGACAAGAGTTGACCAAGGAAGGTCAGATAGTGTAGATGAAAGTGAGGAGACTGGCACAGGTGAGTGGAAGCAATGCAAGGATTCAGCTAAGGGTTCCACGCACCAAAGTTCAGAGCTTTTGGGGCCCCTTTTAGTCGACTCTTACGATAGGTAGGGAATACCGTGGGTGTTATTCTACCGCCCCCACCCACAGGGGGGCCTCAGAACGAGACCCCTAAAGGTGGTCACCTCGTTGGAAAGGTGGTGGTGGTGATTATTGTTTTAAGAGGAAGTACAACTAGGCAACCATCCTCTATATAACACTAATCAGAAGGAAAAATAGAAGGGATCCGACACTTCGAAAAATGAAGATATCGGTCAAAGAAAGAAAAGGGCCACGAAGGGCGTGAAAATGAAAGACTCCCTAGCCCTCGCGAACCTAATAGCGTCGGGGTCGGAAAAGAACAAGAGTTGGCCAAGGGAGGTCGGATAGGATAGATGAAAGTGAGGAGCCTGGCACAAGTAAGGGGAAGCAATGCCAGGGCTCAGCTAAGGGCCCCGTGGTCGCCAACCCACTCTCCATAGTTCAGAGCCCCTGAGGCCCCTTTTAGTCGCCTCTTACGACAGGCAGGGAATACCGTGGGTGTTATTCTACCGCCCCCACCCACAGGGGGGCCTCAGAACGAGACCCCTAAAGGTGGTCACCTCGTTGGAAAGGTGGTGGTGGTGATTATTGTTTTAAGAGGAAGTACAACTAGGCAACCATCCTCTATATAACACTAATCAGAAGAAAAAATAGAAGGGATCCGACACTTCGAAAAATGAAGATATCGGTCAAAGAAAGAAAAGGGCCACGAATGGCGTGAAAATGAAAGACTCCCTAGCCCTCGCAAACCTAATAGCGTCGGGGTCTGAAAAGAACAAGAGTTGACCAAGGGAGGTCGGATAGGATAGATGAAAGTGAGGAGCCTGGCACAAGTAAGTGGAAGCAATGCCAGGACCCAGCTGAGGACCCCGTGGTCGCCAACCCACGCTCCAAAGTTCAGAGCCCCTGGGGCCCCTTTTAGTCGCCTCTTACGACAGGCAGGGAATACCGTGGGTGTTATTCTACCGCCCCCACCCACAGGGGGGCCTCAGAACGCGACCCCTAAAGGTGGTCACCTCGTTGGAAAGCCAGTGGCTACTGTTTGGTTATCATGTCCCTTGAAATTTCTATTCCGTTGTCTAGGGAATGCGTTGCATTGTAAAACGGGGTATTTCTCTAGATACAGGGAGTTATCTAGATCGACACTTGTTGTGCGGGAACTTGGCGGACTGGAACACACCTGTTGCGCGACTCCTGACTAGCCACTTCACTCCATTATTCCGCTGCAAAAAGTCTCGCTTGTCAAATTAATAAATGACCGTGTTGCTACATGGCGTTTTTACCTTGTAAATTAAAGTTAATTCGTTCACCACAAACACATTGAAACTACCAACAAACCCTAGATGAAAATAATTTCGCGTACTCTTTCACGTAGGATCGTAAATTAAAATAGTTAGACCTAAAAGTCCAGAATATATCGCATAAAAATTGCATAGCATTTAAATAGTATGGATATGTTTGTGAGGAGTTACAAATTAAGATCCTCCATCTTCCTACTTTTAAACATAGCATTCTTGAAAAGTTCTAGTCATTGTTGAGGTTATGCAAAATACTTGTTTTTCGAAGCAATTTTATTTAGACATTTCAGAACTGTGAACTCTTCCTTTATTAGCTCTACGGATTTCATTTCATTGCTCAGAAATCATTGGTACAGGCTATAACTCTTGCAATTTTAGGACATTATAAGAATAACGTACTCAGAAAAAATATTTTAAGCCGAAATTATACATTTCATTGTTTCGATATGCTTTGTGCATTATGGCAACTTTCAACTGAGAGGTGTTTTATAAATAAAAAAATATTTTCTGAATGCTTTTATTTAATTCATTCCCATCCCAAATAAATATAATATTGAAATTCAGATAATAAACGAAATAGGAGTTCAAATATCTCATAAACAATTAAAGCAATGATTTAGTCACTCCAGCAGTAAATTTATCTCGCATCTGTCATTTGTGTAGCGGTAGAAATTTGAAGTCTGAAAGTTTATATTTATAAAATGTATTATATTTATTAAACTATCTTATGTACTTTAATAGCCCTTGGTCATATTTCTTGCTTAATATTATTTTGGTTAAATATTAAGAACAAAACATCTTCAGAAATATAAAGTAACTTACTTTCGTAAAAAGCATTTGAAAATTCTGGAAGTCACGGATACTAGAAAACAACCTAAATTCACGGAATAAATTAGCATGTAAAGACACCATTTTAAAATTATTTTATAATGCAAAGGAAAGAGAAGTGTGTAAGATTTATACCATTATTTTATATTTTCAAGAAATGTAACTTCATCTCGAACAGTGACGAATAACCACGAGTGTTATTAACGATAACCGATATATAGCAAATCGATATTTCTCTGTAATCATAGTGCCGAGAAGAAGAATTCCACCTTACTTTTTAAAAATACTCATTTCATGATTTGATTAATATTTTTGAAACTCATTGTTTACTAATACTAAAGTGTTTTTTTTTGTTTTTTTTATCAAAGGCTTTACGTATCTTATATCCTTGGTATTCCATATTTTGCAGCTAGAACTCTGAGAATCAGAACTACGGTTCGTTAAAAACTATTTTCAACAAGCACAACATGAACACAGCCGTGTTATCGTCATATGGGGGCAGGGAACACCAGAACATCTACTACACACAAGCTAGAGGCGAGTTTGGCTGTACCTGGAGTCACGGCCAGCAGGCGAGCAGGCGATATTCCGTACGAACACCCGTAGCGACAGTCGCGGCTACACTGGCTCATCCAGCTCGCCTGCCTGCCTGCCTGCTCCAGCCCCACACCCCTCTACCAGGTCAGCGCGCGTCGCGGCTTTCGGCGTCCAACTCGCGTCACGGACACGCACAATATTCCTCCATTAACTTCCATGATTAAATAGCAGGATTTTTTTTTCTGCCAGCATACATGAACAAAACCTAAATCATCTTCAGATTATACTGCTATGAAACATGTAATCAAGAGAAAGTCAAAGGAATAAAACTATGTCACACGATTAAGAGAGACCTTTACGGCGGAAAAAAAAACATAGATTAATTTGTTCTCTTCTTTGTTGGAACGCATTATTTCTTGAAAAGAATTTTTTTAATATATCTTTTTTTTTTTTTTTGCTAGGGGCTTTACGTCGCACCGACACAGATAGGTCTTATGGCGACGATGGGATAGGAAAGGTCTAGAAGTTGGAAGGAAGCGGCCGTGGCCTTAATTAAGGTACAGCCCCAGCATTTGCCTGGTGTGAAAATGGGAAACCAGGGAAAACCATTTTCAGGGCTGCCGATAGTGGGATTCGAACCTACTATCTCCCGGATGCAAGCTCACAGCCGCGCGCCTCTACGCGCACGGCCAACTCGCCCGGTTTTAAATAATATGTCAAAAGATTGAGTATTTATAGTGATATTCTGGTGTCTTATTAGGATATAACCATCAATCAATCATTCAATCAATCAATCAATCAATCAATCAATCAATCAATCAATCAATCAATCAATCACCACTGATCTGCATTTAGGGCAGTCGCCCAGATGGCAGATTTCCTATCTGTGGTTTACCTACTCCTTTCTTAAGTACCGGTAATCGCAAAGAATTTGGATTTTTTTTTTCTTTACAAATTTGCTTTTCGTCGCACCGACACAGATAGGTTTCATGGCAACAATGGGATACGAAAAGTCTAGGAGTGGAAAGGAAGCGGCCGCATTTGTCTGGTGTGAAAATGGGAAACCACGGAAAACCATCTTCAGGGCTGCCGACAGTGGGGCTCGAACCCACTATCTCCCGATTACTGGATACTGGCCGCACTTAAGCGACTGCATCTATCGAGCTCGGTCCTAACTCCACTACGGTGTACATTGTCTAAATGGCTCAGCGTAGATTTTGATGCTGAACCATAAGCCGCACTACCATAGTCCGTCCGGGAGATGATTGTTGACGTGATGGTGGTGGTGATGATTATTGTTTTAAGAGGAAGTACAACTAGACAACCATCCTCTATATAACACTAATCAGAGAGAGAAATGGAAGGGCTCCGACAGGTGGTGGTGGTGATTATTGTTTTAAGAGGAAGTACAACTAGGCAACCATCCTCTATATAACACTAATCACAGGGAAAATATGGAAGGGGTCCGACACTTCGAAAAATGAAGGTATCGGCCAAAGAAAGACAAGGGCCACGAAGGGCGTGAAAACGAAAGACTCCCTAGCCCTCGCAAACCTAATAGCGTCGGGGTCCGAAAAGAACAAGAGTTGACCAAGGGCGGTCGGATAGGATAGATGAAAGTGAGGAGCCTGACACAAGTAAGTGAAAGCAATGTCAGGACTCAGCTGAGGGCCCCGTGGTCGCCAACCCACGCTCCAAAGTTCAGAGCCCCTGGGGCCCCTTTTAGTCGCCTCTTACGACAGGCAGGGGATACCGTGGGTGTTATTCTACCGCACCCACCCACAGGGGGAAGGGCTCCGACAATTCGAAAAATGAAGGTATCGGCAAAGGAAGGCATGGGCCACGAAGGGCGTGAAAATGAAAGACTCCCTAGCCCTCGCAAACCTCATAGCGTCGGGGTCGGAAAAGAACAAGAGTGGACCAAGGGCGGTCGGATAGGATAGATGAAACTGAGGAGCCTGGCACAAGTAAGTGGATTGTTGACGTGAAGAAACGTAGCAACACCGCACGGTCAGGCCCCCGCGAAGTGCCACTGAGAAACTTAAGCATTTTAAGTCTCTGCATGCAGGCAGATCCAGAAATCAGCAGATGTCTACCACTGGTAAGACACTGTTTCGCAACCGGAGCTTTGGTTCAGGATGCACAAGCCGACGTTGGCAGAGGTGTACAGCTGCGATTTTCGCCGCTAAAAATCGATAACCATATTGCAGGGCCCATCTGTCGACTTGGTTATTAGCTTGCTGTAGCTGTCTCTCAGGTGGTGGTGGTGATTATTGTTTTAAGAGGAAGTACAACTAGGCAACCATCCTCTATATAACACTAATCAGAGAGAAAAAATGGAAGGGGTCCGACACTTCGAAAAATGAAGTTATCGGCCAAAGGAAGACAAGGGCCACGAAGGGCGTGAAAATGAAAGACTCCCTAGCCCTCGCAAGCCTAATAGCGTCGGGGTCGGAAAAGAACAAGAGTTGACCAAGAGAGGTCGGATAGGATAGATAAAAGTGAGGAGCCTGGCACAAGTAAGTGGAAGCAATGCCAGGACTCAGCTGAGGGCCCCGTGGTCGCCAACCCACGCTCCAAAGTTCAGAGCCCCTGAGGCCAGCTGTCTCTCAGGAAACGCCATCCTTCCGGAATTCTAATATAGAGCTAAATCGTCTACATACAGCGATGGAGCGACAACGGGACCATCAGAGGCAACTATCCGCTGATAGCGTGACACTCTGTACAGATCGCTGAGGGACTCCATTTTCTAAAACATAATATTGAGAAAATTCATTCCCTACTCGCACTCTAAAGAACCGGAGGGACATGAAATTCTCAATAAACGTCAGTAAATTTGCCCGAAATCCCCAATAGCGTAGTGAGGAGAGAATTCCATATAACCGGGTAGTATCGTAAACGTTCTCAAGGTCAAAAAACACGGCGACTAGGTGTTCCTTCCGGAGAAAGGCCACCTGAATGGCGCTCTCCAGGCTGACCAGATGATCGGTGTCAGACCTATGAGAGCGAAAACCACACTGGTAGTTAGTCGGGAGACCTTTTTTCCATGGCCCACACAAGACGCCGTTTAACCATCCTTTCAAATAGCTTACAGAGGCCATTTTTAAGGTTTATTTTTCTTTTACACCTCTCTCCCAGTCACGGATGAGCACCAGCTGGGGAGAGAGTATTCGTTTATTGTAATCTAAAAGAGTACATGTAGTTAGATTTGAACGTACTACAAACAAACAAACAAACAAACAAACAAACAAACAAACAAACAAACAAACAAACAAACAAACAAACAAACAAACAAAATCAAGAAACAATATCCAAAGATTATTCCAATTCTTTAATGTTGGTGTATGTTGCATACCCCATACACATTGTTACGTGCAAGCCCCGTGATAGCCCCTTTCGGTACTTCCAGGAAGGGGATAGTGACTCAGACGACCTGGGATCTCCCAGCTAGCTTGTGGAGTGGGGCCGGCCTTCCCGTATATTGTTCTCGTCGGCCGGCTTACCTGTGAGTTTCTTGGAGATTCAAGGGGAATGTTCTGCATCTATTGGCATCGCGAAATTTCTGGCAAGCTGTAAAAAGGGAGGTTAGCCGCGGACTGTCAGTCAGTGTTGGACTCCGTGTGAGACTTGGTGTGTTGGGTTTCGGTGGCTGGGTTGAGGGTGACAGAGGTGTTGGCTGTCCCTAATGTTCCAACCGAGGTGTGCACCAAGAGCTGTTGTTGTGGTGTCGGAGAGTCGACAAAACGGAAGACTGTACTGTGTGTTCGTGTAATTCTGTGGACTGTGGATCGCCGTGAGCCAGCGAAGAAACCCGCTATCGTGAACGCGATGATAAATGGACCTGTGTTAATGTTCGCTGTTGTGAGTATTGTCCTGCTGTTGAGCTGTTTAGTTGTTGCTGCATGTGACTGTGTGAATTACTGAACTATCTTTGGAGACGAACCAACGAACAGTCGTCGTGTGTCGACTGGCCCGTATCCCTGTGTTCGGATACAGCGGTCTACACACAGCTGCTGCATGAGGCGATTAGACTTGGGGAAGTGAAAAGTGAGGATTAAGTGTCCCCAGTCCCCAGGTAGAGTAACGAGCTGGACCTCCTGCTCGAACCCCACTGTCGGCAGCCCTGAAGATGGTTTTCCGTGGTTTCCCATTTTCACACCAGGCAAATGCTGGGCCTGTACCTTAATTAAGGCCACGGCCACTTCCTTCCCACTCCTAGCCCTTTCATGACCCATCGTCGCCATAAGACCTATCTGTGTCGGTGCGACGTAAAGCAAGTAGAAAAAGACCCTTTTCTGAAACGGAAGGAGATGCTTCTTTTCCCCAGCCGCATACTCGAGCAAATGTCAAAAAATCTTTTTAAAGTGTTTTCTTGACTTCCATGTTTGAGGCAATAACCACTTCTAAGGTGAGCTTTTTCGTCGTTAGGGACCCTTGAGTTCAAAACATCGAATACATAATTTATTAATTCAGTACTATTCCCCTCATTGTGTTGTTGTAGAATATTTTTAATTGCTTGGGCAGTGCGACGTGAAAACAGCTGTGCAGCCATTCTGACGAGCACGTCCAGTAACGTTCAGGTGAACTTCTGATACAGTATATGGTGTACGATTGAAAGGTAACTCTTCTGATGCCTTAGGAGATCTTCTATTGGAGTCTTTGTCACTGTAGTCCCATCTGACAAAGTGATTCCTTCATCAAGGAAATGATTACGTAATAGTTTTAACAAGTGAGGGACGTCGAAGAACACCCAGACTTTCTTATTAGGGTCCACAGGGTTGGAAAAATATGTCTTACTGGTTGATGCCCCAAGTTCTTTCCATACTTTTGAATTTCTTCCCCCATGTCGCAAGTAACAGCAACGACACGCACTCCAGCCCCTTCAAGCTCTTTGATAATCGTTTGCAACAATTTGCTTGTCATCGTAACATCGAAGTCGTAATACACAGGCTGTTTCCATTTTGAAAATAAACTGCGAATCATCGCCACCTGAACATTTTTGTGCGTCCCGAGTATCACATCATCGGAGGAATCATAACTCACGCGACCGTCGATATTCGCTTCATCGAAGCTTAAAACAGCCATTGCCTGGAATGGTTTAAACATTTGTGGCCTAGCTTTGATTAAATTTAACACTTCTTTCAAAATGCCCGGTCTGCATGTAAACTCTTTTGTCCACTTCTGAAGATTTGACTGGCAGGGTAAAGGGTATTTCCTTTTCCTCAAATAAGCGAACGCTTTGGGGGAAAGTGCTCTTAAAGAGAGTAAATTTGCAATATCTTCAGGGCTCCATCTGACACGCTTCTTCCTTTTCAGCAAACATCGTATTTGACCTGGTGTAAAACACTGGGACAAAATTACCATTACTTCTTTACTTATAGTTTCACGTCTCATTTTGTAAGGCACATGTCTCTTGGCAGATATCGCGTGTTTCTTACATTTATCTTTCCTCAGAGCAACAATTATTTGCGCCAGGAGAGTATTTTCCTTTCGTAGAAACACTAATTATTTCTTTAGCTCGAAAATTTCCTGGTCTTTCATTAATATATCTGGATGAGGAGCGAGTTCTGTGCTGGTTGCCTGGTCCAGTTTCAATTTCTTCGGAGATAAGGAGTCTAATGCTGTTACGGGCCTTTTCCTAACTGATCTCGTGTCACTGCGGTGTTCTCGCTCCGTTATAACCTAAACAGAAAAGAAAGATATTGTTGGTTTCTGAGTATGTTACTATTTTTTTACAATTGGCTTTACGTCGCACCGACACAGATAGGTCTTATGGCGACGGTAGAAGAGGAAAGGGCTAGTAGTGGGAAGGAAATGGCCGTGGTCGTAATTAAGGTACAGCCCCAGGATTTGCCTGGTGTGAAAATGGGAAACCACTGAAAACCATCTTCAGGGCTGCAGACAGTGGGATTCGAACCCACTATCTCCCGGATTAGTAAGTTTCGACCACTCCACGGTATTTCCTTTTTTTCTTTTTTTTCTTTTTTATCTTTTCTTTTTTTTTTCTTTTTTTGGTATTTGCGTGAGTGTGTATTGTCTGTGTTACTTGTTGGTAACGTTGAATGATGTGCGTTTACGTATTTTTTGACTGTATTTCATTAGGCCTGAAGGAGGGTAAGTGTTGGGTAGATTACTTAGGTATATCTTTGAAAGTATAGAACCTTATCCTTATGAGGTTTTTCCTGGATTTTAACTAAGTTATACAGTCCACGATACCTCTTCTTTAACTACATGTAATTTTATTTGATTATTTACATTTCTTTTCTAAAATACCTCCAATAATACTAAATAATTCTGCTGTTTTCCAGGTTCCTTCCATTCTCTATTTAATAATTTAGTAATTGTGTAAAGTTCCTGTTCATTTAGAATTTTACCCAAATTTTTCCCATCTATATATTTCTCTCTAATATTTATTGCTTCTTTACAGTCCTTAATCAAATTTGCCACTTTCATAATTGAATTACATAATATACATTTATTTTCTTCGTTTTTATCTTAAAGCTTTATTTTTGTAAACTCCCATCAACCACCAAATTACTCCTCTCATTTCCCTTTTGGTTAACATTTGCGTACTTATAGTCATATTTTCATTTATTTTACAAAATTCTATTAGTGTTCTCTTGCTGTGGAATTGCTTCTTTACCCCATCCACCCAATGACCTTCGTTTAGATGTTTCATTTCGTCCTGATAAGCTATGCCTAAAATTTCACCACTTTCTCCCGTTTTTAATCTCAACCAATACTCGACGATGCGTTTCGCAATATCAGCCCGTATACTCACCCCTTCACACATCATTCTTACTCCACTATTTGCAGTACAGTTTGGCAATCCCATAATAATTTTGGAAAATTTACTAACGACTACCTTTCAGGCTACAATTCCATGATTTATTCCCCCAAATTTCCGCTCCATACAATGCCTTAGCTTTGACTACTGAATTAAATACGTTTGCCTGTACTTCGTATTCTATCCATTATTTTATACTAGCCTTCATTTTTGATCTTTTTATTTGATCTGCCCAAATACCAGTGCTGCTTATAATCGTCCCTACGTATTCGATTTTTTAACTACTTCTAACTTTGTCTTACGCATCCACCACTGTTCACTCTCTTACAAAACATTACTCTGGTTTTCTGTGAATTAACTTTTAAATTCCACTCTTTACAGTAGTTTTCTATCTCATTAGTACTATTTTGCATCTTGATGGGAGTTAATGTGAGTAGAATGACATTGTCCACAAAAATTAGGCCTGGAGTATCTTGATTCTCAAGAAATGGAGAAGCTCCTTTCTCAAAATAATCATGTAAGGCATATTGGCCCGTAACTATAAAGACGTTTTGTATCTTTACTTGTCTTGGGAATTGGTATTGTACCGGGCGGTACACCTCCACGCCGCTAATTCAAACTTTGCGCCAGTTGAAAATCCTCTGCTGGAGGAAGTCCGAACTTTATCTAATGTATTAATTTTCAAGTTCCTCAGAAGATGTCACTACTTGGAAATTTTGAAGTTTCTGAACTGGGTCGTTTTCGACGTATTTTTGTTTTGCTTGTAGTAAGAAGTGTGAACTTTCTCTTCTAGAGGACACTACTGAAGAACTACAATAGTGCACCCTAGTGCAAGGTGAAAGAACTGTTTTTTGGAGAAATTTTTATTTCAAAAGGTTGTTTCTGGTTAAATTTCTTTCTGGTATTGTTTAAGTTGGCTGTATTCCCCTTTCTTTCCCCTTGTTTTGAATTTAGCCAATCCCGAATTTCTTTAATTAATTTACGACCAATAAGGGGTTTCTTCTTCAAATTGGATATGCTGCTTAACCCTAACCAATAAATGATTGTGGGCGGGTGTTTTCTTTCCTGAAACGCCTCGAACTTTCCGCGAGAGTATATAAACTGCTGATTTTAGGGTCTCTGCGCCACTTCTCTACCATCTTTCAGTGTGTAAAGTACATAGCAGGGGGCGGGAAGCGCCTCTTTCTTCGGAATGCAGTTCAACAACCAGGTAATGGCCGTATAATAACTTCTTTTCTTGCTAGCTCAGCATTTTAACTCTCGGGGCGGGTCCGAAGCTTTTTCACCATGTAACCTTTCCCTAAAATGTAAAGACTCTTAGTATCTATTCTCTTTTAAGCTACGTATTGGGATAGAGAGTGCTTAACCCTCTCGAGCTCCCTCTCATATTGTTTTGAGGTGAACTTATTTCTCACAACCGATTCTTCCTTAATGTAATGTAAATTGTTCTTTTCTAAAGTCACCTCCGTAGTATGGGATTAGCCCTTGCATTTGCGGCCTAGAGCCAGATTAGGTTTTAAACCAAATGTATTAGGAGTGCAGATCGCCTCCTCTCAAATTGTTATTTTAGAGGTCATGTAATTTACCCCTTTTCTCACTTAATAGACCTCAGTAGGTTGGGTATTTTACCCCGGTGTCTATGTCCTTAGAGGACAACTTGAAGGTGGAGTTTGGTGTGGCCTTTGATAGGCTTAAAGTTGAGAGCGAGTGGCTTTTTTTTTTTTTTTTTTTTTTTTTTTTTGAAAATTGAGTATGTATGCCTCGAAGAGGCTTTTCTGTGTAATTTAGAGCAAGTGCCCCTGGGCATGAATGGGGTTTTCTGCCCCTCTGTTAAATCTTGTTTTGGGGTAAAGTTGGGCTAGTTGCCCAAGAATTGTGAGTTCGGGGCTCGAAGCCCAAATCCTGTAAATACTGTAATTGTACTTTTGTTGCCTTGCTACTCTGTACCTGCCATTTTTGTTATTTCTGCATTTTGAAAAGAAAATATAACCTTGTTAAATTTTTCATTTTAACTTCGTAGCCTGAGACCTGTTCACCACCCGCACCTTCTTTCACCTCTACCTACCACAAAAACTTGGTAACAGGTATCATAATTCCCTAACGCCAATGAGATGGAAACTCTCCCTCACTCCATATTCTGTTGAATAGGGTGAGAATATCCTTGAGACGTCGGTCACTCAAATGTTTAAGCATCTGACTGTAAACTTTGTCGCTTCCACGAGCCGTACACTCCGCACCTCCCATTGTGTGAAAGGCACGTTATAGGAATGCGAAGCACTAGAGGCGAAGGAGTATGTTGTGTCTCTGCTTCGCGCTTAATTGGTAGAAATCCCGAGTCGTGTCTCGCAGAGCTGGACGTATCTGCAAAATGTGACGCGATGTGTTCTGCAATAACTGAAGGAATCGTAACTGTATCACCCCCTGCGGGTGGAGGACGCACATGTAGAATACACTCGCGGTATCCCTTGCCTGTCGTAAGAGGCGACCAAAAGGGGCGCTAGGGGCTCTCAAATGGGGAGTGTGGGTTGGCGACCACGGGGCCCTTAGCTGAGTCCTGGCATTGCTTCCTCTTACTTTGCCAGGCTCCTTACTTTCGCCTATCCTGCCCGACCTCCCTTGGTGAACTCTTAGAGCATTCGAGGCCTAGGGATGGTGGTGGTGGTGATTATTGTTTTAAGAGGAAGTACATCTAGGCAACATCCTCTATATAACACTAATCAGAGAGAAAAAATGGAAGGGGTGAGACACTTCGAAAAATGAAGATATCGGCCAAAGGAAGACAAGGGCCACGAAGGGCGTGAAAATGAAAGACTCCCTAGCCCTCGCAAAACCTAATAGCGTCGGGGTCAGAAAAGAACAAGAGTTAACCACGAGAAGTCGGATAGGATAGATGAAAGTGAGGAGCTTGGCACAAGTAAGTGGAAGCAATGCCCGGACTCAGCTGCGGGCCCCGTGGTCACCAACCCACGCTCCAAAGTTCAGAGCTCATGATGCCCCTTTTAGTCGCCTCTTACGACAAGGGCCCCGTGGTCGCCAACCCACAATCCAAAGTTCAGAGCCCCTGAAGCCCCTTTTAGTCGCCTCTTACGACAGGCAGGGGATACCGTGGGTGTTATTCTACCGCCCCCACCCACAGGGGAAAGAGGCCTAGGGAGTCTTTCATTTTCACGCCATTTGTGGCCCTGGCCTTTCTTCGTCCGTTACAACATTTTTCGATGTGACGGATCCCTTCTTTTTTATTTTTCTCTTTGTCTACCCCCTGTGGGTTGGGGTCGCAGACGAAAAATACACCCACGGTATCCCCTGCCTGTCGTGAGAGGCGACTAAAAGGGGCGACCAAGGGATGATTTTATTAGAACCATGAAACTGCTTTTGATTAGTACCATCTCGCGGGGAACACCATGGGTCGCCTTTACCTTCGAGTAGTACCACTACATTAGGTACACCAGACGTTTGTGATTAGTAGCAACAGAGAGTGGGTCACTGTGGGTTTCCAGTACCCGTGATTAGTATCATTGTGAGAAACACCACAGGTCTGGGCGTTGCCTGTTATTAGTACCACTATATGAGCGACACCGTAGGTCTGCGTGGCCTATGATTAGTACCAACCATATGAGGAACGCCACGGGAATACCGGCGTCCGTGATTAGTACACGTAGGCGAGGAACATCATCGGCTTGCGTTGCCTGTGAGTGGCGCCATTATATGAGAAACGCCATAGGTCTGCGTTACCTGCACGACGTACAATACTTGTGAGTGGTACCATCATGTGAGGAACACCGTGAGTCTACGCTACTTTTGATTAGTACCGCAACATGACAAATAACATGGTTATACTTTCCTAGCGATAAATACCATTATGAGGGGCCGATGATCTGGATGTTGGACCCCTTTGGACAACAAGCCTCCTCCATTCAAGATTGTGCATTAAAAGTGGTCCCTTCGTAAGTAATACTATTTTTTTTTTTTTTGGTGAGATCCACTGATTAAATTCATATCCATCCATCCATTCATTCTTCATGACTTTTTTTTTTATTTTGGCCAATGGATGATTTTGAACTTTTAAATTGTTATTACATTTCGTACCATTAGGGGCCGATGACCTAGATGTTAGGCTCCTTTAAAAACAAGCATCATCATCATCATTCATCGTAACTGTATAACCATTGATGGAGATACTGTGGTCTGTGGGCTGTGCCTTAATTAAGGCCACGTTCGTTTCCTTCCCGCTCTCAGCCCTTTCCTATCCCATCGTCGCGGAAAGACTATTTGGGTCGCTATGAAGTAAAAAATTAAAATAATAATAATAAGAAGAAGAAGCATGGAAGTGATTCGACACTTTGAGAAATGAAGGCATCGGCCAAAGAAAGACAATGGCCGTAAAGGGCGCGAAAATGAAAGAATTCCTATGCCTGGAATGCTCTAATACCGTCGGGGTTGGGAAAGAACAATTGACCAAGGGAGGTCGTTTAGGATAGATGAAAGTGAGGAGCCTGGCACAAGTAAGTGGAAGCAATACCAGGACTCAGCTCAGGGCCCCGTGTTCTACAACCTACGCTCCCCAGTTGAGAGTCCGTGGTGGTGGTGGTGGTGGTGGTGGTGGTGGTGGTGGTGGTGGTGGTGGTGATTATTGTTTTAAGAGGAAGTACAACTAGGCAACCATCCTCTATATAACACTCAGAGGGAAAAAATGGAAGGGATCCGACACTTCGAAAAATGAAGATATAGACCAAAGTAAGAGAAGGGCCACGAAGGGTGTGAACATGAAAGACTCCCTAGCCCTCGCAAATCTAAAAGCGTTCGGGGTCGGAAAAGAACAAGAGTTGACCAAGAGAGGTCGGATAAGATAGATGACAGTGGCACAAGTAAGTGGAAGCAATGCCAGGACTCAGCTGAGGGCCCCGTGGTCGCCAATCCACGCTCCAAAGTTCAGATCCCCTGGGTCCCTTTTAGTCGCCTCTTACGACTGACAGGGGATACCGTGTGTGTTATTCTACCACCCCCACCCACAGGGGGTCATGTGCAGAGAGGTGGTGGTGGTGGTGGTGATTATTCTTTTAAGGGGAAGTACAACTAGGCAACCATCCTCTATACAGCACTAATCAAACGGTAGAATGGAGGGGATCCGTTACTTCAAAAAATGAAGGTATCGGCCAAAGAAAGCCAGGGGCCACGAAGGGCGTGAAAATGAAAGACTTCTAGGCCTCGAATGCTCTAATACCGTCGGGGTCGGAACAGAACAACAGTTGACCAAGGGAGGTCGGATAGGATAGATGAAAGTGAGGAGCCTGGCACAATTAAGTGGAAGCAGTGCCAGGACTCACCTAAGGGACCCGTGGTCACCAACCCATGCTCCTCTTACGACAGGCAGGGATTACTGTGAGTGTTATTCTACCGCCCCCAACAACAGGGGATCTTGTACTGAGATCTGTACCCTTTCTTTACAATCCCTTTTATGTGAATACCTCAGTTAATTTCTTGACAGCCCTCCTATCTTACACACTGATCAAAGGAAGAAGTGAAACAATAGTGGTGGTGGAGGTGATTATGGGCACTGAGAGGAAGTACAACGAGGCAAACATACTCTCTTATCCATGGGCGGAATTTGAGCATTTTGTTTGGTGGGATAGAGGAGTGCGACAGGCTTCGGCAGCCGGCACAATTCCTATCCTCGCCGCAGATGGGGGCTTCATTCATTCCGTTCCTGACCCGGTCGAATGACTGGAAACAGGCTGTGTATTCTCATTTTCATTGGTGGGGTTTGGATTACCCGGGAAAGGGGGTGTGTCCGTGAGTACTCACTTCTGAGAACAATCTGTGACTACGAAATTATTGTTAATATTCTATTTTAACCACTTGAATTTAACAATCAAACCTCTGTAAAGTAAAGAACATACGGAATTAAAAAGTAGACTTAGACTAATTCAAATGAATTGATATCTTACTTGGCCTGCTTTTTACCCTACAAAATAAAAATCAAACAGACGACCTAGACTAAGAACTTTTATTATACTTTATACAATCTGATCACATCCTAGATTTACACAAAGTGATGTCTTGTCTTTCGATATGAATTAAAGTCATGAATTACTTTTGAAATGACAACGTCAGTACTTCTTTCTAGAGCCAAGCAGCCATCGTGTTTCTGCAGTATCTCTCACAGGTTGGTAAATTCAGTGTTGTTTGCAGATGAGCTACTAATATGGTGAACAGTGAGAGTGGAGTGCAGGAACAGCTAAATGTACGGCAGGAAGTTGCGTCATCTTATGGAATGAAGTTTTCAGTCCAAAAGAGCGAAGTGCTGGTAACGACGCGAAACAAGAACCGAGGCGTATAATGGCATGACATTAGGAGGAGAGCAGTTGAAAAGAGCGGAAAGCTTTAAATACCTGGGAAGTGTAATTGAAGAAAATGGGGGAAACAGGATGGAAATCAGTGAAAAGAGGTGTGCAAATTGATTCTTTCAGAGTGTGGGAGGAATGCTATGGAACAAGGATATACCGTAGAGATGTAAAGGACTCATTTACAAGATTTATTTTGTGCCAGTATTGATATATGGAACAGAAACGTGGGTGACGGTGAGGGATATAAGTAGAATACAAGCATTGGAAATGAAGTTTCAGAGGTTTAACAAGAATGGACAGAGTAGGAAATGAGATGGTGGTGGTGGTGGTGGTGATTATTGTTTTAAGGGAAGTACAAAGTAGGCAACCATCCTCTATATAGCAATATTCATAGAGAAAACGAATGGTAGTGATCCGACACTTCGAAAAAGTGAAGGCATCGTCAAAAGAAAGTCAAGGGCCACGTAGGGCATGAAAATGAAAGACTCCCTAGGATTCGCGACCTGATACCGTCGGGGTCGAAAAGAGCAAGAGTTGACCAAGGTAGGTCGGATAGTGTAGACAAGTGAAGAGACTGGCAGAAGTAAGAGGAAGCAACGCCGGGACTCAGCTAAAGATCCGCGGTCGCCAACCCACGCTCTCAAGTTGAGATTCCCAGCGGCCCCTATTTGTCGCCTCTTACGACAGGCAAGGGTCACCGTGGTCGTTATTCTACCGCCCCCACGCACAGGGAGTTACGATGGTGGTGAGGTGGTGAGTATTGTTTTAAGAGGCTGTACAACTAGATAACCATCCTCTTTTTTTTTTTTTTTTTTTTGCTAGTTGCTATACGTCGCACCGACTCAGATAGGTCTTATGGCGACGATGGGACAGGGAAGGGCTAGGAGTGGGAAGGAAGCGGCCATGGCCTTAATTAAGGTACACCCCCAGCATTTGCCTGGTGTGAAAATGGGAAACCACGGAAAACCATTTTCAGGGCTGCCGACAGTGGGGTTCGAACCTACTATCTCCCGAATAGTGAATACTGGCCGCACTTAAGCGACTGCAGCTATCGAGCTCGGTATAACCATCCTCTATATAATACTAATCAGAGGGAAAAAATGGAAGGGATCCAACACTTTCAAAAATGAAGATATCGGCCAAAGGAAGACCAGGCCCACGAAAGGCGTGAAAATGAAAGATTCCCTAGCCCTCGCAAACCTAATATCGTCGGGGTCGGAAAAGAACAAGACTAGACCAAGAGAGGTTGTATAGGGTAGACGAAAGTGAGGAGTCTGACACAAGTAATTGGAGGCAATGCCAGGACTCAGCTAAGGGCCCCGTGGTCGCCAACCCACGCTCCAAAGTTCAGAGCCTCTGGGGCCCCTTTTAGTCGCTTCTTACGACAGGCAGGAGATACTGTGGGTATTGTTCTACCGCCCCCACACACAGGGAGTTAAGAAATGAGAGAGTTTGCGAAATGGTAAATGAAGTATCTCTACATGAAAAGATAGAAAAATCAAGGCTGCAGTTGTATCGACATGTTAAGAGAATGAGAGAAGAGAGGATACCAAAAAAAGATGTCAGAAATGGAGTTGAAAAGGAAACCAAGAGGAAGACCATGTGACAGATGAGTAAAGGATGTAAAAAGAAGAGCATGGAGGGAAGAGGAGGAAACTGGACGACACACACACAGAAGAGAATTGGTGGATGGACAGGAAACGACAGAGCGGCTTATGTTCCAAGCAGAACCTTTTCTTGGCAACTACCAACTCTAAGTCAACATTACTCTCTACCTCAGTAATCGAACAACTTGGAGCAAAAAGTTCTTCAGTTCTAAAAGATCGGAAGACTTCCACTGTCCTGTTCTTCACTGATTTTACGACTCCTTAAGTCACACTGCTGGACTCAAGGATCTTTGACAGTAAGTCACATTGCATTAGAACTCTTCTGAGACAGACCGAATCAAAAAAAATAATGTGGAGCCGACGGAGTTATCTAAAATTATTAATATACTAATTTATTTCCAAGTAAAATAATAATGTTATTCATGTCTGAAAAATTAATCTTACATGAACATTTTATTTCTTACAAATTGCTTTTCAAGTTGCTTTATGTTATAGCGACGTACATTGCGTCTTGTGGAGACAAAGGGATAGGAAAGGACTAGCGGTGGGAAATTGGTTGTGGGTGGTGGTGGTGGTGATTATTGTTTTAACAGGAAGTACAACTGGGCAACCATCCTCTATATAACACTAATCAGAGGAAAACATTGAAGGGATCCGACACTTCGGAAAATGAAGATATCGGCCAAAGGAAGACAAGGGCCACGAAGAGCGTGAAAATGAAATACGTCCCAGGCCTCCATATGTAATACCGTCGGGGTCGGAAAAGAACTAGAGTTGACCAAGGGAGGTCGGATGGGATAGATGAAAGTGAGGAGCCTGTCACAAGTCAGTGAAAGCAATACCAGGAGTGGTGGTTGTAATTTTGTTTCAAGAGGAAGTACAACTAGGTAATCTTCCCCTCTGAGCAAATTAAGTGGAAAAGAAATTTAAAATAAAACAACATTATTTATATGTCGAAGGAATTTGGAAACAAAGTACAAAATAAAAGAATAAATTATTGAATTAAGCCGAAAAATTACTAACGAATCAAAAGGGGACGTGAGTTCTCTGAATAATAGAACACTTGCAATTTACACACCCTTGATTAATCTACTGTCGCACATAAAGCGGATGACGATATCAGCAGGACGACAACGACGACGAACCCGGTCTTTCGTCAGCACTGAGGCGGAGCCCCTGGAGCCGCGAAGTTTATGGCTTGTCGACCTCTAAAAGGTCTTGAATGCCCTGTCGTAATGTTTCTTCTCTGGCGGTGATGGTGTTGGTTGTGGAGACGTGTCATTGGCTAATATACGTTTGAGTGTCTCCTGCAGACCGAGGCTCCGTCTTAGGCCAGAGAGATCGGCGCACTCTGTGAGGATGTGGGCCACGGTGAAGTCGGCACCACAAGAACACACTGGGGGGGGTTACCTCTTTAGGAGTTCACAGTGTGTAGATCGTCCGTGACCTACCCTCAGCCTGCGCAATACTATGGCCTTTCTCCGTGCAGTTCACAGTGTGTAGATCGTCCGTGACCTACCCTCAGCCTGCGCAATACTATGGCCTTTCTCCGTGCAGGCCGGAAAGAGGACCGCCACACGGTAGTTGTTTTCTTAATTATTCTCAGCTTGTCGGGAGTTCAGATAGCTAGCCAATCCGATTCCCAGGACGCCAAATTAGTTACACATGGATATCACCCGCCGATAACGACGTAAAGATCATAAGAAATCAAATTGATTTCATTTTGGTAAAACAACAACTGAAGAAATAAGTGACATCCGTTAAGACGTATCCCGGTGCTGATGTAAATAGTGACCACAATCCAGTTGTAATGGACCTTAAAATGATACGTTTTAGAAAAATTAAAAGAAATGTTAAACTATCCAAGCATATATATATTAAGAAACTATTGGATCCTAAAGTAAGAACTAATATTGGAACTGCACTGGAAAAAAAATGGAATTAATAAGATACACTGAATCATCAGAGGCAGAATACACATGGAACGCCATTAAAGATAGTGTGATTGAAATCAAGGAAAATGAAATTGGACACTGCAACAACATCAAAAGACAGAGATGGATTACAGATGAAATTCTAGAACTTACGGATGAAAGGAGAAAGCACAAAAATACAAATCACATTCAATACAAAATTCTAAACAAAGAGTCCAGGAAAGCCCGAGAATTGTTGATGACAGACAGATGTAAAGAAACTGAGGTCCTTCAAGAAAAGCACGACTATTTTAACTTGCATAAGAAAGTGAAAGAACTTGCTGGTTTGAAACGGAGACGATATGGTCAAATTTTGAGAGATGCCAATAATGAAATCATCTTGGGTGCAGAAGGGAAACTCAAACGATGGAAGGAATATATATAAAATCTCTTCAAAGATGACAGAAATGATCCTCCTTCACCTGACGAGAGAATAAAATGAAAATAGCCCTGAAATAACAAAAAGTGAGTTGTACATGCCGTAAAACTTCAAGAAAATGGTAAAGCAACTGGTGGTGGTGGTGGTGATTATTGTTTTAACAGGAAGTACAACTGGGCAACCATCCTCTATATAACACTAATCAGGGAGAAAAAATGGAAGGGGTTCGACACTTCGAAAAATGAAGATATCGGCCAAAGGAAGACAAGGGCCACGAAGGGCGTGAAAATGAAAGACTCCCTAGCCCTCGCAAACCTAATAGCGTCGGGTCGGAAGAGAACAAGAGTTGACCAAGGGAGGTCGGATAGGATAGATGAAAGTGAGGAGCCTGGCACAAGTAAGTGGAAGCAATGCCAGGACTCAGCTGAGGGCCGCGTGGTCGCCAACCCACGCTCCAAATTTCAGAGCCCCTGGGGCTATAAAGCAACTGGACCTGACAGCGTGTACTCTGAAATTCTCAAAGTAATAGCAGAACAGGAATCTACCGGCCTCAATATCTTAACATCATTATTCAATCAAATATATGTATCAGGAGAAATGCCATCAGAATGGCTGAAACCAACCTTCATACCACTACCGAAGAAGCCTAACTCGTCTCAGTGCGATGATTATCGTATGAAAAGTTTGATGTCTCACGTGCTCAAAATATTCTTGCGAATCATTCACACTACAATATACAAAAAATGTGAATCCTACATGGATCAGAATCACTTCGGTTTCCGAAATGGCGTTGGTACACGTGAGGCACGCTTCTCGTTAAATGTGTTGTTACAGAGGTGCTGAGATATGAATGTTGATGTCTACGCCTGTTTTATAGACTATAAAAAAGCCTTTGATTGTGTCAGGCACAATAAGCTGATAGAGAGGTGGTGGTGATTATTATTTTAAGAGGAAGTACAACTAGGCAACCATCCTCTATATAACACTAATCAGAGAGAAAAAAGGGAAGGGGTCCGACACTTCGAAAAATGAAGGTATCGGCCAAAGGAAGACAAGGGCCACGAAGGGCGTGAAAATGAAAGGCTCCCTAGCCCTCGCAAACCTAATAGCGTCGGGGTCAGAAAAGAACAAGAGTTGACCAAGGGAGGTCGGGTAGGATAGATGAAAGTAAGGAGCCTGGCACAAGTAACTGGAAGCAATGCCAGGACTCATCTGAGGGCCCCGTGGTGGTGGTGGTGGTGGTGGTGGTGGTGGTGGTGGTGGTGGTGGTGATTATTGTTTTAAGAGGAAGTACAACTAGGCAACCATCCTCTATATAACACTAATCAGAGGGAAAAATGGAAGCGATCCGACACTTCGAAAAATGAAGGTATCGGTCAAAGAAAGACAAGGGCCACGAAGGGCGTGAAAATGAAATACTCCCTAGCCCTCGCAAACCTAATAGCGTCGGGGTCGGAAAACAACTAGACCGAGGGAGGTCGGATAGGATAGATGAAAGTGAGGAGCCTGGCACAAGTAAGTGGAAGCAATGCCCGGACTCAATTGCGGGCCTCGTGGTCGCCAACCCACGCTCCAAAGTTCAGAGCTCATGATGCCCCTTTTTGTCGCCTCTTACGACAAGGGCCCCGTGGTCGCCAACCCACGCTCCAAAGCTCAGAGCCCCTGAGGCCCCTTTTAGTCGCCTCTTACGACAGGCAGGCGATACCGTGGGTGTTATTCTACCGCCCCCACCCACAGGGGGAAGCTGATAGAGCTTCTGAGATCAACAGGTATTGACTCCGGTGACTTACGTATAATCAGTAACCTGTACTGGAATCAGTTTGCAAAAGTCAAAACTGATCAAGGAACTTCAGAAATTGCTTCAATCAGGAAGGGCGTCCGCCAGGGTTGTGTGCTGTCACCTCTGTTGTTTAACATTTACTCAGAGGCAATCTTTAAAGAAACATTGGAACAATATGGTGGGATCAAAATTAACGGGAAAATCATCAACAACATCAGATATGCAGATGATACTGTTGTCATAGCTGAAGACATGCCTGCCCTTCAGTGCAGCACAGTGAAGAGTTTGGATTATACAGTATGTTAACCCCTCAAAAACGAAACTAGTGGTGTTCTCTAAGAAGACAATTCGGAGAAATCTCACAATAAAAGATAAAATAGTTGAGCAAGTGTCTTCTCTCAAATATCTGGGTACCATCTTGGATGGCCAATGTAACTCCAAACGGGAGATAATATCTAGAATTGAGCAGGCCAGGAAACAATTCATTACCATGAGGAAATTCTTTGTGAGGTCAGATCTCAGTCTCCAACTACGAATTCGTATGATCCGCTGCTATATATTTTCTGTTTTCCTATATGAATGTGAAACCTGGACTCTGGATCCATTCATAGAAAAACGTATTGATGCCTTCGAAATGTTCCTGTATCGCGGATATTCTGGGTAATGAAAATCTCAAATGCCGAGGTCCTTCGTCGGATGAAAAATCAAAAAGAACTACTGCTCACCATAAAAGAGAGGAAAACGCAATACCTAGGACATATCATGAGAGGTGAGAGGTATCAGATATTACAACTTATTATCGAAGGGAAGATACAGGGTAAGAGATCTGTTGGAAGAAGAAGAAATTCATGGCTGAAAGACCTTCGAAGATGGCACTGCTGTACTTCAGAAATGGCATCCCATTCTGCGCTGTCAAGATCAGAGCTAGATACGTGGATCGCCAACCTCCGCTCGGAGACGGCGTCTTAAGAAGAAAAAGAAGAAGCTGAGAAAAAATATATCTTTAGCAGGTACATTCATAGGTCTTGAGGTAAAGAACCGCTTCCATTGCAGCTTCATCTGCAAGTTCATTTCCCGCAATCCCAATGTGCCTTGGAAGTCACGCGAAAGCGAAATTAGAGAGAAAAAATGGTGGTGGTGGTGGTGATTATTGTTTTAAGAGGAAGTACAACTAGGCAACCATTCTCTATATAACACTAATCAGAGGGAAAATATGGAAGGGGTCCGACACTTCGAAAAATGAAGATATCGGCCAAAGGAAGACAAGGGCCACGAAGGGCGTGAAAATGAAAGACTCCCTAGCCCTCGCAAACCTAATAGCGTCGGGGTCGGAAAAGAACAATAGTTGGCCAAGGGAGGTCGGATAGGATGGATGAAGGTGAGGAGCCTGGCACAAGTAAGTGGAAGCAATGCCAGGACTCAGCTGAGGGCCCCGTGGTCGCCAACCCACGCTCCAAAGTTCAGAGCCCCTGGGGCTGAGTAGGCTGGGAATTGGGCTAGTACGGAAATCTCCCGCTGCCAGCCTAACTCCAATATGGTGAATATTGTCTAAATGGCTCAGCGTAGATTTTAATGCTGAGCCATGAGCCGCGCTACCACACTGCATTCGGGAGAGGACCGTTGCCGTGTAGAAACGTGCCAGCACCACATGTTCAGGCCCCTCGAACTGCCGCTGAGAAACTTAAGGATGTTAAGTCTCTCCAGCATGCAACCTTCAGTTGAAGGATGTGGGGATGCCACGTTAGACTCTTATCAAAATGGATACCCAGAAATCTGTAGGTGTCTACCACTGGTAAGCCACTGTTTCGCAAGCGGAGCTCTGGTTCAGAATACACAAACCGACGTCGACAGAAGTGTACAACTGAGGTTTTAGCCGCTGAAAATCGAAAACCATGTTGCAGGGCCTAACTGCCGACTCGGTTAATAGATTGCTGTAGCTGCCCCTCAGCAATCGCCACCCTTCCGGAGCTGTAACGAAGAGCTAAATCATCTACATACAGCGATGGGACGAAGTAGCGGCAACTATTCCACTGATGTCTATTGCGAACAGCGTGACACTCAGTACAGATCCCTGTGGTACTCCATTTCCTTGAGCGTAATATTGGGGAAAAGCACTCCCTACTCGGACACGAGAGAGCCGAAGGAGCCTGAAATTCTCAATAAACGTCGGCGAATTTGCCCGAAATCCGGAATTTCGTTAGTGTGGAGGGAATCGCATATCGCCAGGTAATATCGTAAGCTATCCCCAGGTCAAAAACACAGCGACTAGGTGTTTCTTCCATAGAAAGGCCTCATGAATGGCGCTCTCCAATCTGACCAGATGGTTGGTGGCAGGCCGACCAGAGCGAAAACCACACTGGTAGTTTGTCAAGAGACCTTTCTATCCCATGGCCCACACAAGACGCAGGTCAACCATTGTTTCAAATAGCTTACTAAGGCCATTTGTAAGGTATATTGACCTATAACTATCCAGAACTACCTGAGAATTGGTATCGTAATTCCCTCTCGGCACTGAGAGGGAAATTCTCCCTTTGTTGAATCGGGTGATGATATCCTTCAGACATCGCTCACTCAAATGCTTAAGCATTTCATTGTGGATTTTGTCTGGTCCAGGTCTCGTGTCTCTGCAACTCCCACTCCGTGAAAGGCATGTTATAGGAATGCGAAGCACTAAAGCCGAGAGAAAGATTGTTTACTTCTTGTTCGCACTCAATTGGTAGAAATGCAGAGGCGTATCTCCCAGAGCTGGACGTATCTGCGAAATGCAACCCGATGTGGTCTACAATTACTGAAGGAATCGTAATTATATCTCCACTAGTATATATACCAGTTACTTGCACGGGAATTGGTAATCGATTTCACGATTCCTTAACGAATTTATGCGAAGTTGCATGCCTGTGTTCAAACGTTTAATACGGCATGTTAAACTGATATTCTTCTAGGAAAGCACGTGGCAGTAACGTAAAGTAAAGTGGAAACAGAATGTGGTAGATCCGAGTTTAATGAACGATACTGTTCCTGGTCCGAAGTCGTGCGTAATTCTATTTCTCGGTTACATGAAGTTTGGTAGAAATATATACAACAGTTTCCCAGTTATAAGAACTCAACGAACGGACGAACAGACACACCGACTAAAAAAAGCTAAAAAAAAAGGTCCGCTCGAAGTTAGACTGAAAAGCGGTCTGTTAATGTAATCTCCCATGGAAGACTACTGGCAAAAATGAGTGCTATTGGACTAGAAAAAAAGAGTGACTGAATGGGTGGCTATATTTCTAGAAAAGAGAATTCAGAGAATTAGAGTAGGCGAAGCTTTATCTGACCCTATAATAATTAAGAGGGGAATTCCACAAGGCAGTATTATTGGACCTTTGTTTTCTTATATATATCAATGGTATGTGTAAAGAAGTGGAATCAGTGATAAGGCTGTTTGCAGATGATGTTTTGTACAGAGTCATAAATAAGTTACAAGATTGTCAGTGGCTGCAGGGTGACCTCGATAGTGTTGTGAGATGGACGGTGGGCAATGGTATGATGATAAACGGGGTTAAAAGTCCGATTGTGAGTTTCACAAATAGGAAAAGTCCTCTCAGTTTTATTACTGTGTTGATTGGGTGAAAGTTCCTTCATTGAGGTAATCACATAAATATGATTGTTAATAAAGGGTATAAATCTCTGCACATGGTTATGAGGGTATTTAGGGGTTGTAGTAAGGATGTAAAGGAGAGGGCATATAAGTCTCTGGTAAGACTCCAACTAGAGTACGGTTCCAGTGTATGGGACCCTTACCAGGATTACTTGATTCAAGAACTGGAAAAAATCGAAAGAAAAGCAGCTCGATTTGTTCTGGGTGATTTCCGACAAAAGAGTAGCGTTACAAAAATGTTGCAAAGTTTGGGCTGGGAAGACTTGGGAGAAAGGAGACGAGCTGCTCGATTAAGTGGTATGTTCCGAGCTGTCAGTGGAGAGATGGCGTGGGGGGACATCAGTAGACGAATAAGTTTCCGTGGTGTCTTTAAAAGTAGGAAATATCACAATATGGAGATAAAGTTGGAATTCAAGAGGACAAATTGGGACAAATATTCGTTTATAGGAAGGGGAGTTAGAGATTGGAATAACTTACCAAGGAAAATGTTCAACAATTTTCCAATTTCTTTGCGATCATTTAAGAAAAGGCTAGGAAAACAACAGATAGGGAATCTGCCATCTAGGGGACTGCCCTAAATGCAGATCAATAGTGATTGATTGATTTGATTTAATTAATCCTCGTATCGAAATGATGCACCGAAGAAAAATGTTTTTAGAAATTGATTTCCATTAAGGCAGGTAGATTTCCAAAATGTTTGGTTGTGTATACTTTGTAGCAGTGCAATATCACGGTTTTCGTTTCGTATAAACCCCCAGATAATTCAGGGAATTAATATGTAGATGGTCATAATTACACCTGAAAAGGATAACTGAATGAAAATTTCACCAAAATAGTCAATGTACAGACACACGGTCATTACGATTTCATGTATATAGATAATGGATCTGCTCCAAGTACAACACCTTTTGGGCTATATCCATTGGACTTAGCCTGTAAAATAGTCCGTTAATTATATCTCCCTTATTAATTATCCCATAGAAAATGTGCACGCATGGAAATGTTTTAGAAATGGATTTCCATCAAGACAAGTTGATTCTCGTCCAGGTTGGTCTGGTATATTTTGTGGGAGAATACGATCACTGCTACGGTTTCCTATAAACCCCCAGTCCACTCCGGGCATTTGAAATGCCATGGATCTTGAAATCTACCTTTGGACAGGCAGATGGTAAATATGAAGTATGGTTAAAATATTTCCGGTAGTTTTGCAGTTATAAGAAATACAATTTGCAGGCACCGGGTTTTAGGCTAAGTTCGCTTGAACTTGGAGCGGAAAACGGTCCGTTAACGATATCCCCGTTATTAATCCTCGTATCGAAATGATGTACATGAGAGTGGTGATGGCGGTTATTGTTTTAAGAGGAAGTACAACTAGGCGACCATCCTCTATGTAACACGAATCAGAGAGAAAAAAGTAAGGGATCCGACATTTCGAAAAATGAAGATATCGGCCAAAGGAAGACAAGGGCCACGAAGGGCATGAAAATAAAAGACTCCCTAGGCCTCCATACGTAATACCGTCGGGGTCAGAAAGGAACAAGTGTTGACCAAGGGCGTTCGGATAGGATGGTGGTGGTGATTATGTTTTAAGAGGAAGTACAACTAGGCAACCATCCTCTATATAACACTAATCAGACGGAAAAATGGAAGGGATCCGACACTTCAAAAAATGAAGATATCGGCCAAAGGAAGACAAGGACAACGAAGGGCGTGAAAATGAAAGAGGTGGTGGTGGTGATTATTGTTTTAAGAGGAAGTACAACTAGGCAACCATCCTCTATATAACACTAATCAGACGGAAAAATGGAAGGGATCCGACACATCGAAAAATGAAGATATCGGCCAAAGGAAGACAAGGGCCACGAAGGGCGTGAAAATGAAAGACTCCCTAGCCCTCGCAAACCTAATAGCGTCGGGGTCGGAAAAGAACAAGAGTTGACCAAGGGAGGTCGGATAGGATAGAAGAAAGTGAGGAGCCTGGCACAAGTAAGTGGAAGCAATGCCAGGACTCAGCTAAGGGCCCAGTGGTCGCTAACCCACGCTCCAAAGTACACAGCCCCTGAGGCCCCTTTTAGTCGCCTCTTACGACAGGCAGGAGATAGCGTAGGTGTTATTCTACCGCCCCCACCAACAGGGGGAATTCGGATAGGATGGATGAAAGTGAGCAGCCTGGCACAAGTAAGCGGAAGCAATGCCAGGACTCAGCTAAGGGCCCCGTAGTCGCCAAACCACGCTCCAAAGTTCAGAGCCCCCGGGGCCCCTTTCAGTCGCCCCTTACGACAGGCAGGGTATACCGTGGGTGTTATTCTACCGCCCCCACCCACAGGGGGAAAGGCGGTTAAGAATTAGGACTTTCACGAAAGTTTAAGCCCATGGAGGCTATAGGTTAACGTTTTGGATAAATATATCCGACTGCGTTTAAATGCTGAACCCCAAATTTGAGACTCACAGCGAGGCCCCCCTCAGGGAATATTAAGAATTTTCGATTTTTCTATGATTGCTGAAGTCATCAGCTTCTCTAGTACAAAGTTTTAAGTTTTTCGGAAGTGGCTCAATAATTCACTTCCATTTTCATTTTTATACCTTAATTTATATACAGGGTTATTCACCTAACATGTTACACAGAAATAACTTCTAAACCATTAAAGATATCGGCATGCTTTTTTATATTCGTAAATGGTACCCAGGGCCTTGTAGAATAACGTGCTACTTAGTCTCATGGGGTGATTAACAACCGATATATTGATACTAACTCCATATTTTTAAATGGAACGGCACAAATTCTTACAGCTGATTTAAAAGTTCATCTGCGTACAAGTTCAAATATGTAAGTATTTTCAAAATCGGACAATTACTTTTTGAGATATAAGTAAGAACAGCACGCGGTGTTTTGCATGCCGCATCAGACGGCGTGAAGTTAGGCAAGGACATATTGAGGCGCAAGTAGTTTCCTGGAAGTGAGTTCAGCCACAGAACGATACCAGGCATGTAAGGTGGTGGTGGTGGTGATTATTGTTTTAAGAGGAAGTACAACTAGGCAACCATCCTCTATATAACACTAATCAGAGGAAAAAATGGAAGGGACCCGATACTTCGAAAAATGAAGGTATCGGCCAAAGAAAGTCAAGGGCCACGAAGGGCGTGAAAATGAAAGACTCCCTAGCCCTCGCAAACCTAATAGCATCGGGGTCGGAAAAGAACAAGAGTTGACCAAGGGAGGTCGGGTAGGAACCTGGCACAAGTAATTGCAAGGAGTTCTTTCGCGTGCCAGTAAATCTACTGACACAAGGCTGACATATTTGAGCACCTTCAAATTCCAACAGGATCGAACCAGCCAAGTTGGAGTCAGAAGGCCAGCGCCTCAACCAGCTGAGCCACTTATCCCGGCCACAAAGTGTTCACCCGCTGAGTGCAGGGGAAGTGGAAACAGTGGTGTAAGGGTTGTAAATAAGCAGTATCATAAAATTAGTAGAATAATTTCATGCCAATGGAGTCCCGGCATGCGCAGAGGAGAGTTCCCGGCCACACCGAGCCCCGCCGTCTGCCAGGGCGACCAGCTAGACGTCCCTGGGAGAGTAACACAATCGATGCACAATCCCTGCTCCCCGGCCGGGACACTACGTACAACAATGTAATCAACGGCGTTAAAGTTGCTCTTTTCGCACTCCTCTCATGCGACTGACAACCGAAATGAAGACTCCACTTCCAAAACTGCCTACATCCTTCATAAACGATTTAGTAAAAATCGCGAAAAACTAATAATTTTCCTTAATGGTGGCAGTGGTTAATTTCTTCAGCTGCGTAATCACGCATTTATTACTCGTAATTATGAAAATCAAGGCTCGATATTTGCGAACTTATTATTTTGGTTGGATGTAGATACTTTTGCTATTGTACTCTGGAATGAGAGAGTTATGAAAATGACTCACCATTTAGATTCAAGTAATATTATAATTATGTGCAACCCTGTAAGCAGAAATATATAAACTTGAAATATTATTACCACTACCATAAAAACTTTAAAATATAACAATAGCTTCCTGAAACTCAAACAGTGTTAATAATATTAAGTACGCGTTTCTTTGTGACAACATACTCATTTCCTTCCTTTGCTATGGAAAAGGTTTGGTCATTAAATAAAATTAAACTTAACAGTTCAAATTCTCAGGTCATCGTCCTCTTCAGTTGGATGCTGCAGGTGGTGGTGGTGGTGATTACTGCTTTAAGAGGAAGTTCAACTAGGCAACCATCCTCTATAGAACACTAATCACAGAGAAAAAATTGAAGGGATCCGACACTTCGAAAAATGAAGGTATCGGCCAGAGAAAAACAAGGGCCACGAAAGGCGTGAAAATAAAAGACTCCGTAGCCCTCAGAAACCTAATATCGTCAGAGTCGAAAAAGAACAAGAGTTGACCAAGAGAGGCCGGATAGGATAGATGAAAGTGAGGAGCCCGACACAAGTAAGTGGAAACAATGCCAGGACTCAGCTGAGGGCCCCATGGTCGCCAATCCGTGCTCCAAAGTTCAGAGGGTGGTTGTGGTGGTGATTATTGTTTAAAGAGGAAGTACAACTAGGCAACCATCCTCTATACAGTATAACACCAATCAGAGAGAAAATATAGAAGGGATCCGACAGGTGGTGGTGGTGGTGATTATTGTTTTAAGAGGAAGTACAACTAGGCAACCATCCTCTATTTAACACTAATCAAAGGGAAAAATGGAAGGGATCCGACACTTCGAAAAATGAAGATATCGGCCAAAGGAAGACAAGGGCCACGAAGGGCGTGAAAATGAAAGACTCCCTAGCCCTCGCAAACCTAATAGCGTTGGGGTCGGAAAAGAACAAGAGTTGACCAAGGGAGGTCGGAAAGGATAGATGAAAGTGAGGAGCCTGGTACAAGTAAGTGGAAGCAATGCCAGGACTCAGCTGAGGGCCCCGTGGTCGCCAACCCACGCTCCAAAATTCAGAGCCCTTGGGGCCCCCTTTAGTCGCCTCTTACGACAGGCAGGGGATACCGTGGGTGTTATTCTACCGCCCCCACCCACAGGGGGTAAAGGGATCCGACACTTCGAAAAATGGAGGTATCGACAAAAGGAAGACAAGGGCCACGAAGGGCGTGAAAATGAAAGACTCCCTAGGCCTCCTTACGTGATATCGGAAAGTGATGAAGAAAACTTCTAGTGGCTGTATCCGATGCAGGATGCAGATGGTGGTGGTGTTGCCGATTATTGTTTTAAGAAAACGTACAACTAGACAATCATCCTCTGTTAACATTAATCAGAAGGAAAAGACAAGACGTTCGACTCTTCGAAAAATACAGATATCGGACAAAGGAAAACAAGGGCCACGAGGGCATGAAAAGACTCCCTAGCCCTCGCAAACATAATACGTCGGGGTCGGAAAAGAACATGAGTTGACGAAGGGAGGTCAGATAGGATAGATGAAAGTGAGGAGCCTGGCAGAAGTAAGTGGAAGCAATGCCAGGTCTCAGCTGAAGGCCCCGTGGTCACCAACCCACGCTCCAAGGTTCAGAGCCCTTGGGGCCCCTTCTAGTCGCCTCTTACGACAGGCAGGGGATACCGTGGCTGTTATTCTACCGCTCCCACCCACAGGGGGATGGGATAATGCAATTCCTCGTGGTTATCATTTGAGTAGGCCTATATCTGAAAATCGATAAATTAAAAGTAATTAATGCTTATATTATTTTGTATTATTTATGCCAACTATTTACACGAAGTTGTTGAAAGCATAGGACTCGCAACATCGGATTTCGATATTATAAGTACCATTGCCTCTTATCCGATATTTCTCTTTGTTTTTCCTCCATTTTGACAGAACATTCCGTTTCTATCGCCCTCTGCAGGAGGTGACAACAATAGCCTGTAGCTTATACTGTGTTAGTAATAATTGTTGACCGGGCGAGTTGGCCGTGCGGTTAGGGGCGCGCAGCTGTGAGCTTGCATCCTGGAGATAGTGGGTTCGAACCACACTGTCGGCAATCCTGAATGCTTGGGCTGTACCTTAATTAAGGCCAAGGCCGCTTCCTACCCACTCCTACCCCCTTCTTGTACATCGTCGCCATAAGACATACCTGTGTCGGTGCGACGTAAAGCAGCTTGTAAAAAAAATGTTGAAAACATGAACTAAAATTGACTTTGTAGGAAAAATAAAAGACAGAATGGACAGAGGTTTAGAAGCCAAACAACAAATAATAGTAATTTTGGCTATAGATGAAAAAGTTCTGAAAATAATACATGTAGGTAAAGAGATCATTTTGGAGCAGTACACATGGTATTAGGAGAGAGTTTTGAAAACTTATGCCTCTTTGAAGCAAGCTACGCAGGGAAAGAGCAAGTCTGGTCATGGAATGGGTAACGGATTTGATAGAAGAGTTCATTGAGAGATTGAAACCGCCCTTTCCTCACATTATTTAAAAAGTGGAAGGAAGAAGTTTTGCAAGTGGAGTCTTACATGACGGTCACTTTGTACTCGAAAGGCTGCGGAACCTCCGCGGACCAATAAAAGAATGCCTGTTCAGTAATAGTGATAAAACCAAACCAAACCCCATGGCACTACAGCCCTTGAAGGGCCTTGGCCTACCAAGCGACCGCTGCTCAGCCTGAAGGCCTGCAGATTAGGAGGTGTCGTGTGGTCAGCACGACGATTCCTCTCGGCCGTTATTCTTGGCTTCCTAGACCGGAGTAATAGTGATAAACAAATGAATAACTCTTTCACAAATTCTGCTCATGCACTTAATTAAATCTTAAAATCGAATCCCATTGTGGTGATGACCGGGGAGTTCCGTTTATGTCTAAGTGACTGCTGTTCTTGCTCACACCTTGTGAAAAAGTAATTTAACACATTATTCAGCGATTATTTTATGTGCAAAATAACGAGTTCACCAGCCATTCCTTACATTTAATGAAGGTGTATATTAAGAATTCCCTCCATTCCAGGAATGATTATGATAGTTTTAAGAGGAAGTACAACTAGGCAACCATCCTCTATATAGGCCCAACACTAATCAGAGAGAAAATATGGGAGGGATCCTACACTTCGAAAAATAAAGGCATAGGCCAAAGAAAGACAAGGGCCACGAAGGGCGTGAAAATGAAAGACTCCCTAGGCCTCCATACCTAATACCGTCGGGGTCGGAAAAGAACAAGAATTGATCGTGGGAGGTCGGAGAGGATAGATGAAAGTGAGGAGCCAGGCAAAAGTAAGTGGATCAATGCCAAGACTCAGCTGAGGGCCCCGTGGTCGCCAACCTGTGCTCCAAAGTTCAGAGGGTGGTGGTGGTGATTATTGTTTTAAGAGGAAGTACAACTAGGCAACCACCCTCTATATAACACTAATCAGAGGGAAAAATGGAAGGGATCCGACACTTCGAAAAATGAAGATATCGGCCAAAGGAAGACAAGGGCCACGAAGGGCGTGAAAATGAAAGACTCCCTAGCCCTCGCAAACCTAATAGCGTCGGGGTCGGAAAAGAACAAGAGTTGACCAAGAGAGGTCAGACAGGATAGTAGAAAGTGAGGAGCCTGGCACAAGTAAGTGGAAGAAATGCCAGGACTCAGCTGAGGGCCCCGTGGTCGCCAACCCACGCTCCAAAGTTCAGAGCCCCTGGGGCCTCCAAAGTTCAGAGGGTGGTGGTGGTGATTATTGTTTTAAAAGGAGAAACAACTAGGCAAACATCATCTATATAACACTAATCAGAGAGAATAAATTTGTTACTTTCATTGACCTGTCACAGTCCCCTCCTAGGGTTTAACAATATGAAAGTGACTGAGGTTTGAGCGATGCTAGTAATACCATTCCTTATGCAGCCAGTCCCTGTTATGAATGGTGTGAAAATATCGCTCATAGTGTCGGTTGGTGCATGCATTTCAGTGGGCTTAGAGGACTGACATGTAATAGCAACTTCTGACTCAGTGAGGAAAGCAACGGGAAACTACCTCACTCCTCATTTCCCTGATACTTTTCTTCAGTGTCAACTAGGCGCTCTATGGCAGCTGTTGTTGAAGCTGTGGAGGATCAAACAAGCCTTCGGGCTGAATACCCAACATACACACTGAGATAAAAATGGAAGGGATCCGAAACTTCGAAAAATGAAGGTATCGGTCAAAGGAAAACCAGGGCCACGAAGGGCGTGAAAAGGAATGACTCCTTTGGCCTCGAGTGTTCTAATACCGTCGGGGTCGGAAAATAACAAGAATCGGACAGGGTAGATGAGACAAGTGGAAGCAATGCCAGGACTCAGTTAAGTGCCCCGTGGTCGCCAACCAACGCTTCCAAGTTAAGAGCCTCTGCGGTCGCTTTTAGTCACTTCTTACGTCAGGCATGGGATACCGTGGGTGTTATTCTACCGTCCCCACCCACAGGTGGTTATAAACGCCAGAAACCATCAGTAAGAAGCAGTAAGAGGATCGGAAAGTGACGAAGACAACTTCTAGTGGCTGTATCCGATGCAGGATGCAGGTTGTGGTGGTGTTGCTGATATTTTTTTAAAGAAGACGTACAACTAGGCAATCATACTCTATTAACATTAATCAGAAGGAAAAGACAAGACGTCCGACACTTCGAAAAATGAAGAAATCGGTGAAAAGTAGACAAGGAAGAGGAAGGGTGTGGAAATGGATGACTTCATGGTCCTATATATGTAATACCGTCGGAGTTGGAAAATAATAAGTGTTAACCACAGGAGGTCGGATAAGGTGGATGAAAGTGAGAAGCCTGGCACATGTATAATCAGTGAATGTCAGGTGGTGGTGATTATTGTTTTAAGAGGAAGTACAACTAGGCAACAATCCCCTATATAACACTAATCAGAGAGAAAAAATGGAAGTATCGTCGCCATAAGACCTATCTGTGTCGGTGCGACGTAAAGCCCATAGCAAAAAAAAAAAATGGAAGGGGTCCGACACTTCGAAAAATGAAGGTATCGGACACGAAGGGCATGAAAATAAAAGACTCCCTAGCCCTCGCAAACCTAATACGTCGGGGTCGGAAAAGAACATGAGTTGACCAAGGGAGGTCAGATAGGATAGATTAAAGTGAGGAGCCTGGCACAAGTAAGTGGAAGCAATGCCATGACTCAGCTAAGGGCCCCGTGGTTGCCAACTCACTCTCCAAAGTTCAGAGCCCCTGGGGCCCCTATTAGTCGCCTCTTACGACAGGCAGAGGATACCGGGGGTGTTATTCTCATTGCCCCCACCCACAGGGGATTATTATAAGGCGGCCGGACAAGAAAGATGAACGTGAGGTGGTGGTGGTGGTGGTGGTGATTATTGTTTTAAGAGGAAGTACAACTTGGCAACCATCCTCTATACAGTATAACACCAATCAGAGAGAAAAAATAGAAGGGATCCGACACTTCGAAAAATGAAGTTATCGGCCAAAGGAAGACAAGGGCCACGAAGGGCGTGAAAATGAAAGACTGCCTAGCCCTCGCAAACCTAATAGCGTCGGGGTCGGAAAAGAACAAGAGTTGACCAAGAGAGGTCGGATAGGATAGATGGAAGTGAGGAGCCTGCCACAAGTAAGTGGAACCAATGTCAGGACTCAGCTAAGGGCCCCGTGATCGCCAATCCACGCTCCAAAGTTCAGAGCCCCAGGACCCCCTTTTAGTCGCCTCTTACGACAGGCAGGGAATACCGTGTGTGCTATTCTACCGCCGCCACCTCAACCTCATGGGGTAGATAAGAGTGGGGATACCGTTTGTATATACTGTAATTTTGTGGGGTAGAAGTAAAGAGGGTTAGCAGGATCTGATTTAGTTTAATCCAGTTTAGCTCATGGAATGCAGGAGTTATGTAATGAAATTCTGTAATGTTCATTATAAAACAGACACAAGCATTCCGAACACTGACACAAATAAGAGGAATTAACGTTAGATGCAGTTTGAGGCTTCGTAGTTGGCGACTAACCCACATACTCAGAGATTCAACTCTAGACCTTGCGTAGAGTTACTTTTTTAATTATATCCTTTTGCTATACGTGAATATGTTGAATGTACTCCAAATCCAAATTATAAGGGTAAATTTATTAATCATTGAAGGCTATCAATAAGCGTGTACAATGATTGCGTTTTGTCATTACCCTGAAAACGCGAAGGTGAGATCAGAAAAAGCTCGAGAAGTTTGTCAGTCACTAATATATTAGTGATTCTTACCTCCATAAACTAGCAACAATAATAATCATTTTATTACTTTTTGTCCTACTAATTACTTATTGGATTCTGAGGCCGCCCCTGAATCTATTTCATATGTTGCATTAATAAACAACGGAAAGATGATACATTTATCAAAAAAGGGATAGAAACCATATAAATCTTTGTATAACTCAAAGGGGAAATAGAATAAGATTATGTTACCGACCTAAGTCCATTTGGAGGAGAAAGGGAAAGAATTAAATAATTGGTTTCAGAGAGACACCCTCGGCCTTACATACATAATACCGTCGGGTTCAAATGATTGTAAGTGTTAAACAACGGAGGTCAGATAGGAAAGTTGGAAGTGAGGAGTTTGGCACAAGTAAATGGAAGCAATGCCAGACTAAGCTAGATGGTGGTGGTTATTGTTTTAAGAGGAAGTACAGCTGGACAACCATCCTCTATTAGCACTACTCAGGAGGCAAACATGGAAGAGGTCCGACACTTCGAAAAATGAAGGTGTCAGCCAAAGAAAGACAGGGGCCACGAAGGGCACGAAAATGAAAACTCCCCAGGCCTAGGAAATCTAATGTGGTGGCGGTGATTATTCTTTTAAGAGGAAGTACAACTGGGCAATCATCCTGTATTAACGCTAATCAGAGAGAAAAAACTGGAAGGGATCCGATACTTCGAAAAATGAAGTTATCGGTCAAAGGAATACAAGGGCCACGTAGGACGTGAAAATGAAAGACTCACTAAGAATCACAAACCTAATACCGTCGGGTTCGAAAAAAACAATAGTTGACCAAGTGAGATCGGATAGGATAGATGGAAGTGAGGAGCCTGACACAAGTAAGTGAAAGCAATGCCAAGACTCAGGTATGGGCCCCGTGGTCGCCAACCCACGCTCCAAAGTTGAGTGTCCCTGAGGCTTAGGAAATATTATGTTAATTGGGTCGGAAAAGAATAAGAGGTGACCAAGGGAGGTCGGATAGGGTAGATGAAGAGGAGGAGCCGGGCACAATCAAGTGGAAGGTATGCCACGACTCAGTTAAGTGGTGGTGGTTATTGTTTTAAGAGGAAGTACAACTAGGCAACCAACCTCTATATAACATTAATCAGAGAGAAAAAATGGAAGGGATCCGACACTTCGAAATATGAAGGTATCGGCCAAAGGAAGTCAAGGGCCACGGTGGGAGTCAAAATGAAGGACTCCCTAGGCCTCCATACGTAATGCCGTCGGGTCGGAAAAGAACAAGAGTTGACCAAGGGAGGTCGGATAGGGTAGATGAAATGTCGTATGGCTTTTAGTGCCGGGATATCCCAGGACGGGTTCGGCTCGCCAGATGCAGGTCTTTCTATTTGACACCCGTAGGCGACCTGCGCGTCGTGATGAGGGTGAAATGATGATGAAGACACCACATACACCCAGCCCCCGTGCCAATGGAATTAACCAATTAAGGTTAAAATCCCCGACGCGGCCGGGAATCGAACCTGGGACCCTCTGAGCCGAAGGCCAGTACGCTGACCGTTCAGCCAATGAGTCGTATGGATAGGATAGATAAAAGTGAGGAGCCAGGCACAAGTTAGTGGAATCAGTGCCAGGACGCAGCTCCCCGTGGTCGCCAGCCCCCGTTCCAAAGTTCAGAGCCCCTGGGGCCCCTTTTAGTCGCCTTTACGACAGGCAGGGGATACCGTGGGTGTAATTCTACCGCCCCACCGACTGGAGGACGGCTCATTTAAACGCTCCGTTTTCGCCAACTCATGCTCCCAAGCTAAGAGCTGCTAAGGCCCATTCTAGTAGCCTCTTATGACAGGCAGATGACACCGTTTATGTATTCTACAGCACTAACCACAGGAGTAAGGGACATTGCTTCAGGCGACAATATAATACGGCAATTACGTACGGGGAAAACTGTTTCTGGAGTAATTACCGGCAATCGATCGCACTCGAGGAAGATGTTTTTAAACTTTCGACATGTCTAAGAACATCATCACAGATGATCCCTTTACTGTACTTGACTACGTCCGTAACTTACACATCTTCACTCCATCCACCCGGAACTCCTACGGAGAATCTTCCGAGTACAATAAATACATGTGTTGCGTGACATAGACCTCTAACAGATCATTTGGAACACACCATCCTTCACTGTATCATCTTCTCCAGGGCCTCTAATGTCTAACTGCTAATATACATCGGAACTTGGAGCTGTTGCATTGCGGGCAATCACTGCCACGTAAAAACAAGAAATACGTTGATGTCAATACTAGGACTGCCCAAATCGTGGAAATATATCAATAATACAAAGACGAGAACAATTCGGCTGGGCTCTTGGAGTAAAGATCATTGACTTCGCGGATAACAGAGAATGTAGGAACAACTATAGCAAATATATATGCTCCACGGTGTTTTGAACTGCTTATTGTCTTAGCTCTGAAATTCGAAACTGTAACGAGATCCATTCTGTCACAAAAATAACCACGGCTGAAATAAATTCTGTGACAAAACACATTGCTGGTGGTGATTATTGTTTTAAGAGGAAGTACAACTAGGCAACCGTCCTCTATATAAAACCAGAGAGAAAAATGGAAGCGATCCGACATTTCGAAAAATGAAGGTATCGGCCAAAGAAAGGGAAGGGCCATGAAGGGCGGGAAAATGGAAAACTCCCTAGGCCTCGTGTGTTCTAGTAGCGTCGGGCTCGGAAAAGAACAAGAGTTGGCCAACAGGGTTCGGATAGTTTAAGTGAAAGTCGGAAGCCTGACACAAGTAAGTGGGGACTCAGCTAAGGGCCCCATTGTTGCCAACCCACGCTCCAAAGTTCAGAGTCCCTAAGACCTCTTTTAGTTGCCTCTTAAAGACAGGCAGGCGAATACCGTGTGTGTTATTCTATCGCCCCCATCCACTGGGGGTGGTGGTATTGTATAAGTTTCTCGTAGGTGTACTTTTCTCAGAATCAATCGAACTTGTAGATGCAATGTTTGTTATGGGTATCCACGTTGCTTGTATCTGCGTGGGAGGTGAATTAACCCTGTAAGTCTAATAAAATATACAAGAACATGCACTTATTCTTAGAGCGATTACACGTGGTTGTGCAGTGTAACTCAATACTCTGACATTCCATCACCACCAACGATAAACAACAGCAAGAATCCTAAACTTCAAATGATACTTACGATTCTAATAGGAATTTGAAGCCACTCTAGGAATGATCTTCTTACACCCGTTGAATACTAGAAGGAATTGGCAATTCCACACTAAAACAAAAAAAAATGTTTAAATATAATGTATTAACATAATTGGTTATTGAGACATAGCTTCATTGGACGAAGCTTTGGAGTATTATCTTTAAGACAAGCTTCTTCTTGAATGGTGTGGTTGGTTTAAGACAAGCTAATACCAAATGCTTTGACAATATACTGAATAAATAATTAATCGAGTAGGTGAAGGCATAAATCTCCATACTGGTAGTCTGTACATTAGCGACGCAGCACGCATGTAATGTAAGTTATTACTACAGCCATCTCGATACAGACACCTTCTATCAAAAGCTGTGACATCACATAGGTAGTGGTAAGTCTACTTTATCGCTTGTAATTCCTATACTACTGATACCATACGTTTTAATATATAACGTCCCCCTGTGGCTCGGGTCGGTAGAAGATAACACAAGGTATCCCCTGCCTGTCGCAAGTGGTGACTAAAATGGGTTCAATGGACTCCCAACTCGGAGAGCGTGGGTTGATGACCACGGTGCGCTTAGCTGAGTCCTGACATTGCTTTCACCGAGCTCCATAGCTGCAGTCGCTTAAGTGCGGCCAGTATCCAGTATTCGGGAGATAGTAGATTCGAACCCCACTGTCGGCAGCCCTGAAAATGGTTTTCCGTGGTTTCCCATTTTCACACCAGGCAAATGCTAGGGCTGTACCTTAATTAAGCCCACGGCCGCTTCTTTCCACTCCTAGCCCTTCCCTGTCCCATCGTCGCCATAAGACCTATCTGTGTCGGTGCGACGTAAAGCAACTAGCTAGACATTGCTTCCACTTACTAAGTTATTGTCAGGCACGTCACTGTCATCTATCCTATCTGAACTCCCTTGGTGAACTCTTGTTCTTTCCCGACCTCGACGGTATTAGGTGTCGGGGCCTAGAGAGGTTTTCATTTGTATGCCCTTCTTTGGCCGATATCTTCATTTCACGAAGTGTCGAACCACTTCAGTTTTTTTTTTTTTTTTTTTTTTTTTTTTTGTCTCTGATATTAATGTTAAGAGAGGATGGTTGTCCAGTTCCCTGGTTATCTGTATATGCCACCTATCTCCGGAGTGTACTTCCTCTTAAAACAATAATCACCACAACCACCACCACCAACAACAACAATTTTTAACCTAATATGACAAAGGAATGCAACAATAAGCCTAGAAACACACAAAAAATTACATACAAATACACAAATATTCGAAACCAACCATTCAGCTGGCCCGAAGATTGTTTTTCCGTGCTTTCCCATTTTCACACCGGATAAAATACTTAAGGCTGTACCTTAATTAATTAATTAATTAATTAATTAATAATCTTATTGGCTTTACGTCCCACTAATTACTTTTACGGTTTTCGGAGGCACCGATGTGCCAGAATTTAGGCCCGCAGGAGTTCTTTTACGTGCCAGTAAATCTACCGACACGAGGCTGACGTATTTGAGCCCCTTCAAATACAACCGGACTAAGCCAGGATCCAACCCGCCAAGTTGGAGTCAGAAGGCCAGCGCCTCAACCGTCTGAGCCACTCAACCCAGCGTGTACTGTACTTTAATTAAGGTCATGGCCGCTTCTTTCCCTATCCCAAACCTTTCCTATTCCATGCGCCACCGAAATTCTTCTGTGCGTTAACAATAATATTGGTAATGAATTTTCGTCCCGCTAACTACTTTTTCGACGGTTTTCAGAAACGGCGAGGTGCTGGAATTTTATCCCGCAGGACCTCTTTTACCTGCTAGTAAATTTACCAACACGAGGCTGGCATATTTTAGCACCTTACAAATACCACCGGACTGAACCAGGATCGAACCTGCCAAGTTGGGGTCAGCACCCCAACCGTCTGAGCCACTCTGCCTGGCTTTCATGTGTTATTACAGCGTTAAAAAATACATAATAAAATAATAAATAATACACAAATATATGCACACAAGGCATGTTACTTGTTTTTTTTTCTTTTTTGCTCGTTGCTTTACATTGCACCGACACAGATAGGTCTTATGGAGACGATGGGATAGGAAAGGCCTAGGAGTTGGAAGGAAGCGACCGTGGCCTTAATTAAGGTACAGCCCCAGCATTTGCCTAGTGTGAAAATGGGGAAACCACGGAATACCATCTTCAGGGCTGTCGACAGTGGTATTTGAACCCACTATCTCCCGGATGCAAGCTCACAGTCGCGTGCCCCTGACCGCACGGCCAACTCGCCCGGTAAGGCATGTTACATACTGTAAAATGTTCGAATACTCACCTGAACTATGCAATAATGGTCACTAGGCGAATTGTTGTCTCTCAAAACAATGTCATTATTTTACGCTTATTTGAGCACGTATTGCTGATTATTTACTTTTTAATAACCTTTACCAAAAATATTTCCCAAAATATGGACAGATCTTCGACACACACGCGCGCAAGCCACAGAAATTGCTAGATTCTTCAAATTTAATTTTCAAATTATTAAAAAAACATATCATCCCTGTGGTATCCACTGTCTACAAATAGTCTTGATTCGGATATCAAGGTTCGTCTCCTGAAGGGTGTCAGTAAAATGTTTATGATTGCCATCGACCCTATAGTTATCGCACTGGGCGAGCTGGGCGTGCGATTAGGGTCGCGCAGCTGTGAACTTTCACCCGGCAAATAGTGGGTTCGAACTCCACTGTCGGCAGCCCTGAACATGGTTTTCCGTGGTTTCCCGTTTTCAAAACAGACTGTACCTGAGTTAAGGCCACGATCGCTTCCTTCGCATCCCAAGGTCTCTTCTATCGCATCGTCGCCATAAGGCCTATATATGTCCGTGCGACGTAAAATAAATTGTAATTTTAAAAAAATGATACTGCAAACTGAACGTATATTCTCTATCCTGCATGAATACTCATTTCAATCTGACCGCGCAAGTTAGCCGTGCGGTAAGGGGCGCGCGGCTGTGAGTTTGCATCCGGGAGATAGTGGGTTCGAATCCCACTGTCGGCATCCCTGGTTTCCGTGGTTTCCCATTTTCAAACCAGGCAAATGCTGGGGCTGTACATTAATTAAGGCCACGGCCGCTTCCTTCCAACTCCTAGGCCTGTCCTATCCCATCCTTGCCATAAGACTTATCTGTGTCGGTGCGACGTAAGAGCCACTAGCATTTCAATGTGGATTATCTGTCCGTCGAATCTTCCGCGGCTCTTCGAGGTACAATAATATAAATGCTAATTAAGCACGTACTATTGACGTCGATCTTTTGCCATACGTATATTATTATTTTCTCATATCAAAGACCTATAATACGTCGATTTTGTCTCGATAATGTGTAAATTGTTTTAGGCCTATTAGGAAATTAAATGTAAACAGTAGCATTTCAAATACTTTTACTACTGTCTACTGTATGCCTTTGCTGGCAGGATGTAGTGTTTACAGTGCACTATGTCTTCTGGTATGGGCTACAATAAATTTCTTACTTTCATTGACCTGTCTCAGTCTCTTCCTTGGCTTTGACAATATGAAAGTGACCCAGGTATGAGCGATTCTAGTAATAGCGTTCCTTATGCAGCCAGTCCCTGTTACGAATGGTATGAAAATATCGCTCATAGGGTCGGTTGGTGCATACATTTCAGTGGACTTGGCAGACTGATATGTATTAGCAACTTCTGCCTCAGTGAGGAAAGCAACGGGAAACTACCTCACTCCTCATTTCCCTAGTATACCTCTTCAGTGACACCTAGGCTATCTATTACCGCTGTTGGTGGAGCTGCAGAGGATCAAACCAGCCTTCGGGCTGAATACCCAACATACAACATACTATCTACTGTAGATACTTCGACAAAACCATCGTGTGATAGGTTATAATAAAACTTGCGGTCGTTACGTGAGCATAGGCCCATTCAAATTATTATTATTATTATTATTATTATTATTATTATTATTATTATTATTATTATTATTATTATTATTATTATTATTATTATTATTATTATTATTATTATTATTATTATTATTATTATTATTAAAGACTTTGGCCATGCTCCACAAAACAATACACCACACCCAGGTATATTACCAACTAAACCTTTAATCTTTATCGTTGAAGTGTAGAAAAGAACATCGATGGATTCGTGTTCATTTTCAGAACACAAACAGAAATGTCCAAATAGGGGTGAAAACAAAGTGATAACAGTCCTCCAGGGTGGATTATTATCACAGTTGGAGAGCTTCAGAATGGTGTATGTCGTCCACGAGCATTTATCAGAGCTTGGCACCTAAGTGGCATGCTCCGTATAAGTCGACGGGGGTCACGTTGCGGTATCAGGTCCCATTCATCAATGAGAGCCTGTTCGAGGTCTTGGAGAGAGTGTGGTGGAACAGGACGCTCACGAACACTTCTGTCAACCCTATCCCACACATGTTCGATGGGATTAAGGTTGGAACTCACTGTTGGCCATTCCATCTCTTGAATGTCCTGTTCTCGCAAGACAGCTGTGGTAATGCGTGCTACATGAGCCCTGGCATTGACGTGCATGAGTACGAATCCAGGGCCAACACCGTATGCATCAACCAACACATGCTGAGCAGTATCTGCTCGATGTACCCCGCAGCGATAAGATTACCGCGGACGACGACAAGATCCGTACGGCCATCAATACTGATGCCACCCCACACCATCACAGAAGCTTGTCCGAATCTGTCCCCTTCCTGGATAACATTTGGCATGTACTGCTTACCACGACGTCTTCATGCACGTTGACGTCCATCACGCTGTGTCAGGGGAAATCTGGACTCGTCTGTGAACAACACAGGTCTCCATTGGAGAAGTTGCCGGTTGACGCGGGTACGGGCAAACAGAAGGCGAGCTGCGCGATGTTGTTGCGTTAAACGGGGCACTCGAACAGGATGTCTGGATCATAAGGACACTTCTCTTAACCTGTTTCTTACTGTCTGGTCAGGCACCATGACTCCAGTGACCCTCTTGGCGTCTTGCTGCAGTTCTCTGGCAGTTGCTGAACGACGCCGCAACGCACAGATGCTCAGATATCGGTCATCCTGTGTGGTTGTCACGCGTCTAGGAACTTGTCCAATCCTCGTCGTGAAATGGCCTGGCTCACTGCAGCGATTCCACAAGTGTTGAATAATTGATGGAGAGACATTGAGATCCACAGCAACGCGACGCAAAGTCCATCTTTCTGGATCAAAGTGACGACCCTTGCGGTTTGAACTTCCTTAAAATGTCTCATGGGATGCGCTGGTTTTCGTACAACGCGCTCAAATGACCGCAAGTAGTCTGTGCACCTCACAACGACAAACGGACGCACCGATATTCACTTTGTTTTGAGGGGTCACCTGAGAGTTCAATGCATAGCTACGCCTACAAAGGAGTATAATTTCGATTTGACATACCCTGAGTAGCCAAGGTCTCAAGGTATGCTGTACGACCATTGGAACCCCATCTACCAAATTAACGTTCACATGCCAGACGTTACAAAACATGTTCCTCTAATTTTTTGAACTGTGTATATACCGCGAGATGCATGACTCCATACAGTCTGACGCGCACAAGTGAAGCCAGGTATGGCGCCATTCTGTACGGCAAAACACACGTTTCCGCATTCCTTGAACGGAATTGCCACTGATAAACAACATAATCCCCTAAATATTGTCCGGACTTATAATGCATGTTGGCCAAACAATAAATGACCATGATTTGAAATGGGGATACGGGATAGGATTATTAAATGAATAACAACGAGAGCAATATAGTACTAAAGATTATCTATCATACATATTATTTACACTTTTACATACTATTGGCATGTTGAATGAAGGGCAGTGTTTATATAAAGTGGTGATGGTGGTGATTATGCTCTGGGCTATATAACACTAATCAGAAAGGAAAAGTGGAAGGGATCCCACACTTCGAAAAACGATGATATCGGCCAAAGAAAGACAAGGGCCACGAAGGGCGTGAAAATGAAAGACTTCCTAGGCCTCGAGTGCTCTAATACCGTCCTGGTCAGAAAAGAACAAGAGTCGACCAAGGGAGTTCGGATAGGTTATATGAAAGTGAGGAGCCTGACACAAGTATGTGGAAGCAGTACCAGGACTCAGCTGAGGGCCCCATGATAGCCAACTCACGCTCCCAAGTTAAGAGCCCCTGCGTCCCTTTTAGTAACCTCTTACGACAAGCAGGGGAGACCGTGGGCGTTATTCCACCACCCCAACCCACAGGGGGAGTATTTATATAAGATCACAGTCCTTTAAACAATACAATACTGACGTGCCTGAACCCACATGTCTTTCTCTGAGTCACTTCTGTGTAGTAGTGTTTTGTCGGTCTCCATGGCTAAATGGTTAGCGCGCTGGCCTTTGATCACAGGGGTCCCGGGTTCGATTCCCGGCAGGGTCGGGAATTTTAACTACCATTGGTTAATTTCTCTGACAAGGGGCTGAGTGTATGTGTCGCCTTCTTCATCACTTCATCCTCATCACGATGCGCAGGCCGCCGACGGGAGTCAA